>NC_040091.1:54350807-54975807 GCF_003369695.1 Bos indicus x Bos taurus
ACACACACACACACGCTTTTAAGTAGATGCTAAAGTACCATACTTCAAAAGGGTTGGAAAGGATACAGGTAAATGGTTTCCATGAAATTCTGTTAATATAATGATGATTTAAATTTATTGGCTATCAAAATATTAGCAAGTCTTCATTTTTTTCAGAAAACTGAAGAAGCTTAAACCATTCTGGCAAAAAAAAAAAAAAAGCAAGAAAAAAGTATCCCTAAGAAACCCAAAGTGATTGGTTAACCAACATCTTTTAGTCCCAGTGTGGTTCTTTATGACATCACTGAATTTATCCCTGAGTCACCATGGCTGATGATGTTACAATGATCATCAGTGTATATTTTGCTGCCTAGTTATCCTGAGCGCCTTGACTGGAGTACCAGGGCATTTCTGCTCTGTCTCTAAAAAAATTTTTGGCTGTAATTTTTTTTCCATTTGAGAAAGAAAGATGTCTACTCAAGGACTATCCCTGATTTTTACTCTGTTGTTTATCTGCTTTTTCAGGGAGAGCTTCTGCATTTGTGATGGTACTACCTGGACAAAGGTTGGATGGGAGATTTTTCCAGAAGAAATGCATTATTTGAAAGTTAAGACAGCTCCATCTCACTGTCTACCTTACCCTCTGGACAAACTATGCTGCAATTTTGCTAATATGGATGTATTTCATGGTTGTTTAAATCTTATTTATATTTTAATACAAGCTCTCTTTTTAATCCTCTCTGTTTTGTCTGCACATTACCTGTGGATGAAGTGGAAGAAACACACAAAAAAGGTGATGCTAATAGTAATAGTTATAGAATATCAAAGCATTTAAAAGATAAGATTATCATCTTCTCTGGAGAAAGAACTGTGTCTTCTTCTTCATAACTTTCCCCACTCCCACCATTCACCCCAGCATCTATCATACTTTCTTGCACATATCAGGTGTTCAACAAAGGTGTACTGAATTAGGTCTTTAAAATAACCTATTATTTTAGATAGTTTAAAGTTACAAAACACATCAAGAAAGTAATGAGCTACAATGAGTAGAATGTATAGGAAATGCAGTTATCTGTCTGGGCTCTTAGGTAAATCACTGTATCTTTCTCTGCTGTCTGATCAATAAAATGAAGGATGTAGAACAAGAGATCTTGTTAGATCCCTTCCTGGTCTATCTAAGAAAACTAAGTATACTAAAGTTGGTGTGTGTATTTTTTAATGTACTGTAAACTAATTTCTAATTTTAGGATAACTTTCTGGAAAATAACACTCAAACTGATTCCCCACTTTGCCAGTGTTACTATATTTTGAGGCAACAACTATATATTTATAAAATGTCTATGATTTTATCACATTACATCTTAAGGTGATTTAGTAAAGGAAAATAATGTACTACTAATATTCAAATAATTTCTCCCAGCAGAATGCTCTAATAATCATAGAAAGTACTTATTAAATGTTTGCTGAATGGTGATCATGATCACTACAGCCTTACACAAGGGCATATAAAAACGAGCATTTTTTCTGCATTTTTACCTCTCTTCTATAACAATTTCTTCTTTGTATAAATAAGTAAAGTGTGATATTTGGAGCTTAAGCATATATATCCAGAAAACAAATTTAATTTGAACTACAGTAATGAAAAAATTTTGTAATATCATTTGTTTTTCTTCTTTTAGCTAAAGAAACAAGTCTCCTTGGATACACCTGGTAAGGATCTAGAAACCCAGTCTGTCTATGACATTGACCAAATACTCTGCAGACTGGTGGCCACAACATCAATGATGACCAAGTACCTAAATCAGATGTCCCATCACCCTCAGGCTAAGAAAGCCAAGCACCGAAAACTAAAAAGAAAGACAACTGAAGGAGGAGAAGGAGGCAGAGTATATTAGACACATCCATACGCAAATATAACTCAGTCCACTGTGGAAACTACACAAGAAATCTATTGAGGAAAATCATGGAAGGACAAAAGTGATTCTTTGAGATGCTTTGTAATTTTTTGGCTAAACTCTTTACTGAAACTTTCCAACGAAGTCTGTACTGAAAAGTTATTTCTATTCAGCTAAAATAGCATCCATGCTTACTAAAAAGTACTAGGGGAAAGACCATATACAACCACCGCTTCATGTTTAAGTGTTCTGTTCTTTTTAATGTGTTAGATTGCTAATCATTAAGCACACTGTAGAATAGAATCTTGATTTAGTGTTTCAATAAATCTCTGATTTAAGCAATTTTTGTGATTTCTCTTAGTTTCCTGAGCAAATTTTATGGCCACATGGAGATGTTTAATTTCCCATCTCAAATTGTTAAAATAGTATGGATATAATAAGGAACAGATTAATTTCTAAGTATAAATGTTCCCCTTTTCAGTATAATAAATGAAGAATTAAGTATCAATACTTTTTTTTAACTTCAAACTTCTATTGATAAGACACATCAGTTTTTAAAATATTTCACTTTTGTTGATAAGTCACCTCATTTCTTAAAATATGGTTTCTATATTTTTCAAAAAAAAAAACTGAGAGACTGAGACCGACAGATTTTCTTAACAACCTATAAAAGAATCCCAGAAAAACATGACAGATTTATAATATACCTCCCATCAATAAAAGGAAAAAAAAAACTTTAAAAAAATCCTTTGTAAGTAACAGATAATGCTATAGTCTTAACAAATAACAAAGGACTAAGTTCTGCCTTGCATTATTGTGGATTATTAAAAGTTTACTTATAGTTCCACTTTTCAGAATCTGCTCCTTACTTTCACTCTTAACACAACGTTACTCCCATATTTCCATGAATATTTGTTCCATACCTTCAGAGTTCTGATCAACTAATTCTATATATATGTGTGTGTGTACATATATATACATATATATGTATATATATGTATTTCTTTTAATATAGGACCCTTGAACAATTAAAAAGTCTATAAACCTTGAAAACCCAAAGAAATTGATCTCTAATAGTCAAATTTTCAGTAGCATGGAGGAGTCTCTGGGGTAGGGAGTCCTCAACCCTGTGAACCTCTCCAGGTGACTCCTACTCTGATCATTAGAGCAAGAAATGGAAGTGGTTTATATTCTTCTTAAGTCTTAATTAAACAAATGTTTAACTTTATGTTGAGTAGTTAGCATTTTTGACACTCCACAGCTACATTACCATGAATCCTTACAATTTCAACACTGATCTGGAAACAGAACACTAGTTTATAGAATTATAGTCTTATCTTCATTACTAGGAAATGGTAGGTCTAATTCCTCCAAGACTGTAAGTTCAGTTCAGTTCAGTTGCTCAGTCGTGTCCAACTCTTTGCGACCCCATGAACCACAGCATGTCAGGCCTTCCTGTCCATCACCAACTCCTGGAGTCCACCCAAACCCATGTCCATTGTGTCAGTGATGCCATCCAACCATCTTATCCTCTGTCGTCCCCTTCTCCTCCTGCCCTCAATCCTTCCCAGCATCAGGTAAGGACCCAAACTAAACAGATGGACATTAGTGAGAAGGAAACTGAATTTGGGCGGAAAGGGCACACAGTGGTCCTCAGGGCACAGTGTGCTATGTGAGGCAGACTGCAGCCTCCTCGGGGCCCTCCAGGCCCTCCAACCTCAAGCTGGTGAGCTGGGGAGTCCAGGTACAGGCTGAGGGCTGCATCCTGCAGAGCTCCAGAGCCCTCCCCACAGCGCCCACTGGCCAGGCTCAGGCCTTGAAGCAGCTGCTGACTCATCCCTATTTCTCCAACCTAAGGGTGGTGGTCTCCACAGGTCATAGTCCATGGGACCTGGCCCCCATTTGGGCAGACTGAGGGCCAGTTGGTCCTAGGCACCTAGCTCCCACAGTGATGACAGCTGGGTGGGATCTGGGGACCTGGCCCTGAGGGTGCCACCCGCTGAGATCTGACTCCTCAGCTGGACCTGAGCACTGGCAGGAGGACCCAGACTGGGTGCTGGATGAACACTCCTGGGTAGGGTTACTGGCCCATGCAGTGACCCCTCCTCTTAGCCAGGGCCTGGACTTTGGAGGGCAAAAGTTGAGGATCTGGACTTTGGCCTTTCTTGTAGAATAGAGAATAACATTTGCTTTGATAGAGTTTTACCTAGCTGTGACCTGACCTCAAGAACAAAGGATCTGACACCAAGAAGTCTGCAACAACTAACCACGGCCCCTCCTTCGCCTTTCCTATAAAAGGGCTTTGCTGAGAGCTTTCAGGTAGCTCCCGGGTTTTTTAAGGCATGAGCCACCCATCTACTTACATGGCCCTGCATTAAACCTTTCTCTGCTCCAGACTCACGTTTTGGTACTGTTTGGTCTCACTGCATGTTGGGCCCGTGGACTTCCGCTCAGTGACAAAAACCAATGAAATCTACGCTCATAAGCCCCAACTTTCAGAAAAGTTACAGCAAAATTTGTTCCTGGATTGTATTTTTTTAAGTACCATGGGTCATTCTTCAAAACTGGATTTTAAATTATATAATGTGAATTTTGGTAGATTGCCAGTCCAGGTTTGATGCATGAGACAGAGTGCTCAGGGCCGGAGCACTAGGATGACCCTGAGGGATGGGATGGGGAGGAAAGTGGGAGGGGGGTTCAGGATGGGGAACATATGTACACCCATGGCTGATTCATGTCAATGTATGGCAAAAACCACTACAATATTGTAAAGTAATTAGCCTCCAAATAAAATAAATTAATTTTTAAAATAAATAAATAAAAATTATATAATGTGAATTTGGGGCTTCCCAGGTTACCCCACTCCAGTACTCTTGCCTGGAAAATCCCATGGACGGAGGAGCCTGGTGGGCTACAGTTTATGGGGTCGCTAAGAGTCGGACACGACTGAGTGACTTCACTTCCACTTTTTGCTTTCTTGCACTGGAGAAGGAAATGGCAGCCCACTCCGGTGTTCTTGCCTGGGGAATCCCAGGGATGGGGGAGCCTGGTGGGCTGCCATCTATGGGGTCGCACAGAGTCGGACACGACTGAAGTGACTTAGCAGCAGCAGGTGGTGCTAGTAATAAAGAACCCACCTGCCAATTCAGAAGACATAAGAGACATGGGTTCAATCCCTGGGTCAGGAAGATCCCCTGGAGGAGGTCATGGCAACCCACTCCAGTATTCTTGCCTGGAGAATCACAATGACAGAGGAGCCTGGCAGTTACAGTCCACAGGGTGGCAAAGAGTTGGAGACAAGTGAAGCAACTTAGCATGCATGAATGTGAATTTCACCTAGAACTAGTTATTCATGAGGAGATCAATTAAATTTTTTGTTATTTTCTTTTTGCTTATGCATCTGATCATAAAACTGAAGGTAGTTACCCCTCAAAAATATTTAATGCAAGTGGACAATTATATACCAAATAATCTACAAAGTATAACTCATCTTTTTCTTCCCAAATATGTTATCTTCCCTCAATTTCCTTACTTCTATTAATCCTCCCAGTTCCCTTTTTATGTTACTGATAAACAACTCCTTAAGGCTGCCATATGATTCTTCCTAAATATCACTTTAATCCTCTTCCTCTTCTACATAAAATCTTCCAATGGCTCCCAGTGGCTACAAAAATGAAATGTACCTTACCCTGACATTTGGAGGTATAATCTGACTGGAATAATAGCAGCATCATACTTAAAGTGTGATCACCCAACAGGCACTGTGCTAAGACATGGTTTATAGCATCTCATCTCATTCTCACAACTCGCCCAAGAGATAAGGACTATTATGGGCCCCCTTTTCTGGAAATTAAGACTGAAGTATAAAGCATTTAAGTATCTTGCACAAGGTCACATAGGTTTCAAGTAGAGATACCAGTATTTCAACTCAAGCAATTTGATTCAAGAGCCCATGTACTTACTTCTCTTTTAGTAACCTGCCTGTGCTGTAGCCTGCTTGTGTAAATTATATTGACTTGCTCTTCCAGTAAGGCAAGCTCATCACTGTTGCCCCAACACGTCACTTTCAGTCATAAGGTTTTGCTCATACCTTTCTCCCCAGTCTGTGTATACAAATCCCACCATTTCTTCAAGGCCCATCTCAACTCCACCATACTCTGACTTCATGTTCTCTGACCACCCCATAGCATGACCCATCTGCTCTGCCAATTTTAACTCTTAATTATAGTCTTTCTGATATTGTTATTTAACTGTAGGACGCATCAATAGTTTATCACCCCACATATAACAAATGTCCAGAGAGCAGGAACAATCTATGTACCACAACAATGTCATGCTTGTAATCCTAGAAACACAAATGCAGAGAACTACATAAAATGAATGCCATGAACGTTGTTGGTCCTAGTTTTATAACCAATGTTTGTCACATACATAATTACACAGGTGTATCTTCCTGAAATCTCTAAGCTCTATTCTACAGGTTAAGGAAATATTGTAAGAAAAACAGTAAAACTCAAAATAGTACATAGTTTTTTGACCTTTGATTAAAGCACAAAACACATACAGAAAAGTGCAAAATTTACAAGGGTACAGCTCAATGAATTTTCACAAATGAGCACATCATGTTAACAGTCACCAAATTAAGAAAAAAGAGTATTATGCCCCAGAAGTACCCTCCCTCATGCCATAATGAAACCTGCTATTCAGACTTCTAATACCATGGATTAATTTTGCACAGCAAACCATTTTAAATTATTACAACTGTTTCTACTTGGGGAATCAAACATATTCCTCAAGTATGCCGTTCTTTTAAACATAGAAGGAATGGTCCACTCTGCTGAGGTCTCTCAGAAAATGGCCTTGAACCATGTATGTATATTATATATACATTATTATAGAAGATTATTGGAGAAATTGTTAGAAGGTGGTAAATCAACCAGCTTTGAATACAGTTTCTACTAAATACAATGTTTTAGGCCAATAACAAAAAAAAAAAGGCAGATTTGATATATTATCACCAACGGTGACTATGGTTATGTCTACAAATAAAAATCCTAATAAAGTGAATATTTAATTCACTTCATTTAATTTTCATTTAATTCACTTTCATTTAATTCACTTCATTTAATTAGATGAAAATGTTACTCACCTCTTTGCTTTGTTAATGACACAGCCTGTAACTCTGTACTTACAGGAGGGAAACCCAGCAGTGAGGCAGTTTGCTACTACTACCTTGTAAGCTTCCTTACCTGCCCAATCCAGGAACTCAACACACTCAGTCTGGGAATATCGAGCAGCAACATCTCGAGCTCTCTCCTTCCGGAAGTTCAGAGCTTCTATATCAACATCCAGTTCCACCAGTGCTTTCAAAGTTTCCAATCGACCCCAGGCTGCAGCACAGTGTAAGAGTGTGTAACCTAACAAATACAATGAGGATGGTCAGGTCAAAAAGCCTACGTTGTTTCAGGCTCTTCTACAGAGTAGAAGATAATAATGGTAATCAGGTGTTGAACAATTACTACAGGCCAAGTATTATCCTGTCTTCCCTGGTGGCTCAAATGGTAGGGAATCTGCCTGCAATGCAGGAGACCTGGGTTTGATACCTTGATCAGGAAGATCCCCTGGAGAAGGCAATGGCAACCCATTCCAGTATTCTTGACTGGAGATTCCCATGGACAGAGGAGGCTGGCAGGCTACAGTCCATGGGGTCACAAAGAGTCAGACACGACTGAGTGACTTTCACAGGTATTATCCTAAGTGCTTTACATATAATAAGTTCATTTAGTTGGTAAAAAAAAATCCTATGAGGTCACAAATATTATAATCTTCATTTTACAGATAAGGAAACAGAGGTCCAAGAAGTTAAACTTGCCCAAGGCCAGTAAATGATGGACACAAGGAATCAACACAGGCAATCTGAGCTCTTCAACATCTTATTCGGAAGACAGCAATCTCCCTAACAGTCATCTACTGGAACACAATTAGATTTATGACTTTAGTCTAAGAAATTTTCATCAACCTCTAATTACTCCATTATTGTTAACACAACCATACAAATTACAGCTGTGTATGCCTTTGATTCGGAGAAGGCAATGGCACCCCACTCCAGTACTCTTGCCTGGAAAATCCCATGGACGGAGGAGCCTGGTAGGCTGCAGTCCATGGGGTCGCTAAGAGTCGGGCACGACTGAGCGACTGCACTTTCACTTTTCACTTTCATGCAGAAGGAAATGGCAACCCACTCCTGTGTTCTTGCCTGGAGAATCCCAGGGATAGGGGAGCCTGGTGGGCTGCCACCTATGGGGTCGCACAGAGTCGGACACGACTAAAGCGACTTAGCAGTAGCAGTAACATGCCTTTGATTTGGAAATTAATCATTTGAATTAAAACTGAAATTGTGAGCTATCAAATTATAAAGTTATTTCTTAGATTTACTGAGGCAACTACCCCACAAAACTGGGAGCCAAGAAATACCCAGATATCACCTTCCCAAAGATGTATTTCTTCAGCCAAATGGCCCACGGCCCCTGATTTGTTGGGAAAGGGGACACTATTTACGGAAAAGACACCACGATAGCATGAGCAGGAGGCCATTTCAAATGAAATATTCTCGGTCCTTACATTGCTTTTCTCAGGGCTGAAGTTACTATTAAATATAATGTTTTAGGCCAATAGCACACACACAAAAAAAGGCCAGAGGTAACATCTAAAATTTTTCCTATTTTTTAATATAGTTTAAAAATAAGAAAACATGATTTCTAAACAGAGAGAGGCTTTTGCCAAAGAATTTGAAATCTTCATACGTGGTTTTGTTCCCCCTTGTGGGAGATGGTGTGTTTTCTAGAAGGAAACACACGGATCTTTGTACTACATTAATTCCATAGCCTTCCCAGAAGAAGAACATTTAAATAAGATGATTTCAAAAGCATCCAGACAAGAGGGGGGATTTTCCTAAAGTTCTCCCATGATACTGGCAATGAATAATTGAACCCAGAAGCAAGGCATAGAAGGTTACATGTTAGAAATCTCAGCAGGAAGAAAGGGACCATAAATGGAATACCAAAAAATCAGAATTGGTTCCAAGAGAAAAATAATCTCTACATGGAAGACTGCTGCTGCTAAGTCACTACAGTAGTGTCCGACTCTGTGCGATCCCATAGACGGCAGCCCACCAAGCTCTGCCATCCCTGGGATTCTCCAGGCAAGAACACTGGAGTGGCTTGCCATTTCCTTCTCCAATGCGTGAAAGTGAAGTTGCTCAGTCGTGTCCAACTCTTAGCGACCCCATGGACTGCAGCCCACAAGGCTCCTCCGTTCATGGGATTTTCCAGGCAAGAGTACTGGAGTGGGTTGCCATTGCCTTCTCCGACATGGAAGACTGCTGCTGCTGCTGCTGCTAAGTCACTTCAGTTGTGTCCGACTCTGTGAGACCCCAGAGACGGCAGCCCACCAGACTCCCCCATCCCTGGGCTTCTCCAGGCAAGAACACTGGAGTGGGTTGCCATTTCCTTCTCCAATGCATGAAAGTGAAAAGTGAAAGTGAAGTCGCTCCGTCGTGTCCGACTCTTCGAGACTCCATGGACTGCAGCATACCAGGCTCCTCCACCCATGGGATTTTCCAGGCATGAGTACTAAAGTGGGTTGCCATTGCCTTCTCCAACATGGAAGACTGCTGCACTACTGGTTACTAAATAGAGTCAACTGAGCATGCAGTTCACAATAAGGCAAAAGATCAGACAAGAGGAAAAGCAATCTTCTCCTCTATACAGGCACTGTTCTGTGTGCTCCACAATTATCAATTCATTTAATCCTCTCTGCAGTCCTATGATGTACAAAGTAGTATTGTTCTCATTTATAGATTAAAAAAAAAGCACAGAGAGGATAAGAACTTTTCTCAAGGTTGTTTAAATTGAGGAAGGTCATTGATAAGGTCAAAATCCAAAAATTGAGATGATGATAGTCACAAACAAGTAATAGGCCATGGAGCAAAATATTCACTTACCTAAAATATTTTTCACAACCTGCTGGCACCCCACCCCAGTACTCTTGCCTGGAAAATCCCATGGATGGAGGAGCCTGGTGGGCTGTGGTCCATGGGGTCGCAAAGAGTCGGACACAACTGAAGCAACTTAGCAGCAGCAGCAGCCTACCACCAGCAGTACCAGACTCTGAATTCTCCAAATCATAGTTTCATGCCTCTATAATTTTGCATATGCTGGTTTTTTCTGTCTGAGAAATTTTTTTAAGTATAAATTTTATATTTATTTAGCATTAATACCAGTATTTGTAAATTGAGTTCAGAATTAATTTTTTAAATTAGTGAAACTAATACCCATTTTATTTTTTTGTTCACTTTTTTAAATTAATTTATTTTTATTCTTGGCTGCCTTGGGTCTTTGCATGAGCTTTCTCTAGTTGTAGTGAGCAGGGAGTACTCTTGCTATGTGCAGGCTTCTCATTGCAGGGGCTTTTCTTTATTGCAGAGCACAGGCTTTAGGTGCACAGGTTTCAGCAGTTGCGGCTTGTAGGCTCTAGAGTTCAGGCTCAGTAGTTGTGACCCACAGGCTTAGCTACTTCTTGGCATGTGGAACCTTCCCAGACCAGGAATCGAACCATGTCCCCTGCATTGCAAGGCGAATTCTTATCCACTGAGCTACCAAGGAAGTCCAAGACTTATACATTTTAAATACAAAAATATATATACATAAAATATCAGATAAAAGCATAACTATCAAACAAATTTTAAGTATATACTGTCATTCTATTAGCAATATAAACTGTCAGATAAAACTAATAAAAACTAAAGATTAAAAAGCAAATACTATTAAAAATGAAAAACTATAATCATGAAAATCACAAATAAAACATTATTTTATTTTTTAAGTGGGTCAATGGTTTCAACAGGACATTTCTATGCAAATTTTTTCAGCTATTAAAGTTTTTCTCACTCAACATTAGTTTAAAGTAGTTATAAACCAACACCAAACACTTTCCTTCAAATTATCTCATTTCTAATTTTAAAAGACAGAGATATGTCTGAACAGTTTTTTGCTTTTTTAATAGAATTGCAATCTTTCTATTGAGAGTAGGCTGTAATCATTTTCTCCAAAGAAAACACTGATGGCTCATATTTGTCTTTTTTAGTTTCCAAATAAAAAGAGAGAGAGTCCATTTTAGTTTCCTTATCAATTTCAAATCTGTGAGATTCACATTCTACTGGTTTTGGAGGCTTGTGAACTCAAGAATTATTCTTACAATAGAATTTGCAATACCACAATATGGACCATCTACATTTGTAATCTTCAGTTTGTCTTTTTATATACACTGAGCAATTAAATCATTGCAATTTTTCTCAATCCAAAAATGACTCTAATTTCATATGTTTAAAATACCAAATAAAACTATTATAGCTATAAAAAGGCCAGTATTTCATCACCTAAAATACTGGGTAAGTACACCAGGATAGCAAAAATATTTTAACACTAAAATCTGCTATTGCAGTTACTATCTGATACTGCAGCTACTGCCACCTGCCACGCCTTATCCTTCAACTTCCTTTGTCTGATAAACTCTTGGTCATTATTCAAGATTCTATATATTAGACTTCCTTGGTGGTCCAGTGGTTAAGACTCCACACTTCCACTGCAGGGGACACAGGTTCAATCCGTGGTAAGGGAATTAAGATCCCAAGTGCTACGTGGTGCAGCCAAAAAAAAGCTCAACATATTGCCTCTTCTATAAAGCATTCCTTGACCATGTCCAACACTTTCAGGTAAATCTGACTGACCTCTCCTCTGAGCTATCACTGTACCTTGTCTCATCATATACCATCTATTTACACATCTGTTTTCTGCTAACTGGTTGCTGAATTCATTCATCTTTCTATCCCCAGCTCCCAGCTCAAGACCTGGCTATTCCTTCACTTTAACAAATATTTACTGATTGTAGGGAAAGGCAGAGTTTAAAACAGTATTCAGTTTCAATCATGCTTGTTTGAGTGTGGCCAGGTTGAGAAACTAAAGCCTTACCAGAACCAAAGGTGGTTCCATGAGTAACCTACAAACTGCACACAAATGTCCTTGGCTCAAACAGAAAACAAGGCACTTCCCAACAGTCCAGAAGTCAGTAGTACAGAGAGCTTCATCCTCCTTCTTTTGGATCAAAGAGCTAAAACTGTAAGAACTGTTTCACCCTTCTTCCTTCAGATCAAAGAGATGAAATTGTAAGAACTGTTTCATCCTTCCTTTGAATCAAAATTGTCCAATTCTCCAATATTTAAAAGGAAAGGAAATCTTGAATACAAATGTTATCTCTGAGAATCATCCACAAATAAATGGCATACATCTTCTTAAAGAGATATCTACCACAGTTCTTCACCCAAAAGTCCCTTAATTTTAGGCCAATGGCTTCTTTATGTTGCAAAAATCAATAGTGTTCACAGATTCTTAAAAAAAGAAAATTCTATCATTTGTAACAACATGAATGAACCTGAAGGGCATTATGCAAAGTGAAATAAGTCAGAGAGGAAAAGCCAAATACCTCATGGTATCACTTATGTGGGGAAATATAAAATAAAAAATTAAACCCATAGAAACAGAGTAGAAAAGTGGTACCAGGGGCTTGAAGAGTAGGGGAAATAGGGAGAGATTGGAAAAAAAGTAAAAACTTCAGTTAGAAGAGGAAAATATCCCAGGACCTAATATATAACACAATGACTATAGTTAATAACTGTACTATATAATTGAAATTTCCTGAGAATAGAACTCAAATGTTTTGACAAAAAAAAAATCTTTGCACTGATCTGTTCTCCCATGTAAACAAGCTCATGAGAGCTGAATCAATACCAACTAAACAAGAAATTTACTGGTAAACTGTAATGTAATTCATTATTTACACTGGGCGGAAGAAGCACAAGCTGGAATCAAGATTGCCGGGAGAATTATCAATAACCTCAGATAGGCAGGTGACACCACCCTTATAGCAGAAAGTGAAGAGAACTCAAAAGCCTCTTGATGAAAGTGAAAGTGGAGAGTGAAAAAGTTGGCTTAAAGCTCAACATTCAGAAAACGAAGATCATGGCATCTGGTCCCACCAGTTCATGGGAAATAGATGGGGAAACAGTGGAAACAGTGTCAGACTTTACTTTGGGGGGCTCCAAAATCACTGCAGATGGTGACTGCAGCCATGAAATTAAAAGACACTTACTCCTTGGAAGAAAAGTTATGAACAACCTAGATAGCATATTGAAAAGCAGAGACATTACACTAGATAGCATATTGAAAAGCAGCGATATTACTTTGCCAACAAAGGTCTGTCTAGTCAAGGCTATGGTTTTTCCAGTGGTCATGTATGGATGTGAAAGTTGGACTGTGAAGAAAACTGAGCGCTGAAGAATTGAAGCTCTTGAACTGTGGTGTTGGAGAAGACTCTTGAGAGTCCCTTGGACTGCAAGGGGATCCAACCAGTCCATCCTAAAGGAGATCAGTCCTGGGTGTTCATTGGAAGGACTAATGCTAAAGCTGAAACTCCAATACTTTGGCCACCTCATGCGAAGAGTTGACTCATTGGAAAAGACCCTGATGCTGGGAGGGATTGGGGGCAAGAGGAGAAGGGGATGACAGAGGATGAGATGGCTAGATGGCATCACCAACTCAATGGACATGAGTTTGGGTGAATTCCGGGAGTTGGTGATGGACAGGGAGGCCTGGCGTGCTGCGATTCATGGGGTTGCAAAGAGTCGGACATGACTTAGCAACTGATCTGATCTGATTTGAAGATGGTGATTGCAGCCATGAAATTAAAAGACGCTTACTCCTTGGAAGTAAAGTTATGACCAACCTAGACAGCATATTAGAAAGCAGACACATTACTTTGCCCACAAAGATCCGTCTAGTCAAGGCTATAGTTTTTCCAGTAGTCATGTATGGATGTGAGAGTTGGACTATAAAGAAAGCTGAGTGCCGAAGAATTGATGCTTTTGAACTGTGGTGTTGGAGAAGACTCTTGAGAGTCCCTCGGACTGCAAGGAGATCCAACCAGTCTATCCTAAAGGAGATCAGTCCTGGGTGTTCATTGGAAGGACTGATGTTGAAGCTGAAACTCCAGTACTTTGGCCACCTGATGTGAAGAGCTGACTCATTTGAAAAGACTCTGATGCTGGAAAAGACTGAAGGCAGGAGGACAAGGGGACAAGAGAGGATGAGATGGTTGGATGGCATCACAGACTCAATGGACATGAGTCTGGGTAAACTCTGGGAGTTGGTGATGGACAGGGAGGCCTGGCCTGCTGCGGTCCATGGGGTTGCAAAGAGTCAGACATGACTAAGTGAGTGAACTGAACTGAACTGAACTGAAGTAATAATCACCAAGTTGACTGGTACAATTAGGTTAGCCAGTTCATGCAAATATTTCATTACAAAATCATCTTCATTGAAATGGCAAACAGGCTTACAATTTCCCAGAACATCATATATCATCTAAGTCCTGGTTCCTTTTAATTTAGCAATTCTTCTCTCAATTTCTCTGTCTCCTCTGGCATTTTACTATAAGCAGCAAGAAAAAAAGCAGGATGCACCTTCAACTTCTGCTAACTGAGAAGATTTCATGGTAAGCATGAAATCAGAATGAAGATATGGATTATCTTAGAGTACATCATCAAAATCAAAAGACTACACCTATCTTCACACACTGGAAAATATCTAACAAGAGGATGGCAATACCCATATCAGTTAGTCAGAGCACCCTCTCCCTGGAGTGCTGGAGGTACACTATCAGATATTTGATTTAGGGCTCTCATTTTTTTTTATGTAGTACGATTTTTAGATATTACTATTAGTCCCATTTTTATGGATGTAATATTAGATATTACTATTAGTCCCATTTTTATGGATGAAGAAACTGTAGCATGGAAAGGTTATATAACTTGCCCAAGTTAAATAGTTTAAAATTAGATATTAGATAAATTTTGCTATAAGTTTTCCATAGCCTTAAGAAAGGCTTCTTCTGTTCCTATTTACCCAAAAGCTTTCATCATGAATGAATGCTACATTTTCTTCCAAAAGACTTTTCTACATCTATTGAGATGATCAGGTGGTTTTGTTTATATAATCTTTTAGTGTAGTGAATTATACTAGCAGTTTTTCTAATGTTAAAGCCATGCTTGAGGTTTCCCTGGTGGCCCAGTGGTTGAGAATCTGCCTGCCAATGCAGGGGACACAGGTTTGATCCCTACTCCAGGAAGATCCCACATGCTGCGGAGCAACTAAGCCCATGCACCACAACTTCTGAGCCTGCGCTCTAGAGCCCAGGAGCCACAACTACTGAAGCCAGAACACCTAGAGCCTGTCCTCCAAAACAAGAGAACCGCTGCATTGAGAAGCCCATACACCACAGCGAGAGAAGAGCCCCCGCTCTCCACAAGCACTCGAGCAGCAACAAAGACCCAGTGCAGCCAAAATTGATAGATAATTCTTTTTTAAAAAAGCAAATTCTTGCATAAATGGGATAAACCCAAGCTAGTCCAATAAATGCTTCAACACACATTAGATTCAATTTGTTAATATTTTAAGATGCTTGCATCTGTGTTATTAAATGATTGGCCTATAATTTTCCTTTCTAATGCTTGTCCTTAACTAGTTTTGCTATAAAAGTTATCTCATAAAATAAGCAGTTGTCCAACTCTCTTTATATTCTATGGAAACTCTGTATAAGCTAGAGATTATTTCTTCCTTATAAGGGTAGTAAACCATATCTTTTAAAACATTTGAGTTAGGAATTGGAAAGGGTGGGAGAATCAGGCAGATTCTGATTACTTATTCAATTTTTTAAAATAATCATAGATCTAATCAAGTTTCTTTTTTTTTTCTTGACTCAATTTTGATAATATATATTTTATTGAAGAAACTGTCCATTTCATCCATGTTTTCAAATGTATTATCATGAAGTTGTTTATGATATTTTCTAATTATTTTTTAAATCTATTCTTTTCCTGTGTGAATGCTTCATTTTAAAATTCCAAATATTATTTACACTCTCTCCTTCTTATAATATCACATATCAAAAATTATCAATATTATCAAATGTTTTTTCAACTTTTCACTAGACCAGATTTTGGTTTTGTTGATTCTCTTTATTGTGTTTGTTTGTTTGCTGGTTTGTTTTGGCTGCACTGTGCAGCTTACAGATCAGGAATCTCAGTCCACCAGGGATCAAACCTGGCACCCTGCAGTGGAAGGTGGACTCCAAACCACTGGACTGACAGGGAATTCCCTTTCTATTGTTTCTTTATTTTCAATGTCATTATTTTACTCTATTATTTATCTTCTTGTTTCTTTGGATTTTCAGTTGTTATTTTTCTAACTCCTTGAGTTAAATACTTTGCTTTCTAATTTTCAATATTTTTTATTCTAATATATGCATTAAACTAGAATTTTAATTTTAGTTTTATTTCACAGGGTCTGACATAGCAATCCTGTTGCCACCTAAATATTTCATAATTTCTATTATATTTTCTGTCACCGAGACAGAAAGTATAATAATATTTCAACATAATTGAAAGTATGTTCCTGTTTCCAAAATTATAGGGATTTTGAGTTATCTTTTTGTCACTATTTTCTAATTTTATTTTACTGTGGTCAGAGACCACAGACTGCATGCTATAGTTTATTTGATAACTGTTGACACTTCCTTTATGGTCTAACACATGATCAGTTTTTTTAACTGTTCCATGTAAGCATGAAGAAAATGTATATTTGCTATTTGCTAAAGACCACTGTTTCATTTTCTACAATGACCATGTCTTATAGGTCCAATCTGAAAAAAACAGTGACTTAATTTAAAGAGCTAATTGAATAATGAATATAAAAATGAATAAATCTTCTAAGGAAATAGGTAATAAGATTATTGAGCATTTACTATATACCAACTTTATATTATCATACTTAAGCCTCATAACCTACAAGGAAAACCCTATAAAGAAAATACAATCATCCTCATTTAGTAGATGAAACAGAGACACAAAATGATTAGGTAACTTGCCCAAGTCACCCAGTTAATAAATATCAAAGTCTGTATTCTTAATTACTAAGCTATACTATAATAACATGCATATACACACATTCATATATATATACACACACACACACACACACACACACAACATATGCAAAATTTAAAGCAGGGACATCAAATTTATCCAAATTTAAAGATAATACATGGAATCTTTAGGTAGTTATAAGTAATAGTGATGAGAGAAAAAAGACAAAATACCTCTGGTGGTTTTCTCATTCAGATTCACACCATATTTGGCCAAAGCTCTAATCACATCACTTTGCCCAGCCATGCAAGCTGCATACAGCAAATTTCTCCCAACGATGTCTTCCTCCAAGAGTAGCTGCATGGCCTGCTCATGGTGAGAGTTCTCAGGATCCTCAAAAATCTTCTGCAAACCTTCTACATCCCCTGTGAGAGCAGGTGGTAAGAGGGGGTTAATGGTGGCAGTTTCCTCTGCTTCTTTGGATTCTTCTTCTTCTTCACTATCATCTTCTTCTTCCTCTTCTTCTTGTGGTGAGGAAAATATCAATTTTTCTGAACTCTCTGACTCTGGGGGTATTTCTGACTCCATTAACTCCAAAAACACCTGAGATCAAAAAAGAGAAAAAGTAATAGAAACATACTCAAACAAATCAGCATTTGTTTATTTACTTGTTTGATCAGTCAACTGACAATATGAATGGAATGAAAATAGTTGGTTCAAAATAATTATAAAATAAGATACTTCATTCATTCAATCAGTAAAGTTTTTCATGCACCAATAGACTGCCTGAGTACATACTAAAATGCTGAATGTGTGATGCAAACAGTAAATTCAATAGGAACAGGAGAAAAAACATCAATGTGGGTGAGATTCATTAGGAAAAGATTGAAAGAGAATGTTAAAGGGACTCATCTGTTTAAACAAGGATCCATGTTGGGGAGAAGTAATCAATACAGTTGGATCATTGAAGCCAGATTATTAAGACCTTAAAAATTAGGTCACTTTGCCAACAAAGGTCCATATAGTCAAAGCTATGGTTTTTCCAGGAGTCAAGTACAGATGGGAGAGGTGGACCAGAAAGAAGGCTGATGCTTTCCAACTGTGGAACTGAAGAAGACTCTTGAGAGTCCCCTGGACAACAAGGAGATCAAACCAGTTAATCCTAAAGGAAATAGATCCTGAATATACATTGGAAGGACTGATGCTGAACCTGAAGCTCCAACACTTTGGCCACCCTTTGTGAAAAGCCGACTCACTGGAAAAGACCTTGAAGCTGGGAAAGACTGAAGGCAGGAGGAGAAGGGGCAACAGAGGATTAAATGATTGAATGGCATCATCAACTCAACACACATGAGTTTGAGCAACTCCAGGAGATAGTGAAGGACAGGGAAGCCTGGCATGCTGTAGTCCATGGAGTTGCAAAGAGTCGGATACAACTTGGCAACTGAACAACAACAATGTGAAACGAGCAAAACTGTGTGGTAGTTTGAACATTCTTTGGCATTGTCTTTCTTAGGGATTGGAATGAAAACAGACCGCTTCCAGTCCTGTGGCCACTACTGAGTTTTCCAAATTTGCTGGCATATCAAGGCAGGACTTCCACACCATCATCTTTTAGGATCTGAAACAGCTCAGCTGGAATCCCATCACCTCCACTAGCTTTGTTCATAGTAAAGCTTCCTAAGAGCCACCTGACTTCACACTCCAGGATATCTGGCTCTAGGTGAGTGAACACATCATTGTAGTTCTCTGGGTCATGAAGACCTTTTTTGATCACAGATAGTTCTATGTATTCTTGCCACCTCTTCTTAATATCTTCTGCTTCAGTTCAGTTCAGTCACTCAGTCATGTCTGACTCTTTTCGACCCCATGAATCGCAGCACGCCAGGCCTCCCTGTCCATCACCAACTCCCGGAGTTCACTCAAACTCATGTCCACCGAGTCGGTGATACCATCCAGCCATCTCATCCTCTGTAGTCACCTTCTCCTCCTGCCCCCAAACCCTCCCAGCATCAGGGTCTTTTCCAATGAGTCAACTCTTCACATGAGGTGGCCAAAGTACTGGAGTTTCAGCTTTAGCATCAGTCCTTCCAATGAACACCCAGGACTGATCTCCTTTAGGATGGACTGGTTGGACCTCCTTGCAGTCCAAGGGACTCTCAAGAGTCTTCTCCAATACCACAGTTCAAAAGCACCAATTATTCGGCGCTCAGCTTTCTTCACAGTCCAACTCTCACATCCATACATGACCACTGGAAAAACCATAGCCTTGACTAGATGGACCTTTGTTGGCAAAGTAATGTCTCTGCTTTTGAATATGCTGTCTAGGTTGGTCATAACTTTCCTTCCAAGAAGTAAGTGTCTTTTAATTTCATGGCTGCAATCACCATCTGCAGTGATTTTGGAGCCCAAAAAAATAAAGTCTGATACTGTTTCTACTGTTTCCCCATCTATTTCCCATGAAGTGATGGGACCAGATGCCATGATCTTAGTTTTCTGAATATTGAGCTTTAAGCCAACTTCTTCACTCTCCTCTTTCAGTTTCATCAAGAGGCTTTTTAGTTCCTCTTCACTTTCTGCCACAAGGGTGGTGTCATCTGCATATCTGAGGTTATTGATATTTCTCCCAGCAACCTTGATTCCAGCTTGTGCTTCTTCCAGCCCAGCGTTTCTCATGATGTACTCTGCATAGAAGTTAAATAAGCAGGGTTACAATATACAGCCTTGATGTACTCCTTTTCCTATTTGGAACCAGTCTGTTGTTCCATGTCCAGTTCTAACTGTTGCTTTCTGACTTGCATATAGGTTTCTCAAGAGGCAGGTCAGGTGGTCTGGTATTCCCATCTCTTTCAGAATTTTCCAGTTTTTTGTGATCCACACAGTCAAAGGCTTTGGCATAGTCAATAAAACAGAAATAGATGTTTTTCTGGAACTCTCTTGCTTTTTTTTTCTAAAACCAGCTTGAACATCTGGAAGTTCACGTTTCACATATTGCTGAAGACTGGCTTGGAGAATTTTGAGCATTACTTTACTAGCATGTGAGATGAGTGCAATTGTGCAGTAGTTTGAGCATTCTTTGGCTTTGCCTTTCTTTGGGATTGGAATGAAAACTGACCTTTTTCAGTCCTATGGCCACTGCTGAGTTTTCCAAATTTGCTGACATAGCGAGTACAGTGCTTTCACATCATCATCTTTTAGGGTTTCAAATAGCTCAACTGGAATTCCATCACCTCCACTAGCTTTGTTTGTAGTGATGATTCCTAAAGCCCTCTTGACTTCCCATTCCAGGATGTCTGGCTTTAGGTGAGTGATCACACCATCATGATTATCTGGGTCATGAAGATCTTTTTTGTATAGTCCTTCTGTGTATTCTTGCCACCTCTTCTTAATATCTTTTGCTTCAGTTAGGTCCATACCATTTCTATCCTTTACTGAGCCCATCTTTGCATAAGATGTTCCCTTGGTATCTCTATTTTTCTTGAAGAGATCTCTAGTCTTTCCCATCCTATTGTTTTCCTCTATTTCTTTGCATTGCTCACTTAAGAAGACTTTCTTATCTCTCCTTGGTATTCTCTGGAACTCTGTATTCAATTGGATATATCTTTCCCTTTTTCCTTTGCCTTTCACTTCTCTTCTTTCCTCGGCTATTTGTAAAGTCTCCTTAGACAACTTTTTAGATATTGAAAAAACTAATATGTTTGTTTTAGATAATAGTTTTTCCCATAAGAAATATGTAACTTATGTTTACTATGCAGTGGGTTTATGCTATTGTTAAAATAATTAATATATCTTTTTTTAAATTCTGTTTTAAGTTCTAATTCTTACTAGATTTGTAATAGTTACTGTATGGATAGACATTTTCTTGGCCCAGAAAAGTTCTAACATGAATCAAAACTGCAACCCCACCACACATAACCAACACTTCATACAGAACATGACCATGGAGAGGAGAGGAGGTCTGGAACTCTGAAGGCAGAATGACAGAGCAGACTATGAGTCAGAAGACCCATGTTTTAGTCCTGGTTTATTAATAATGCAACTTTTCTGAACTCATTCTCAACAATGAATTGAGAATAGCTCTGCCTTACTAAATTAGTGTGAATTTTAACTATAAAAGTTGCATTCTTTGGAGGCTGCTAAAGCCCTCATGGGGCTTCCTGGGTGGCTCAGTGGTAAAGAACCCACCTGCCAATGCAGGAGATGTGGGTTCCATCCCTGGGTCAGGAAGATCCCCTGGAGAAGAAAATGACAACCCACTCTAGTATTCTTGGGCTATAGTACATAGGGCCTCAAAGAGTTCAGTGCCACTTAGAAACTAAACAACAACAATGCACTCCTAATATAAAATCACATAGGTCTCTACTTCACAGACATCAGAGTCTGGTGGGAAAGACACAAGCAAATCAGCAATGATGCAGTGGGATAAAGGACGTGTTAAGTAAAGGGTGCTTGGAAAGGAAAGAAACTGGACTCCCCGGAAGGCTTCCCAGAAGAGGTGACAGTTGGTATTGAAGAGCAGGAGCCTTAAAAGAAGGTAATGGGATAAGCAAAAACAAAGGGCCAGGAAGGCAGACAAGGCTGTATGAAGTTGTAGAGGGATAAATCTCAAGGGCCTTTTAAACCAACTGAATTTTTTCTTCGAAAAATGTAGTCCCTTGAGGATTTTAAGTGCCAGCTCAAGGAGAAGGCCTCAAAGGGCTCCTAGGGTTAAACAAAGGGAACGCCGGAGGACGAGGATGCGGAGAGTGGCAGCCTCAGTGGAGAGCTGGGAGTGGGCCGGAGGGGACATATGAAGCACAGGGTCGGCCCTCGGGGCGCGACCCGCGACGCAGCGCTCGGTTCTGAGGCAAAGCCTGAGGACGCCGCGGTGGCGCTCACTCTCCTCTAGCCAAACCGAACAAAGTGGCAGGGAGATGCTAGTTCTCCTCAACACCCACGCGGTGCGCCGACCCTCGCCCCTCTGACCGCGGACCCAGACCCAGGACCTCCGGATTCAGACTCACCGTTCCCGAGGCCCCTGGATTGCGTGGTTACCATGGCGACGGCGCACCCGGCGCTCGGCAGCGCCACCCCAAGCGCTGCGACTGCGGCGCGCAAACGTCAAGGTTGCAAGGTGCAGGAAGCGAGAGGCGGGAGACGCGGGAGACGCGGGAGATTTCGTCAAAACTATTTAATTTGCTGTGTTTGGACGGCGGAGTGCGGGATTTTTCTGCATTTTGTAAGTTTACAGTTATATGGTCCATATTTATTTTACAACTTAAAAAATAAAATTTTAAAATGAGATACGTGTGTTGGTTGCCAGCCAGTCTTAGTCTGACCTTTAGCCTTTAAACGGAAGAATTTTCTGGAAATAGGATGCAGTCTAAACTACGAAAGGTTGTAATTATAACGGGCAACTTGCTTAATTTTCTGGTTTACTAAGGCTCTTTCTCCTATGGTTTATGGTCATTGTCACCAACAAGAAACGTTACAAGAGACCTCACAAGTGCCAACTATGGCAGGAGCGGAAGCACCTTGGAAACTATTTCTCTTGATTCAGGAATTTAAGATACAAAACAGTTGACCTTTTAAAAAGGGGAGAATGATGGAGGTGGGATAGGAGCATCGAAAGAAACCAGCAGAGAAGGGCAAAGCTTGCCCAGAAATTATGTAAATATTCACATCGATCACGGAGTGAAAACCGTCAAGTTTTTGTACTGAAGAGGAAAACATTCATTTCTTTACTATTTCTACAAGGAAAGCATTAAGGAGGAGGTAATTTTAGAGGAACTCTATAGACATTTTAGCTGGAGGCTAAATAGCCTAGTGTTAAAGCGAACATTTGGCTTAGGCCCAAGCAAACTGTCACTATCATAGTTCTGAACTTCTGGAATACAAGAGTAATTTTGAAAAAAAAATTGAAGTATAATACTAAAATTTCTTATTCAAATAAGTTGTGGTAATCAGAATTGTAGAGTTGACATTGCAGTCGAAAACAATAGTCTAGAAGCTTTGTCAGCTCTTGGCTTGCTCCTGCCATCCCTGATATAGCACATTTGCTTTACTAAACACTCATTTCCTACTGAAGTTGGTGGAAGAGCAAGACATGTTAGGTGTTTCACTTTTAATATGTTCCTTTTCGTAGTATTTAGTCTCAGGAGAGTCTTTTAGTGTCTGGATGCAAGATGACTTATGATGCATGATTGTGCATGATTCTGTTTTTAATTAATCTTCATTGGATGTATTTGTGTATTCCCAAATACAAGTGTTTCTTGAAAGTCTAAAATTGAATTAAATAACTAAAAAATAAATAGAGTGCTTAAAGATTATTTGTAGTACTCTGAAAGCCAGGAAGAATGGGAAGACATTAAATAGGTCTGAGAATACTAGAAACAGAGGAGCCTTGTTCTATTCTTAACTTCATGTCAGAAACAGCTGCATGATTCATTGGGGCAGGCTAGGTTTGAAACTCGGAGAAGGCAGTGGCACCCCACTCCAGTACTCTTGCCTGGAAAATCCCATGGATGGAGGAGCCTGGTAGGCTGCAGTCCATGGGGTCGCTAAGAGTCGGACACGACTGAGCGACTTCACTTTTCACTTTCATGCATTGGAGAAGGAAATGGCAACCCACTCCAGTGTTCTTGCCTGGAGAATCCCAGGGACGGTGGAGCCTGGTGGACAGCCGTCTATGGGGTCGCACAGAGTCGACACGACTGAAGCGACTTAGCAGCAGCAGGTTTGAAACTGGCCTTAGGAAAGAGATTCCTGCCTCTACCATGGACCAAGTGCAGCAGATAGACTCCTACCATCACTTCTAACTCCCATGCCCCTCACCGAAAGCTTAAGATGAGAGTATTGAACAGAGAGCATTGGATCTGAAGGAGACAAATTAATGTACCAGAGGCATATCAGCAACAACCTGTGAGTGCTATCAATGGGGGTCAAGGAATACAGTGAAGGCTTGTTGTACAGAAGACTTAAGGAACAGAGAAAATAAGCAGTCTTCAAGCCCCCCTGAAATTAGGTCAGCTTCAAGAAATTATGGTAGAAAGCTTTCCAAATTGATTGAATTTAAATTTTTTAAACTCTAAGAGAATGGGTCCTCGGAGTAGAATTTAAATTATTTTAATTATTGTATTTCTTGAATTCCATACTTTTATACTAAGAATTGCATTCTTTTTAAAATATTTTTTTTATTTAAAAAAAATTTTGGCCACACCACATGACATATGGGATTCTAGTTCCCTGACAAGGGATTGAATCCACATCCCATACATTGGAAGCTTGGAGATTAACCACTGGACTGCCAAGGAAGTCCCAGAATTATACTCTTTATACAATTTTATTTCTGATAAAATAATAGGATAAGTTAACTAGTTGAGAAAGTTACTCTAAGGTAACTCTATGTACTGTGTTGTTGTTTAGTTGCTTAGTTGTGTCCTACTCATTGCGACCCCATGGACTGAATGAAGCCCGCCAGGCTCCTCTGTCCATGGGATTCTCCAGGCACAAATACTGGAGTGGGTTGCCATGCCCTCCTCCAGGGGATCTTCCCAACCCATGGATCAAACCCACGTCTCCTGCATTGGTAGGCAGATTCTTTACCACTGAGCCACCAGGGAAGCCTCTTAATGTGCTATATTAATATTTATATTTTTTTACTGAAGTCCTATCGTGTGCTGAATACTGTGCTAAGTGATTCATATAAATAGTATCCAATCCTCAGAGCACCTCAATGAAAGTGGTATTTTATTCTTCAAACTAAGCAAACTCAGCAAAGTTGAGTCACCTACCTAAGACCACACAGCAAGGAAAGGGCTGAACCAGAATTTGAACCTAGATCAGTCTGGGTTTAAATTACCACAGGATTGCCACCAGTTAGCTATAGACTAATTACGTGTTAGAGGATGCCTGTCCAAACTGATAAGTTAATTTTAAAATATCTTGAGCCATTATTTTGGCAGTGATTAGATAATAGTGCCACTCCTGGTGTATGACAACAGGACTGTTTCTGCATATAACTAATCTCCACAGCTGAAACTTGAGGAAGGAGGTACTGAACATCCATTGTTTGTGCCTGCCCCTCCTTCCTCTTCTGGTAACAGCACACAGTTTTCTAGTACAGAATCCCTTTCATATACTCTCAGCCTGTGTTTGGATGGGGCTGATCCCACTCCAGATCAAGTCCTGGCTAAGCAGTGTTTTCTTCACCCCTGGCCACAGTGATTAGATCAGGAAAAGGCATGGAACATAGATCAGTGTAATCAAAGCTAGTCCTGAATTTTTGCCAGAGCAGTATGTAAATAGGCATTCTTTTTTCAGCAAGATTTGATGAAAGGAGGTCAGGCTGAGTTACCAGTACCATCTTGCCACCATGTGGAGAGAGCTTGACAGAGCAACAGAAGAGCCAAGAAGTGAATCCTGAGGGTGCCACTTGAGCTCTGGAGCTAGAATACCCAATGCCATTTTTTACCTTCCTTTTTCAATTGTGTAAGTCAATAAATTACTTTTTTCTAATTAATCCAAAAGAGATTGGATTTTTGTTACTTGCAACATCATTGCCCCATAATATGGAGGAGGCAGGAGGGGGAATATATAGAATGGCTTTATTTTAGAAACATGCTATCCTTAGGGGTAAATACCTCAAATTTGGAATGGATAATATTGCAGTTATGTGTTTCACTTACGGATGAACAACTGTGCTTGATATTATAGGTTAGTTGATCAATGTTAATCTGGAGGCAGATTTCTAGTAAAATGCCCTAATATTCTGCCACCCTCTTGATTTCAACATCTTTGAGTTAGTGACTTAAGTGTAAATATATAAGACATATTTATCAGATAACCAAAGGCTTGTAATAATGAATAATATGATAGTGGGTAGCAAAGTGAAAATCCAAACTCAAAAGATAACTAGAAATTCAACAGGCAGAGGAGTGGGAAATGGCAATCCAAAAGAAATGTAAAATTCACGGAGGCACAAAGTAAACAGCAAAGTGCATTAGTGAAACCTAAGTGGGTTGAAACAGCAAGAGTATGTGTTGGGGATAGAGGTAAGAGGTGTAGTTAGAAACATTGGAAGAGGTCAGACAGCAATGGGGAGAATGGTTTGGAGAGGACGAAATCGTAGACAAAGAGGAGCCTAAGTTGTTCCTGGGTTTCTGTCTCTTGTGACCAGGTGGCTTGTGGTTTCCTAAATATGGATTTAGGGACAGAACCAGGATAATGAGTTCAGTCTTAAAAAAATAAAGGTAGATATATCGGTCTGCCTGATATCAGCGAACATATTATTTTAATCCAAAGCTTAGTAGACACAACTTAGCTGTTTTTTAGTCACTAAGTCATGTCTGACTCTTTTGTGACTCCCATGGACTGTAGCCCATCAAGCTCTTCTGTCCGTGGGATTTCCCAGGCAAGAATACTGGAATGGGTTGCCATGTCCTTCTCCAGGGGATCTCCCCAACCCAGCGATGGAACTGCTTCTCCTGCATTAGTAGGCAGATTCTCTACCACTGAGCCACCAGGCAAGCCCTAGTAGACAAGTGAAAAGTCATTCAGTCATACCCAACTCTTTGTGACCCCTTCTCCAGAACCATGCTACATAGTCTGTGCTAATAATGTGCTTTATGGCAGGGCCATGATCCATGCAGTATCAGCTCAGCCTCCGGAGTCATCTGTAACATCCCCAGGACAATCAATAAGCCCAGTTTTTAATTGGCATCTCCTACCATCAGTCTCAGAGAAGGCAATGGCACCCCATTCCAGTACTCTTGCCTGGAAAATCCCCTGGACGGAGGAGCCTGGTAGGCTGCAGTCCATGGGGTCGCTAAGAGTCAGACACGACTGAGCGACTTCACTTTCACTTTTCACTTTCATGCATTGGAGAAGGAAATGGCAGCCCACTCCAGTGTTCTTGCCTGGAGAATCCCAGGGATGGGGGAGCCTGGTGGGCTGCAATCTATGGGGTCGAACAGAGTCGGACACGACTGAAGTGACTTAGCATACCATCAGTCTGGGCTGCAGTTGGCGAGCCACTACTGAACTTATTAGTGATTCTGGGTACCCTTCTCTCTAGCACCTTCCCTTTTGGTAAATGGTATCTCCTCTAGTCTGTCCCATGGATATTATTGCCTGGTGAGTCTTCCAGGCTTATGTCCATTTTAGCATGCTCACTTCTTTGAACTTTAAATCCCTTGATCTACTGTCTTGCATGGCAGTTCAATCTTCTTCATTTAATATGAGTCATCATACTTTCCATATGTATGAAACCATTCTGACAGCATGTTTACCCCATTTCCTGAGATGCTTGTCAGGTTGTTAAATCCTGTAACCCAAGAGAGTTGCTTCCAAATTATTAATTAAACTGCCTTAGAAACTCTGTATTCTATCCACATTGATCCAGCACTCTCAGAATTCAGTCCCATGTGTACTCACCAAGACATCCTGAACTCCTAGGATATAGTCCCTTTTACTCCATCATCATGTATACCCTCCTGGATCCTGAACACCTTGTCCCTTTCCTTCATTTTCAAGTCCATTACATCCCTAGCCAGGTTAGTTAGTGACTTAATTCTCCTGGCTCAAAGGGTTCATGGATCTTTGGGAATTAAATATTTCTAGGTACATGACCCCAGATATCACCATTCCATGTGTCAAGGTCCCACTTTTTCCTAATTAGCGCCATGTCCTTGGCATACTGGGGACTTCCCTGGTGGTCTAGTGGTTGAGTCTGCCTTGCAATTCAGAGGATGAGGGTTCAATCCCTAGTCAGGGAACCAAGATCCCACTAAGATCCAACATGCTGTGGAGCAACTAAGCCTGCATGCCACAACTAGAGAGCCTGCAATTAAGACCCAATGCCCACACCATCTTACCTGTCTCCTGAGAAACAACAGTTAGAATCCTGTATGGAACAACTGATTGGTTCAAGATTGAGAAAGGAGTACAACTGTTTGTTTAACCTATACGCTGAGACATCGTGAGAAATGACGGGCTGGATGAGTTACAAGCTGGAATCAAGATACGTGGGAGAAACAACAACCTCAAGTATGCAGATGATACCACTCTAATGGCAGAAGGTGAAGAGGAACTAAAGAGCCTCGATGAGAGTGAAGGAGGAGAGTGAAAGTGTTGGCTTACAACTAAATATTAAAAAAACATCCAGCCCCATTACTTCATGGCAAATAGAAGGGGAAAAGGTGGAAGTTTTTTCAGATTTCCTTTTCCCTATGCTCTAAAATCACTATGCATTACAGGATTCACTATATGCCAATTTGTCATTCAGTTAGGTCCAATTGTTTTTCAATATTCAGGTATTGCTTCTTTCTCTTTTGATTAAATTTTATTTAAAAATTGTTAAAAGGGGATGACAGAGGATGAGATGGCTGGATGGCATCACCAACTCCATGCACATGAGTTTGAGTGAACTCTGGGAGTTGGTGATGGACAGGGAGGCCTGGCGTGCTGTGCTTCATGGGGTCGCAAAGAGTCAGGCACGACTGAGCGACTGAACTGAACTGAACTGAAAGATGTTTAAATAAAATGTCTTTAATTTTATTGAAATAAAAAATTTTATTTAATAATAAGATAATAAGTAATAAATTTTATTTAAGTAAAAATATAGCTTCCTTAAATGAATTTTTAGTTATTAAGAACATTTAATAAATAAAAATATAAAATTGAATACTTTCAGAGATATCTGACTTCCGTCCTTGATTTCTCTGTTCCTTCCTTTCCCCTCTAGCTAACCATTTTTATTCTAAGTTTATCTTTCTATTTAAAAAAAATAAGTACATACAGTATTTACATCACACATATTTCTATACCCTTTTAAAAGCAAAGTTAACATATTATAAACACTGTTCACTTAGGTTTTATTTCTTAACAATATATCCTAAAGATTGCACTGTGCAAGTATACAGAGATCATCCTCATTTCTTTTTTTAGCTGAATAATCCTATTATGTGGCTATCCTATTGCTTATTCAATCAATCCCCTATTGAGAAGCCTTGGGGTTGTTTCCATGCGTTTGCTTCCAAAAAGAATCCTGCAGTTAATAACCTGATGCATAATTCTTTTTTCATTTTTGCAAGTATTTCCTTGGGATAGTGAGATTGCTGAGTTAGAGGGTAAATGCAAATATAATTTTGCTAAATCTTACCAAAACCCTGCCCAAAGAAGTTCAATCATTTTGCACACACACCAGCAATTAATGAGAATGCCTCCTTCCCCACAGTCATGCCAACAAAGCAGATTGTCCAGTTCTGGATTTTTGCCTACTGGTAGGTCTTCAGTTCGGTTCAGTTCAGTTCAGTCGCTCAGTCGTGCCCGACTCTTTGCAACCCCATGAATCGCAGCACACCAGGCCTCCCTGTCCATCACCAACTCTGGGAGTTCACTCAGACTCATGTCCATCGAGTCAGTGATGCCATCCAGCTATCTCATCCTTAGTGTAGCTATAATTTGCAATTTATCTTATTTTGAGCGAGACTGAATATATTTGCAAGAGTTTAAGGATCATTTCTATTTCTGTGAACTGCCTGTCATATGTTTGCCAGAGTATCTGTATTATTTCTTCTTTCTCCATTTTTAGAAGATCTAGTACATTATGAATCCTATATTGCAAATATGTTTTTCCTAATTGTCATTTTCTTAACTTCATTTGTAATATTTTTTCCATGGAAACTTTTTTATGCATTCAAATTTGTCAATCTTTTTGCCTCTAGATTTTGATTTATAGTCAGGGAAGTTTTCCTGCATATTTAATAAAAAAAATCCATCCTTGTTTTCTTGTACTATTTTAGATTTTCATTACTTGCATTTAAACTTCTGATACATCTGGTTGTTGTGGGGTAGAAAGACCCAGCTCCTTTATTCCAACTTGTGACAACTCTGAAGGGCCATCCCTGCTTCTGAACTTCCCATAGTGTCATCATAGACCTTCATAGAGGTCTTTGTTGAGACTACAGTGGGGTCCAGCTCCTTATGCAGAGTACATTCAATGTTACCTTTTTCCACAGTTACATTGTATCATTTATGAAACAGTCCATGTATTCCTGACTGATGTGAAATAGCAGCTTTATCAGGTGCTAAATTTCCATGTGTTCTTTGGTTTATTTCTGGATTTTTCTACCCTGCTTTATTCATCTGTCTGTTCATACACCAAAATCACAGTTTTAACTATAGAGGTTTTAGAACATGTTGTACTAATATCTGTTAGGGTGAGCCCTCCCATTTCCTGCTTCCATTTTTAGTCTGTTTCTGGATATTCTTATTTGTCTGTTCTTCCATATGAATGTTATAATCAACTCAGCTAACTCTGTCAAAACTCTAATATTAATTTACGTGGATTGCATTAAATTTATAAATGTATTTATGGAGCACCGTCATCTCTATAAAGCTGAGTTGTCTTCTCCAGTAACAAGAATGTCTTTCTCCTGCATTGCAAGTGGATTCTTTACCACTGAGTCACTGGGAAAACCCAGTATCTGAATAGAACTCATCCAAGAGAATTTACTCTTTTCCTCAGTAATATGTTCACAGCATGCTTAGAGGTATCCTTTTTCTTATTTAATCTCCATTTCTTTACTTGTGGGAATAGCTCTAAAGTCTGCCTGCATTTTTATGGACTTCAGTTACCTATTGCCTCCTAAGTTATTAATAATGAAATAAAATTGTACCCATTTGTGATTTTGTCATTGTTGTTGTTCAGTTGCTAAGTTTTGTCCAATTCTTTGCAACCCTATAGACTGCGGCACACCAGCCTTCCGTGTCCTTCACTATCTCCCAGAGTTTGCTCAAACTCATGTTCACTGAGTCGGTTATGCCATCCAACCATCTCATCCTCTGTCATCCCTTTCTCCTCCTGCCCTTAATCTTTTCCAGCATCGGGGTCTTTTCCAGTGAGTTGGCTCTTCACATCAGGTGGCCAAAATATTGGAGCTTCAGCTTCAACATCAGTCCTTCCAATGAATATCCAGGGGTGATTCCATTTATGATTGGTGTTACTTAAATGTTAGATTGTTTCTCTACCACAAAATAATCCCATTTTGTGAAATGACTTTGCTTTACCCTAGCTAATAACTTATTCATCATATGACTGGAGTGTTAGTAGGAGGCAGGGAACAGATTTGAATTTGAAACTAATTTAGGTCACTTTCTCCTTAATGAAAGCAGTGGGACTCTGGAGGCAATCACATCACATGCCTTCACATTTAAATGCAGAGGATTCACAGTATATTGAAGGCATACAGCCAACTCAGATTTAGAACCTCTGAATTAGGTGCTGACTAGTCCTATAGATTTTGATAGGCTTTAATTATGAGTCTAAATTTATCCTGTGGATAACTGAGAATCTATATTATATTTTAAGCAAGGGTGGAATGTGGTTAAGTTATAGTTTTTAAGGAGCATAATTAAATCAAATCATTTAAAGGAGGTTCAAACATTAACATATTCGCCATTCAAACAGTAACAATTTGCCTATAATTCATATACATATTTTAAAGATAAAAGCAATACCTAGTTGGGATCTAGTTCCCTGACCAGGGATCAGACTCAGGCCCCCTGCATTAGGAGAACAGAGTCTTAGCCACTGGACCACCTAGGAAGTCCCTCCACATTTTCTTTATCCATTCATACATCGATGGACACAGATTGTTTCCATATTTTGACTATTGTATATGATGCAGCAATGAACTTGGAAGGGTATATATCTTTTTAAGTTAGTGTTTTCATTTTCTTCAGATAAATACTCAGAATTGCTGGATCATATGGTAGCTCTGTTTCTAATTTTTTGAGGAACCTCTATACTGTTTTCCATAATGGTTGCACTAGTTTACATTCCCACCAACAGTACACAGTATTCCCTTTTCTCCACATTTTCACTGATATTTTGGCTGCTCTGGGTCTTGGATGCTGTGTAGGCTTTTCCTTAGTTGCAGAGAGAGGGGCTACTCTAGTTGCAGTGTGTAGGTTTCTCATTTCAGTGGCTTCTCTTGTTGCAAAGGACAGGCTTTAGGGTGCTTGGGCTTCAGTAGTTGTGGCTCATGGGTTCAGTATTTTCAGCACACAGACTCAATAATTGTGGTGCATAGACTCATGTGGGATCATGCATCATGTGGGATCTGTGTGGGATCATGCACCATGTGGATCAGGTATCCAACTGTCTCGTGCGTTGGCTGGCAGATCCACTGCACCATCAGGGGAGCTGACCTGACTTCTTGTCTTTTTGATTACAGCCATTCTAAAAGGTGTGAGGTGATATCTCATTGTAATTTCGATTTGCATTTCCCTGGTCATTAGTGATGCTGAGCAAATTTTCATGTGCCTGTTGGCCATCTGTAAGTCTTTGGGAAAATGTGTATCCAGATCATCTGCCCATTTAAATTAGATTGCTTTTTGTTTGTTTTCTGCTGTTCAGTTGTGTGAGTTCTTTTTATATTTTGGATACTAACCCCTTATCAGATATATGTGTTGCAAATGTTTTCTCCCATTTAGCAGGTTGCCTTTTCGCTTTGTGCAGAAGCTTTTCCCACAATTCATAGTGATAGATTTTTAAATTTTAAGATGAGGGGGAGTGGTGTTAGATTGATTTTATTTAAGTGAATACTTCATTACCTACTAGCTTAACACTAACTAGCTGCAGAATCTTAAGTCAGTGATTTAATTGCCTGTATGCCTCAACATCCTCATCTGTAGAGTGGGGATAATCTGTCTCTCCTAGTGTTTTGTTTTTAAGGCTGTTTTTGTAGAATTTGTGGTGATTATCTAATACTTCCTATAGCACCATAAATATTTTAATGTGCTTTTTTTCCATTTTACAGAGGAGTTTATATAAGTACAACTGGGTTGTTTACTCGAGATCCATGTTCATCGCTGTTAAATCATAGATTTAAATTGATGTTACCTAAAACCAACCATATTCCAATTCAAAGATCCTAAAAATCCCTAGGATGTCCTATACCCCCTGTCAAAATTCACTGCTTTCTGGCTTAGTCTTATTATTTTGCACTCGAAGTCTACCTCAAATTCCCAGATGAGAAGTAAAAACTGAGAGCATCTTATTGTCTACATTTGGTTCCTTTATAGGTCATTCGCACACTCTAGGCCTAATGATTAGCTATGAAAGGCAGCTATTTTGTATTATAGCCATTAATTAATTATATGATTGATTCATACAAAGGAAAAATATCTTTATTAAAGTCCCCAAATTTAAATAAAACCAGCCTTTATTTACCATCAATCATAGCAAGAACATTTCTGGAAATATTCATCCATATTCTTTCCCACATGTGATTGTCCCTGTAGTTAATAATGGAACATCTGCATTTTCCTCTTCTAATTTTCAAGGTTTTGAATTTAGGATCAATTGTTAAACCTAAATTGAGCTGAAATATCTCCACATATTTTTCCAGAGAATTTAAAATCAGAATTTCTTACAATAGCGTAGAAGACAGTATATGACCTTGTTCTTGCCTATTGCTCTTTGTTGTTGTCGTTCAGTCACCCAGTCATGTCCAACTCTTTGCAACCCCATGAACTGCAATACCCCAGGCCTCCCTGTTCCTCACCGTCTCCCAGAGTTTGCCTAAGTTCATGTTCATTGCATCAGTGATGCCATCCAGCTATCTCATCCTGTGACACCCTCTTCTCCTTCTCCCCGTAATCTTTCCCAGGATCAGGGACTTTTCCAATGAGTCGTCTGTTCGCATCAGATGACCAAAATACCTATTTCTCTTACCTCATGTCTAATATTCAGAGAACGCAATGGCACCCGACTCCAGTACTCTTGCCTAGAAAACCCCATGGATGGAGGAGTCTGGTAGGCTACAGTCCATGGGATCGCGAAGAGTTGGACTGTGGGCAAGGGAGAATGAGTAGTTTAAAAATTACATTGAAGGACCCAAATTCTTTCAGTCTCTCTGTTCTACCTCCCTTATTGTCTAGCTTCATTCTCCTCTGCCTTCCCTCATGGTTACAAAATGGTTGTGGTGCTTCCAGGTGTCTCATCCAGGCATAACAGTGGCCAAAGGGAAAAGATGCTATCTCTTCCTGTATCTCTTCTAAAAATGCTAGGGAATCTTATCCCACAGTCCCCATTAGATTTCTTCTGATTTCTTATTAGTCTGTATTGGTCATTTGCATGGAGGTGGTTTAGACTAATTACTCATAATGAAAAACATATTGGAAAATCAACTATCATAAATGTCGTGGTCCATGCACAGATTGGAAAAGAATTTCCAAACATGAGGCAGAATGAAAGGAGAATAGAGTTTATTAGAGTGGGGGAAGAAGTGGGTACTGCCAGTAAAATGGGCCAGCTTCCTGACAGTCAGGGAGAGCTGACTCTGAATGTTGGTCTTTGGTCTGTTTTTATAGTCAGGGGACAAGGAACAGGGTAGGTGTCTTGTGAGTCATTTGCTGATTGAATGAGGTATGTATGCATCCCCTATACAGGCCTTGGAGAAGAGTAAGACAAATACCTTTCCTTACATGGGGTAAGAGGGGGACAGGCCACGCTACTCAAGAGGGCTCAAAAATTCCACAACAGTTACAACATGCTGGGAAGGGTGATAAGGGTCTGGTTTTTTCTGTTCCTACATTCCAACACCTTTCTTGCTCATCTTGTTCTTTTGTCCTCAGGGCACCACAATAACCACATGAATGAGCACTAGAATTTAGGATGGTGTCTATCTTGTTCACGACCATTTCCAAAGCCTAGGTTAGTACTTGACATGCAATAAGTGCTCAATTAATAAGTCCATTTAAGGTAAGAGGAGAGAATACTGACATTTGTTGAGTGCCTACTAAGTGCCAGACACAGAACATGATCTTCATTATAATTTACCCCTCTCAAAAATTGTGTAAAAAAGGGTATTGTTTCTCTTTTACACAAAAGAAACTAATACTTAAGAGATTAAGAAACTTGACCAAGACCACCAATCTAGTGAGTCGTAGGGCTAAGATTTGAAACTATGGGTGTCTGGATCTAAAGACCATCCATCTCCCACTACAAGCTAATTAACAAAAGATATTCTTTCCCTTTCAGAAACAACTGCAAAAATCTGTGTAGATTCCATTGTGAAGAACAGCTAAAGAAAATGTGGTTAAGTTCATGCTTAGCCTATAATAGTTATCAGGAAACGAGCAGCAGCCTTTCACTAATATTACTGACATTGTATCCTCCACCCTATCACTTGTTTTCTAAACATATAGTGAAAAATAGGTGGCTGTGTGCTGTGGGGAAATCAGGCAAGGGACAAATTAAAAAAAAAAAAAAATTATTTTCCTCCCTAATGCTAAAGTGAATTCAGAGCAGTATTTGGTGAAGTGTTTGTTATAGAATACTAAGTGAAAGGGCAATCTGACATAACCTTAAAATCCTGAATAAAACCCTGGGGTCTTGAAAGCCAACCTGGGAAATCTGGAAAATCAGGTCTATTTCTAATCTGTCTGTGGATCCTCAGCAGCTTGCACACGGGAGTGGCCTCATAGATATATGTCAACCACATGTACACATGTGTCAATCATTCAACCCACAATTAGGGAAAAAATCGTGCCAACAGGAGATGTACCAGCTACAAATAAATCACAATTCCTGGCTTTCTGTGACTCCTCCCATCTTCCTATTAACTTCTGCTGAGGAAAACAAAGCAGAAAGGAGAAGCCTTCAGTAGTCAAACACTGCCAGTTCAGCAATGAACTCCCACATCCTCGGGATACAAGGAACTGGGTACAAGGACAGGCAGTCTTTGAGGGGACCGAAGCCCCAACAAAGAGCGCAGCTATATCCTGATCTGGGCCGGAACCTCTTGGTAAAGTATGTGGGTTCCAGAGGGAACGATTTAGGAACAGGACCACTTCCTGCGGCTGAAGTGGGGCGAGGGGTGGGGAGGAAATAGCTGGAGGAGCGGCATCCTCCTTGCTCTAGCTGAGGCAGAGAAGGAGCCAGAGAGGAGGCGGCGGGCAGAGGAGGCAGAGGAGACTAAGGCAGAGGAGAAAGTGTCGGAGCCGGTAGGTTAGCAGTCTTAGAGCAGAGGACAGTGGACAGCGCCCTGGACTCGCTTTGTAAATCTGCGGTCCCAAGTTGCGGGGCTGCCCATTGGGTAGGGGCCGTGCTTCGCCCGCCACCTGTCAGTGGGCACCGAGAAGGGACTGTTGGGGCACTGGGGCTGGGCCTTGCGGGGCACCAAACGGCGTTCAAGCGGGCTGCAGCCCTGCCCCGGAGCCACGGAAGGTGCTGGGCTGGTCTGCCTGAGGGCGTGAGGTTCCGCACCCTGGACAGCTTCCCTAGACAGAGGTTGAAATCTGGGGGGAAGGAAGTGGATACTGTGCGTCCCACCTAACCCGGGGACCAGCGAGATCTTGCCAGGTGGGTGGTGGACATCGTTTCGGGAACTGAGGGAAGGGCTGGTAAAGAGAATGTTAGTATTGGAGCCATAGTTTCTCTGCTCTGTTCTGTCTGGGCTGTCGGAAACGGAGTTGTTTATTTTTAAAGGCAAGTACCTGCTCATTCTGATATCGCTTCGGGACAAGTCACCAGCTTTCAGATCCGTTGTTAAGCCAGCGTGTTCGCTACCCGATCCATCATGCTAGTATTGCTGTGGCTATCTGGTGAATACTCTGTAGGGAATCGTTGATAGTGCGGTCAGAGTTAAATGTCTCCGGAGTACTTTTTGGAGAGAGACAAGAGTAGCCTAGCAATTGGGACTGTTTGGCGCACTTTCCCTCAGTTTTACGTATAATCGTTTTAGCATTCACAGTAAAGATGGTCATCTTAAAGGAACTAGGTAAGGGTTATGAGTGTGCATCTGCAAAAGGCCTGTCGTGTAATATAATAGGATATAAAATTCTTTATCACTGAACGAAATCATTGTATAGAGATTGTTACTGGAAAGATCAGAAATAGTTTTTATTAAGTTACTGCTTTTCTGTTGTCTTAGGTTCGGCTTTAGAGTGTGGTGAAGGGTACTTTTCATGGTGCATGGAAGGAAAGCCAATGCGCAGGTAGGCATTTAGGAAGAAATCCTTCAGTTTCACTAAGTGAAATTCACATAATAATACAGGGTTTCATTTTAAAAAATTTTTAAAGCTTTTCAAATCTTAACAAATTCTGCTTGGAACTAATGATTCTTGTTCTAAAATAAATCAAAAGTAATATCAGAAATTAATAGTTTTTAAAATAGAGTAAAATATAAAAGTTAAATTTCTAAAGAGTGCTAGGAGGTTTATGTAGTTAACATTTCCACTTTCCTTTTTACATGGTAATTTTTTGTGGTAACCATTAAATGTACTATAATACTATATGAGTTGATTATGGTTTTCAATTACCTATAGAATGTGGAGGTTTCTTTTGCCATATAAGACTAATGATTACTTATAATACACTGTATTGAATGTGTAATTATGGTTTTGGTTATTTTATTGATGTTCAATGTACATTTGTTCTATTAATTAAAATAGCTGCATTGCAGGGAAGATTGTTTGAGGACTAAAAAAGGTATTGGACGTAATAACTTAGTCCATAGAAAAATAGAACAATGTATGGGAAAATATAGACAATTTTAGGCCTTCCTAACCCCAGAATTTAGTAATGCTTTTTCTCAATCTGTTCTAACAAACAGGACTCAAATCCTTATTGAAAATCACCCCAGTTCTAGTCCTTCATTTTTAAAACTCATTTTACATTTATTTAACTGTATTTAATCTTTTTTGTTTAACATCAAAGATAAATATATCTAGCAGACCCTTAGAAGAAACATGTTGTGATAGGAGTATGACTTAGAACCAGGAGGAAGAACTAGAATATAAATATTTTTTCCAAATCTGTTAAGGATTTATTGATTCACCTTGACCTAGTCACCTTCGTTGTGTCACTTTTGCTAGAAGTCACCCCAGTTTATTTCCCTAATGTACCTGACCAGGATATTGGGAATTAATGAATGCTTGCAAATGATTTGAGATCTCCAGATGTAAAGATGTTATGGATATAAAATCATAGTACACTTAATCTTATTTGTATCTTACTCTAAAGTAGAAATAATATTTGACTGCAAGTACATGAAGACATTAACAACATGTATATTAAATGCTTCGTCACTTCAGCTTCTAACATGGTTGCAAAAACCACTGATGGCTTCTCATCCTCAGCTGCCATAAATGTCATATGTAATTGTTAAAATAGGAACTTATTTTTTTAAAAAAAGAGAAGGAAGCATGGGGATGTTTTTCATTTGTCATTAATTCCTATATAAAATATTTACTTAATCACTCATTTTTCTGTCTTGCTTTATTATGAAATATTGCCAGTTGTTTAAAATCATGTTGGAGAATTCTGGTGGCATTAATTGTTGAGTTACTGTTCTTTTTTCATCACCATCACTTGGCCAGAGCTTGGCCTATCATTGCTCCCAGGTTTTACTTTTACCTGCTACCTGCGTTAAGTTGTGGTCACATTCCCTACCCTTTCCTTATTGGGCTGTGATTCTTGCTGCCAGCAACCCAGACAGCAGTCTCTGGAAAGTAAGGTTGGGTTTATGCTTACCAGCTATTGGAGAAGCTTTGAATGAGAAATAACTGTTTATATTGAATACGTGTTCATTCTCTCTGCTACAGTGGAAGCTCTTTGAGTCTCATGTGTCTTCTGTATCTTTGTATCCCTGGCACCTGGTGATCACTGAATAATTGTTTGAATGAATGAATAGCTGAAGTACCTACAGACTTTTCCCATGAGGGGGAAAAAAGCTACGAACAGGAAAAGATTGCAAAAACATTAGGGTATTCTGATGCTTAATCATAAAGTTTTATGAAGCCAGTTAGCATTTTGTTAGCAAAGCTTCATTGCATTAATTTATTTAACTAGCTATTATGTGTAAATGCTACAGAATTTCCAAGATAAAATAGGATATTCAGTGAAACTTAAGTCTCCCAGTGCTGACTGTAGCTCCCAATTTTCCTCTCCAGAGGAACCACTTGAAAACAATTTCTTACATATTCTTTCACAGTATTGTAATGCATATGTAGAACATCTCCTCTTTTTAAAAAGCACTGATATTTGCAATTATTCACATTTTTCTCTATTTTTTTTTCACTTCACATATTATCTTGTTCAGTTCAGTCGCTCAGTCGTGTCCTACTCTTTGCGACCCCATGAACCACAGCATGCCAGGCCTCCCTGTCCATCACCAACTCCCGGAGTCTACCCAAACCCATGTCCATTGAATCGGTGATGCCATCCAGCCATCTTATCCTCTGTCATCCTCTTCTCCTCCTGCCCTCAATCTTTCCCAGCATCAGGGTCTTTTCAAATGAGTCAGCTCTTCACATTGGGTGGCCAAAGTATTGGTGTTTCAACTTCAACATCAGTCCTTCCAATGAACACCCATGACTGATCTCCTTTAGGGTGGACTGGTTGGATCTCCTTGCAGTCCAAGGGACTCTCAAGAGTCTTCTCCAACACCACAATTCAAAAGCATCAGTTCTTCGGCGCTCAGCTTTCTTTATAGTCCAACCCTCACATCCATACATGACTACTGGGAAGACCATAGCCTTGACTAGACGGACCTTTGTTGGCAAAGTAATGTCTCTGGTTTTTAATATGCTGTCTAGGTTGGTCATAACTTTCCTTCCAAGGAGTAAGTGTCTTTTAATTTCATGGCTGCAACCACCATCCGCAGTGATTTTGGAGCCCAGAAAAATAAAGTTTGACACTGTTTCCACTGTTTCTCCATCTATTTGCCATGAAGTGATGGGACCAGATGCCATGATCTTAGTTTTCTGAATGTTGAGCTTTAAGCCAACTTTTTCACTCTCCTCTTTCACTTTCATCAAGAGGAGTTTTAGTTCCTCTTCACTTTCTCCCATAAGGGTGGTGTCATCTGCATATCTGAAGTTATTGATATTTCTCCTGGCAGTCTTGATTCCAGTTTGTGCTTCTTCCAGCCCAGTGTTTTTCATGATGTACTCTGCATATAAGTTAAATAAGCAGTAAATTATGACAAATATATTTAGACCCACCTGTTACTTGTAGGTACTGTTAACCAGTCCCTTCGAGAGACATTTAAGTTATTTTATAGTTTGCTGTTACAACCAGTTCTTCTATGAATGTCTTTGTATGTGGTTTTTGACCAATTGTATAAGTATAAAATAAATTCTTAGATATAAAATTCCCCAAAGAGTATGTGCATTTTAAAACTTTGAATTACAAATTCCCATCCTTAGAGATTATACCTGTCTATAGTCTAACCAACAGTGTGACTAGTTCCCAAGATATTATTTTTTAATCATTGGTATAATTTAGAGACACTAAAATATTTTGCAGTATAATTCTTCCATCTTAAATATAGGAAACTGGGCCCGATTTTATTATGAATTGGTTTATTCACTCATCATTTATATCGTACTTGTTTTATGTTTGTTTACTGCATATATACAGGTAAAGTGATGGAAAGACATATAAATAGATACTATAATGCATCATGAAGGATTTTAATAGAGATGTACACCTCTGCTTTGTAGAGATGAAGAAAGCTTCACAGAGTTGGTAATATGTGAGCTGGATCTTCTAGAAAGGATAAGAATTTGTTTTAAAGTAAAGAATATACTTGAAAGGATAAGAATTAAAGAAGGGAGATAGTAAAATATGCCATAAACAGAAGGAACGGCTGTGCTGCCCAAAAAACAAAAAGATCCCAAGATCTGAAAGTGTATGACATGTATAGAATGGTAAGTATAAAGTATATCTGGAGTATAGAGTATATGAGGGAGGAAGAAGGGAAAGGAAGGTAGGGGGAAAGAGCACGAAAAGTGAGGCTACAACCACTGGAAAGAGTCTATACCCTTTAGGTATTTAAGAACCAATGGATGTTGTTATACAATTGAGATTTGTTCTTTGGGCTGATATTTAAGAAGATAGGATGTGGACTAGAAAGAAGGAAGAAAGGATAGCAAAAAGTACTAATTTAAAGGAGTTTGTGGGGAATTCTCTGGTGGTCCAGAAGTTAGGGCTCTGCACTTTCTCTGCTGAGGGTCTGGGTTCAACCCCTGCTTGGGGAGCTAATCCCACAAGCTGTGCAGCAATGAAGGAAAAAAGAAGCTGTGGTAGTTAAAGCTGATGAGAGCCTGAAGTAGATACATGGCAGTAGGGATTGAGAGAAGAGTTTGGAATTGAGAGTTTGTTTAATAGTAAAATCAAAAGGATTTGGTGAATATAGAGTGAGGAAAAGGTAATGATACAAGCAACTCCAAAGATCTCAGGTTAGTGCTGCCATAATGAAATAAAAAATACAGAAAGAGAACAGATTTCACTAAGCCAAGAATAGATTCTCTCTTACATTCTTTAGATTATTATGTCTAGGAAACAGCCAGGCAGAGATAGCCAGCATATAATTGGAATATGGGTCTATAGCAGAAGAATGGTTTGAAAATTGTGAGTCACCAGTATGCAGAAGATTCTTGAAGTTGTATGTGTGAATGAGAGTAGAACAGAAAAGGAGAATGCCAAAAACAGAATCCTAGGGAGTACCAGGGGTGTCTCAGGTGGGGCCTAAGATGAAAACCCAGGGAAGGTTCATCAGTGGGTAAGAAGCTTTAGATTCTTTGGGTCTTATTTAGTTGTATCTAGAGTTTTTATTGACAGTGTGCACTCATGGTGAAGATCAGATGAGCTCCTTGAGTTCAACATCAAAAGGCAAATCCCGTTCAGATCTCTTGTCTTTAGAATTTCCGATTTATTCTGCTGCTGCTGCTGCTGCTAAGTCGCTTCAGTCATGTCCAACTCTGTGCGATCCCATAGACGGCAGCCCACCAGGCTTCCCCGTCCCTGGGATTCTCCAGGCAAGAACACTGGAGTGGGTTGCCATTTCCTTCTCCAGTGCATGAAAGTGAAAAGTGAAAGTGTTAAGTTGCTCAGGCGTGTCCAACTCCAGCGACCCCATAGACTGCAGCCTTCCAGGCTCCTCCGTCCATGGGATTTTCCAGGCAAAAGTACTGGAGTGGGGTGCAATTGCCTTCTCTGCTGATTTATTCTAGTCAGTCTAAAATGTATTCCTCAAAATAAATTATAAGATACACCAGCTTGATTTGGCTCTTTCTTGGTGTGGCATACCCTGTAGGTTGGCTTGCTCAACACATCTCCCTTTCCTCCTCCTTCTATTTAGACACAAGAAAAATAAATGTTATACTTTATATCTTTAATATTATTTTCATTTGGGGGTGGCTTATGTAACACGTATGGGACTCCTCTGGTAGCTCACTGATAAAATAACCACCACCAACGCAGAAGACACAGGTTCGATCCCTGGATTGGGAAGAGCCCCTGGAGAAGGAAATTCCAGCCCATTTCAGTATTCTTGCCTGGAAAATCACATGGACAGAAGAACCTGGCAGGCTGCAGTCCTTGTGGTCACAAAAGAGTCAGACATGACTTAGCAACTAAATAAGAAAAACGTGTAACGCAGTGCTGCCAATGAGATGTCAGTGGAAGTTGCTGAGAGGTACCCTAGGAAGATTTGTTTTTCTGACGTAAAGGGAGAAACCAGCTTGTTTGCATGACCTTCCTCCATCTTGCCTTGATTGCCGGGCCAAGGCACCTAGTGCTGACCCTTGTTTCACCCAGTAAACAGAGATGAGATGTCTTAGAATTGAAGTATTCATGAACTATTTTCAGATTAAGGAATTAACAGCCTGGCTTTCTGGTACGGAATCAGGTCTGGAATGTAGTGCCTAGTGGATGCTCTTCTAATAAGCAGCACTGGAGCATTGAGATGTTATTTCTGTTTTAAGGATTTGTATGCACAGATCTCTAGCTGTCCCTATACAGGTGTGCTTGGGACTTTAAATGAAGGTGACCTCAGCTGAATCTTTTAACAGCAGCCAGTGTTAGTCACTCAGTCGAGTCCAATTCTTTGCAACCCCATTGACTGTAGCCCACCAGGCTCCTCTCTCCATAGAATTCTCCAGGCAAGAATACTGGAGTGGGTTGCCATTCCCTTCTCCAGGGGATCTTCCTGACCCAGGAATCGAACCTGAGTCTCCTGCAGTGCAAGCAAATTCTTTACCATTTGAGTCACTGGGGAAGCCCCAAGAGAGGTAATCTGTGTCCAAATTAAGACAAATTTTTGAAGTATAAAAGGAGAGATGCTTGTTTAGTAGATAGGGAGCACAATTCCAAGCTAAAGAAAGAGAAAATGACTCTTTCCTCAGTTAAGACTTACTTTTGAAGTAGATCTGAGGAAGAAGTGCCATGATAGCTTTGCAATTTAAGTTGACTCACACATTTTGGATATGTGGAAAGGCTTTTTTTGAATGTACTTTTTGTTTAGTCGCTCAGTCATGTCCATCTCTATGGCCCTATGGACTATAGCCCACCAGGCTTCTCTGCCTATGGAATTTTTCCAGGGAAGAATACTGGAGCAGGTTGCCATTTCCTTCCTCCTCCAGGTGATCTTCCCTCCCAGGGATTGAACCTATGTCTCTTGTGTCTCCTGCATTGGCAGGCAGACTCATTACCACTAGTGCTACCTGGGAAGTGGTATAGAAAGGTACTAAAACTGTAATATTCCTTTAGTAAAAATGAAGAAGATTTAAAATATTTTACTTGTTGTTTGGTTTATGTTTTCTACATGCACATTACTTGATTCTTCTATCTTTTAAGGAGATTTTTATTTTCATGGGAATGACCCATCCATTTACCTAGCCTGCATTTCCTTAACCTCCTAAAAATCCTTAGGAATTTCACCTTCACTCACTTCAAAAATTCATTCCTACTCTCACTCAGAAAGGCTGTCTCTGAAATCGTTATGTCCTAATAACTTGTTTTCTGACTGTAACCTCTTGAATGCTCACTCCATCTGTTCTTTGACCTAGTCATAATCAACATGGCTTTTGTCTCTTGTGTTTTTACACAGTTTACTCCTACAACCACTTCAACCATTTTCTGGCCACTACTCACTCAACTCTTGAGTATGTACATGGCATTTCTAGATTCTAGATTAATGCAGGCATTTATATTCTCTAATTTGGGCTGCAGATTGTTGCTGGATAAAACCAGCCACGGGGAATTCATGCTACTGTAGTCAGAGTCTTTAATATCATTGAGCCAACAGTGTTATCCAAAATCAATGCTTGCTCATTCCCCACAACAGCTGTTTCACATCCTCACCCAGTCTTCTCATGACCCTCTTAGCACTCCTTTCAGTAGCAGCAAGTGATCTGTTCCCTCAGCTCCTACTTCACAAAAAAAATAGAGGCCATCAGGTATGAACTTCCTCCAGCTCTGACACCTCCTTACCCAAAAATATCTATCTGTTTCCGCACTGTGTTTCCTCCCACTCCTGTCCCCTGATCTCTTATGGGGAGCCCTTCTTCCTTTTATCTATGATCCATCCTTCTGTATTTCTTTATATTCCACTGTTCAAGAATTTTGCTCCATCATTTATTCTCTCCCTCTTTACATATATTTTAAAACTTCTCCCTCCTTCTGCTTCATTGCTTCAATATATAATCGTTTTCCTGCTGTTACTCTCTTTAAGTAGACGTAGAACTTTATGTCTCTTTTCACAGCCAAGCTTCTTTCTAGAAATACTGCATACTCATTGTTGCTTTCTTTGCCTTTATTGAGAACTGCCATCAAATACATCAGATTTTTACTGAATGTTTAGGAATAAAGAAAGAAGCCATAAAAGTTCTTAGCCATTCAACATTTTTTCACTGGCTGTTGCTGTCCTTAAGTCACAACCTGCCACCATTTTTAACCAGTCTTCATTTCTTTTGCTTTCTGGGTTTTTTTTTTAATTAATTAATTTATTTTAGTTGGGGCTAATTACTTTACAATATTGTAGTGGTTTCTGCCATACATTGACATGAATCCGACATGGGTGTACATGTGTTTCCCATCCTGAACCCCGCTCCCACCTCCTTCCCCATCCCATCACTCAGGGTCATCCCAGTGCACCGGCCCTGAGCACCCTCTCTCATGCATCGAACCTGGACTGGTGATCTATTTCACATATGATAATATACATGTTTCAATGCTATTCTCTCAAATCATCCCACCCTCGCCTTCTCCCACAGAGTCCAAAAGTCTGTTCTTTACATCTGTGTCTCTTTTGCTGTCTCACATATACAGTCATCGTTACCATCTTTCTAAATTCCATATATACGCGTTAATATACTGTATTGGTGTTCTTCTTTCTGACTTACTTCACTCTGTGTAGTAGGCTCCAGTTTCTTCCACCTCATTAGAACTGATTCAAAAAAAAAAAAAAAAAAGAACTGATTCAAATGCATTCTTTTTAATGGCTGAGTAATATGCCATTGTGTATGTGTACTCCAGCTTTCTTATCCATTCGTCTGCCGATGGACATCTAGGTTGTTTCCATGTCCTGGCTGTTGTAAACAGTGCTGTGATGAACACTGGGGTACACATTTCATTCTGGTTTCCTTGGTGTGTATGCCCAGCAGTGGGATTGCTGGGTCGTATGGCAGTTCTTTCTGCTTTAATTCTCTCTCCCCCTAAAACTTTCTCCCTTTGAAATTACCGTTACTTTTTTATACTGAGTAGTTTGGGTCTTTTTGTTCCAATCTTGATACCTCTAGTGCTCTGTGCTCAGTCACTTCAGTCATGTCTGATTCTTTGTGACTGCATGGACTGTAGCCTTCCAGGCTCCTCTGTCCATGGGATTTTCCTGGCAAGAATAAAAACAGAGACTAAAAAACAAAGTCCTCTTTTATCTTTTAGATAGTTCATATAAGTGCATGGCATAACTTCATGTAAGACAGAGAGTGGTGGGGACTGTGTGAACTAAGATTCCAAGCCCTCCTAATGATATTTAAATTCAATTTAAATTTCAAAACATAAGAAACCAAAAAGTACTGCAAATGAAGGACATCTAATGATCATTCCAAGGGCTATCACCTTGCATTTTATAATTAAAAGGCCTAAACAGATATTTTTTTTTAAAGCACCATCTGTCTCTGAAGTAAATGTTGCCCATTCCCACAGAATGTGTAAGAATAATATAAAAAAATTAATAACACCTTTTTTGTTCCCATTATACATAGAAATTCAAGTGTAGGAATTATTTGTTAAAATTATTTCATATATAATGTCTGATGCCTGTTTACAGAAGTTTTTAGGTTTACTGACATTTTGGTAAATCCGAATCCTTGTTTTATTTTATGTGTTTGTCAGTGACTTTGCTGTTACATTTTTTTCTCTTTATAGCTGCATTTTGAATCATTACTTTTTTCACATTGTTTTTTCCTTTCATCTTAGGTCAACATTCTTTTTGTAAAAACTGACAGCTTCCACTAAGAAATTTTATTTATTAGTCAAATTCATTCAGTTCAGTTCTGTCGCTCAGTCGTGTCCGACTCTTTGTGACCCCATGAATCACAGCATGCCAGGCATCCCTGTCCATCACCAACTTCCGGAGTTTACCCAGACTCACGTCCATCGAGTCAGTGATGCCATCCAGCCATCTCATCCTCTGTCGTCCCCTTCTCCTCCTGCCCCCAATCCCTCCCAGCAACAGAGTCTTTTCCAGTGAGTCAACTCTTTGCATGAGGTGGCCAAAGTACTGGAGTTTCAGCTTTAGCATCATTCCTTCCAAAGAAATCCCAGGGCTGATCTCCTTCAGAATGGACTGGTTGGATCTCCTTGCAGTCCAAGGGACTCTCAAGAGTCTTCTCCAACACCACAGTTCAAAAGCATCAATTCTTCGGCGCTCAGCCTTCTTTACAGTCCAACTGTCACATCCATACATGACCACAGGAAAAACCATAGCCTTGACTAGATGAACCTTTGTTGGCAAAGTAATGTCTCTGCTTTTGAATATGCTATCTAGGTTGGTCATAACTTTCCTTCTAAGGAGTAAGTGTCTTTTAATTTCACGGCTGCAGTCACCATCTGCAGTGATTTTGGAGCCCCCCAAAATAAAGTCTGACACTGTTTCCACTGTTTCCCCATCTATTTCCCATGAAGTGATGGGACCAGATGCCATGATCTTAGTTTTCTGAATGTTGAGCTTTAAGCCAACTTTTTCACTCTTCACTTTCACTTTCATCAAGAGGCTTTTTAGTTCCTCTTCACTTTCTGCCATAAGGGTGGTGTCATGTGCATATCTGAGGTTATTGATATTTCTCCCGGCAATCTTGATTCTAGCTTGTGTTTCTTCCAGTCCAGCGTTTCTCATGATGTACTCTGCATATAAGTTAAATAAGCAGGGTGACAATATACAGCCTTGACGTACTCCTTTTCCTATTTGGAATCATTAGTCAGTTATTTGGAGAAGGCAATGGCACCCCACTCCAGTACTCTTGCCTGGAAAATCCCATGGATGGTGGAGCCTGGTAGGCTGCAGTCCGTGGGGTCACTAAGAGTCGGACACAACTTAGTGACTTCACTGTCACTTTTCCCTTTCACGCATTGGAGAAGGAAATGGCGCCCCACTCCAGTGTTCTTGCCTGGAGAATCCCAGGGACGGGGGAGCCTGGTGGGCTGCAATCTCTGGGGTCACACAGAGTCGGACACGACTGAAGCGACTTAGCAGCAGCAGTCAGTTATTAGTGAAACTTTAATTTGTGTTAAAATAATGCACTTGCAAATGCAGACTCTGGAACCATACCCTCTTAAGAATCTGTGTTTTTACCAAGCACCCTCACATAGCTGGTGTTGCTGCTAAGTCACTTCAGTCATGTCCATCTCTGTGCAACCCCATGGACTGCAGCCCACCAGGCCTGTCCGTCCATGGGATTCTCCAGGCAAGAACACTGGAGTGGGTTGCCATTTCCTTCTCCAATGCAGGAAAGTGGAAAGTGAAAGTGAAGTCACTCAGTCGTGTCTGACTCTTAGCAACCCCATGGACTGCAGCCTACCAGGCTCCTCCATCCATGGGATTTTCTGGGCAACAGTACTGGAGTGGGTTGCCATTGCCTTCTCCCTAGCTGGTGTTAGAGAAATAGTATTTTAATACTTAATGTAACAGCCCAATAGGAATTGGGCCAGCCACTGTGAAGAAAGAGTATCTAGTCTTCTTCCAACATTTTTACTTCATTTGAAAGAAAAGATACAAATTCAAACCATACTTCTAAATTTACCAATACCATTTTTAGAAAATTGGATAATAATGGAGCAAGAGTCTCTATAATATACAGAAGTAGTTGGCCAGTCAAAGCAAGGGTTATTTTCTATATTCAAGTTGGTTAGTAAATTTAGAATATGTGGCTAATTTCACATATTAACTACTTGGTTTTGGTATCAGAAAGTTTGGGGTTAGAATTAACAGTTTCTTGACTCAAACTGGCTTAATCAATATAGCAGTCTTTTATTTACGTAACAAGGCCAAAAGTAAGGTGGGCTCCAGGGTTGGTCAATGCATGACCTGATAATACCATCTTGGACCCAAGTTTTCTCTGTGTCTCCAGTGTAACCTCTTCAATATTAGCTTCTGCTGCTGCTGCTGCTGCTAAGTCGCTTTAGTCATGTCTGACTCTGTGCGACCCCATAGACGGCAGCCCACCAGGCTCCCCCCTCCCTGGGATTCTCCAGGCAAGAACCCTGGATCGGGTTGCCATTTCCTTCTCCAGTGCATGAAAGTGAAAAGTGAAAGTGAAGTCGCTCAGTCGTGTCCGACTTCTGGTGACCCCATGGACTGCAGCCTACCAGGCTCCTCCATCCATGGGATTTTCCAGGCAAGAGTACTGGAGTGGGGTGCCATTAGCTTCATCCTAACCTAAAATTGCAAGAGAATTCAGGCTTCATCCTTATCGCTGGGTACATAATCAGCTTCCCTTGAAGTACATGGCTGGTAAAGAACAAACTAAGGTTATGTTAAGGTTTGAGAGAATTGATGGTAAATATGCAGGGAAGGCAATGGCACCCCACTCCAGTACTCTTGCCTGGAAAATCCCATGGATGGAGGAGCCTGGTAGGCTGCAGTCCATGGGGTCTCGAAGAGTCGGACACGACTGCTCGACTTCCCTTTCACTTTTCACTTTCATGCATTGGAGAAGGAAATGGCAACCGGCTCCAGGGTTCTTGCCTGGAGAATCCCAGGGATGGGGGAGCCTGGTGGGCTGCCGTCTATGGGGTCACACAGAGTCGGACATGACTAAAGCGACTTAGCAGCAGCAGCAGCAGCATGCCATTCACAGACTTTATCTTGAAGTTCTGCTTTTCATAAGTGTTTAGTGAATACAAAGTCTGCTAAACTTATTGGCAAATTTTATACCCTTTTGGTTTTAGAAAGACTAACTCTTTCTTAGAATTAGCAGTCCTTTTGTGGGAGAAGGCAAAAGCTCTGTTTGGTCTCCATAGTTTGTTAACTGGATAGAATCCAGAAAAATCCTTCCACTTAGCTTCTTCAACCTTAAGACATATGTAGATTAGTCTTGCAAATTAGGTTAATAAAAATACTATTTGAGTTCAATTGCTTTATTTAATATATTATACATATATTTATTGTATTATCCTTCATTCACTATTGGGATAGAAATCCACAGATTGAGAAATTAAATAGTTTGAGATCCTCTGGTTTCTCTAGATGAATTTTCACTTGGACAGTCAGGCTTGCTCCCCCAAACCTTTAATTAAAGGCTTTCCTAAAAAAAAAAAAAAAAAAAAAAGATACATATGAATTTACTTATAAAACAGAAATTGACTCACAGACATAGAAAACAAATTTATGGTTACCAAAGAGGATAACCAGGGATGGGGGCATGGGGGGAGAGGTACAAATTAGAAGTTTAGAAGATAAACACATACACTTAACTATATTTAAAATAAGCAGCAAGGACCTACTGTATAGCACATAATAAACTATAATGGAAACTAATCTGAAAAAGAACATATAGGTATGTAAATCTGCAAATGCATGTACATGAGTGTGTATGTACAACTGAATCACCTTGCTGTGTGTGTGTTAGTCGCTCAGTCCTGTATGACTCTCTGCGAGCCCATGGACTGTAGCCCACCAGGCTCCTCTGTCCATATGATTCTCCAGTCAAGAATACTGGAGTGGGTTGCCATTTCCTTCTCCAGGGGATCTTCCCTACCCAGGGATCAAATCCTGGTCTCCTGTCTGAGGCACCAGGGAAGCCCACTTTGCTCTATACCTGAAACTAACACAACATTGTAAATTAATTATACTTCAATTTTTAAAAAATGGTTTTAAAAAAAGCTTTCCTAGAGTACTTTCCTCTTTGGGGGAGCAGTTCACACTTCAGTTTATCACCCACCCCTCAAATCATTAGAATACTTAATCCATCAGAATCCAAACAAAGATATAAATATAGATGTGACAAGGTGTGAATGCAATCCATTTCTAGGATGCTTATTATAATTTCCCTTCAAAGTTGCCCAGAAAAACGTACAGGTATGTATGGCGAGTGTTGAGGGTGGGGAGCATTTTTGCCAGTAGAACTTTTTGGAGGTGATGAGAATGATGCAGGATGCGGGCTGAGCAGGGGTTTTTTTTTTTTTTTTTTTTAAGTAAACGTTTACAAAAACAAATAGCAGAACCACAGAAGAAATAACAATGTATAGAATTAATTATAACTTCTAGAATTAAATATAACTTCTCAGAAGATTTACAGTGAGGTACCTCTTACAGTCTTGGTAATCCCTGTTCTTGCTCCTAAAAGAGCAGTGTACTCTAGCATGTGGCAGCATGCTGCTTTTTCTCCCCTCTAAGAACAACAGTCATGTAAACCAGATTGCCAAGATCATTTCCGTTTCAAACGCTCCATCCAATTGACCAAAAAAGTTCAGGATAAAGCACTGACTTTGGAGTCAGTGAAAATGAAAGTCATTCAGTCGTGTCTGACTCTTTTTGACCCCCTCGGACTATGCAGTCCATGGAATTCTCTAGGCCAGGATACTGGAGTGGGTAGCCTTTCCCTTCTCCAGGGGATCTTCCCAACCCAGGGATCAAACCCAGGTCTCCCGCATTGCAGCCGGATTCTTTACCAGCTGAGCCACAAGGGAAGCCCTTGGAGTCAGAGTACCTGGTACCTATTAATACATTTAGACAAATTCCAACACTGTCACTTTCCTTGTGAGGTAAGTGTACATTATTCCCGCGTTACAAATGATGAACTTGAGGATCAGAGAAGTTGAACAATTTGCCCAAGATTATACCTTGTAAATGATGGAACTAAGATTTAAGTCTATGTTTGCCTGGCTACAGACTAGGCATTCTTTCAGGGGAACTAGACAAGAAAGTTTGGAGGGTATAGTTATTTTGGCAGGAAGAACAGTTTAATTCATTTGACAACTATTTAATGAGTACTAAATCCAGGTGTTGAGGTATAGCATTGAGCAAAAGAGAACAATGGCTTTGTTTTCATGGAGCTTATGCTCTGCTTGGGAGAGAAAGCCAATACATTTTATCAGGAAATAATTATTTAAGAAGAAAAATTGAGCACAGTAAAGGGTACAGGATAGTAGAAGTAAGAGATGCTTTCTCGTGTAAGGTGGTCTGATAAGTTGACATATGAACAGAGATCTGAAAGAAATAAGGGAATGAGCTCTGCGGATATTTGGGGAGGAACCTTTCAGGAAGAAGAACTAAGGCTCTGAAGCAAGAAAGGCCTTGGCATGTCCCAGAAACAGCAAGGAAGTCTGTGTGACTAGAGAACCATGAGCAAGGGGAGAATGAAAGATGAATTCAGAGAGTTAGCTTGGGGAGGACTCATACAGAAGTTCGTAAGCTCTACAGGCTTTGTTTTTTACTATGAGTGTTTAAAAGATTTTGAGCAGAGATATGGTACAATATGAATTTTCTAAAGGATTGTTTTGGTTGTTTAGAGAAGAGAATATAAATCAGCAAAGGTGAAAACAAGCAGATCACTTAGACAGCTACTACCATATAAAGAAGTGTGAAGATAGCCTGAATTAGGGTGTGTGTTCAGTTGCTCATTTGTGCCCAGCTTTTTGCAAACCCATGGACGGTAGCCCACCACGCTCCTCTGTCTATGGGATTTCCCAGGCAAGAATACTAGAGTATGTTGCTGTTTCCTTCTCCAGAGGATCTTCCCAACCCAGGGATCAGGAATTAGGATGAGACTAGTGGAAAATGAAGAGAAATAGTTGGATTCTAGGTATTTGGATGTCAGAATTGGCTGATGGGTTGCATTTGAGGGTATGTGGAAGGAAAAGGGCTCCAAAATGTTTGTAGAACAATGAAATTATCTTTAATTGCTCTGGGAAGACTAGAGGAGAGACATGTACTTGGGTGAAAGTAGTCAAGGAGTCAAGGAATCAGTTTTAGTATTTAAGATATATTGAGTTTGAGTGATTTGGGGACATCCATATGGATCTGAATTCAGAACTTACCCAGGTAGGAGTTAAGAATCCTTTAGTCATTTGTATACGGGCGATGGAAACCATGAGATTAAATGTACTTCTCAAGAATGTGTATAGAGAGCATAGAAAACAGAACTTAAGTAGATATGTAGAAATTAGCTTCCATGTACTTGGGTGAAATAAAAATTGTTTATATCTGGGTTCAACAGTACCATCTTTATGTACATAATTAAGATTGCAACAAAAACTCTTTAATTTCAACATACAATGTCAGTGTTATAATGGGAATTTTTGAATTGGTCTTGTCTTTAATGGTGGTTCTTTTTTAAAGCTGGAGTGCACCACTGTTAACCTCTTGATTTATTCTTTCAGCATCTACTACAAACGACACCAATAAAGTACTGTGGCTAAAGGCTCTTTTGGTTGTTTATGTGGGTGGTAAAAATTATTTTTTAACTGCTCAGCTTTCAGTTTCAGTTTTAAATTGTCAGGCATAAATAGTGCTATTTCTGCCAGATGTCAGGTATTATGAATAGTTTGTACTATAGAATACATTTACCTGTAGGCTCAGGCCAAGCATAGATTAAATTTATAAGTGCTTTGGAAAAACAGATTGCAAAGAACTGAATGTAGTTTCTTCTTCCTAAAATGTTCTTTTAGAGTCTCCTTTCCTTCCCAGGGGATTCTCTTAACACTCTAGTGTTTTATTATATTGTAGGTCTTGTTGGTGCTACAGCTTTAGAGGTAGTAAACTAAAAAACACTGTCCCTTGTGGACCAGATATTACATTATCTCAGTACAGTCATAGATGATTAGTTTCTGAGACTAACTTTAGGCTGACCTAAAACCCAGTCATCAGGACACTGGAGTCACCTACCTCCCTTTTAAATAACATAATACCTTTGAAAGAATTGTACATCAGAAGACTGCCCAGCAAGTATAGAATCAGGAACAGAAGTATAGTGATCTGAAGCATGTGTGCTGCATATTTCACCTAAACTCTGGAAAAACCCCATGTAATATTCCTACTTCACACACACACACAAATACATACCCTTGTAGTAACTGAGAGCTTATGCCAGTCAGGTATACATTCCAGTATAAACAAATATTTCATAGATTTTTGCCTTTCTGAATCACATTTTTTATCCTGGTTACCCTCTTTCTGGCTATTCATGTATATCTCCTTGTTCTAGATAATTAGGTTTCCTGATTGCCTCTTTATATTCCTTTGAATTTTCCTTAGTCCATAGCTAAATGCTTTGTAAACTATAAAAAATAGTAAAAAAAAAAAAAAAAAGTAAAATATTTGTCAAAAACATAGTTACCATCTTAACTGAGGGGCACAGATTCTCTTTTTTTCTCCATGTTGATACAGTGTGATGGTTATGAAAATCCAAATATTTTAGTTCTAATTATTTGTCAATAATTTGTTGTGGCATTTACTTACTAAATTAACACCTGAATCTCTACATATGAAATACAAATGAAATGCTGGAATGAGCTTCTAAAAATATTGCCATCTTCTTTTCTCTCTCCTACCCCCATTCCTGCAGGTGTACCAACATTCGGCCAGGAGAGACTGGAATGGATGTAACAAGCCGCTGCACCCTTGGAGACCCCAACAAATTGCCAGAAGGGGTTCCCCAACCAGCCCGCATGCCCTATATCTCAGACAAGCACCCTCGACAAACCTTGGAAGTGATTAACCTTCTGAGAAAACACCGGGAGCTATGCGATGTGGTGCTAGTTGTGGGCGCTAAGAAGATATATGCCCATCGAGTCATTTTGTCAGCCTGTAGTCCCTACTTCCGAGCTATGTTTACAGGAGAATTGGCAGAGAGCCGTCAGACAGAAGTAGTGATCCGAGACATAGATGAGAGGGCTATGGAACTACTGATAGACTTTGCATATACCTCCCAGATAACTGTGGAAGAGGGCAATGTTCAGACCCTCCTGCCAGCTGCTTGCCTCCTCCAGCTGGCAGAAATACAAGAAGCCTGTTGTGAATTCCTGAAGAGACAATTAGATCCTTCAAACTGCCTGGGCATTCGGGCTTTTGCTGACACACATTCATGTCGTGAGTTGCTAAGGATAGCAGACAAGTTCACTCAACATAATTTTCAAGAGGTGAGTTGTACTTGGTGGTTTGAATGCATCCACAATGTATTTGTTAGGAGAACAATATAGTATATCAGATTATTTGGTGACCTAATAATCAGAAAAATGAAATTAGATGTTACCAAAGAATTTATTAAACCTGTTATTTTTCATTTATTCATTCATTTAATAAATATCTGTGAAGCTACTATACTTCCACCACTGTGCTTGGGAACAGAAGCTACAGTACTGAACAAGATGCCTAGAGTGTCTGTTCTAGTGGAGAATTATAATCTGGCACAGAAGACAGCTACTGAATTCATAATTACATAAATAATTAGAGTTAATGAGTGCTACAAAGAAGCCCTGGGTAATTTAACAATGTATTACAGAGAGATTTAACTTTGGTTCTGGAACAGTTCATCCAAGATTCTGAGACATGAAAAAGCATAACAAGTTTCAGGAACTGAAAGAAACCCAATGAGATCCAGAGAGCAATAAAGAATGTTACATAATGATTTTACAGAAGAAACAGGGCCAGATCACATTGGAGTTAATAGACTGTGTTAAGAATTTGAAATTTGATCTTAAGACCAGTAGAAAACCATTAAAGGATTTTAAGCAAAGGAATGGCATGTCCATTTTATTCTTTAGTCTCACTCTTCTATTCAACAGGATAACGTCCAGTGAATGGATCCAAGATTTAAAAAATACAAAGTGAAACCATGAAAATAGTAGAAGATGACACAAAACAATTCCTTTATAATCTTGAATAGGCCTTTCTAATTGACTAACCCAGAAAGCATAGAAGAAAATATTGATAAATTTGACTATATAAATATTTAAAAATTTTGCATGGTAAAACAATAATGAGACAAAAAATTAAAGACTAAGGGAAAACATTTGCATCTCATATTACAGATGATATCTCCTTAATACATCAAGAGCTCCTTATTGGTCAATAACCTAGGCCAGTGACCTAAAAATGGGTAGTAAACAAGAAGTTCAGATTGCCCTTAAACATGAAAATCTGCTCAGGTTTATTCATAATAACTGAAACATGAATTAAAACTACACCAAAGTACTATTTTTTATCTATCAGATTACAAATCTGTAATCTACCAGATTACAAATATCCAGAAGTTTGGTTACATACCCTGTTAACAAGAACATGGAGAAATAGCTAATTGCTAGCATAAGTATAAACTTATATAACCCCTCTGAAAGGAAATTGGGCCGTAAATCAAAATTACACACATTTTGCTCATGCTCTTTGTCTTGGCAATCCCATTTCTGGGAATCTACTACAGATGTAATGGAAAGGGGAACAGCTTGAGGAGGAAAAACCATGGGTTCCATTTTAGATATATTCAGTTTGAGACACCTGTGAAATATCTACATAGAGATATTGAGCAAGTAACTGTTTATGTAAGTCTGTATCTTGGCAAAGAGGTTAGGCTGAGATTAAAATTTAGTAGTTATCAACATAGTAATGCCTGCAATGCAGGAGAACTGGGTTCGATTCCTGGGCTGGGAAGATCCCCTGGAGAAGGAAGTGGCAACCCACTCCATTATTCTTGCCTGAAGGATCCCATGGACAGAGGAGCCTGGCAGGCTACAATCTGTGGGGTCACAAGAATCAGACACGATTGAGTGACTAAGCACAACAACACAACAACATAGTAATGAAGATATAATAACTAAAATGTGTCTTAGCCCTTTTTAGGCAGGATATAACCCTGAAGCCATAAAAGAAAAGGCTGATAAGTTTGATTGTATATAAATTTAAAACTTTTATAACAAAAAGCATCATAAACAAGGTTAAAAAAATCAATGCCAATGTGATCACCTAGTAGGAGGAGAGAAAAGCCCTCAAGTTTTTCCAATATTGAAGGATGATTAGTGAAAAAGCAATTGGCAAATAAAACTGGGAATAACTAGAATAGATAGAGGAGAAAAACCAGCATGGGCATCATGAAATGCAAAGGCAGGGACCGTATAGGAAGGAGGATATACACACACACATACGTATGTACACACACACAGTTGGCCTTCCGTATTTGCTGGTTCTGCATTCACAGATTGAAGCAACCATGGATCAAAAATATGAAAAAAAATTTAATAAAGTTCTGAAAGGTAACATTTGAATTTGTCAGGTGCTGGCAACTATTCACATATCATTTACATTATATTCAGTTCAGTTCAGTTCAGTCGCTCAGTTGTGTCCGACTGCAACCCCATTAATCGCAGCATACCAGGCCTCCCGTCCATCACCAACTCCCAGAGTTCACTCAAACTCACGTCCATCAAGTCCGTGATGCCATCCAGCCATCTCATCCTCTGTCGTCCCCTTTTCCTCCTGCCCCCAATCCCTCCCAGCATCAGAGTCTTTTCCAATGAGTCAACTCTTCACATGAGGTGGCCCAAGTACTGGAGTTTCAGCTTTAGCATCATTCCTTCCAAAGAACACCCAGAGCTGATCTCCTTTAGAATGGACTGGTTGGATCTCCTTGCAGTCCAAGGGACTTTCAAGAGTCTTATTAGGTATTATAATTAATCTAGAATTCTTAAGTATATGGGAGGATGTGTGTAAGTTACATGTAAATACTATGCCATTTTATATGAGTCTTGAGCATCTAGGAATTTTGGTATCCTGGGGACATGAAGGAGGTGGAATAGGGAAAAGTCCTGGGACCAATCTTCCTTAGATACCAAGGGAAAACTATTTATGCTAGAACATCCAGGAAGTTTCTAAAATTTAATATTAGAATCACTGTCTTTAAGAAATATGAAAACATTTTGAAACTAAAGACAGAGCAAATCAGTGTAGCTCTGAGTCCAAAAATAGTGGTTTTCAAATCAGTGGTTCAGTTCAGTCGCTCAGTCATGTCCGACTCTTTGCGACCGCATGGACTGCAGCATGCCAGGCTTCCCTGACTGCAGCATGCCTCAAGCTTGCTCAAACTCATGTCCATCAAGTCGGTGATGCCACCCAGCCACCTCATCCTCTGTCGTCCCCCTCTCCTTCTGCCTTCAATCATTCCCAGCATCAGGGTCTTTTCCAAGGAGTCAGTTCTTTGCATCAGGTGGTCAAAGTATTGGAACTTCAGCTTCAGTATCAGTCCTTCCAATGATTATTCAGGTCTGATTTCCTTTAGGATTGACTGGTTTGATCAAGTCAGTGGAGGAAGGTAAAATTGTTAAATATATGTCATTAGTAAAACTGGTTATTTGGGGAGGGGAAATAAACTCTTTAAACAGATGGAATTCTCAATGGATAAATAAACCCAAAAATTTAAATTCTAAAAGTACTAGAAGAAAACATTACTAGGCTTAGGGTAAAAATGGCCTTTCTAGGCTGGTGGGCTGCAGTCCACGGGGTCGCTAAAAGTCGGACACGACTGAGCGACTTCACTTTCACTTTTCACTTTCATGCATTGGAGAAGGAAATGGCAACCCACTGCAGTGTTCTTGCCTGGAGAATCCCAGGGACAGGGGAGCCTGGTGGGCTGCCGTCTATGGGGTCGCACAGAGTCGGACACGACTGAAGCGACTTAGCAGCAGCAGGCAGGATATAACCCAGAAGCCTGATAAATTTGACTGCATAAAAGTTAAATATTATTGTTCATAACAACAGTAACAAGCAAAAAGCACCTTAAACTAAATTAAATAATGCCAACTCTGAAAACCTATTTGGAGCATACATGACAGAAGAAACATGAATTCTTATAAGACTCATACAAATTGAATGAGAAAAACCATTAAAAAAACAACAGAAAAATAGGCAAAGGATATGAATAAGCAATGTATAAAAATATTAAATGTAAAATAAACATGAAAAGATACCATTACACATAACTAAAAAAAATACATTAAAACAATATTTCTTAACCTATCAGATTGGAAAAAATAATTTTTAAATTTTATTTGAAAAAAGAAAAAAATATGAACATAAAAAACTGGAGGAAAAAGGAGAAACTTTCACATACCTTTACTGAGATTCATCACTTGTTAACCTTTTGCCACTTTTTCTTTATCATTTTCTCCTTATTATATGAATATTTTTCTTTCAGCAGTTGAGGGTATGTTGCATACATCATATTCCTTTACTCCTGAACTTTTCAGTGTGTATAATCCCTTATCAGTTGTGTCATCTGCAAATATCTTTCTATTCAGTAGGTTGTTCTTCTGTTTTGTCAGTGGTTTCCTTTGCTGTGTAAAAGCTTTTAAGTGTAATTAGCTCACATGTGTTTATTTTTGCTTTTATTTCCTTTACTTTAGGAGATGGATCCAAAAAAATATTGCTGCAATTATGTCAAAGAGTGTTCTATTGATATTTTCTTCTAGGAGTTTCATAGTATCTGGTCTTATATTTAGGTCTTTAATCCATTTTGAAGGTTTTTTTTCTATTTTTTTCAAAAACAGTCAGTTTAATTCATAGTATTATTCATAGAACTTTTGGTGGGGGGTGTTTATTTTTTTAATTTTTATTGAAATGTAATTGATTTACAATGTTATGTTTTAGATGTACAACAAAGTGATCATTATTATTATTTTTACGTTCTCTTCAATTATAAATTATATGGTATTGAATATAGTGCTTGACAATAGGTCCTTGTTGGTTATCTATTTTATATATAGTGCATGCTTAGTCACTTCAGTCATGTCCAACTCTCTGTGACCCCATGGACCATGGCCCACCAGGCTCCTCTGTCCATGGGATTCTCCAGGCAAGAATACTGGAGTGGGTTGCCATTTCCTTCTCCATTTATATATAATATTATATGCATTTGAATCCCTACCTCTTAATTCATTTTGAGTTTACTTTTGTATATGATGTTAGAGAATGTTCTAATTTCATTCTTTTATGTAGCTGTCCAGTTTTTTCCAGCACAACTTGTTAAAGAGACTGTCTTTTCGCCATTGTATATTCTTGCCTCCTTCAGTTTCAAATCAGTTCAGTTGCTCAGTTGGGTCTGACTCTTTGCGACCCCATGAACCACAGCACGCCAGGCCTCCCTGTCCATCATCAACTCCTGGAGTTTACCCAAACCCATGTCCACTGAGTCAGTGATGCCATCCAGCCATCTCATCCTCTGTCGTCCCCTTCTCCTCCTGCCCTCAATATTGCCCAGCATCAGGGTCTTTTCAAATGAGTCAGCTCTCTGCATCAGGTGGCCAAAGTATTGGAGTTTCAGCTTAAACATCAGTCCTTCCAATGAACACCCACGACTGATCTCCTTTAGGATGGACTGATTGGATCTCCTTGCAGTCCAAGGGACTCTTAAGAGTCTTCTCCAACACCACAGTTCAAAAGCATCAATTCTTCTGCACTCAGCTTTCTTTATAGTCCAACTCTTACATCTGTACATGACTACTGGGAAAACCATAGCCTTGACTAGATGGACCTTTGTTGGCAAAGTAATGTCTCTGCTTTTTAATATGCTGTCTAGGTTGGTCATGACTTTCCTTCCAAGGAGTAAGCATCTTTTAATTTCATGGCTGCAGTCACCATCTGCAGTGATTTTGGAGCCCCCAAAAATAAAGTCAGCCACTGTTTCTGCTGTTTCCCCATCTATTTGCCATGAAGTGATGGGACCAGATGCCATGATCTTAGTTTTCTGAATGTTGAGCTTTAAGCCAGCTTTTTCACCCTCCTCTTTCACTTTCATCAAGAGGCTTTTTAGTTCCTCTACACTTTCTGCCATAAGGGTGGTGTCATCTGCATATCTGAGGTTATTGATATTTCTCCTGGCAATCTTGATTCCAGCTTGTGCTTCATCCAGCCCAGCGTTTCTCATGATGTACTCTGCATATAAGTTAAATAAGCAGGGTGACAATATACAGCCTTGACGTACTCCTTTTCCTATTTGGAACCAGTCTGTTGTTCCATGTCCAGTTCTAACTGTTGCTTCCTGACCTGCATACAGATTTCTCAAGAGGCAGGTCAGGTGGTCTGGTATTCCCATCTCTTTATGAATTTTCTATAATTTATTGTGATCCACCCAGTCAAAGGCTTTGTCATAGTCAATAAAGCAGAAATAGATATTTTTCTGGAACTCTCTTGCTTTTTCAGTGATCCAGTGGATGTTGGCAATTTGATCTCTGGTTCCTCTGCCTTTTCTAAAACCAGCTTGAAAATCTGGAAGTTCATGGTTCATGTATTGCTGAAGCCAGGCTTGGAGAATTTTGAGCATTACTTTACTAGCATGTGAGATGAGTGCAATTGTGCGGTAGTTTGAGCATTCTTTGGCATTGCCTTTCTTTGGGATTGGAATGAAAACTGACCTTTCCCAGTCCTATGGCCACTGCTGAGTTTTCCAAATTTGCTGACATAGTGAGTACAGCACTTTCACAACATCCTCTTTTAGGATTTGAAATAGCTCAACTGGAATTCCATCACCTCCACTAGCTTTGTAGTGATGATTCCTCAAGCCCTCTTGACTTCCCATTCCAAGATGTCTGGCTTTAGGTGAGTGATCACACCATCCTGATTATCTGGGTTGTGAAGCTCTTTTTTGTACAGTTCTTCTGTGTACTCTTGCCACCTCTTCTTAATATCTTCTGCTTCTGTTAGGTCCATACCATTTCTGTCCTTTATTGAGCCCATCTTTGCATGAAATGTTCCCTCGGTATCTGTAATTTTCTTGCCTCCTTAGTTACAGCTTCAGTACAGTTCAGTTGCTCAGTTGTGTCCGACTCTTTGCGACCCCATGAATCGCAGCACACCAGGCCTCCCTGTCCATCACCAACTCCTGGAGTTCACTGAGACAACGTCCATCGAGTCAGTGATGCCATCCAGCCATCTCATCCTCTGTCATCCCCTTCTCCTCCTGCCCCCAATCCCTCCCAGCATCAGAATCTTTTCCAATGAGTCAACTCTTCACATGAGGTGGCCAAATTACTGGAGTTTCAGCTTCAGCATCATTCCTTCCAAAGAAATCCCAGGGCTGATCTCCTTCAGAATGGACTGGTTGGATCTTCTAGTAGTCCAAGGGACTCTCAAGAGTCTTCTCCAACACCACAGTTCAAAAGCATCAATTCCTCAGCCCTCAGTGTTCTTTACAGTCCAACTCTCACATCCATACATGACTACTGGAAAAACCATAATTGAACATAAATGTGTGGGTGTGTTTCTGGGCTTTCTGTCCTGTTCCATTGACCTATTTGTCTGTTTTGTGCCAGTGCCATACTGTATTGATTGGGCTTCCCAGGTGGCTCAGTGGTAAAGAATCGTCCTGCTGACAGAGAAGATATGGGTTCAATCCTGGATCAGGAACATACCCTGGAGAAGGAAATGACAACCTTCTCCAGTTTCTTGCCTGGTGAATCCCATGGACAGAGAAGTCTGACTTGCTATAGTGCATTGGGTCACAAAGAGTTGGACATGACTGAGCAACTGAGCATACACACAGCACACACACACCACACTGTTTCGATTACTGTAGCTCTGTAGTATAATTTGAAGTCAGGAAGCATGATTCCTCCGGCTCTGTTCTTTCTCCAGATTGTTTTGGCTCTTTGAGGTCTTTTATGTTTCCATACAAAATTTTAAATATTTGTTCTAGTTCTGTGAAAAATGCCATTGGTCATTTGATAGGAATTGCATTGAATCTATAGATTGCCTTGGGGAGTAGAGTCATTTTAACAATGTTGATTCTTCCCATCCAAGAACACAATATATCTTTCAATCTATTTATTTTGTCTTCAGTTTCTTTCATCAGTATCTTATAGTTTTAAGAGCACAGGTCTTTTACTTCTCAGGCAAACTTATTCCTAGGTATTTTATTCTTTTTGATGTGATGATAAGTGAGACTGTTTCCTTAATTTCTCCTTCTGATACTTGACTGTTAGTTTATAGAAATGCAACAGATTTCTGTGTATTAATTTTGTATCCTGGAACTTTACTGAATTTATTGGTGAGCTCTAGCAGTTTTCTGAAGGCCTCATTAAGATTTTCTATGTATAGTATGTCATGTGCAAACAATGACAGTTTTATGTCTTACTTTCCAATTTGGATTCCTTTTATTTTTCTTCTCTGGTTGCTGTGGCAAGGACTTCCAAAACTATGTTGAATAACAGTGGTGAGACTGGTAATGCTTGTCTTATTCTTGATCTTACAGGAAATGCTTTCAGTTTTTCACCATTGGAGATGATGTTAGCTATGGGTTTCTCATTTATACAGTTTGTATTATATCAAAGTATATTCTCTCTATGCCTACCTTTGGGAGAATTTTTATAATAAATGGACATTGAATTTTATCAGAAGCTTTTCCTGCATCTACTGAGATGATCATATAGTTTTTGTTCTTCAGCTTGTTAATATAGTGTATCACATTGATTGATTTGCAGATATTTGAAAATTCTTGCATCCCGAGGATAAATATCGCTTGATCATGGTAGATGATCCTTCTAATGTATTGTTGGATTCAGTTTGCCAGTATTACTTTGTTGAGGATTTTTGCATCTTTATTCATTGGTGATAGTGACATGTACTTTTCTTTTTTGTGTGTGATATCTTTGTCTGGTTTCATGTCATAGTGATGATGGCTTCATAGAAGATTGCAGAAGTGCTCCTTCCTCTGCACTTTTTGGGAATAGTATAGGTATTAAGTTATCTTTAAATATTTGGTAGTATGTTTGAAGCTATCTGGTCCTAGACTTTTGTTTGTTGGGAATTTTTTAATTACTGATTCAATTTCAGTACTGGTAATTGGTCTGTTCATATTTTCTGTTTCTTCCTGGTTCAGTCTTGGGAAACTGTACCTTTCTAAGAAATTGTTCATTTCTTCTAGGTTGTACCTTTTATTGGCATAGAGCTGTTCATTACAGTCTCTGTCCTTTGTATTTCTGTGATGTTAGTTTTAACTTCTTCTTTTTCATTTCTGATTTTATTGATTTGGGCCCTTTCCCTGTTTTTTTTAATTGAAATGTAGTTCATATACAATTTTATGTTATTTTATGGTGTATAACAAAGTGATTCAGTTTATGTAGATAAAATATATGATATAGCATATAAGTTTATATACATATATATGAGAGACAGTTTTATATATCTACATATTTGGTTATTTTAAAGATTCTCTTTCATTTTGGTTATTAAAAAATTCTGAATATAGTTCCCTGTGCTATACTATAGGACCTTATTGTTTGTTGTTTATCTATTTTATATATAGTAGGATATATCTGTTAATCCTAAACTCCTAATTTATCCTTCTCTTGGCCTTTCCACTTTAGCTAACCATAAATTTGCTTTCTATGTCTGTGAGGTGAGTCTGTTTCTGTTTGGTAAATTAGTTCGTTTGTATCCTTTTTTTAGATTCCACATGTAAGTGGTATCGTATATTTATCTGTCTGACTTGTTTAGCTGAGTGTGATAATCTCTAGGTCCACCCATGTTGCTGCAAGTGGTATTATTTCATTTTTTATGGGTGGGTAATATTCCATTGTCTTTGTGTATACACACACACACACCACATCTTCTTTGTCCATTCATCTGTTGATGGATCCTTAGGTTGCTTCCATGTCTTGGTTATTGTAAATAGTGTTGCTGTGAACCCTGTGCTGCCTGTATCTTTCTGAATTAAAGTTTTCATCTTTTCTGGATATATGCCAAGAACTGGGATTGCTTGATCATGTGATAGCTCTATCTTTAGTTTTTTAAGGAACCTCCATACTCTCCATGGTGGCCACATCAATTTACATACTCACCAACAGTGTAGGCTGCTGCTGCTGCTGCTGCTAAGTCACTTCAGTCGTGTCCAACTCTGTGCAACCCCATAGATGGCAGCCCACCAGGCTGCTCTGTCCCTGGGATTCTCCAGGCAAGAACACTGGAATGGGTTGCCGTTTCCTTCTCCAGTGCACAAAAGTGAAAAGTGAAAGGGAAGTTGCTCAGTCACATCCGACCCTTAGCGATCCCATGGACTACAGCCTACCAGGTTCCTCTGTCCATGGGATTCTCCAGGCAAGAGTACTGGAGTGGGTTGCCATTGCCTTCTCCAAACAGTGTAGGAGGATTCCTTTTTCTCCACACTCTCTCCAGCATTTATTATTTGTAGAACTTTTGATGATGTCTGTTCTGACCATTGTGAGGTGATATCCCATTGTAGTTTTGGTTTGTATTTCTCTAATAATTAACAGTGTAGAATATCTTTTCTTATACCTGTTGGCCATCTGTATGTCTTCTCTGAAGAAATGTCTATTTAGATCTTCTGCCCATTTTTTGATGTGATTGCTTGTTTTTTTACTATATTGACCTATATGAGCCATTTTTGTATTTTGGAAATTAAGCCCTTGCCAACTGCATCATTTGCAAATATATTCTCCCATTCTGTAGACTGTCTTTCTGTTTTGTTTATGGTTTTCTTTGCTGTGGAAAAGTTTATAACTTTAATAGGTTCTACTTGTTTATTTTTGCTTTTGCCTTAGTAGACTGACCTAAGGCACCTGTGGTGCCTTGTTGATTTTCTGTGTAGACGATCTGTCCATTGATGTCAGTGGGATGTTAAAGTCTCCTATTATTGTATTCCTTGCAGTTTCTCCCTTTATGTCTGTTAGTATTACTTTTATGTATTTAGGAGCTCCTATATTGTGGGCTTATATTTTAGTAAGTATAATATCCTTTTCTTATATTGATCTTTTTATCAATGTCTTTTTATGATGTCTTTATCTTTCTCTGTGGTCTTTGTTTTAAAGTCTATCTTGTCTGATATGAGTACTGCTACCCCTGCTTTCTTATCATTTCCACTTGCCTGAAGAATCTTTTTTCTATCCCCTCACTTTCATTCTGTGTGTATCTTTCTTTCTAAAGTGCATCATTTGTAGGCAGCATATTTTAGGCTTTTGTTTTATTATCCAGTCTGCCACTCTGTGTCATTTGACTGGAGCATTTAGTCCATTGACATTTGAGGTAATTATTGATATATATTTATTTATGTCCATTTTAAACCTTATTTTCCAGTTGATTTTGTATTTCTTTATTCTTTTCTTTTTATTTTTCCTTTTGTGTTTGATGGTTTTCTTTTGTATTATGCTTGAGTTCTCTTTTTGCTTTTTGTAAGTCTATTGTATGTTTTTGATTTGTGGTTACCTTGGTTTTCAAGTATGTTAACCCATTACTGTATCTACTTTAAACTGGTAATTATATAATCTCAAACACATTCTAAAAATTTTTACATTTTCTTACTTTCTTCACATATATTTTATCATTTCGATGTCCTATTTTACATATTCATGTTAATCCTTTTGCTGTTGTATTTATAATCAATTTCATAAATTTTTTTACTTAAAAAGAAACCTCTGTACTGGTTTATTTAAGTGATCTACAATCCCTTTATATATTTGTTTTTCCTATTATGATTTTCTCTTTCCTATAGATTCTCTTTTTTAAAGATATATTTGTTTTATTTTTGACTGTGCTGGGTCTTCGTTGCTGCACATGGGCTTTCTCTAGTTGTAATAGACGGGGGCTACTCTTCATTGCAGTGCTTGGGCTTCTCATTGTAGTGGCATCTCTTATTGCAGAGCCATGGGCTCTGGGCATGTGGGTTTCAGTAATTGCTGCTCATGGGCTCAGCAGTTGCAGCTGCTGGGTTCTAGAGTATGGGCTCAGTAGTTGTGATACACAGACATAGTTGCCCTGTGGCATGTGGGATCTTCTGGACCAGGGACTGAACCCGTGTCCCCTGCACTGGCAGGCAAATTCCCCACCAATGGACCACCAGGGAAGTCCTTAATTTTTTTAGTATATAGGAAGGTTTGTATTTTTGTTCTGATGGTAACCTTTGTAAACTAGAAAAAGAAGAGCAAATTAAACCCAAAATAGAAGGTGCAAAGATTAAAAGAGCAAAAATCAATGTTACTTTGAAAAAAACTGATGAACCTCTAGCTGTACTTATCAAGAAAAAAAGGAAAGAAGATACAGATTACCAGTATCAGAAATAAAAAAGAAGACAGCACTATAAATCCCTCAGACATTAAAAAGGATAAAACAGAATATCATGAGCAATATTTTGCTAAGTTCAACAACTGAGATGAAATTGACAAATTTTTTGAAAAACACAAATTACAAAAACTTAAGAAAGAAAACCAGAATAACTCTGTATCTATGAAAGAAATTAAATTAATAATTTTAAAACCTTCCCACAAAAAAGCAATCCCAGATGGTGAATTCTGTCAAACATGTCAGAAAGAAATAATGTAACCCTATATAAAATCTTCCAGAAAAACGTGCAGGAGGTTGCCAGATAAGGTCAAACTTACCCTAATGTGCAAACCACAAACTCTAGAGGAAAACTGCAGATCAGTACCTCTCATGAATTTATATGGGAGAATCCTTAATATAATATTGATTCCAACAAAATATAAAAGAGGAATAACCATGACTAAATGGAGTTTATACTTCATTAAAATTAATTGCATCAGTATTTTATAGTCAAACTTAATTTTTCATTCAGAGTAAACTTCCTACAACTTCTTTAACAGATTTAACTGTGTTCCACTATTTTTAAAAACCAGATCCATTCTGCAAAAAATAAAGATTTGCCATCATTGAGGATTTCCAAAATAATTTGCCAAAGTCATTGGACCCCAGATTAAGAAATCCCTGCTTTAGAATCTTTGGGGATGATGGTAATGTTCTATATCTTGATTGTGGTAATGGTTATATGCGTGCATACATTTATCAAAATTTATTGAACTGTATGTTTTAAATAAAGCTGATTTTTAAAAATTTCTTGCTTTAAACATAGCTTGAGTTTTAGTTCTAAGATAGTTACAAATATCTGAAGAATATTCTTAATAGTACAGAAGGTTTTAGAATCCCTTGCAGTTCTAACCCTGCCTCCAAAGTGAACCTGATATAATGAAATTCCAGTGAAGAAAACCTTACTTTGTTCATGGACTAGAATGGTTCTGTGTAGATGCAAAATAAGTCACCACTTAGAGCTTACCACTTGTGATTCATTCAAATTATTTTCAGACTTAAATCTCTATTTAATTTCCTTCTATTTTCTTACGCCTAACTTCATCCTGGAGGAGGAAATGGCCACCTACTCCAGTATTCTTGCCTTGGAAATCCCATGGGCAGAGGAGTCTGGTGGGCTACAGTCCATGGGGTCACAAAGAGTCAGACATGACTTAGCAACTAAACAACAACAAATTTAATTCATACAGTGTTATGCTTGCTCATAAACATATTTTTTTTCTTTGAATTCAATGTCACTGAGTTCACCATTCATTTCTGTTACAACTCTAGAATATTTTCCTTATTCATTCTTGTTTTCAGCTTTATTAATTCTTCAAATTGCATCTACATTTATCTGAAGAAACTAAAAGTAAGCTTTTACCATAATAGTGTGGGACTTAAAATTTCCTGCAAACTCTTATTTAAAAAGCAGTTATTTGGGGGCTTCCGTGGTGGCCCACTGGTTATGACTTCACCTTACAATGTAGGGGATGCAGGTTCGATCCTACATGGGTCAAAGAGCTAAAACCCCACATGTCTCAGCCCCCAAAAAACGAAACATAAAACAGAAGCAATATTGTAACAAATTCAGTAAAGACTTTTAAATGATCCACATTAAAAAAAAAACTTCAAAAATAAATAAAAAGCGGGTATTTTAAAGCAGTATTTTCTTAACCTGGTTGTTTGGTTCGAGAATAGAATTTAGTGCTGCTGCTGCTGCTGCTAAGTCACTTCAGTCATTGCCCTAATGGTAGATCATTAATATCTTTGTTCATCAAAAGTATTCTTTTTACTCTTATTTTTGTACCAAAAAATATTTTCTCACACAGATGTTTTTGTCTTCTTGTCCTCTAAGGTTTCCATTAAGTGACTCATTAATATCAGAGTGGTTTATTCATAAACTTTAAACTTGGTGATCCTTGATATTTATATAATATTTGTTTTATAATCACTAAATTGGGGGAAATTTTTATACTCTGACAAGATCCTAAAAGAATGTTAAGGAATTTCACAAAGATATATGATATGACTTGTCTTTAGTAAAGAAATCAGACTGAAGAAAAACTAAGAAGAAACATACAACCTTGCTAAAGTTTTGCATGCTGAAGGTCAGCAGACTTCATCTGGAACTAGGCCTCAAATCTGGCCCTTAACTTTACACCCCCCAACATAAGTCTGCCAGACAAAATACAGGGTGCCCAGTTGAATTTATTCCAGATGAACAAGTAGTTTTTAGTATAATCATGCCATATATTATTTGCTAAATCCAACAATACTGCTACAGAGGATACAGCACAGGCATTCTAACTACTAAGTGACCTGGCCAAGCAACTTCATGTAAAATTTAAAGGTTTCCAATTTCATTTCCTGAGCCCCAGAGGGTTTCTCACTCAGATGATATGAAGACTTGTGCCATAAAAATTGAAGTGCTCTTTAGTATTTTCTACTATAAATACAGCTGACTTTTTATGGCCCTTAATTGTTTTGAGATTTGTATTTTTTTCTGATGTCCTTGGGAAAATATTCTTAACCAAGTAATCAACTTGTTATGGCTTATCTCAAATCCTGCTAAATATTCTGATTTTTTTCATGAGCATGTAAATAGCCCTGTCCTGAGAGAATATAGCATACGCATCAGAGGTTGCATGGTGGGAATTCAAGCTCTTAAACTATATCCTTCCTACACTAATAGACATCCCAGGCAGAACAATGTTCTGAATGAGACAGAAGCCCCATGAAGTGTAGCAGTGACTGTTTGCATTGCACCCTGTCCCTTTTACTCTACATACAATCTTGACAAGATTTACAAGATTGGGGGATTTGTGGCTGAACTGCACAGATAACATCCTTGTTGCCATTTCACCTGCATTCTGACAATTCTTCAAATCTTGGATACAGATAAATTATATGTGTTTATAGTTTCATATATACATATGAGAACATGAATATATCTGAGTGGTGCGGTCCTCAGAGGGGTTTTCTTGGGTCTAATGGCTTATATCGTTATGTTATTCTTGCTTATAGAAATGCTGACACCCTCCTTCTTTTTTCAAACTGGCCCCTTGGTGTTTCTGTCCTAGACATTGCCCTTTCAGCAACTAACCTTCCTCTGAAAGTTTTTCCTGATTTTTTTATATGCCTCTTAATTTCTGGAGTTATAATTTGGTATAGTTTATATTTTGAATATAAATTTTCATCTTGATACTTCATACTGAGGGAAAAAAGCATCATTTTTTTCTTAAATTGTCTAAATCACAAATTACTATTTTTCCTAAATTTTAATTGTGCCATCTGAATTCTCCTATGTTCCCTTTTTAAAAAATTAATAAGCTTTATTTTTAGAGTAGTTTTAGGGTCACAGGAAAATTGAGCAGAAAGTAGTTCCCATATACTCTGTCTCCACACACGCATGTTGTTCAGTCGCTAAGCATGTCCAACTCTTTGTGCCCCTATGGACTGCAGCACACCAGGCTTTCCTGTCCTTCACTATCTCCTGGAGTTTGCTCAAATTCATGTCCATTTAGTAAGTGACACACATGACCTCTCCCAATAGCAACATCCTGCACCAGAGAAATATGTTTGTTACAACTAATGAACCTGCATTGACATGCTAGCATCCAAAGTCCATGACTTACATTATGGCTCACTCTTGGTATTGTACATTCTATGAGTTTTGACATGTGTCCACCACTGTAGTATCATACAGGATAGTCTCATTGTTCTAAAAACCTTCTGTGCTCTACCTATCTTTTTTTCTTTTTAAACTTTTCTTATCCTCTGGTACTATATTGAACTTCAGCTCCATTGTGAAATAAAGCTTTGCCCTACAACCCTGAAGGAAAATATTGAAACAGTCAAATCTGATCACAGGGTGTTTTCCCTTTTATTCTTACCTAACTTCAAACAGGTGATGGAAAGTGAAGAGTTCATGTTGCTTCCAGCCAATCAACTCATTGATATAATATCTAGTGATGAACTAAATGTTCGCAGTGAAGAACAGGTGTTCAATGCAGTGATGGCCTGGGTTAAATACAGCATTCAAGAAAGACGTCCTCAGTTACCCCAGGTACGCAGGGAAATGCTTCTTTAAGTAACTGTTTTGTACTGGATAAAATAATACATATTTGATTTGCAAAAAACAGTTATCACTGTCATTCATATTAGACTGTAAGAAAGACCATCTCTTTCCAAATAACCAAGGAGATTAAGTGTTAAGCATTTTAAGTGTTTATCATTATGAACTTTTTGCTCCATTGCTTCCTCTGTTTTGCATCAACTCTAGGTTTGGGCTATAGCATACATCAGAACCTAAATGGTACATAATGAACAAAAGAAGACAAGGATGGCTGTTATCATGTCTCCCTTCTCTATGATTTGGAAACCCCACCACAGTTTGAAGAGTAAAGGAATGATATGGGTCATAAGTGGTCACTAAATGACATGTTTGATGTTCTTGTTATTATGATTACAGTCCTTAGCAATTTGATAGTATATTCTTCTAGATTGTTATTAGAAGAGCTTATACTGCTGAAAGCATAAAGAAGCATGCTAAAGTGATACTGACTGTTCTAATTACTGAACTGGTGGTTGGAATAAATTTAGTTTTGTATTTATGCCTTCCACCCTCATTATTTATTAGATCAATTAATTAATCCAATTAGATCACAAAACAATTGGAAACACAATCGGGGAGCATGAGTTACATATTTTCTTAAACACCTTACAGATGGCGTCTGTGCTCTAATAGTGTTTATTACCTCATAGGTGCTGCAGCACGTGCGGTTGCCTTTGCTTAGTCCCAAGTTCCTGGTGGGCACTGTAGGCTCTGATCCCCTCATCAAAAGTGACGAAGAATGCAGGTATGAATGGTCCTGGATGGGAAAAATCGACAACTAAACATTCTTGTTCTCTCCTAATTTCCTTATTTGTATTGCTTCCTAAATATTATATTTTTTAGTGGTGTAATCAAGGCAGTATTTAACTGATTTTTCTTCTGGGCCAGAGTCAAGAGGAGATGGAAGAAGAGAAGACTGAATTTCCAGTATTCCATTCCATTAGTTTGTTTTTTTTTTAATGCGTGGTATTTATTCATGTAGAAGTGGCAATAAAGAGGTAGATTTCTAAGATTTCATGCAAGCTTGAGTTTGAAGAGACAATTCTCTGCTAGTATATCTTTTCTTGAGATAAGTTAAATAATGTTGTTGACTCCATCATAAAAGTGTGCAGAAGCACTTTTTCATTCCATCACATATGCCTTGTTAGGAATAGGACCAGCCTTGCTTTCTGAGTTTGTAGACAGAGTTAAAGGTCTGCTACACCCTTAAAGCAGCTGTGGAAAGATTTCCACTAGAGTTTGATGGCACAGTTTCATAAATTTTTTTTGATTGAAAGAAATTCTAAATGTTTTTACAAGACAAAACATTTATTTTATTGGTCTGTCTCTGAACTACAGTATATATAAAATTTAATAAACTACTTTTCCATTTGACAGATTTTATGGTTTATTTTCAAATATGAAACCTCATGGTGTTTTTAACCATTTCTTCCCAGAAACAGTGAGTCAGAACTCTCTTTAAAGTACACAAACCTTTGGATCTCCCTTAGTGACTAAAGAAACTTGTTCCAGAATCAGGGATCTCTAAAGCAGAGATAGAACATAATAGATTCATTTGCATTTCTTCAATAATTTGAAGCCTGTTCCCTTACTAGGAGGTGTTAGAGAGGGTTTTTATATGTTTACCTTTTAAACTTAAAGACAAATGGTAATTAATTCCCCTGAATACTCACAAAGTTACTTTTAAAAGAAGCCTGTTCCTACTTAGAGGAGGAACTTAACAGTTGTTGGGGGTGGAAGGAGGGGAAGAGATGGAGGTTTGGAATGGACATGTATACCCTGCTATATTTAAAATGGATAACCAACAGGACCTACTGTATAGCTGAGTCCCTTTGCTGTTCACCTGAAATTATCACCACATTGTTAACTGGCTACACCCCAATACAAAATAAAAAGTTTTAAAAAAGGAAGCAGCCTGTTCCTTTTATCATGACCTTATTATTTACTAGCTGTGTGACCTTATTCAAGTTACTTGAACCTCTTTCTGGTACAGTTCCTTTATTTATAAAACAGTACCTATTCCATAGGGCTGTCATGGAGAATAAATGAGTTAATATGTATTAAGCCCCTGTTATTCTTGTTACTATTGATTTTGTGTTTGCCCCTAAGTATTAGCTCTATAATATTCTTTCTAGGAACGCTTGAACAACTTAATTAAAAACCAGCAAGAAGGAGATCACAGTCTTTTGTATTTAGCTGAGGAAGCTAGAATAAGTTCTTGGTCATCAGGTTGGGATTTTGAGGGGGTTTGTTTTTATTTTTAGCATAAATTCGTAAGAGGCCTTAGCAAAATCATATACTGGATGTACATTATTGGGTCACGCCTGGCACTGGTCCAGCAGAAATAAATTACTTGTAATATAAATAGAGAAATGGAAATATAGTGTAATTTAGGAAGCACTTTCAGAGTTGAGAAAGAACAGAGTAACAAATTGAATTTGTATAGTCAGATACTGAATCACTCAAAGGACTCAAGTGAAGTAAGTACATAAATAGTTTAAGTTAGGATACTTTATTTAGCAAGTGTAATTACTAGGTTCTTCTCATAAAGTACCTTCATAGAAAAAGACAAAACTGTTCATCCTCAGTAGATTTATTGAGAGTGAACTATTCATACAGTCCCAAATAGAAAATTAATATTAAATGATAGTAGGGTATTTCTTTTTAGCAATCCAAATTTTGACCTAGTTTTATTACTTAAATTAATCTAGCAAATACCTAGTGTTGTGGCTGATGTGCTCCTTTGCCAGTATCCTGCGAAAGCTAAGCAAATTCACTAGAAGGCAGTAACTATGCAGACTGGTAATTAAGGTGTAATTTTTAGTTTCCCATAAGTCATTGTTAGTCTCAAGTATGTTGAGTTTTAGACTAATTTGCAGTAAGAGATGAAGTCATGATGCAAATACCAGTCAATTCACGATTCATAGTGTGACTGGCATCATTGCTGTCATGTTTGTGACCTTTATAATACTGGCTGGAGGGATTTCCCTGACAGTCCAGTGGTTAAGACTCCAAGCTGCCAGTGCAGGGTACACGGATTCAATCTCTGAGATCCCACATGCCATGTGCCCAAAAAAATAAATAACTAGCCTAAATTAATAATAATGCTGGCTGGCATTCATGATTTGGTTTGATTTATGCTGCTCCCCTTTGCCATCTTACATATACCTTAACCATATTGGGATTTGACTAACAATATTATTTAGACATTTGGAATAAAGGCAGAATTTTTTTCACAGAGACTTGGTAGATGAGGCTAAAAACTATCTCCTATTGCCTCAAGAACGACCATTAATGCAAGGACCAAGGACAAGACCACGGAAACCTATTCGATGTGGAGAAGTACTCTTTGCAGGTTTGGATCTTAATATACTGTGGCTAAACTGAATATTTTCCACATGAGAAATTGTCATTTGAGCAGTCCTTTGGACAGTTGTGATATCCACTGTCATAAGAAATACATAATGACTTACCATGGGGACTTCCCTGGCGGTCCAGGGGTTAAGACTCCACACTTACACTGCAGCAGGCACGGGTTCAATCCCTGGTTGGAGAATTAAGCTTCTGCATGCCACACAGTGTGTGGCCAAGAAATAAATTTAAAAAAATTTTTAATGTTAAAAAAAATGTACAGCCCTTTTGAAAACAAAAAATAATTTATGTATCTTGCCTCTTAACTCATGAGCCAACACTGGTACTTTCGAAAGAATGCTGTATTTTTATATAACCTAAAAATGTCATGCAGTGGATGTTTTGTTATAATAAATCATATGCATGAATTTATATTCCAGTGTGCAAGTCACCTCATAAGTACATGGAACTGTCAAAAAACATTATCTTACATCAGACAATTACACTCTTTTGTACCTCTCCTGAGCTAGGCTGAGCCCAAGACATCATGTTGTATCATTCTGCTGCTGCCGTCTGCCCCTGAATATCTGAGAACTTTCAATCTTAGATGTTTTACTTCTATCCACATAAATTCAGCCCCCTTAGTCACTTGAATAACAACTTTCACAATGTTTGGTAAAACATTTTCTCACTAGTTCTGTCTCAGTCCACTCAGACTGCTATAACAGAAAAGCATATACTGGGTGGCTTACAAACAGTAGAAATTTATTTATTTCTTACAGTTCTGGAGGCTGGGAAGTATTTTGGTGTCTGTTGAGGGCCCGCTTCATTCTTCTTCATAGACTCCATCTTTTCATCTTTTGCTATGTCCTCAGGTAGAGAAAGAGGCACAGGATCTCTGTGAAGTCTCTTTTATAGAAGCACTAATTCCATTCATGAGGACAGAGTACGTCCCTAAAGCCTCACCACCTGATACTATCACATTGAGGATTAGATTTCAATATATAAATTTCGGAGGGACACATTCAATCTATAGCAAATTCTTTCTCTTCAATTTTTCTTTTCAAATCCTGATTCATGGAGAAAATGCAACCTATGGTAATCTTTTTATTTATGGTTCCCACATTTCAGAATTCCATTACTCTTAAATATAGGCTTCCTGGGATTCTGTTTGATGTGTGAAGTGTTCTATCACTTTTCATCAGGAAATCCCATAGAATCACTGGGTCATAGTATGCTTTCCCATCAACCTAACCAGTTGCCTATCTTTTCCCCTTCGTTTTTATTTTCTCTTGGCATGTGGAAATATATTTTCCCTTACATTTTTAGAGGAAAAGTTTGACAATTTATGTTTAATTTCTCCTTTTTAAATTTTTTCATCTCCATTTCTTCACATAGAGTATTGCTGCATTTCTTCAAGAAGAAAATGGATGCCAAGTTTTCTTTTTCTCTCTAATCTTCATCAGGCTTTTTTTCCTCTCTTTTGAAAGCATTCCTTCATTCTTGTTTTAGATTTAAAACTCAATTATTAATTTATCATGTACTGAATTCTCCTATACTCCTAGTATCCTAATGCCTTTGTTCATTGTTATTAGCAAATTTATTTCTATTATCATTCTTATTTATTCCTGTGACTTTCATTCCTATATATGCATGCTCAGGTATGTATTCACATACTCATATGGGTTTACACAGATGCTTGCTTACATGCTCACACCTATATACATCTGCCTCTTCACTCCCACATAGCATCTGTAGTTGCTGTCAGTTGGTGAATAAATTATTGCCAGATCTGGTTAAGTTCCCAGGGAAATCTTTATACCATTAGTTTAGCTTTGTTGGTTAAACTAGATAAATTATATTGTTAAAGGTCTTTTATTTATAAAAGCAGTTTGTTGTGCCAGCTCCCTGTACATATAAGAATGCTATAAACATCAGAGTTTCTGTTCCCCAATTGTGAAAGTTGGTTGTCTACTTTTTTTTTAATTAGAAGGATGCAAGATCTAATTATTTGATACCTGTGGTTTATTTTCATGATATCAGGTTGGTTTCAGGAATTCTAGTAGTAGGGCCATCTTTGTGGAGGTATATACATTGTTATCAAGATCTATTAAATATTTTACCTGGCTGTTATAGTACCTGAAGTAGGGATAACAATATACTACTGCTCCATGAGCCTCAGAACATTCTGGCAGAGATTAACAACTAGATTAAGGAAGAGGGGAGGATAATGGAAACTCACGGGGAAGTGGAACAGAAGAGAAACCCTATATGATCAAAAGCTAGAGGCTAAACCAAATAGGTGTATGGGAAGTATATTTCACATCTAGGGTTCTTTCTGGATTGGTGGGAAGGTACCAATCCAGTGGAACTAGACAAGGTACACCTTTGGGGATGCTGAGAGAAAATAATGTAGCTCTATTAAATACAGATTTAAACTTGACTTCACCCTGGTAGGCTACAGTCCATGGGGTCACAGTCAGACATGACTGAGCAACTTAATTTTCTTTCTTTCTTCCTTTCACTTGGATTATTCAACAACCGCCATCTTTATCCTGCTGGTTCCCACCATTTTCTTCCAATGTGACATGACTATAAATTGTCAGGTGCCATGTTTTCAATGTGTAACTATCTTCACTAAAATCTCATTCACCTCTTTTGATTGTATAATGGTGTTAATGAATCACACTTTGCCTTCTTTAGAAGCCATTTAAATTGGATCAATTTCATGATCTCAAACTCTTGCTAGTAATCTCATAATTTCATATTGCTGATTGGGTATCTGATTCCTCCACTATATTGTTATTACTTCAGAGCAAGGACCAGTTCTTATTTATCTTTGTAGTTTCTAGATTGTATAGCAATCTTGTCAGAACAGACACTAAATAAAGATTAATTGCATGCTGTTGATCCTGCTGAACACTAGTGAGAAACTAGCATTGACCCATCATAATGAATAAAAAAGTAAAATTTGGAAAGAATAATGGATTGTTAATGTCACTTTGTAAATGAAAGATTTATTTTTGAGTAACATTTTCTTTTTCTGAACATAGAAGTGAATACACGTGCAATATGGTGGCTCAGCTGCTAAAGAATCTGCCTGCCATGCAGGAGACCTAGGTTCAATCCCTGGATTGGAAAGATCCCCTGGAGAAGGGAATGGCTACCCATTCCAGTATTCTGGCCTGGAGAATACCATGGACTATATAGTCCATGGGGTCACAAAGAGTCAGACATGACTGAGCAACTTTCACTCACTCACACATGCAATATAGAAATTGATTAACAGAAAAATGTAAAGAATAAAAGGTAAAACATCTATCACTTCTTTACACTATCAAGGTTTCCATTTTCATTTGTAGAGAAAAGCCATTAGGTCTTTTCTAATGGCTTTTCTCTACAACTGGTATTGGTTTTCCCTGCTTTCTTAGTCTCTTTATGCCAGATCTGACCTTTATTCTTGAGTCATACTATTACACTGATATTTTAGATCTTGACTCATCTGTCTCTACTTAAAACTTAATCCTTAATTTTCTTTGATTATTATTGCAATTTTGTTTACATTATCTTCGAAATGCAAATTACCAGTTCTCACTTAACTTTGGAAAATTTAGTCTTCCTTTCTTCATCCTGGAAGCCTTAGATCAAATCTATAACCTCAGTAGTTTTTTTTACTTAGAAGCATTTACTCCTATTGATGTCTTCTGGCTTTTCCTCTTGTTTTCCATTAGGTTTCTTGATGCTTCTCAATTCTGTGTTTCTTTCTTTTTATTTTATTTTTTTTTTTAGTGTTCACAGTTCTTTGATCTTTATCACAGATACTTTATGAAAGTTGCCTACTTTAAGGTAACACTTTTTGACCAAATCTGTCTTTGAAGTAATTTTTTTTTTTAGAGTCAGCATCTCACACATATAAAACTATATGTCTCCTTTTCAGCAATATTTTTCCTTAAGTACATCACTTAACACAAATTGATAATTCTCACAGCAGAAACTATGCATACACTTTATCTTGCTAAATACCATGTGCATGTATGTGTACTCAGTCACTCAGTCATGTCCAACTCTGTGCAACCTTATGGATGGTAGCCCATCAGACTCCTCTGTCCTTGGAATTTTCCAGGCAAGAATACTGGAGTGGGTTGCTGTTTCCTCCAACGGATCTTCCATACCCAGGGATCGAATCCCACATGTCCTACATTGGCAGGCGGATTCTTTACCACTGAGCCACGTGGGATGCCCCACGTACAGTGTGCTTGACTTCTAATAATAACTTAGTTCAGTCCCAGTTATTGCAGTCACCTGCTGCTTTGGAAATTATAATTCACATAAAATTGCCATGAGGCAGTGGAATTGAACAGCTCTTTCCTTTTCTTGTTTCCCCGGGTCACAAGAAAGGTATAAATTTGATTTCTTAATGGCCTTTTTTCCCCTTTAGTATCAAAGAACACAGTTTATGAAGTGATATTAACTTCATTTGCAGCCATGAAATCCAATAAAAAGCTGGTTTCAATGGCTTTCATTATAAAATTGTGCCTGAGTTTTAATAATTAGGCTGTTTGATTTGTCTCAGGTGCTTATAACCCTCATATTTGCAGCCAAATCTTATGTTAGAAGTGAAGGTGCTTTCTCTGATACAGAAACTCCAGGCATATATCCCAGAACAGAATTCAAATTGAAGCAAACTGATATATACAAAACTTACTGTGACTTAGTTGAATACTTAGTATTAGCTGAATATCCTAATTTAAATGAAACCATAATAAAATGTATACAACATATTGAGATTTGAAATAAGGAAGTGAGTTTTCAAATCCAGCAGAAGATGGTTAGAGACATTCTCATTTTATTCTGGCTCAGGAAGTTATTGCAGAGAAGGCAATGGTACCCCACTCCAGTACTCTTGCCTGGAAAATCCCATGGACAGAGAGGCCTGGTAGGCTGCAATCCATGGGGTCACTAGGAGTTGGACATGACTGAGCGACTTCACTATATTTTTTCACTTTCAAGCATTGGAGAAGGAAATGGCAACCCACTCCAGTGTTCTTGCCTGGAGAATCCCAGGGACGGGGGAGCCTGGTGGGCTGCCATCTATGGGGTCGCACAGAGTTGGACACGACTGAAGCGACTTAGTAGCAGCAGCAGCAGGAAGTTAGAGACCTCCTTGAAACCATTAGTTTTCAAATGTTTTGAGGTTAAGTTATCTTTAGACCTCACCCTCTATGCTCCAGAATCTAGCTCTTATTTTAGATTGAAATAGAGATGATTTTAAAGAATAACAAATTAAAATTTTCTGCTATAATTAGTTTTCTTTTTTTTTCAGGGAGCGCTCAGAGCTTTACTGAACTCTGTTTGAACCTTTTATTCTGAGTGTTACTTTTGAAAAATGTATTCAAAATGTTTTCTGATCTTAAATGTCATGTTGGATATTGTAGAATTCAATACAGACCAGATAAACAGAAAGCAAATATTTTGAAATATGTCATAAGAATTTCTGTATTATTTTTAGTCACAAGACAGTCTATAAAGAGATCATGAGTATATAAGCCAAAAATCCCTCCCCAGAAAGAATAAGATTATGGTAATCCCAGTGGAATAAGCAAAAATCATAATTTATATTTTAACTTGCTTCTAGAGGCATCTGGCAAGTCCAAGCATTAGCTAGCTAGCTAAAGTCGCTCAGTCGTGTCCGACTCTTTGCGACCCCATGGACTGTAGCCCATCAGGCTCCTCCATCCATGGGATTTTCCAGGCAAGAGTGCTGGAGTGTCCAAGCATTAGGGCTGTTTAATGGTTAGCAGTGAGTGATATGCTTTAGGACAGACATTCTCCTGACCGTTTCTGTTACTTCCCCAGTTGGTGGTTGGTGCAGTGGAGATGCCATTTCTAGTGTTGAACGATATGATCCACAGACTAATGAATGGCGAATGGTAGCTTCAATGAGCAAAAGGCGATGTGGAGTTGGAGTCAGTGTTCTTGATGACCTGTTATATGCAGTAGGAGGCCATGATGGATCCTCTTATCTCAACAGTGTTGAAAGGTAAGGTCAATTTGAATTTTTTTCTCTACTATCCATATTGTTTTGTTTGAGATACTAATTAGAAACTGATGTAACTTGTTGCTTTAGTTTTGTGTCTGTGGCACTAGTTGGCAGCCTAAACCGCTTACTGTAACAAATAAGTCCTTTATAATCTGACCTCCACTTATTTTTCCAGTCTGTCTTCCTCAGCACACCACTATTTCTTAAACACTCTAGTGCAGACCCACCAAATTGCTTGCAGTTCCTGGACATGCTATGTCCTTTTTGCCTATATGTTTGCATGCCATTCTCTTCCCTGGAATCTCTCTTAAAGATTCAAAGGTTACTTATTATATAAAGCCTTGTCTGGCACCATGCAGACTAGTTAATTACTCAGTCCTCTCATCTTTCACAAGTATTTTGAATATACTTGTACATGTGACATTGGCTATAATTGTTAAAATATATTCTCCCATATCTATCACAATGCCTGGCACACTGGAAACATACAATAATTGATTTTTTAATAACTTCTAGCTTCTTGTCACCTACCCTTTTTCATTCAGCCATGTTCCTGATACTTATGAAATACATCTATGAAACGTTTCAGTGTATCAAGATCTAGAGATACAGATTCTGTAGTTGAAAATAACATGAACATCAGAAGAATCAGTGCCATAGAAGTTAAAAAAAAACACACACACTTAAAAACAAATTGAATTAAATAGAGTGGAAATGATTAAATATTAACTATATCATATGCCATCACATTTATAAGCCTAGCCAAATTTTCTTTGTGTAATACAGACCCTGTCTTGATGTGTTCTCTGTAGGTACGACCCCAAAACAAACCAGTGGAGCAGTGATGTGGCTCCCACAAGCACCTGCAGGACAAGTGTAGGTGTGGCTGTGCTTGGAGGCTTTCTCTATGCTGTGGGTGGCCAGGATGGCGTGTCCTGCCTCAACATTGTTGAAAGGTGAATTTTTTAACTCATTTTCAGTTTTTTTTTTAAAGAATATAGAGGGCTTTTTTAAAGGAATAATTTAGAACACTAGAAATTCACTATCCAGTAGATTTCCCATGAGCTGTGAGGAAAAGGTTTTCAGTTAACCTTATAGTCTAGGAAGATGAAAGATATAATCCAGTTTTTACACTTATATGTTATATAGGCTGAGCCTAACAATGAAATGTTGGAATCATATTTTAAATTACATTTTATGTATGATGTCAAGCATACCACTTCTGAAATCTGTTCTGATTTTTTTCCCCAGTATTTAGAATGATTTTCCTCAGAGTTCCTTCAGGAAAATGATTAATTCTTGGTGCAGCATATATCTTATAAGGACTATAAAGTATTTTGTATATGGATTCTCATTAATTCTTGAAGTATACTTAGGGAAATATTAGTGGGCTGCCTTGATTTACTTTATACTTTTACAGATCAGTGAATTTTGGTGAAATAGATTCTATTTTTAATTTCTTGCTCCATCATTTTTTTGTCATTCTACCTTAGAGATTAGGTCTTGGAATCTCATGCACTTAATTACTGGCAAGAGCACACTATGCTTCATCCCCTCTTCTTCTTTTTTTATTTATTTTAGTTGGAGGCTAATTACTTTACAATATTGTAGTGGTTTTTGCCATACATTGACATGAATCTGCCATGGGTGTACATGTGTTCCCCATCCTGAACCCCCTCTCCCACCTCCCTCCCCATCCCATCCGTCAGGGTCATCCCAGTGCACCAGCCCTGAGCACCCTGTCTCGTGCATAGAACCTGGACTGGCAATCTATTTCACATAAGATAATATACATGTTTCAATGCTATTCTCTCAAATCACCCCACCCTCGCCTTGTCCCAGAGTCCAAAAGTCTGTTCTTTACATCTGTGTCTCTTTTGCTGTCTTGCAAATAGGGTCATCGTTACCAACTTTCTAAATTCCATATATATGCGTTAGTATACTGTATTGGTGTTTTTCTTTCTGGCTTACTTCACTCTGTATAATAGGCTCCAGTTTCTCCCACCTCATTAGAACTGATTCAAATGTATTCTTTTTAATGGCTGAGTAATATTCCATCATGTATATGTACCACAGCTTTCTTATCCATTCGTCTGCTGATGGACATCTGGGTTGCTTCCATGTCCTGGCTATTATAAACAGTGCTGCGATGAACATTGGGGTACACGTGTCTCTTTCAGTTGTGATTTCCTCGGTGTGTATGCCCAGCAGTGGGATTGCTGGGTCGTATGGCAGTTCTATTTCCAGTTTTTTAAGGAATCTCCACACTGTTCTCCATAGTGGCTGTACTGGTTTGCATTCCCACCAACAGTGTAAGAGGGTTCCCTTTTCTCCACACCCTCTCCAGCACTTATTGTTTGTAGATTTTTGGATAGCAGCCATTCTGACCGGTGTTAGATTTCATCCTCTCTTCTTAAAAAGAAATGTTTTGAAATAGCATTTACTAATAGTGTTATCATAATTAAGTAGACGAGTTTAACTCTGTCTTAAAGTTAGAGGTAACTCTTGAAAGCAATGCCAGTTCCCGTTTATGTTTGTCAGGACACTTATTTCTCCACTTTGAAAACTCTATGCAAGGGGATTCTGGGAAGATAGTTGATTTATAATGTGTTGGTTCAAGTGTACAGCAAAGTGAACCTGTTATACATATACATATATCCACTCTTTTTTAGATTCTTTTTCCATATAGGGCATTACAGAGTATTGAGTAGAGTTCCCTGTGCTATACAATAGGTCCTTATTAATTATCTATTTTATATAGAATAGTCTGTATATGTCAGTCCAATCTTCCAGTTTATCCCTCCCCTGCCCTTACCCCCTGGTTATCATAAGTTCATTTTCTATATCTGTAACTGTTTATGTTTTGTAGATAAGTTCATTTGTAGCCCTTTTTTTAGATTCCACATATAGACAATATCATATGAAGTTTGTCTGTTTCTGACTTCTCTCAGTGAGGTCCATCCATGTTGCTGCAAATGGCATTATTCATTCTTTTTTATGTCTGAGTAATATTCCTTTGTTGGAGAAGGCAATGGCACCCCACTCCAGTACTCTTGCCTGGAAAATCCCATGGATTGAGGAGCCTGGAAGGCTGCAGTCCATGGGGTCACTGAGGGTCAGACATGACTGAGCGACTTCATTTTCACTTTTCACTTTTATGCATTGGAGAAGGAAATGGCAACCCACTCCAGTGTTCTTGCCTGGAGAATCTCAGGGACAGGGGAGCCTGGTGGGCTGCCGTCTATGGGGTCACACAGAGTCGGACACGACTGAAGTGACTTAGCAAGCAAGCAAGCAATATTCCTTTGTATATGTGTACCACATCTTCTTTATCCATTCCTACTGATGGACATTTAGGTTGCTTCCTTGCCCTGGCTATTGTAAAGTAATGCTGCAGTGAACACTGGGGTGAATGTAAGTTTTTGAATTATGATTTTCTCTGGAGATATTCCCAGGAGGGGGATTGCTGGATCATAAGGAAGCTCTATTTTTAGTTATCTGAGGAACCTCCATGTTATTCTCCATAGTGGCCATGTTTACATTCCAACCAACAGTATTGGAGGGTTCCCTTTCCTCCACATCCTCTCCAGCATTTATTGTTTGTAGATTTTTTGGTCATGTCCACTCTGACTGGTGTGAGGTGGTACTTCATGGTACTTTTGATTTGCACTTCTCTAATAATTACAGATATTATCATGTGCTTTTCAACCATCTGTATGTCTTCTTTGGAGCAATGTCTGTTTAGATCTTCTGCCCATTTTTTGATTGGGTTGTTTTTTTTTTTTTTTTTAATTGAGCTGCAGGGAGCTGTTTGTATATTTTGGAGATTAATCCCTTGTCAGTTGCTTCATTTTCAAGTATTTTCCCCCATTCTGAGGGTTGTCTTTTCATTTTGTTTATGGTTTCCTTTGCTTTTGAGTTTGTTTAGGTCTCATTTGTTGATTTTTGTTTATATTTTCATTACTCTAGGAGGTGGATCAAAAAAGATCTTACTGCAATTTATATCAGTGTGTTCTGCCTGTATGTTTTCCTACAAGAATTTTATAGTATCTGGTTTTACATTTAGGTCTTTAATCCATTTTATTTTGGGGTATAGTGTTAGGTTGTGTTCAAATTTCCGTCTTTTACATGTAGGTGTTCAAGTTTTCTCAGTACCACTTATTGAAGAGACTTCCTTGTGAAGCCCTTCCTAAATTCCTGATTCATGGAAACATATGGTTAGTGTGGAAAGTCACTGAGTTTGGGGTGGTTTGTTACACAGTGGTAGATAACTGGAGTACTGGTACTGTTATCTCAGGAACTCTGGAACTGCTTCTCAGAGCTGTGACTAAAACTTCCAACAAGGCTTAGCTTTGGAAGTGCCAGAAAAAGCTGCTGCTGCTGCTGCTGTCGCTTCAGTCGTATCCGACTGTGCAACCCCACAGACGGCAGCCCACCAGGTTCCCCCGTCCCTGGGATTCTCCAGGCAAGAACACTGGAGTGGGTTGCCATTTCCTTCTCCAGTGCATGAAAATGAAAAGTGAAAGTGAAATAGCTCAGTCGTGTCCGACTCTGTGCGACCCCATGAACTGTAGCCCACCAGGCTTCTCCATCCATGGGATTTTCCAGGCAAGAGTACTAAAGTGGGGTGCCATTGCCTTCTCCGAGAAAAAGTCTAGAAGCTGAAATTAACTGTGACAGCCAGAGTGAAGGGCCATTGCTGAGACAATATCTACAGGGTTGGCAAACAAACAGAAAGTGTCTAGTCTTTCCTTTTGGCAAAATCTAGTAGAGAGCCACCTTAGCAAAGGAGAAATGTAGTTTTCAGATTTCTAGCCACAGCATCATAAGTCAGAATACTAATAACAATGGAAAATATGTTAGATAATCACTGTACACTGGACCATAGCAAATCTATATATCTAACATATCTTTAGCATGATTTCATACCTTATGGAAACAGCTTCACTTAACAAAAACATGCGTGCAGTCTTTGGTTTCTCTTACTGCAGGTATGATCCAAAGGAGAACAAGTGGACTCGGGTGGCTTCTATGAGTACCAGAAGACTAGGTGTAGCTGTGGCTGTGTTAGGAGGGTTCTTATATGCTGTAGGTGGCTCTGATGGGACATCTCCACTCAACACAGGTTAGTCCCTTCCAAAGTCAGTCTGGTTCCCCCAAATCAACACATTTTTCTTAGGAGAGTCCCCTCACAAAAAGTATAAGATGTCCATGTTATCCTATAATTTATTAAGAAAATTATTTTTCCACTAGGAGAGTGCAACTCATAGCTGTTCATCAGGTCTTCTGCAGCCATAGTCTACTGGTGTATTTCTAAAGTATTTCTTTCTCCCTTAATTTCACAAGTTACTGGGAATTTATAGCATTTATATAATGCTATATAAACTAACATTATATAAATGCTAGAGAGAGAAACTTATTACTATAAACCATTTTATAGCTATCCTCTCATTTAAACATACAAAGAGATGCCACAAGTCACCTAGCTTAGAACTAGGTACTTTGACTCCAACACATGTCCTTTCCACCAACCATACCTAAAAGAAATCAGTCCCTGATGAGAGTATAGTGGTATTGTCCAAAGGTAGATGAGTCTTTCTCAAAAGCAAAAATCAGACTGCTTATTGGAAAAAAAAAAAAAAAAAACATGTTATCAAAAAGCAGAGTAGCTATGAAGAAAACTAGAGGTGGGAGGAAATGATTGAACAGTCACTTACTGGCTTTTCTTTTCCCTGCAGTGGAGCGTTATAATCCTCAGGAAAACAGATGGCACACCATAGCCCCTATGGGGACCCGGAGGAAACACCTAGGCTGTGCAGTGTATCAGGATATGATCTATGCCGTAGGAGGCAGAGATGACACTACAGAGCTTAGCAGTGCTGAGAGATACAACCCCAGAACTAACCAGTGGTCTCCGGTGGTGGCTATGACATCCCGCCGTAGTGGAGTAAGTGCCTGGCTACTGGAAACTGAAAAGCAAGCACCAAAAGAGGGAGGGCTGTGCAGAAGAAGTCTGATCTGTAAAATATAATACAAGGGGCACAGAGGGGATGCACTCTGGATGCAGAACAACCCCTATTACTTTTGTACTGGAAAAAAAATGTTAATTTCTTTTGATTACTGTTATCCCAAGAAGATACGTAACATATCCAATCATATCTTTACTTAGAGAATTCCTTTTTATGATTTATTTTTATTGAAATATAGTTGATTTACATTGTTTATTTCTGCTGTATAGCAAAGTGTATAGTTATATTCTTAATACTCTTTTCCATTATGGTTTATCCCAGACTACTGAATATAGTTCCCTGTGCTATACAGTAGGACCTTGTGGTTTATCCATTCTATATGTAACAATTTGCATCTTATGTTTTATCTTATAATCAGTTGCTTCTTTGAAAGCCATCTCCCTGTCTATCTACTACGTTTCCTAATTTTACTCATGTTCATTGATATCTATCAGATATATGGGTTCATCTATACCCAATGAAGGTAAATATTCCTACCTAGTGTTTCTAGGTGATATTCTAAGTAGTTGACATACCAATTGAATGTTTAGGCAGAAACACATCTGGCCCCACCACCAGTCTACACAGACTGGTTTGAGTCCATCCCATCTATAGTATAGATGACCTGTGTCGTGGTCTAGACCATGAACAATGACCTGTAACTACAAGAAACTTCCAGAGTGAAGTGTAGAAGTTATCCATTCTAGGAGATTTAACCAATAAACCATTGATCCCAACAGGAGCTCATCAATGCAGGATAACAGGTGGGATAACCCAGCTTTAGCTAACAATTTCATAATCTGATAAAAGGGAGTGAATTCTGGTTTGCAGAGATCCAAGACCACCACCAGTGGGCATCAGCTCGTCAAAGCATTCACATGCCTGTGGCTCTTTATTAGTGTCAACAGCAGCTTCTTTGTCATGTTCCTATTGTTTTCACTGCTACATTGTGTTGATTATATATCCACTCATTTAGCCAATACTTATCAAGTACTTCCCTGGTGCCTCAGACGGTAAAGCGTCTGCCTACAATGCGGGAGGCCGGGGTTCTAATCCCTGGGTTGGGAAGATCTCCTGGAGAAGGAAATGGCAACCCACTCCAGTATTCTTGCGTCGAAAATCCCATGGACAGAGGAGCCTGGTAGACTACAGTCCATGCAGTCACAAAGAGTTGAACATGACTGAGCGACTTCACTTTTCTTTATCAGGTGCTTACTATGTGCTGGAAAAGGTCAATTTTCATTCCATCCCAAAGAAAGGCAGTGCCAAAGAATGTTCAAACTACTGCACAATTAATTGCACTCATCTCACACACTAGTAAAGTAATGCTCAGAATTCTCCAAGCTAGGTTTCAACAGTACATGAACCGTGAACTTCCAGAAGTTCAAGCTGGATTTAGAAAAAGCAGAGGAACCAGAGATCAAATAGCAAGGATCTGTTGGATCATAGAAAGAGCAAGAGAATTCCAGAAAAACATCTACTTCTGCTTCATTGACTGTGTGATCACAACAAACTGTGGAAAATTCTTCAAGAGATGAGAGTACCAGACCACTTTATCTGCCTCCTGTGAAACATGTATGCAGGTCAAGAAGCAATAGTTAGAACCGGACATGGAACAGACTGGTTCAAACTTGGGAAAGGAGTACGTCAAGGCTGTGTGTTGTCACCCTACTTATTTAACTTACATGCAGAGTACATCATGCAAAATGCTGGGCTGGATGATGTACAAGCTGGAATCAAGATTTCCAGGAGAAATATCAATAACCTGAATTATGCAGATGACATCACCCTTATGGCAGAAAGCAAAGAGGAACTTAAGAGCTTCTTGAAGAAGGTGAAAGAGGAGAGTGAAAAAGCTGGCTTAAAACTCAACATTCAAAAAACGAAGATCATGGCATCCAGTCTCATCACTTCATGGCGGATAGATTGGGAAACAATGGAAACAGTGACAGACTTTATCTTCTTGGGCTCCAGATGGTGACTGCAGCCATGAAATTAAAAGTTGCTTGCTCCTTGGAAGAAAAGCTATGACCAACCTAGACAGCATATTAAAAAGCAGAGACATTACTTTGCCGACAAAGGTCCATCTAGTCAAAGCTATGGTTTTTTCAGTAGTCATGTATGGATGTGAGAGTTAGACCATAAAGAAAGCTGAGCACTGGAAAATTGATCCTTTTGAACTGTGGCATTGGAGAAGACTCTTGAGAATCCCTTGGACTGCAAGGAGATCAAACCAGTTAATCCTAAAGGAAATCAATCTAAATATTCATTGGAAGGACTGATGCTGAAACTGAAGCTCCAATACTTTGGGTACCTGATGTGAAGAGCTGACCCTGATGCTGGGAAAGATTGAAGGCTGGAGGAGAAGGGGACAACAGAGGATGAGATGGTTGGATGGCATCACTGACTCGATGGACGTGAGTTTGAGCAAGCTCTAGGAGTTGGTGATGGACAGGGAAGCCTGGCATACTGCAGTCCATGGGGTCACAAAGAGTCCAACACAGTTCAGTGACTGAACTTTTGTTCAGTATAACTTGATTCCTATCCTCAAAGAGTTCCCAATTTAGTAAAGGAAATTAAAGTGTTTACAGCTAACTAAGGTTTCCCTGGTGGCTCAGTGGTAAAGAATCTCTCTGCAACGCAGGAGACATAGGTTTGATCCCTGGGTTCAGAAGATACCCTGAGTAAAGAAATGGCAACCCACTCCAGTATTCATGGCTGGGAAATCCAAAGGAGAGAAGAGCCTGGAGGGCCACAGTCCATAAGGTCACAAAAGAGTCAGACACAACTTACTGACTAAATAACACAGAAGACAAATCCTCTACTAGCGGCATGTGCGTTATAGGAGAACGTGGGAGAGTATGCTTAACACTTTGGAACAGGGAAGAGACTTACCAGAGTAAGTTACACGTAAAGTACCTTGAAAGAAGAGTAAGACTTTATAGAAGAGGGACAGAAAATATCAGGGAACAACACATGCAAAAGTATGGAGGCATTTAAAAAGTATGTTATTTTCTGGGACTAGCAACTACTCTGATATTAATGCAACATAGATTACATTAGAAAGTGAGGTTAAAAGGAAGGAAAGTATCGATTTCTGAAGGTCCTGACATAATAAGGACTTTAAATTTATCTTTCAAAAGAGAATTTTATTGACAACTTAGGTAGTGGATCAGAACAGGCAAATACTAAAAGAACTGAGAGCAGTTTGGAGGTTCTTGCTCACTCCCAGTGAATGTTTTACCTAACATTCAAGAAATAAATGTTTTCAACTCTGTGTAAATATTCTAGTTGGGTATATAATTTTATAGTTCTCATAATTAAATAACTTTTGTGATTAATTTTTTCTTTCTGTGTTCAAGTAAACCAGAATGTAAGGGCATAAAGACTTATCTTTTATTAAAGAGATTTATCTAGAAACCAGTCTAAATTTCATAGTGATTCTCTAGCTTCTGCAGCAGCCACCATGTTTTGGTCCCGTAGGTTGGCCTGGCAGTAGTGAATGGACAGCTTATGGCTGTAGGAGGCTTTGATGGCACAACGTACTTGAAGACAATTGAAGTTTTTGATCCTGATGCCAATACATGGAGGTAACTTTTAAGCTATGTTCAAATCACCTCACTGCTGACCTGAAATTCATGGGCTTGAGATAATAGTCTATGACCATCAAATTCAGGATGGTCAGTACATTGAATTACCTCTGGCAATATGTTGAAAAGGACTCAAAGTTACCCACATCCGATGGCTTATTTTGACCTCATTGCTCTAAAGGGGCTGATATCATACAAAATCCCTCTCTTTGGTAACTGTTCAGTTTTAAAATTAGAGATAGCAAAGACAGAAAAAAACAATCTCCTTGCTAGCCACACCAGCTTCCAGCTGAAGCTCAGGAAACTAAGGCACTGAGAAATAAAATGAGCTGCCTAAGCAAGTTAGTGAACGTTAGAATTAGAACCTGGACCTTTGTCTCCCAATCTGTCATTGCAGTTTTTATGCCCAGAAAAACAAACTGCAGTTACTGTTTAAAAAATATTTCATTTTAAAACTGATATTTTTCCTTGAGTTTTAAAAATACTTAAATATGTTATTATTCTATTTTAAAGTCTGGCAAATTTTAACAGTCACTTTTAGAGAAGAGGCTACATCTTAGGAGAGTTTAACTAAGCTAAACTGTATTTATAGGTCTGACTTGACTTTGCTTTTAAATCGTCAGTTGTCTTAACAAATCCTTCCCAACTACTTAAGTAGTTCTTACAAATTCACATCATCAGGTAACTCTTGAATTTATTTTAAATATTCAAAAATGTATACAAATTTAGCAAAATTCTCTTAAACCTTTCAACTTAAAATCTGAAGTCTAAATCTTTGTTCAGTCATGCAGTTTTTCTTCATTCACAAAACTAATCTGATAGATGCTTTAATATTCCAAAATCTCTTAAAACACTACAAGATCTTAAAAGGTCTAATATATAGTTAATTCTCAAATTTAATATAAAACATTAGGAGTATGGGTTTGAGGTACTTTATACTAATATCTATTCTACATACTAGCTTTTCTAAGAAAATAGTTTTACCTCTGAAGCATTTGCAGGTTTCTTTCTCAGTAAGTTGGACTTACTTGCCTAAACAAGTCTGTGTAACCATCTCAGCAGTTGAGGTTGCACATTAACCACAGATAACAGTCTGGACATGAGATCTGAGGCAGCTCTCAAAGACTTTTTCATGACCATGCAAAATAAGCTGACGTCTTCTATAGTCACTATTCCAGAAGGGAACAGTCTTGGAAGTCCATTCCGGCTGCATTCTAAGTATTTCTAATTGAGAACCGGTAACTACCCACCCAGGTTTTTGCCATTAGTTTATAAGATTTAACTCATAGGTTTACTGGGTTCTTTCATCCCTGGGAAAACCACTTTGACAGATACCTGAATGACATTCTTTGGATTCTGCATCTCTCTCATGCTCTGCAGGGCTCAGTGGTCACAATACTAAAGTCAGACTTTTAACATTGTCACACTCTTTGCTTCTACCTCTCATTTTCACAACCTCCTTCATGAAGTAAAGGTTTACTGAATGTTCTAGACCCTAGGGATACAAAGGTGAACAAAACAGTAAGCATAATTTGGGAAGACAGCCAAATTTATTTCTCATTTTCTGACCATGATCCTACGTAAGGACTTGTTTCTCAGCAACTATTACTAATATATGTTTGTAGTATTTGACCAAGTGATATTCATGAAATTCTTAAGGACCAATTGTTGAGGGATTATAAAGTTTTCTTTATAATCATATCCAGTTTTGTTCCATAAAGCTTTGAGAAGACTTCTAAGAGTCCATACAGAACAAAAGAATAAAAATAACTAACCAAAGGTTAGGCAAAAGGAAAATGTAGGTGGGGAAATATTATAGCCAGGGTCAAAATTAGCCACAAAAATGTAGAATATGTGATACTGCATAATTGTTATTCAGTCTAGATGTAGAGTAATAAAGTTATAAGGCAAAAAGTGTATATGGCACTTCTCTTAAAATAGTATTCTGTAAGTCAGAGAATTTAGTCAGTGTCTGAAATAATTCTGCTGCTTTCCAGTGCTCAGTTCCAGCTCCTAATCTTTGGAAGAGATGTACAAAGCTAAAAATATTAGTTGTGATAGACAAAGAAATGTTTTATTAACATTTATGTTATGGAAGAAACAATGCTTTTTTCAATTGGAAATCTGATTGTGTTTCTTTCTTTGCAGATTGTACGGTGGGATGAATTACCGTCGGCTTGGGGGTGGTGTAGGAGTTATAAAAATGACACATTGTGAATCCCATATATGGTGAACACACAGAAGACGGTCATGTATATCTTCCTCTGTATTCTGGAGCGCTTTGACTTTGGAGCTTTGTACAGCTCTAGAAAACACTAAACAAATCTTATTCTTTGCCGGTGCCTCAACATGTGGAAATACAAATACAGTGAAAGTACTTCACCTGCAAGATGCCACCTTTGCACAATAATTTTTGGTTCTGTGCACAAAAATATTTATTTTCGGTTTTAATTTATCATGGGACTTTTGTTGTTGGGGGGTGGTTTTTTGTTTCTGTTTTTGGATTTAGCCTTCCTCCCATCAAAAGAAAAAAAAGACAAAAAAAAAGATTTCAAGCAGTAAAACCTTATTTTTAAGATATTAAGTTTGAAACCACCAATAAGGGAAGAGGGCTATATGTGATCTAGTTGTCAGTTCTAAGCACTCCATCCACAAGACTCCACTACTTACAGAGACATACCAATGACAAAGATAGGAATACAAAGTGTATTAGTTAGCCATCATTCTTGCACTAAGCACCAGAAGACTTGAAAAATCTAAAAAACAAAAAAAAAATCTCATTTAACTAGGATAATTCAAAAGGAATATTAAATCGATAAAACCAGGACTCACATGCCAAAGTTCTCATCAGTGGAAGCTCACATCTTGTTTCCTTCCATATAAAACTTGTTTGCCGCTATATTTAAAGTCTTTTTTTCAAATATTTTCATTGAGTTTCTGCTAGATCTAGAGCTCTGCTCAGTGCCTCTACAAAACAGTGTACAATTCTTATACTGTCTTGAGAATCCCCCCGGAAGAATCATGTGCAACTCTGCAAGAGTTTTTGCTCAAAAACATTACTGACTGAAGCAACTTTCCTTTCTATTTCTTATTGCTACTAAGGACCAGCAGGGAGAAATGTCCTCTCCCCAGCAGTGAATACTGTTATGCAATTTACACTTGATGCTCAGGCCTGCTGAAGCTGAGGCTTACCTGTAATCATAGCCTTCCAGGGGATGAATTCTTCAGTTCGTCTAATAGTACGCTAACGAGTGTAAAGTCACTTGAGGCATTTTATTAACAAAATCTTGGTTCTTTTATAAAAACTATATATCATTATCCTCATACTATAAAGCCACTGTTACTACTACTCTCAAATTGCACTTTCTGGTAAAAAGCTAACATTTTTAAGGAAAAAAAGATACATATTACAGTGGTTTAAGTTTTTTTGTTATTGTGTTCATAGATCAGTTTTTTTCAATGTATTTTACAGGAAAATCTTTGAATAAGACTTTAACCACGACCAAAAGGAATAATCTTTTCTCCCTCCCCTCACTACAGAAATGTTTGGCAACATTTGTGTTTACATTTAAAGATCATTTGCACCTTTACAAGGAAAAATATAAGTATTTGGTAAATAATTGTTTACATGTATCATTTATGCTTTTTTCTAGCATGTATAACTTTTTAAAATAAAGGTAGTACTTACCATAAAAATTTCTGGTTAGTGCTTTTTTAATGCCTGTATCTTTACTAGTTAATTTAGGTTTTTCTGTTTCTATATCATTTATATTTTCTATATGTAAAGTTATAAGTACTTTCAACGTGAAGGAATAAAGGGATTGATGGCCAGAATTATTAATTTTTATTGTATATTTTATCAATAACCTCACATATGCAGATGACACGACCCTTATGGCAGAAAGTGAAGAGGAACTAAAAAGCCTCTTGATGAAAGTGAAAGACGAGAGTGAAAAAGTTGGCTTAAAGCTCAACATTCAGAAAACTAAGATCATGGCATCTGGTCCCATCACTTCATGGCAAATAGATGGGGAAACAGTGGAAACAGTGTCAGACTTTATTTTGGGGGGCTCCAAAATCACTGCCGATGGTGATTGCAGCCATGAAATTAAAAGATGCTTACTCCTTGGAAGGAAAGTTATGACCAACCTAGATACCATATTAAAAAGCAGAGACATTACTTTGCCAACAAAGGTTCGTCTAGTCAAGGCTATGGTTTTTCCAGTGGTCATGTATGGATGTGAGAGTTGGACTGTGAAGAAAGCTGAGTGCCAAAGAATTGATGCTTTTGAACTGTGGTGTTGGAGAAGACTCTTGAGAGTCCCTTGGACTGCAAGGAGATCCAACCAGTCCATTCTAAAGGAGACCAGTCCTGGGTGTTCATTGAAAGGACTGATGCTGAGGCTGAAACTCCAATACTTTGGCCACCTCATGCAAAGAGTTGACTCACTGGAAAAGACCCTGATGCTGGAAGGGGTTGGGGGCAGAAGGGGACGACAGAGGATGAGATGGCTGGATGGCATCACCAACTCAATGGACATGAGTTTGGGTGAATTCTGGGAGTTGGTGATGGACAGGGAGGTCTGGTGTGCTGCGATTCATGGGGTCACAGAGTCAGACATGACTGAGCAACTGAACTGAACTGAACTGATTATCTATTTTATATAATAGCTATGTATTACCCAACCTCTAAACTCATTCTCTGGTGTGGAACTCAAAAATCGTTCAATTTTGAGCTACACATTCTTTTGATAATCATCTGGTCCAAACCAATTTATTTCTTTGCTTTAAGACTGAAAACCAAGGAAATCCTGCCTACAAGTAAATAGTCAATGATAGACCAACATTTGAAATCAGTTCCCCAAACTCCTACTCCATGTCTCCTTCTGTGCCACACAGCCACTGCTGGACCTGAAACATGGTCTGGAATTAAATATAATAATAGACCTAAAATTAATTCTAGTATGCAACATTGAAAAAGTATAAAAACTTTTATGAGATCCTTATGGTACTGCATCATTAATAGTCAGTCTTCAAGACAAAAATCACATTTCCTAAGACTCTGTTTCATATATTTGAAGGAAAGAAGAGGAATGATAACAGGAACAAAATTCTAAGAATTAGACTGTCCATAAGCAGGGAAGTCCCCAGTAAGAGCAATTCACATGGCAGTGATTCATGAGTAGAGACCCATGAATGAACACCCAGAGTGTTTGTTGGAGCCTAAAGGGTTTTTTCTTCCTTCCTGAAGGTGCTACAGTTTTAAGTGAAATGTATTTATTTTACAGAAGACATTGGTATAAAATAGAATATTTGCATAGTGATTTCTATCACTTCATGGCAAATAGATGGGGAAACAGTGGCTGACTTTATTTTGGGGGGCTCCAAAATCACTGCAGATGGTGATTGCAGCAATGAAATTAAAAGACACTCCTTGGAAGGAAAGTCATGACCAACCTAGACAGCGTATTAAAAAGCAGAGATGTTACTTTGTCAACAAAGGTCCGTCTAGTCAAGGCTATGGTTTTTCCAGTAGTCATGTATGGATGTGAGAGTTGGACTATAAAGAAAGCTGAGCGCCAAAGAATTGATGCTTTTGAACTGTGGTGTTGAACTTGAGAGTCCCTTGGACTGCAAGGAGATCCAACCAGTCCATCCTAAAGGAGATCAGTTCTGGGTTTTCACTGGATGGACTGATGTTGAAGCTGAAACTCCAATATTTTGGCCACCTGATGCAAAGAGCTGACTCATTTGAAAAGACCCTGATGATGGGAAAGATTGAGGGGAGGAAAAGGGGATGACAGAGGATGAGATGGTTGGGTAGCATCACCGACTCAACGGACATGGGTTTGGGTAGACTCCGGCAGCTGGTGGTAGACAGGGAGGCCTGGCATACTGCGGTTCATGGGGTCACAGAGTCGGACAAGACTGAGCAACTGAACTGAACTGAACTTCACAACTCTATACCGTAAACTTGGAATTGAGTTGGGTTGGTGGTTAACTTCCTAAGTAAAATGACATGGTAGAAGCTGAACCTCAAATGCACATTTCCTGATTCCAAATACATTCTTCTTTATTCTATGCTCCACATTTCCCATATCTGATGTCACTGTTCCCGTTTTGTTCTCCAATATCTTACCTGCAAATATCTACACTGCAGAGACTAGTTCTTAACTGTGAAGTAGAAAAGGTCCTTCCTGAACAATATTTGAGTGAAAGTAAGGAAAAAGCATTTTAAATTTTATATTAATTTAGGAAACAGATGGAGGGTATGGGATAAGGAAAGAAATACAGGAGAGAAGAGAGGATGGAAGAAGCAAAAATAGCCTGCTGCTGCTAAGTCACTTCAGTAGTGTCCGACTCTGTGCGACCCCATAGACGGTAGCCCACCAGGCTCCTCTGTCCCTGGGATTCTCCAGGCAAGAACACTGGAGTGGGTTGCCATTTTAGTAAGCCCAAATATCACTGGCTGGTTGTCTTAAGTAGTTTATGACATTGGCTCTGTATATTGCTCTGAAGTCTCTGTACTGGGACTGATTCATAAGAAATGACAAAACTTCAACTTTAGTTGTCTCAAGGGTCCTTAACAATAGTAATCTTTAGGTTATTTAGTCATTTTAGGTTAGGAACTTACATTCTTATAAATGTAGAAGATGGATGGTATTAAAAAAAATGAAACTGTCAGTCACTCAGTCATGTCCGACTCTTGGAAACCCCATGGACTGCAGCCCACCAGACTCCTCTCTGTCCATGGGATTCTCAGGGCAATAATACTGGAGAGGGTGGCCTTTTCCTTCTCCAAGGGATCATCCTGACCCAGGGATCGAACCTGGGTCTCCTGCATTTTAGGTGGATTCTTTACCATTTGAGTATTATAACAACATCAAATATTCAGTGTACCAATAACTGTCAGTAACCTATTTATATCCTAGAAAGTTAGAATATTTACTAAAGGTACTCCAAACTCCTAGGAAAAGAGGACAGATATCTCTGGTGTGAATTTAGATCAACGTACATTTGGACTCCTACTAAAGAGGTACAGTCCTTGCCTTCAAAAAGCTTAGCTTCACACTTTTGAGTTTCATTAGTGGTTCTCAAAGTGAACCCTGAAGTCCTCAGGATTCTTTCAGAATATCCATAGGTCAAAGCTTTTTCTTTAGTAATTCTAGGAAGTTTACTTTTTTTTTTTTTTTTACTGTGATGACATTTGCACTGTCACAAAAACAATGGTAGATAAAACTGCTGAGGTATCAGCATAATTCAAAGGCTACTACTAATTATTCACCACCATCCACTTAGAGTTCAAAAGACAGAAAGTCAATTGCATCTAAGAAATTTCAACCTTTGGATATATGAAATGTTTCTGCTAATACCAAAACACAGTGATTGTCAAAAGAAAAATCTTGTGCAATTGTCTTGAGTTACAAGCTTAACAAGCCACTTCTTTTTGAAAGGATGACAAGGTTATTCAGATGTGTTGGTAGACATTTCCTGGAAAATGAACAAAGTGAGGCTGTTACTTCAAGGAAAACAACTGACAGCATTTATCATCAATAATAAAATTCAAGTTTTCAAGAGAAATTTGGGGGACAGTTATATGGACCCACTGTGGTGGTTAATTTTGTGTCAAATTTGACTTGGATAAGGGATGCCCAGATAGCTGGTAAAACATTTTTTCTTGTTGTCCGTGAAGATGTTTCTAGATTAGCATTTGATTCAGTAGACTGAGTAGACTTCCACACGCACCAAGGTGGGTGGGAATCATGAAATCCATTTCAGGCCATACTGAACAAAAAAGCAAAAGAGGGCAGAATTCTCTCTCGCTTGAGCTGGGATGTCGATCTTTTCCTGCCCTTGAACATCAGAGCTACTAGGTCTCAGGCCCTTAGACTTGGACTCCTTATACTGCTGGCTTTTTCTTGGTTCTTCAGCTTGCACAGGCAGACTGTGGGACTGCTTAGCCTCTAGGACTGCATGCACCAATGCCCATAATAAATCGATAGATAGAGACAGATGACAGATAGAGACAGAGATATCAATCCTGTTGATCCTATTTCTCTGGAGAACCCTGAATGATACAATTACTATAAGCTTGGATTCAACCAAACTCAACAGTATAATGCTGTAGTCTTTACTATCGAAAAAAATCTACATATAAGTGAAAGTGTGAAAGTGTTAAGTCACTCAGTTGTGTCCAACTCAGGTTCAACAAATCCATGAATATCCATGTACCCACCATTCAGTTTCAAAAATTAATACTTTGCTGATCTTGTTTTACCTATTCCCTCCCACTCTCACTTCTCCCACCACCACTGGAGAATTTTAAAGCAAATTCCAGGCATCATATTATTTCACTCATACTTGAATATTTAGCAGGTAAGGTCTACTTACAATAATACTATCACATCTGATAAAATTAACAATTCCTTAACATCCCTAATAACCAGTCCATATTAAAATTTCCCTAATTACCATTTTATTTATCTCTACAATTATACCTTGGAGTTCTCTTTTTTCCTGTCCTTCCATTTACTCATCTGGTTAAATTGCTCTTTTGTTTCTTTGCTCAGTCATTTTTTGAAATTCTTCTTTAGTCTCTGTAGTCTCTATTCTATGTATATGTGTGTATCCCCCATTGTAAAAGTAGTCAAACCTCTATTTCTCTATAAAAATATCTAAATATTTGTAAATACTTCATAAGCATTCTATTGCATCAATCAGGACATACGTAAGATCTAAACAGCCCACTATGTCCCTTGTAACATTACTGTCACCCACTTATATATAGACCTCCATAAATAAATGTTTATATGTATATATACATATATATACATTTATAGCATTTATATTACATATATTATAGACACATAATCAAATATATTGTTGCATTATTGTTTTGAACACACTGTCATATCAATTCAGAAATAAGAAAAATAAACTATTTTGCCTTCACTTATTCCTTCTTTGATGCTCTTACTTTACACAGATCCAAGTTTTTATCTATATTATTTTCTTTATCTCTGAAGAACTTCTTTTAACATTTCTTGCAAGAAAGGTCTACTGATGACAAATTTCAACTTTTATTTGTCCAGAAAAATATTTGCATCTCCTTCACTTTTGAAGATAATTTCACAGAATTCTAGGTTGGTGGTTTTTTTCTTTAAACACTCCACAGTCTTGTTTGCATGGTTTCTGAGAAGTCAGATGTAATTCTTATCTTTGTTCCTCTATAGGAAAGGTGTTTTCTTCCCTTTAGCTTCTTCCAGGATTTTATCTTTGATTTTTCTGTAGTTTGAATACTATATGCCTCAATACAGTTGTGCTGTTTTTTGTTTGTTTTTCAATTCTGTTTGGTGTCCTCTGGGCTTCCTCTATCTGTGGTTTGGTGTCTGGCATTAATTTGAGGAAATCCTCAGTCATTATCGTTTCCCATATTTCATCTTTCTCTCTCCTGGTATTCTCATTGTATGTTAACAGTTGACCCTTTAGCAACAACACAGGGGGTTAGGGACACCAACCCTCTGCACAGTTGAAAACTGGCCAACTTATAGTTGGCTCTCCATATACACAATTCCTCCATATCCATGGTTCCTCTGTATTTGCCATTCCACATCTACAGATTCAACCAACCTTGTATCATGTAGTACTACAATATTTACTACTGAAAAAAATCTGTGTATAAGTGAGCCACTGTAGTTCAAACCCATGCTGTTCAGTCAACTGCATGTTAGACCTTTAACAATTGTCCCACAGACCTTGAATGTTGGTTGGTTTGTTTTTTCAATCTTTGTTCTCTTTGCTTTTCAAGGATTCTACTGATATATTCTTTAGCTCAGAGATTCTTTACTCAGCTGTATCATCTACTAATAAGCTCACCAAAGGCATTCTTCATTTCTGCTACAATCTTTTCTATCTTTAGCATTGCTTCTTGGTTCTTAAGATTTCCATTTCTCTGCTTACACTGCCCATCTGTTCTTGCATGGAAATACTTTATCCACTGGATCCCTTAACATATTAATCATGATTGTTTTAAACTCTGATAATCCTAACATCTACCATGTCTGTTCCTTCAAATTGCTGTGTTTGTTTTTTATGTTTTTCATTTTTGCCTTTTGGCACGCCTTGTAATTTTTTTCTTGATAGCCAGACATGATGAACCAGGTAAATGAAATGGCTATTAATATAAAAAGGCTTTTAGTAATGTGGTAGTGAGGTACTGGGAGAAGGGAAATGCTCTACAGTCCTGTGATTAGATCTCAGCCCTGTGGCGAGCCTATGCTTATGGACTGTGAACTTCACACAAGTTTCTCAGTTTTTTTTCTCTCCGCTGAGGTGGGAGATGGCTAGAGTAGGCTACTGTTAGATATTTCCCTTTCCCCAGGTCAGTTGGGCTCTGCTTAACTAATCTCCCCTGAGGGCAGACTTTGTTAAGAAAAACCAAGTGCTCTGATGTATTTCAAAATGTTCTTTTTCCCTCCCCTCTACCAGAAACCTAAGAGAATTTTTCTCCGATATTTACTGTGGAAACCTGGTTGAGCTCCTGGAGGTAAATCTCACAATACTGTGAGGGCTCCCCTATGACCAAGTCCCCCTGGAGTTCTTCTGAGGTTTATCCACACTGAGGCTCCAGAAATTCCATTATAATTCAGGTTTTCTGACCCAGGCACTGGTTCCACACTGGTTTCTGCTCATGAGTTGCTGCTCCTGCAAGCCATGACTCCCTGTATTGGCCTGTTTGTCTCCCCAAACTTGGGGCAGCTGTTTGTTCTGTCCTCCCACTTCTAACAGATCCAAAAATAGTTCATTTTTCCATCTGTTGATCTAATGACTTGTTAGGACAGAGTGGCAACTTTCAGGATCCTTACATGCAGAAATGAAAACCAGAAATGAAAGGTGTGGTTTTAAGTTAAAAAAATAATAAGTCATGAATCATCTCAATAGATGCAAAAAAATAATCTGACAAGATCCAACATCCATTCATAACTTAAAACAAACAAAAAAACCTTCAGGAGGAATTCCCTGGTGATACAGTGGCTAAGACTCCAAGTTTTCATTGCTGAAGGAACGGATTCAATCCCTCGTTGGGGAACTAAAATCCCACAAGCCATGCAGCAAGGCCAAAAAAAAACAAACCTTAAACAAAGTAGGAATAGAAAAGAACTTCTTTAACCTGATAAAGGGGATCTATGAAAAACCTAGGAAGCAACCTAGATGTCCATCCACAGATGAACAGATAAAGAAGATGCAGTACATGTATCAGTGGACTATTACTCAGCTATAAAAAGTAAAAAATTTTGAGTCAGTTTTAGTGAGGTGGATGAACCTACAGCCTGTTATATAGAGTGAAGTCAGAAAGAGGAAAACAAGTATCATACATTAATGCATATATACGGAATCTAGAAAAATGGTATTGATGAACTTATTTACAGGGGAGAAATGGAGATGCAGATGTAGAGAATGGACTTGCGGACAAAGTGGGAGGAGAGAGTGGGATCAATGGAGAAAGTAGTATTAACATATATACACTATCATGTGTAAAACAGATAGATGAGAAGTTCCTATATAACACAGGGAGCCCAGCCTGGCACTCTGTTATGACCTAGAGGGGTGAGAATGGGGCAAGGGGAGGGAGGTTCAAGAGGGAGGGTATATATGTATAATTATGGCTGATTTGCATTATTGTATGGCAGAAAATGGAGAAGGAAATGGCAACCCACTCCAGTGTTCTTGCCTGGAGAATCCCAGGGAGGGGGAGCCTGGTGGGCTGCCGTCTATGGGGTCACAACAGAGTCAGACACAACTGAAGCGACTTAGCAGCAGCATGGCAGAAAATAACACAACATTGTAAAGCAATTTTCCTCCAATTTAAAAACATGTATTAAAAAAAGATGCAATGTCCACTGGTCAAATACAACTATTCACTTAAATTAAAAAAATAGAAAAAAGAAAAAGACAGAAACCTACAGCTAACATCATACGTAATGGTGAAATATGCTTTCTCACTAAGACCAGGTACAAGACTGTGGACTTCCCTGGTGGCACACTGGATGAGAATCCATTGCCAATGCAGTGACACAGGTGCAGGTTTGGAGAGCAGCTAAGCCCATGCAACACAACTACTAAGGCTGCACTCTAGAGCCCTTAAACTACAACCACTAAAACCTGCAGCCTAGAGCCTGCGCTCCACAAGAGACGCCACTGCAGTGAGACGCACGCACACCACGACTGGAGCGTGGCCCTGCTCTCCCAACTAGACAAAGCCCACGCGCAGCAACGAAGAGCCAGTGCAGCCAAAACTAAATAACTAAAAATAAATTTTAAAAAAGACAAGACTGTACATTCTCATTACTTCTATTTGCCATTGGACTGGAAATTCTATCCACAGCAATTTGGCAAGAAAAAGAACTAAAAGGCATCCAGATTGAAATTAAGAAGTAAAACTGTCATTATTCACAAAAGACATACTCATATATAGAAAATCTGAGGAAATGCACCGAAAAAACTACTAGAATAAACAAGTTCAGCAAGATCACAGGATACAAGAACAAGACACTAAATCAACTACATTTCTACACATTAGCAACAAACAATTCAAAATTGAAATTAAGAAAACAATTCCATTCTCAATAGCACAAAGAAACAATTTAGAAATAAATTTAACAAAAAAGTGCAATACTTGGACACTGAAAATGATAAAACACTATAGAATAAAATCTTGAAAGGTTTAAATAAATGGAAAGGTAGCCCATGTTCATAGATTAGAAAACTTAGTACCATTATGATGGTAATGCGCTCCAAATTAATCTACAGATTCAAAGCTATTACTATCAAAATCCCAGCTTTTTTACAATGATTGACCAGCTGATCCAAAAATTCTTATGACAATGTAAAAAAACAAGAACCAAAACAATCTTGGAAAAAGGACAAAGCTAGAAGACTCACCTTCTTGACTCAACAGACTACAAAGCTACAGTAATCAAGACAGTGTGGTATTGGCATAGGGATTATTTAGATCAATGAAATAAGTTTGAAAGTCCAGAAATAAACCCAAACATTTATGGTCAATTGATTTTTAAGAAAGGTAACAGATAATTCAATAGGAAAACAATAGTCTTTGCAGTAAATGGTACTGGAACAAATGAATATTCATATGCAAAATGATTAATTTGAATGCTTACCTCACACCATACATAAAAACTCAAAATGTATTACAGATCTAAATTTAAGAGCCAAAGTTATAAAATTCTTATAAGAAAACATAGGAATAAATCTTTGGGACCTTGAACTAAGCAATGATTTCTTAGATACCACACCTAAAGCACAAAATACAAAAGGAAAAAAAATTGACAAATTGGGATTCTTCAAAATTTAAAATTTCTCCACTTCAAAAATAAATGAGTTCTGAATAAATAAATAAATAAATAAATGAGTTCTGTTATTTCCAATTCAAAGTTAACACTATAGAGTTTCTACTTGATTTTATAATTGTGTTAAATTATACACTTGTACACTGAAAATCTTGGTTTCTAACATTGTTATAATTACATATATTTTATTATGAATAGTGATAAAATAAAAATGTTGTTGTTTAGTTGCTAAATTATGTCCAGCTGTGTGACCCCATGGATTGTAGCCTGCCAGGCTCTTCTGTCCATGGGATTTTCTGGGCAAGGATACTGGAGAGGGTTGCCATTCATTCTCCAGGGGATCTTTCCAACCCAGGGATTGAACACATGTCACCTGCATTGCAGGTGGATTCTTTACTGAGCCACCTGTGAATATTGGTATAACACTACTGATATTATTAATAATAAGGTAACTGAACGCAATTTAAGATTCCTTTGCTAGGAATCTTTTCCTAGGATATAGCCCTCTCAAAGGCATAGTCAAAACACAAGGATTTAGAGATACTAAAAATAACTCTTTGTATCTTTATGGCCTAAACATCATATAGTTAGGTTCATTTTCAAGTTTTAAGGATTTTTTTTCATTTTGATCTAATTTTGTTTTGTAATTATATAAAACACTTAGATGGTTCCAAACTACAAACAAGGAATATTCAGAAAACTTCTAAATTTATTCCTGTCCCCTCTCTACCCAGTTGGTTCTCCTCATTCCACTAGCAATGACTTTTACTAGTTTTTGGTTTATCCTTCCATTGTTTCTGAAAATGGAAGGAAATATACACACATACTCATATTCCCCACCCCATTCCTTCCATAAACGCATACAATACACTCTGTCCTCATCTTGTTCTTTCACATAACTATATCCTAGAGATAACTCCAGTACTCTTGCCTGGAAAATCCCATGGACAGAGGAGCCTGGAAGGCTGCAGTCCATGGGGTCACTAAGAGTCGGACACAACTAAACGACTTAACTTTCACTTTTTACTTTCATGCATTGGAGAAGGAAATGGCAACCTACTCCAGTGTTCTTGCCTTGAGAATCCCAGGGACAGGGGAGCCTGGTGGGCTGCTGTCTATGGGGTCACACAGAGTCAGACACGACTGAAGCGACTCAGCAGCAGCAGCAGAGACAACTCCATGGCAATATTAGCTATCTTCCTCAAACCCTTTTATAACTACATAGTAGTAATTCACTATGCAGACGTAGCATAATTTATTCAAACAATCCCTCTCTGATGAGCATTTGGATTTTTTTTTAGTCTTGCTATTACATATACTGTTGTAATAAATAGCCTCATTCCCACTTCAATTTGTATTTTTGCTAGTGAATTTTGGGGACAGAATCCCACAGTGGGATTGCTAGCCAAAGGGTAAATCATACATAATTTTGCTAGACATTGCTAACTTCCCCATGAGGCAGCACCATCTCTAGCAAACTTTTTTCCCCTTTTCCACTCTTGCGTACCTACAACCCTTTCTCCACTGTATCTTATAAAATCTCGTAGGATACAAATTGGGTCACATTAACTCTTCTGCTTAAAATATCAGTGGCTCTCCATTGCATTTAGAATAAAATCCACTTCCTTCACAGTACCAGTAAAAACGTAAATGATGTTTATCCCTCCTCTATCACTTAGAATTAGGTTTGGCCTATGGGCAAGAGAACCAAAGTAACAAGAGCTTAACCAAGATAGAAGTTTACATCTCTGATACATAAGTCTGAATAAACATCATCCAAGGATGGCACTGGGGTTCAGCTTCAAGTTCTCAGGAGGACTTTCCTGGTGGTCCAGGGGGATAAGAATCTGCCTTCCAGTACAGGGGACTGGGATCCGTGGTTGGTAAACTACGACCCTACACAGCTCAGGGAAACTAAGCCCGCATGCCACAACTGGAGAAGCCCTCACAACTAGAAAAGTTTGTGTGCTGCAAAGAAGAGCCCACAGACCTCAACCAAGACTAAGCATGTGTGTATGTGTGCTCGGTCATTTCTGACTCTTGCAACCCCATGGAGTACAGCCTGCCAGGCTCCTCTGTCCATGGAATTTTCCAGGCAAGAATGCTGGAGTGGGTTGCCATTTTCTCCTCCCAGGGATCTTCCGGATCCAGAGATCAAACTCGTGTCTCCTGAATTGACAGGCAGATTCTTTACCACTGAGCCATCTGGGAAGGCCCAAGACCAAGCATAGCCAAAGAAGAGTCCTCAGGGCACAAACTCCTTCCAGGCCATACTCTGCCATCCCTATGACCTGACACTCACCCTAATGACCTAAAAAAGCAGCTAGAGAACCAGTCATTATATGCATTCCAAACAGCAAAATTGGAAGAAAAATAAGAAAAGGGCAAGGGGTGCATGCCTGTTTACTAAGCTCCTAGAAGATCTATATGACACTTGCATTTTTATGCCGTAGGTCAGAACTCAAGTCATTTGACTTATAGCTACCTGAGAAAAGCTAAAAATGTCATCTTTATACTGGGCAGCCACATGCCCAGGCGAAAACTGGGAGACATAACACCATGGCCTAAGTAAGTCTCTGATGAACACTCTTTAGTTTCATCTCATGCTGCTCCACCCAAACTCCCCACGCTACGGCCACACAGACTTCCTTCATTCCTCAAAGAAGCCAAGCTCTTACCTTTCTCAAGGCCTTTGCACTTGCAGTTTCACCTGTCTAGCACACACTTCCTCAGATCTTCATACAGCTGGTTCTCTCTCATCATTTAGGACTCAGCTCAATGTCCTCATAGAGACATTGTTTGACAACTGTATATAAAATAGGCCCCATCCCAGTCACTCTTCTTATTGCACTGCTTTATTTATAGCATTTATCTGTACCTGAATTTATCTATTTTTTGCCTTCTTCTCCTTGAATATAATTTTCATAAGCCAGGGCTCTTTTTTATCCTCACTACTAAATCTCTTATAACCCAATACAATTCTAAGTACAGAGTAGGAGCTTAACATTAGTTGAATCAAGAAATGTCTGACTCCAAAGCCCATGCTTGTTTCACTACCTCTGCTGTTCCTAGTATACGTGAAACAATAACCCATTCCAGAAGTTAGTCTTTGCTTTTCAATCACAGCCTATTAAAGTTATTTTCTTTCCAAGAAGATTCTAAAAAACAGTTTTTCTTAAGTTAAACTGTTCCTCTGCTCAGTGAGTAAAAAGCAGTTTTAGACATAACATCTTATGCAAGTCTATGTTGCACTATTTTGCAGTTTTCATCTGTAAAATGGAAGAGTAGGTTAAAATTAATTCACTTCATCTACAGATATTTAGTAAGCATTGTGCTAAAACAAAACTAAGGACATGAAAGTTACATAAAATAATCCCTGCCCTCAACAGAGACTCACAGCTGTCTTTCAACTCTCTGATTTGTATGATTCCACAATAGCCATTGTGTAACCTTTACAGAGAAAAAGCCTATAACTTCCCATTCCTGGGACATTAAATAAAGGTTCGTCATCAAGACACTGATAAACACAAGATTTCATTTTAAAAGTGAATATTTAATTCAACATTGCAATAAGAATTAAACAGTTAAAAACAGAAGCATATTAGTGGCTTAAAAAGGACAGCAACTTTAGTTCCTTTGGAGAGGATTTTGATTGCCGGTTGTCTACAGCAAAACGATGCTAGGAAAATGTCTGTAGAAGACAGAAAATCTCTCTGAATGCAAGTCTAAAATGCTTAAAAATAGGGATTAAAGGTTTTAAAGATGCAAACCAGAAGTATCCAGTATTAAGATGGCCAAAAAATGAACTCCACATAGTCTAGAGACTAGAATCCCAGACGATCATGACTGTTACACAGGCACCTGGCTGTGGTTCATCCACTACCACCTTCTTGATTCTTCTAGATCCTTCTTGGCTTTCATCTGGGTAACTCCAAGGCACTGTGAGGAAAACACATGGATAGATGCCCATTTCTCCTGTAGTCCCTCTCAGTTTGGCAATTAAGCAGTCAGTCAGTGAGAAAAAGGTATTTAATCCATAACTTATAGTCCCCATAAGACCTCACTCAATTTGAAAAACCGCCAGTTCTGTCAAATACGCCAGCACTCCAATAAGGTATTTAGGACACAAAATCTGGGGGAAAAAAGACATTTAAATTAAAATACAATTAATTATAATATAGTTTGATATCTGATAAATATTCCAGACTTATTTTAAATTCCGTATCTATAAGCTAAGCTATGAATAGGAACCTAAACTATTGTTATTCTAAGCCAAACAAGACTACTTAATAAAGATGCCTGACTTTAATAAATTTGCAACTATTAGTCAATGGTGCTTAGAAGGAATTAGATTAAGGTTCTTATTTATCCTGGCTTCCACTGATTAGCTACCTACCTGCTTAAAGAGAGGGGGTAGGGGAAGGGTATCTATGAACCCCTTGGACGTATATATCTCTACTTTCTAGAAAAAGTTTCATAGCTTCCTTCTGAAAAGTATGTACGTGCGTGCTAAGACGCTTCAGCCGTGTCTGACTCTTTGCAACCTGATGGACTGTAGTCCGCCAGGTTCCTCTGTCCGTGGGGTTTTCCAGGCAAGAATACTAGACTGGGTTGCCATGTCCTCCTCCAGGGGATATTCCTGACCTAGAGATTGAACCCACATCTCTTATGTCTCCGACCTTGGCAGGCAGGTTCTTTACCACTAGGGACACCTCTCAAAGTTATACACAACACCAAAAATGTTTTGTAGAAACAAACCAGAGGCAGAAACTTAGTTAACACATTAATTTCAAACTTCTGAGAGGCAGTACAGTGTTGCAGTTAAAAATATATAAGTCTTTGAGTCAGATGCCTGGGTTTAAATTTCAACTCCACTTATTAGCTGTGTGATCCTTAGGGAGTCTATTTATCTTCTGTGCCACAATTTCCTCTTTACAACCTATGCAAGCAGGTTGTTGTGAAAACTAAATGGGACAATATGTATAAAAATGCTTACTAATGCTTGGCATGGTTAGTGCTTGACAAATGTTAGCTATCATTTGGCATTATTTGAACCTAGGAACCACAATTACTCTCTTACATCATTAAGAGAGGTTCTTAGAATAGTCCAGATAAAACAGGGCCACCCTCATATCCACAGATGGATACAAACACACTATATAAAATAGTTTAAAAATATACTTATTAATAGAATGTGAGCATATGGAAGTAAAATTTAAAAAATATATAAGGACTTCATGAAATTGAATTCTAAGTATTTCAAAGTATTCCTTCATCGTGGAAAATATTATTGCTATGCATTCTGAAAACTATGCAAAAATAAGGAAAAATAACTAGATTTGTTCAAACTAACCTTTATTTTTCCATCAGTATGTGCTGAAGCTACAGATGTTGAAACACGAACCAATCTTGTGGCTGATAAATGAATTTTGAAATGCCTATGGAAATGTGAATACAGGCAGTCCATGAACAAGTCAACTTCCTCCTGGGTAACTTCCCCAGGTGTTTTGTGAACACTGTCCCATAAAGCTTTTGCATCTTCTGGATGTATGGCGTAAGAAATGTCCAGACTATGAGGGCTACAGGGTACAGACCAAAGAAATTCAGTAGTGGCCATATAATGGTCCATTTTGCATGCAGTCCACATAGCAGCCATCCAGGAAAGGTTAAATGCATTGATTGCTAAGGGACGGAAGTAACAGTCAAAAGTTTTCTGAAACCAGGTTCCAATTATAGCTGTATTAGTCTCTGCACCATTTACAAGGAATAAGGGTAGACAGGTGAAATCTTCTGAAACAGTCTCCAGAAGACTGTCTCCAAATACACAGCAGAACCAACCAGTCCACAACACTTTGCCTTCTTTGTGCTCAGATGGCAATTGAGATTTGGACAGAATCTATGAAGGAAAATCAAACAGGTTCATTAAATTCCAAAGTACATTTATTCTGGACTTCCCTGGTGGTCCAGTGGTTAAGAATCCGCCTGCCAATGCACAGGACAGGGGTTGGATCCCTGGCCAGGGTAGATTTCACATGCCTTGGGGCAACTAATCCCACAAGCCACAACCACTGGACCTGTGCCCCAGAGCCCATGCTCTGCAACAAGAGAAGCCACAAAATGAAAAGCCCTCACACTGCCAACTACAGAATAACCCCACTCGCCAAAATTAGAGAAGGCCCTCACATAGTAACAAAGATCCTCATACAGCAATGTAGCCAAAAATAAATAAAATAAAAAACAAAAGCACATTTACTCCTAAATTACATCGTCTCAGCGTTAATTAATATAGTACATTTAAAAATAAGAAGATATGTTGAATTAACATTACCTGCCAAAAACCACACAAAGAATTGTCTCCTTAATCATTATTAGGGTTTATTCAAGTTAATTGACCTTTCTCCTAATACTCTGATTAGGACAAAGTATATGGCAAGATCTTGGTGCAATCAAATACAAAATAAGAATACCAATAAGGTATAATCAGGTACAGTATCCCGAAAAAAAAAATCTCAACCTGAGAAGGGACTGTAAAGTAAAAAGTTCACCAGATCCAAAGTGCTGGAATTATTCCACTGGGAAAGATGCCACTATTTCCTAAGGCAGCTCTGTCTATCCACTTAAAATGCTCTTTTGTGTGTTAGACCCCATAGTTTCCAACCACTGGTCCTACTTTTTTCCTTACATGCATATAGATCAAATCTGATCTAATCTCTCTTCTACAGAAAAAGCCCGGCAAATATTTGATGGTCTCTATCATATGCTGCCAAGGTCAATATCTCCAGTTTCTTCAACCATTCTTCCTATGACATACGTTCGAGTTCTCACACTATTTGGACACACTTCTCTGAAAACCTTTGGCACAGGAGTCATTCGTAAGTGAACGTAATTACTTCAAAAACATCTGATTACAGGACTGTTAACACCTTTAACCTGTATTATACTCCTACTAATCTACCTTAGATTGCAGTAGTTTTCTGCTTTTTAGTTGAAAACGTTACATAAATTAGCCCTACATACTCATTTTCATTGTTAATAAGTAAATCCCCCACCCCCTACAACTTATACTAAGGCAATAAACGTATACCTACTAAAAATTTAATCTCTTTCAATTTGACCCACTGTGCCAATCCATTCAGATCTTCTAGAATCTTGATTATATTTTCCAGTAGATTGACTAACCCCTCAAATGTCAAATCTTCAAATTATATAACAAACATACCTTCCAGATAGTTATAGAAGTTTTAATTTAAGTTCAACCAGGACAAGGTGAAGATCACAGCCCTATATTATATATCCCTTTAGAGACAATCATGTAAACAATTACTTTGACCACTCTCCTCCTTGTTCAAAAAGTTATAAGAGACTTTCAAATACATTTAAAGCCCAGATATAGTATGTCTATCATATTTTCATAATCTAAAAGTCCTATAACTCTGTCAAGAAATAGATTTAATTTGAAAACTATTAGGATACTACACTAGGAATTCAAGAGGTCATTTATATTTCTCACAAGAATATTTGCTTGCCTGATGACATGCAAACCATATAACTTCTTAAGGCCTCAACTGCTTTACATGACAGACTGCTAATTATCTACCCAGTATCTATTTTTCCCTCCACAATAATACAGAGATTTTACTTGGGCTGGCAAAGTACCTACTGAAAAAAATTTCTAGTCTCCCTTCCAACTGGGATGTAAAGAGAAGTTACTATTGGCTCTCAGCAAGTCTCATTCAAAATTTACTCAGTGGCAGGCAACCTGTCTGCCCTTCCCATCCTCCTCCTCCTCCTTGTCTTGAACTTACATATAATATTTAGAACTCCAGGAGCCAATTTAGATTACAATGAGACCATAAGCATGGAAGCCACGGACCAAGGATGATAGAGAAGACAGAAGGAGCTTAGATTATTAATAATTTCATGAAGCATTTATCAGCCTTGAAAAGCTTACCTCTGGACACTTTTTTGCAAAATAACTAAACCTCTATCATCACTGTTATTTAGACTTTCTGTTATATGCACCTGAACCTAATCCCAATAATCCTGAAAACCTTGCCAATACCATGAGGGTCAGATAGAAAGTAAATACTTGAGGCTTTGCAAGCCATATGGTCTCTGTAGCAACTACTCAATTCTGCTGTTGTAACACAAAAGCAGCCATAGACTACAGAAACAAATGAATGGGGATCTATTTCAAGAAAACATAACTTACAAAGCCAAGACGCAGGCTATATCTGGACTTCAGGTCATAGTTTGCTGACCCCTTATCGAACAAACAAAATTTCAACTGTTTCAGAACTTACCAATGACTAAAATGAGTTAACTCAGCAGAAACAGAAGTAGCAGGCATAAATAATAAAATAAATCTGGTTTCTTAATAAAACAAAGGATAGTCATACTACTTTTATACACTACATATAGGAAGAAATGTAAAATGTTACATTTTTAAGAGTAATTTGGCATGATATATCTACTTCTAGGATTTTAATCCCAGTAAAAACCATAGAAATATACAGATAAATTTACAAAAATGCAAAATTTACATTTAGTTACTCAAAATGACATGAGTTAACTAGTTACAGTGCAGATTATTAGTTTAAAAAGAAGCCATAATCATACTGCAAAAATATGGACAATATGACCACGATTTTAATAGATACAAATAGCCAAACAGACATATCTAGGTTCATGATGGAGTCTGCAGTTTTCTTACAATGTCTTTGCCTAGTTTTGGTATTAGGGTAATACTGGCCTTCCCCTTAGGAAGTATTCCCTCTGCTTCTAGCCTCTGAAAAAGCTTGTAGGAAACTGGTATAACCTCTTTAAATGTTGGGTGGAATTCACCAATGAACCCATCCAGACCTGTTGCTTTCTGTTTTGGAAGGTTATTAATTATTGACTCCATTTCTTTACTAGACCTAGGTCTATTCAGATTGTCTACTGCCAAACAGATGTATACCAAACTGTTATCCTGTGGTTTTTAACTTTGTTTGTACTTAAATATTTAAGTTTTATTAAAAGAAACAGGGTTATATTGTAAAAGGAAAAATCTAATTGCTGTAATTTGATCAAACAAGATATAACATAGGTTATAAATCACACATTTGAGAATTTTAAAAACAGTAAGAATATAGTACAATTTCTAAACCAAAACAATGCACATTCCTTTCTCCTAGGAAGCAAGTACGACTTTTACAATATACCTGGACAAGAAATGCTTCAGGATCTCTTTGTGTTCCTTTCACTCCCATGAGAGTAGAGAAAACCACTTTGATGTTGAAGTCATCTCCCACTTCCACAGCAAGTCCTTTCTGCTTTTCAGCAGCAATAAATGCATTCAGAAGTTTAGAGTACTCTTTGAAATTAGTATAGGAGAATTTATATAAGGGAGTTAAACTATATAAAGTCCATTGTTTATGCAGAAGGAATGCAAACTTTTGAGGATCAACATCTTCCTAAAAAAAATCAAGACAAAAGAAGTCAGAGAATAAGGAAACATCAGGCGCTTCCCTGGTGGCCCAGTGGCTGAGAATCTGCCTTGCAACACAGTGGACACCAGTTCAGTCTGGGAAGATTCCACATGCCACAGAGCAACTAAGCCCCTGTGCTTGTGCAATCATAAATAAATAAATAAAGAAAAGAAAAGAATTTGGAAACTAAGAACTTAATCACAGTATTTTAAGTATTTAATACAGATCTATTATTGGATACCTGATCTTCGCATTCCAGTCAAACTGAGTTTGTAGGACTCTTTGAAGATCTTTGAACAGACTTTTGCATCTGCTGTGCCTTCCCTTTTTGATGTTCTTCCCAGAGTGTTTACAGGACATGGTCCTTCCCTTTCTCTGCCCGAACGTCACTCAAGAGGGCACCCTATCTAAAGCAGCACCTGCATCCATTCCAACTTTGTCACTCTGTATCTCCTGAACATGTTTCCCGCCTCCCCCCACCCCCACCCCGCCACAACATTTATTATGTGACATTATGTACTTGTCTATATTTTTGGAATCACAGGTACCATTAAAAACAAAATAGTTCATTTCTATTGGCCCTAGGGCATTGTTGAGGGTCTTCACATACACCCCCATATAAGCTTCTAGTTTTATCCTGAATTGAAATTTTCTATAGAATCCATACTTCCTGATATAGTCTCACAGTTCCACCTCTTTTAGAACTTTCAACACAGTTTTCCACTTGACAAAAATATTTGTCCTGACTGAAGTACTCACGGAAAAGTCATAAAACTTTTTTCTTATTACTTCAAAAGATTTGGGGCAAAAAAAGGCTGGGGGCAGATTCCCTGGCAGTCCAATGGTTAGGACTTGGTGCTCTCACTGCAGGGGCCCAGGTTCAACCTCTGGTTAGGGAACTACGATCCCACAAGCCCATTTGGTGCAACCAAAAAAAGATTTGGCAAAATTATTTGTATCACATAGAGAAAAGGAAACACTGAACCAGGCATTCTATTCTTGAATTTATATACAATCTCTGTTTTCTGGTTAAAAGCTATCACTTTCATTACCAGGACTAGGAATTTTTAAGGAAGTTTTCATAAAGAAGCAAAAATTTTCCCATATTCCAAAAGATACTAGACCTACAACAGAGAAAAGAAAACAAAGTTATAAGGAAGGTGTGGGTGACTTGGTCAGACTTCTTACTAAGTGATTCAGAAGCATCCATCAAACTTGTATCCACTAGGGCTTTATTTCATGCTTCAGTAAAATTAAAAATTATGAATGTTATATACAAGGTTTAGGGTTTTTTAATGAATGATCAAAACAGCATATTGCCACTAGACAAATCTGGGACAATATAAAAACCAAAATAATTTAGTAAGGAATTAGAAAAATTTTAAAAAAAACACAGGAATTCATAAGAATGAAATCAAAATACTCCCTAACACCATACACAAAAATAAACTCAAAATGGATTAAAGACCTAAATGTAAGACCAATCACAAAGGGGAAAATACAGCAAGAACTCTCTGACATAAATCATATCAAGATCTTTTTTGATCCACCTCCTGGAATAATCAAAATAAAAACAAAAATAAATGGGACCTAATTAAACTTAAAAAGCTTTTGCATAGCAAAGACAACCATAAATGAGACAAAAAGACAACCCTCAGAACAGGAGAAAATATTTACAAACAAAGCAACTGACATGGGATTAATCTCCAAAATATACAAACAGTTCATGAAGCTCAATATTAAAATAAAAAACAACCCAATCAAAAATGGGCAGAAGACCTAAATAGACATTTCTCCAAAGAAGATATACAGATGGCCAAGAGACACTTGAAAAGATGCTCAGTATCACTAATTATTAGAGAAATGCAGAACAAAACTACGATGAGGTATCACCTCACACTGGTCAGAAGAGTCATCATCAAAAAAATATCTAAGTATCACATGTTGACTCTTTGAGGAAGACGTGGTTGCCACTGCCGGGAGGACCAACCCCATGTCCAAGGAGCCGTGGCTGCATGGGCACAGGAGGGCCTAGGGGAGCTATCCCACGTTGAAGGTCAGGAAGGGCGGCGGTGAGGAGATACCCCTTGTCCAAGGTAAGGAGCAATGGCTGCGCTTTGCTGGAGCAGCCATGAAGAGATACCCCACGCCCAAGGTAAGAGAAACCCAAGTAAGATGGTAGGTGTTGTAAGAGGGCATCAGAGGGCAAACACACTGAAACCATACTCACAGAAAACTAGTCAATCTAATCACACTAGGACCACAGCCTTGTCTAACTCAGTCAAACTAAGCCAGGCCCGTGGGGCAACCCAAGATGGGCAGGTCATGGTGGAGAGATCTGACAGAATGTGGTCCACTGGAGAAGGGAATGGCAAACCACTTCAGTATTCTTGCCTTGAGAACCCCATGAACAGTATGAAAAGGCAAAATGATAGGATACTGACAGAGGAACTCCCCAGGTCAGTAGGTGCCCAATATGCTACTGGAGATCAGTGGAGAAATAACTCCAGAAAGAATGAAGGGATGGAGACAAAGCAAAAAGAATACCCAGCTGTGGATGTGACTGGTGATAGAAGCAAGGTCCGATGCTGTAAAGAGCAATATTGCATAGGAACCTGGAATGTCAGGTCCATGAATCAAGGCAAATTGGAAGTGGTCAAACAAGAGATGGCAAGAGTGAATGTCGACATTCTAGGAATCAGTGAACTGAAATGGACTGGAATGGGTGAATTTAACTCAGATGACCATTATATCTACTACTGCAGGCAGGAATCCCTCAGAAGAAATGGAGTAGCCCTCATGGTCAACAAAAGAGTCCGAAATGCAGTACTTGGATGCAATCTCAAAAATGACAGAATGATCTCTGTTCGTTTCCAAGGCAAACCATTCAATATCACAGTAATCCAAGTCTATGCCCCAACCAGTAACACTGAAGAAGCTGAAGTTGAATGGTTCTATGAAGACTTACAAGACCTTTTAGAATTAACACCCAAAAAAGATGTCCTTTTCATTATAGGGGACTGGAATGCAAAAGTAGGAAGTCAAGAAACACCTGGAGTAACAGGCAAATTTGGCCTTGGAATACGGAATGAAGCAGGGCAAAGACTAGTAGAGTTTTGCCAAGAAAATGCACTGGTCATAACAAACACCCTCTTCCAACAACACAAGAGAAGACTCTATACATGGACATCACCAGATGGTCAACACCAAAATCAGATTGATTATATTCTTTGCAGCCAAAGAGGGAGAAGCTCTATACAGTCAGCAAAAACAAGACTAGGAGCTGACTATGGCTCAGACCATGAACTCTTTATTGTCAAATTCAGACTGAAATTGAAGAAAGTAGGGAAAACCACTAGACCATTCAGGTATGACCTAAATCAAATCCCTTATGATTATACAGTGGAAGTGAGAAATAGATTTAAGGGCCTAGATCTGATAGACAGAGTGCCTGATGAACTATGGAATGAGGTTTGTGACACTGTACAGGAGACAGGGATCAAGACCATCCCCATGGAAAAGAAATGCAAAAAAGCAAAATGGCTGTCTGGGGAGGCCTTACAAATAGCTGTGAAAAGAAGAGAAGTGAAAAGCAAAGGAGAAAAGGAAAGATATAAACATCTGAATGCAGTTCCAAAGAATAGCAAGAAGAGATAAGAAAGCCTTCTTCAGCAATCAATGCAAAGAAATAGAGGAAAACAACAGAATGGGAAAGACTACAGATCTCTTCAAGAAAATCAGAGATACCAAAAGAACATTTCATGCAAAGATGGGCTTGATAAAGGACAGAAATGGTATGGACCTAACAGAAGCAGAAGATATTAAGAAGAGATGGCAAGAATACACAGAAGAACTGTACAAAAAAGATCTTCACGACCCAGATGATCACGGTGGTGTGATCACTGACCTAGAACCAGACATCCTGAAATGTGAAGTCAAGTGGGCCTTAGAAAGCATCACTACGAACAAAGCTAGTGGAGTTGATGGAATTCCAGTTGAGCTATTTCAAATCCTGGAAGGTGATGCTGTGAAAGTGCTGCACTCAATATGCCAGCACATTTGGAAAACTCAGCAGTGGCCACAGGACTGGAAAAGGTCTGTTTTCATTCCAATCCCAAAGAAAGGCACTGCCAAAGAATGCTCAAACTACCGCATAATTGCACTCATCTCACATGCTAGTAAAGTAATGCTCAAAATTCTCCAAGCCAGGCTTCAGCAATATGTGAACCATGAAATTCCTGATGTTCAAGCTGGTTTTAGAAAAGGCAGAGGAACCAGAGATCAAATTGCCAACATCCGCTGGATCATGGAAAAAGCAAGAGAGTTCGAGAAAAACATCTATTTCTGCTTTATTGACTATGCCAAAGCCTTTGACTGTGTGGATCACAATAAACTGTGGAAAATTCTGAAAGAGATGGGAATACCAGACCACCTGACCTGCGTGCGTCTTGAGAAGCCTGTATGCAGGTCAGGAAGCAACAGTTAGAACTGGACATGGAACAACAGACTGGTTCCAAATAGGAAAAGGAGTTCGTCAAGGCTGTATATTGTCACCCTGTTTATTTAACTTATATGCAGAGTACATTATGAGAAACGCTGGACCTGAAGAAACACAAGCTAGAATCAAGATTGCTGGGAAATATCAGTAACCTCAGATATGCAGATGACACCACCCTTATGGCAGAAAGTGAAGAGGAACTCAAAAGCCTCTTGATGAAAGTGAAAGAGGAGAGTGAAAAAGTTGGCTTAAAGCTCAACATTTAGAAAACGAAGATCATGGCATCCGGTCCCATCACTTCATGGCAAATAGATGGGGAAACAGTGGAAACAGTGTCACACTTTATTTTTGGGGCTCCAAAATCACTGCAGATGGTGACTTCAGCCATGAAATTAAAAGACGCTTGCTCCTTGGAAGGAAAGTTATGACCAACCTAGATGGCATATTCAAAAGCAGAGACATTACTTTGCCAACAAAGGTCCGTCTAGTCAAGGCTATGGTTTTTCCAGTGGTCATGTATGGATGTGAGAGTTGGACTGTGAAGAAGGCTGAGCGCCGAAGAATTGATGCTTTTGAACTGTGGTGTTGGAGAAGACTCTTGAGAGTCCCTTGGACTGCAAGGAGATCCAACCAGTCCATTCTGAAGCAGATCAGCCCTGGGATTTCTTTGGAAAGAATGATGCTAAAGCTGAAACTCCAGTACTTTGGCCACCTCATGCGAACAGTTGACTCACTGGAAAAGACTCTGATGCTGGGAGGGATTGGGGGCAGGAGGAGAAGGGGACAACAGAGGATGAGATGGCTGGATGGCATCACTGACTTGATGGACATGAGTCTCAGTGAACTCCGGGAGCTGGTGATGGACAGGGAGGCCTGGCGTGCTGCGATTCATGGGGTGGCAAAGAGTCAGACACGAGTGAGCGACTGATCTGATCTGATCTGATCTCTGATGGTTGCCACTGCAGCAGAGCCCTTGCCACCTGCCCCTGCTCATGATTCATCACTGTGCTCTTGTGGACAAACAAGTAGGTTAGGAAGCCACATCACAGCCATGGCCTTTAAAGGCACCAGCAAGATTCCTGTGGAGCCAGAGGTGGCCATTCACCAGATTAGGATTACCCTCACCAGTCACAGCCTCAAGTCTCTAGAGAAGGAATGTGCCTACCTGATCAGAGGCGTGAAGGAAAAGACTCTCGAAGTGAAAGGACCTCTTCAGATGCCTACCGCGACTCTGAGAATAACTACAAGGAAAACTCCTTGTGGTGAAGGTTCTAAGAATTGGGATCAGTTCCAGATGAGGATCCAAAAATGACTCACTGACCTGCACAGTCCCTGTGAGATTGTCAAGCAGATCACTTCTGTCAGTATTGAGCCAAGAGTCGAGGTGGAAGTCACCACTGCTGACGCCTAAATCAAACTTTTTAGTAAACTGATAATCAGTTGTTAAAAATAAATAAATAAATACATAAATGCTGGAGAGGATGTGGAGAAAAGGGAACTCTCCTGCACTATTGGTGGGAATGTAAATTGATACAACCACTATGCAGAACAGTATGGAGATTCCTTAAAAAAACTAAAAACAGAACCACCATATGACCCAGCAATCCCACTTCTGGGCATATATCCTGAGAAAACCATAATTCAAAAAGACCCAATGTTCATTGCAGCACAGTTTATAATAGTCAGGACATGGAAGCAACCTAAATGTCCACTGACAAATGAATAAAGATGTAGTACATATATGCAATGGAATATTATTCAGCCATAAAAAAGAATGAAATCAAGTCATCTGTAGAGACATGGATGGACCTAGCGTCTGTCATACAGACTGAAGTAAATCAGACTAAAGTAAATCAGAAGGGAAAAAATATATCGTATATTAACGAATATATGTGGAATCTAGAAAAATGGTACAGATGCTATATGCAGGGCAGGAATAGAGATGCAGATGTAGGGAAAGGACATGTGGACATGGCGGGGAGGGGGAGCTGAGATGAACTGGGAGACTGGGACTGATGTATATGCACTACCATGTATAAAAGAGATACCTAGTAGGAACCTACTGTGTAGCACAGGGAGCTGAGCTCAGTGCTCTGTGGTGACCTAGATGGGTGGGATGGGATGGGGAGAGGTCCAAGAGGGAGTGGCTGCTAGGTCACTTCAGTCGTGTCCGACTCTGTGCAACCCCATAGACGGCAGCCACCAGGCTCCCCCATCCCTGGGATTCTCCAGGCAAGAATAGTGGAGTGGGTTGCCATTTCTTTCTCCAGTGCATGGAAGTGAAAAGTGCAAGTGAAGTCACTCAGTCGTGTCCAACTCTCAGCGACTCCATGGACTGCATGCAGCCTACCAGGCTCCTCCGTCCATGGGATTTTCCAGGCAAGAGTACTGGAGTGGGGTGCCATCGCCTTCTCCAAGAGGGAGTGGAGATACATGTATATACACACACATAGAGCTGATTCACACATATAGCTGATACATATATATACACACATATAGCTGATTCACTTTGTTGTACAGCAGAAACTAACATTGTAATTATACCCCAACAAAAAAATAAAATAAATTTAAAATAATAAATAAACAAGATTTAATGAATCCATACTGATAAATGGATAAACAAATGGAATAGAAATGAGAAGGGCCTAAAATATAATGCCAAAAGCTAGCTGGAAAATACGGAGCAAATAGAGATGGAAAATCATTATTTTGCAACCATTATGATAAAGATGGAATTACGCAACTCTACTCAGTGCTCTGTAGAGACCTAAATGGGAAGGAAATCCAACAAAAAGGGGACATACGTATATATATATAGCCGATTCACTTTGCTATACAACAGAAACTAACACAATGTTGTAAAGCAACTTTATACTCCAATTTATACTCCAATAAATACTAAGTTTAAGAAGAAAACCAGTAAGACTGAAAAAATTAAAACACAAATAAAAACTAATTTTTAAAAACAGGATCAGGCAAAAAACATCAATGGATAAGGGATGTTAAGTTTAAGGTGAAATTTTGACAAGGCACCAGATATATGTATTATCTTAAAGTGTCTCCCCACAGACTGCTTCTTAGTTGCAGGGGAAATAAAACAATAATTTCGGGGCAACACTTTCTAACAGTGTGATCAAAATTAACATCACCTATGTGCTATCAGGTGTTATCCCCCCAAAAAGGACACAACAGCACCTATACGATATTCCAGTTAGTGATACCTAACTTTAGTCTAATCTTGAGAAAACATCAGACAACTACAATATTCCTCATTTTGTATTGCTTCCCTGGTGGCGCAGACGGTAAAGAATCTGCCTACAATGCGGGAGACCTGGGTTCTATCCCTGGACTGGGAAGATCCCCTGGCAGAGGGCCTGGCCACCCATTCCAATACAAAATGAAGGACATTCTATTTAAAAAAGGAAGCGGAGGAAACATATTCTTCAAAACTGTCAGTATCATAAGAGAGAAATATTGTGGAAACATTCCAAATTAAAGGAAGTTAAAAAACATATGGCACCGATAGTACAAATAATTGTTTTAACCATTTCTCATTCATTACTTGTGGGATTAAGAAGATATTAAAAGTATCTTTTAGTTACAAATATTTATAATATATATATAATAAATAGTAACAAAATTTTTAAATGTTTTGCTCACATTCTCAGTTACTGGGAATACCAAGGAACACAAAAAACATACCTGCAGTTGTGAACCCTGGGGGATTTTCCTTCGTGGTGGAGTTGGGATAAATGAAGTCTGCTTCCTGACTGATTCTAATCGTTTCTGCAGAGGGGTGGCGCCTACAAAGAAATCTTTAAGCCTTGAGGAGGCGTCTTGTCTAGGAGTCAATTCCGGTGCATCATAAGAATCCATGGTCTGCATAAAAAGAAATAAAACCAGAATTCCAAACACTAAGACGTTAATTCATGCTTGTAGTTTCACTGATTCTTCTCCCTCCTGTAAAGGAATTCTTTCTCTCTCCCTCCCTCTCTTTGCCTCAAGTTTTGGCTTTGTAACCAAATCTTGTATTTCTCATTGGCTAACAGGCTATCTTCATGAACATCTTACTGACACCTCAAACACAGTATGTTCAAAACTAAATTCACCTTCCATTCTCCTCCTTCTAAAAGCTAGCTGGTCCATTTTCAAATTCCTGTCAACTTTCTAAGTTAATTTAAATTTATTTACGTAGTCTCCCATTTCTACTTTTTAACATACAGTCATTAAGCATATTCTTTTGCGTTTTTTTCTTCCTCAGTTTCCCCATTCATTCCCAAAGCTACTTCCTTAACCAGGGCTTATTACCACAACCGAGCGTTCCATATCTGAGGGCAATCCATTTTTCGGAAATGGCACTTTTAAAATAAAAAACAAAACAAACAAAAAGAAATGACACTTTATTATTAGTCCCCTGTACAAACACTTTACAGTGGTGAGATAAAGTCTCCTCTTCTGCTGGGTACTCTTTATTTCATAATGCAGCTTGTTCTTACCCTTCTCCTAGACATAAACACATTCTCATCTTCATGTGTCTGCCTATCAACTATATTCCCTATCTCAAGTGTTCTTTTTCCATTCCATCTCCATTAAGACTATGTTTGAATTTAATCTCCTTTCAAACAGCATGGTTTTATTAACCATTTCCCACCCCCCAGAAGACCTATGTTACACACTTCTGTGTCTGTATCAGTGGCTCATTCCCGGAAGCAGTGTACATATGCGTATAGAATGAGGTCTCAGGGGTAAATATTTTGAAAAAGCCCCAAAGCCCTCTAGATGACTCTAACAAAATCCCTCAAGAATATTCTACAAAGTCTTTGGAGATTAATAATACATTAGCCCATCCCCAGTGGCTCAGCGGTCAAGGATCCATTTGCCAATGCAGGAGACACAGGTTCGATCCCTGGATCAGGAAGACCCTCTGGACAAGGAAATGGCAAACCAGTCTAGTACTCTTTCCTGGGAAATCCCATGGACAGAGAAGCCTGGTGGGCTACAGTCCTTGGGGTCACAGTGAGTTAGACATGACTTAGTGACTAAACCAGCCCATATAGCTCTCTTTGATCACCTAGTCTATACCACTAATTTTGGCCCAAATTCATACTTCCTTGTATTATTTTTTTGGTGTGTATTTCCTCTTTTCCCAGTAAGACTAAACTACTTTGAAACTGTGTTCTTTATATTTATCTTGTATAATTACCCTACTATAATGCTGAATACTCTGTTAAGGAAGTATTGGTTTAACTGAACAGAAGTATTTCATAGAACCCCGAAATTGAAAGGAGTTATGATCTAAAACACAAGAGAAGACTCTACACATGGACATCATCAAATGGTCAACACCGAAATCAGACTGATTATATTCTTTGCACTCAAAGATGGAGAAGCTCTATACAGTCAGCAAAAACAAGACCAGGAGCTGACTGTGGCTCAGATCATGAACTCCTTATTGACAAATTCAGACTGAAATTGAAGAAAGTAGGGAAAACCACTAGACCATTCAGGTATGACCTAAATCAAATTCCTTATGATTATACAGTGGAAGTGAGAAATAGATTTAAGGGCCTAGATCTGATAGATAGAGTGCCTGATGAACTATGGACGGAGGTTCATGACATTGTACATGGGGATCAAGACCATCCCCATGGAAAAGAAATGCAAAAAGGCAAAATGGCTGTCTGGGGAGGCCTTACAAACAGCTGTGAAAATAAGAGAATCGAAAAGCAAAGGAGAAAAGGAAAGATATAAGTATCTGAATGCAGAGTTCCAAAGAATAGCAAGGAGAGATAAGAAAGCCTTCCTCGGCGATCAATGCAAAGAAATAGAGGAAAACAACAGAATGGGAAAGACTAGAGATCTCTTCAAGAAAATTAGAGATACCAAGGGAACATTTCATGCAAAGATGGGCTTGATAAAGGACACAAATGCTGCTTCTAAGTCATTTCAGTTGTGTCAGACTCTGTGTGACCCCACAGACGGCAGCCCACCAGGCTCCCCCGCCCCTGGGATTCTCCAGGCAAGAACACTGGAGTGGGTTGCCATTTCCATCTCCAGTGCATGAAAGTGAAAAGTGAAAGTGAAGCCGCTCAGTCGTGCCTGACTCTTAGCGACCCCATGGACTGCAACCTACCAGGTTCCTCCATCCATGGGACTTTCCAGGCAAGAGTACTAGAGTGGGGTGCCATTGCCTTCTCCGAAGGACAGAAATGGTATGGACCTAACAGAAGCAGAAGATATTAAGAAGAGGTGGCAAGAATACACAGAAGAACTGTACAAAAAAGATCTTCATGACCAAAATAATCACGATGGTGTGATCACTCACCTAGAGCCAGACATCCTGGAATATGAAGTCAAGTGGGCCTTAGAAAGCATCACTATAAACAAAGCTAGTGGAGGTGATGGAATTCCAGCTGAGCTATTTCAAATCCTAGAAGATGATGCTGTGAAAGTGCTGCACTCAATATGCCAGCAAATTTGGAAAACTCAGCAGTGGCCACAGGACTGGAAAAGGTCAGTTTTCATTCCAATCCCAAAGAAAGGCACTGCCAAAGAATGCTCAGACTACTGCACAATTGCACTCATCTCACACGCTAGTAAAATAATGCTCAAAATTCTCCAAGCCAGGCTTCAGCAATACATGAACCACGAACTTCCAGATGTTCAAGCTGGATTTAGAAAAGGCAGAGGAACCAGAGATCAAATTGCCAACATCCGCTGGATCATGGAAAAAGCAAGAGAGTTCCAGAAGAACATCTATTTCTGCTTTATTGACTATGCCAAAGCCTTTGACTGTGTGGATCACAATAAACTGTGGAAAATTCTGAAAGAGATGGAATACCAGACCACCTGACCTGCCTCTTGAGAAACCTGTTTGCAGGTCAGAAAGCAACAGTTACAACTGGACATGGAACAACAGACTGGTTCCAAATAGGAAAAGGAGTACGTCAAGGCTAGATATCGTCACCCTGCTTATTTAACTTATATGCAGAGTACGTCATGAGAAATGCTGGGCTGGATGAAGCACAAGCTGGAATCAAGACTGCTGGGAGAAATACCAATAACCTCAGATATGCAGATGACACCACCCTTATGGCAGAAAGTGAAGAAGAATTAAAGAGCCTCTTGATGAAAGTGAAAGAGGAGAGTGAAAAAGTTGGCTTAAAGCTCAACATTCAGAAAACAAAGATCATGGCATCTGGCCCCATCACTTCATGGGAAATAGATGGGAAAACAGTGGAAACGGTGTCATACTTTATTTTGGGGGGCTCCAAAATCACTGCAGATGGTGATTGCAGCCATGAAATGAAAAGACACTTACTCTTTGGAAGGAAAGTTATGACCAACCTAGATAGCATATTAAAAAGCAGATATTACTTTGCCAACAAAGGTATGTCTAGTCAAGGCTATGGTTTTTCCAGTGGTCATGTATGGATGTGAGAGTTGGACTATAAAGAAAGCTGAGTGCTGAAGAACTGATGCTTTTGACTGTGGTGTTGGAGAAGACTCTTGAGAGTCCCCTGGACTACAAGGAGATCCAACCAGTCCATTCTAAAGCAGATCAGCCCTGGGATTTCTTTGGAAGGAATGATGCTAAAGCTGAAACTCCAATACTTCAGCCACCTCATGCGAAGAGTTGACTCATTGGAAAAGACTCTGATGCTGGGAGGGCTTGGGGGCAGGAGGAGAAGGAGACAACAGAGGATGAGATGGCTGGATGGCATCACCGACTCAATGGACATGAGTTTGGGTGAACTCTGGGAGTTGGTGATGGACAGGGAGGCCTGGCGTGCTGCGATTCATGGGGTCGCAAAGAGTCGGACAAGACTGAGGGTTTGAACTGAACTGAACTGATGATTTAAAAGTTATAAAAATTATTTCCAAGTACTGGCACAGTTGTGCTTCCCCGGTGGCTACTGGTAAAGAATCCACCCACTAATACAAGAGATGAGTGTCAGGAAATCCCATGAGGTGGGCACGGCACCCTACTCCAGTATTCTTGCCTGGATAATCCCATGGAGCCTGGTGTCCTACAGTCCATGGGGCCACAAGAGTTGGACTCTTAGCAACTAAACTACAATTGGCATAGTTACCCTTTTAAAGTTTTTTTCACAGGAGTTTTTATTACTATATTTAAACTTCATTAGGTCAAAGTATGACACACTCTATTATCTTGCACAAAACTCCATACATAAATTAAATACATAGTTCTCAAAGCTCCTGAGTGATAATGCCCAGAGCAAGATTATATACCATACAATTTAAATAGCAGCTACTGCAAAGCAATCTAGCTTTAAATTTGCACAGAATTCTATTCAAAAAGGAATTTCAATCAATATCACTTACAGAGAATGTTTTCTTTTTCAAATTTGTTATTTGGAATAATTTCTAACATTTATTGAGTATTCATCATGTGCCAGGTACTTTCCTAAACCCTTTAACAATCCTATGAGGTGAGTTATATATTTCCAGCTGACAGATGCAAAGACAAAGAAATCAAGTAACTTGCCACAGTCATGCAGTTAAAGATGCAAAAGCCAGAATTTAAATGCAGACAGTCTTAACACCAGAGTAGGTGCTCTTACCTCCTTGTTTCATGCCACTTTTCAGTAGGCATCAATTTCAAGACAAAATAAGCCTAACTAAATTTGACTCCTCTTCAAAGAGAAATGCTATAAATTCCAAAAAATCATTAAAGTCTATCTAGGTAAGAGAAAACTGGAGATACCAAGGGAACATTTCACATAAGGATGGGAATGATAAAGCACAGAAACAGCAAGGACCTAACAGAAGCAGAAGAGATTAAGAGGTGGTGGCCAGAAAACACAGAAGAACTATACAAAAAAGGTCTTAATGATCCTGGATAACCACAATGGTGTGTTAACTCACCTAGAGCCAGACATCCTGCAGTGTGAAGTCATGCGGGCCTTAGGAAGCATTACTACAAACAAAGCTAGAGGAGGTGATGTAATTCCATCTGAGCTATTTCAAATCCTTAAAAATGATGCTTTTACAGTGCTGCACTCAATATGTCAGCAAATTTGGAAAACTCAGCAGTGGCCTTAGGACTGGAAAAGGTCAGTTTTCATTCTAATCCTAAAGAAGGGCAATGCCAAAGAATGTTCAAACTACCATACAATTGCACTCATTTCACATGCTAGTAAGATGATGTCAAAATCCTTCAAGCTAAGTTTCAACAGTACACGAAGGCAGAGGAACAAGAAATCAAATTGCCAACATTCACTGGATCACAGAGAAAGCAAGGGAATTCCAGAAAAACATCTACTTCTGTATCACTGACTATGCTAAAGCCTTTGTGTGGATCACAACAAACTGTGGAAAATTCTTAAAAAGATGGGAACACAAGACCACCTTACCTGTCTCCTGAGAAACCTGTATGTGGGTCAAGAAGCAACAATCAGAACAAGACATGGAACAAAGGATGGGTTCAAAATTGGGAAAGGAGTACCACAAGGCTGTTTATTGTCACCTTGCTTATTTAAATTCTATGCAGAGTACATCATGGGAAATGCGAGATTGGATGAATACCAAGCTGGAATCAAGATTACCTGGAGAAATATCAACAATCTCAGATATGCAGATGATACCACTCTAATGGCAAAAAGTGAAAGGGAACTAAAAAGTCTCTTAATGAGGGTGAAAGAACAGAGTGAAAAAAGCTGGCTTAAAACTCAACATTCAAAAAACTAAGATCATGGTATCTGGTCCCATCACTTCATGGCAAATAGAAGGGTAAAAAATGAAAGCAGTTGGAGAGGGTGTGGAGAAAAGGGAACCCTCTTACACTGTTGGTGGGAATGCAAACTAGTACAGCCACTATGGAGAACAGTGTGGAGATTCCTTAAAAAACTGGAAATAGAACTGCCTTATGATCCAGCAATCCCACTGCTGGGCATACACACTGAGGAAACCAGAAGGGAAAGAGACATGTGTACCCCAATGTTCATCACAGCACTGTTTATAATAGCCAGGACATGGAAGCAACCTAGATGTCCATCATCAGATGAATAGATAAGAAAGCTGTGGTACATATACACAATGGAGTATTACTCAGCCATTAAAAAGAATACATTTGAATCAGTTCTAATGAGGTGGATGAAACTGGAGCCTATTATACAGAGTGAAGTAAGCCAGAAAGAAAAACACCAATACAGTATACTAATGCATATATATGGAATTTAGAAAGATGGTAACAATAACCCTGTATACGAGACAGCAAAAGAGACACTGATGTATAGAACAGTCTTATGGACTCTGTGGGAGAGGGAGAGGATGGGATGATTTGGGAGAATGACATTGAAACATGTATAATATCATGTATGAAACGAGTTGCCAGTACAGGTTCAATGCACGATACTGGATGCTTGGGGCTGGTGCACTGGGACAACCCAGAGGGATGGTATAGGGAGGGAGGAGTGGGGAGGGTTCAGGATGGGGAACACATGTATACCTGTGGCGGATTCATTTCAATATTTGGCAAAACCAATACAATATTGTAAAGTTTAAAAATAAAATAAAATTTTAAAAAAAAGTGAAAGCAGTGACAGATTTCTTGGACTCCAAACCACTGCAAACAGTGACTACAAACATGAAATTAAAAGACACTTGCTCTTTAGACAAAGTGTATTAAACTTAGACAGTGTATTAAAAAGCAGAGACATCACTTGACCAACAAAAGTCCGTTTAGTGAAAGCTATGTTTTCAGTAGTAATGTACGGAATTGAGAGTTGGACCATAAAGAAGGCTGAGCGCCAAAGAATCGATCTGTGGTGCTGGAGACAACTTTCAGAGTCCCTTGAACTGCAGGGAGATCAAAAGGGTCAACCCTAAGGCAAATCAACCCTGAATATGCATTGGAAGAACTGATACTGAAGCTGAAGCTCCAATATTTTGGCCACCTGATGCAAAGAGCCAACTTAACAGAAAAGACCCCAATGCTGGGAAAGATTGAAGGCTAAAGGAGAAGGGGGTGGCAGAGGATGAGATGGTTAGATAGCATCACTAACACAATGGACATGAATCTGAGCAAACTCCAGGAGACAGTGAAGGGCAGAGGAGGCTGGCATGCTGTAGTCCACGGGGTGGCAGAGTCAGACAAGGCTTAGCAACTGAACAACAAAAGTGAGAGAAAGACTACTAGCTTAAAGGACTGGTTTTGAGAAAACATTTCCCTTAAGCATTTAATACTACAGTAATGTGAAATAGCCCAATCCATGCATTAAAGATCAGAAAATGATTTATATCTGTTTTATTTTCTCACTCCATACTCAACAATGAGTATTTTTGCCCTGCCTGATAATTAAAGAGGTTAAAATATATTTTGATTCAATACTTTACTTTCCTAACATTCTTCCTTCCAACTATAAGGAAAGAGGTCCTTTTACTTGCTTTCTAAAGTCAATCCATCAACTGATATTCTTGATCTCCATAGTCCTTCACATCCCCCTTAGGCACAATCTTCCATGTGTATTTCAAACCTCTATCATCTCTTATCTCTACTCCACAGGATACTTTTCTTCCACTGCTGAGCATATTTGTTTAAAACCTATTCATCTCATTCCTTTTGAGACCACTTTCCTGGAAATGTGGTATACAACTATTGCCTCCATTTACTAATAAATATTTTACTAGATATCTTTAGCAATCTCTTACGTATCTATCACTACAAAGACACTGCAATTTGAAGATTACTACTGGCCCTTTGAAGACTGTCAACAATGTTTTTGTGAAAATCATGGACAATCATTGGGTCATCAAGTTTGCTCATCCTTATTCCTCTAAACTTTCTGCTATCTTGTTCTTTTCAAACACTCAACTATTTCTCCTCCTTGTTTCTTATAGTTTCTTCTGATTCATTTGCTGACTCCTTTGCTTCCTCCAGTTGCAACAGCTGGTGTCTCCCCAAACTCTGAAATCACTTGTTCTCCATAAGGAAACATTCATTCAATATACGACTCCTCTAGTCCCATACTTTTGCACCTGCATTTCCAATTTCCTGTAAAACACTGAACTTCTGTGTCCTCGAACTCATTAAGTTCAAAGCTAAACATTATTCCACGACCAATCTTTCCTCTCCAACTACCCTGTTTCTCGGTAACAATTCCAACTCTTCCTTCTCATTTTTCTCCCTGCCTATTAAAATACACCTTAGTCATCTTTTACTCTTCACTCAAGTTTTACATCCAAAGTACCATCAAATTGTGATATATTCCTTAAAAATATATTTATTAGCCCTCTCAAATCACCTTCACTTCCATTCTTAATTTTAGCCACTTATTTCCAACTCAAGCCCCTTTCCCCAACCCAACCCTTTTCCCAACCCAAGACTAGTTTTTCCATAGACACCTCTCTTACCTTGTCATTACCTTGCTTGAGATCCCGTAACAATTCCCACACACCTAAATAAATGGAGTCAGAACTCTCTGTCTGGGCTTCAAGGCACCACCTTATCTGATCATAGTATCTGACCCTATTTGGGTTCACTCTTTACTGCTTTAGTTCTTACCCCAAGATCCATGGACAAACGGTCTTCCCAAAATCTAACAGCCCTCTAAGGTTGAATGCAAAATGTTTTATGCATGTGTAAATGGTAGGAGAAGGGGGTGAAGAAAGGTCTTTTTTTCCCTGTGGTTAAGTCTGTGAAGAAATGGACCCTTACTTAAATCACCTTTGTACCTTGCCACCAACACCTAAGTCCAATCGCCCAATAACACCAATGTATTACCAAATCCAAGCTCCCTCTGCTCACCACAAGACAGGTCAATGATTCAGAGATGAGGTGTTCAGGGAAGCCAATTATTTTCCAATAAAGAAAATAAATTTTCTTTATTTTATGACTGTATTCGGAAAGCCAGTTGACCAAGAAGATGGTAGACTAACATCTCAAAATAACCATCTTATCCGGCGCTAGATGCCAGTTCTTTTATAGATGAGAGATGGGAGGAGGTGAGGAAACAAAGTAAAAAGGCCATTAATCTTGAAAGTATCTCCTAGAAGAACAAGCCTTAGGCAGGGGATGTACTAATTTCTTCCTTCCTGTCATCTACAGGCGGGCAGGGTTCTAAACCAAGGCACTTTAATAACAGTCAGGCAGAGGTGCAGAATTCTCAGGCAGGCCACTATGTACTACAATAACAAAAGCAACTACAAGCAAGTCAAAGAAACAGTTTCAACACGGAATCAGAATTGGCTTTACCCTGCAACAAATGCTTAGCCCAGAGCTAAGCAGGTCCTGTGAAACGCACCTGAGCAGCCAAGTATTGTAAAGGTAACGACCACACGACAGGGCAAAACACAAAGTTTACTGCTATGGCTGAACCAATAACAAAGTATCTTACCAATAAAATGCCGTGATGACGCTGTCACCCATTCCCTTCACGAATCATTCTTCAAGCCGGGATCCAAAACTCCATCAAAACTGCAATCCCTCGAGGTAAAAAAGCCGCCAAAATGACAGCAAAGAGAAAGTCCAGAAGAACCCCTGGCCCTCCCAAATTCCCTCAAGCTCCACCACAAGACGCTTCAAGACGGACGCAAACGAGCCCAGAAAGACCTCCGCTCCCAAAGACGCCAGCCCAGCCTGGCACCTCAAGCCGAAGGGATATATCCGCTGCCTCAACCACCAGCTCCGCGACCCTCGCTCATAAGGAGTCAGCTTCAGCCCGCGGAGGGAAAGGGCAAGGGACAGTGTGTCCCACCTCGCCCCTCTCCACTTGAGCCCTCAGAGGCCAACGCTAGCTCGGAAATCCCGCCTTTGAGAAGCGGCAAATTGGCGTTCAGCCACCTCTTCCGTTTAAAATCGTTTCCCGACTCGCTCTGCGGCCGGACGCAGGACGTCTCCGCGGTGCCGATACCAAGTCTGTGAAGCTAATGAAGCAACTACGGTCGCCATTTTAACTGAGGGCATGGGAACGATCTAACCGTTACCGTCTACTTCCCTTCTCTCTGTCTTCCTTTTTTACCGGCGTTAAGCATTCCTTCCAATTTCCTCCCGTAGTAAATATGGCTGCGACGACACCCTGCCTCCTCCCCCGCGCTCTGATTGGTTGACTCCTTCTACCGTAATTTTGGTTCGTCGCGGGGTGGGTTAAGGAGTGAATGGCGCTCAGTGGCATGTATGTGTGGTTCCAGGCCCTAAAAGCATTGTGGATTTGCTTGCTTTCCTCCTTCTGAAGACTAGAGGTCGGCCGACAGGTTTGGGAGGTTTGAAATGCGGGGTTGATTTCTTCCCTGTTTTCCGGTTCTGCCCGCGGGAACCTTCAGGAAAGCGTGGAAAGACGGGAAGGGCGTGCGCCTGCTGACCGGCCCCTTGCTGCCTCTGCACGGTCGTGGTATCCCGCCTTGCGCTGCTGTATGGAGTCATTCGCTTGTCGCTTCTGGCCTACCTTTAATAGAAGTGCAAACGGATGCATTGAGAAGGGGGAAAGGGTATTAAAAAATCTTTACCCTACTCACTTTCCCCAAAGGCCCCAACGACTTTGCAGATTTATCTAGTTTACCTACACGAGCATTTGAATGTTCAGAGGACAAGGGCTTCAATATTAAAAAGAGTGGGAACTCCTGGCGTTTTAAGGGATTTGTTACAGTTCCTAAACTGACTTTTGACCACCATCCAACACCTGCAGCGTGAGATTCCTGAGCGTTTTACCATCCTGCGGCTCCAACATGTTCTGTTGGTTAAGTCGACTGTGCGGGGAATTATCCACACCCACCAGAAGGACCACCCAGTTGATCTGGAGTTCTGCCGCCCGAAGTATGGTACTGAGTTCACAGAGAATTCCAGGTGAATGCAGTATGGAACTTTGTCCTCTGAACAGCACTGCCTCTTGTTCTCTGCAGCCAGAGTGCTTTATTCCATTTCCCCACAAGTCTTGACTGGCTAGCTTTATGTATAGGAGCACATTATTCACCCTCTTCCTTTTTTATTTTTTCCCCTGAAGTTTAAAAAGACCAGTAGAGTAATCACATGAATAGTCTGTTCATTTAGTTGATGCCTAAATAAGAAGCCTAAATTTTCTTGCATACTTGAGAATACTTTAAATAGGGTTTTCTAGTGTACAAGTGACTGTTTCACTCTAGATTCATATACTAAAACCAGTTACTGCACCAACAAACTTATGTAATTTCCAGGCCTTTTACTTCATTTGAGGAAGAATGTGCACTATAAAGAACAGATCGGTGCAAACACTGAGTGATCAAAAATATTTATAGTCTTAAGAGGAGGCAAAATTTTACATTGACAGTTATTCACTTGGATTTTGACATATTTGCAGGCAATTTTAATAGTGATTGATTACGTTCTTCAACTTTAGATTTTATCCATTGACATGAAATACCAAAGATGGTATGATTTAAGAGTCTATTCTCAGAAATTTGCAAATGATATACTTTTAATCTTGCCTTTTTCCCCCTCTTTTTCAAAAGAACTCAGTAGCTTTGTTGCCCGGACCAACACATGTGGAGAGTTGCGTTCTTCTCACTTAGGCCAAGAAGTCACCTTATGTGGATGGATTCAGTTCCGAAGGTAGATAGAGGCAAGTGGTGTAAGAACACATGGTGATGGTTTTCCCAAGGCAGTTTCAAACCTTTATTAATTTTCAACCGTCAGAAGAATAAAAGCTTTGCAGCTCTTGCAGGATTCTCAGAAGTCATTGAGTTTTCAGTTTTATTTTGTTTTGAAAAACTCAAATAGTGTCACTCAGTAAGTACCAGTAACATTTGTTGAAGCGTATAATAATGAAGTGTGATCTACCAGAGGACAGAAATGTCTCTAGATTTACTAAGATTGAAGAGTTCCTAGAACTAGTAATTGGGTAAGCTGATAAGCATCAATAGCATAAAAAAGCATATTTTATTCTAAATTTAGGTAGAGAAAGGCCTAAAAATATGAACAATGATTCCTTGATGTTGAGTCCATTTTTTTGTTGTTTGGCTCTTTATTTCTAGAACATATGTGAATAGCACAGTAATTCACAATGAAGAGCTCCAAAATACATAGATTGTGTGACTTTCCTAAAAAATATGTCCCCTTTGGGTGGATATTTGACCCAGACCTTTGGTGACTTCTATCTCCTGAAATGAAAATCTGAGGAGGCTTTTCTGTACCTCTTCTTGGTACTAAAAACGTGAGAAATGTAGGTTGAATGCTATAATATTGGGATTTGGGGACCTTTTGATAGTTTGTAGAGGTTTAAGTTAGTATTAGACCTCTTTTAGAAAATTTTAGATTGCATCTCATATTTGGTGGTAGTGTTCAGTTGCTAAGTCGACCCCATGGACTGCAGCATGCCAGACTTCCTTGTCTTTCACTATCTCCCAGGGTTTGCTCAAACACATGTCTTTGAGTCTTATATTTAGAAAAAGGTAAGATTTTATATTGCTGCATTTAAAGAAATGACCAATCAGATGTCTCTAATATCCTAAAATATTACTTTTGGATTTTAATATGTGCAAGGTTTCCAAATTTAGTTAAATTTTCTTATAAAGACTTAAGCTAATAAAATTTTTAAAAATCTGCCTTTTTATTAATAACTCATCTGGATATTATTCGTAAGCTGTACATACAGCTAATAAAAGTTGATATTGCAAATGAAAAAAGTGTTTTTTCCTTAATAACCTACATAGATAATTGCATGAATATAGATAGCTATGAAGCACAGTATTTATTATAAAAAAAGAACGTGAGAAATTGCATGGGCTTTTTGTTTAGTTTGTTTTGCCTGCTTAAATTTTGGTCTCAGAGATTTTATCCTAATATGTTCATTTTATTCATTAATCAGGCAAAATATCTTCCTGGTCCTAAGAGATTTCCATGGACTTGTTCAAGTTGTCATTCCCCAGGATGAGGTAATAGAAAGGTCCTCCTATTACCTGAAAGTTTCTTTGATGCTTTGAAACAAAGCATGTTGGATCAGTGTGCTTGAGGTTTTTGTTAAAACTACTGTAAGCAGCATTAAGACTGATGACAAACTGGGAAAAAATATGTACAATTCATGTTACAGACAAAGGACTAATTTCTCTAATACATAAAGGCTTCTACAAATCAATAAAAACATTTTTTTAAGACCAGTGATCCAGTAGAAATATGAATGCAGAATATGAACATAAAATCTATAGAAAAGAAGATATAAATGGCTGTTTTTTTATATGTCTGTAGACATATGAAAATTTGCCAACTTTACTCATAGGCAGAAAAATGTGAATTAAATTGCACAGAATTGGGGAATTCCCTGGTGGCCTAGTGGTTAGGATTCCAGACTTTCACTGCCATGGCCCAAGGTTGAAGAACTGAGACCCTGCAAGCCATGCAACATGGCAAAAAAAAACATTATACAGAATTGTTATTTTTGATGCATTAGATTGACAACACACAGTGTTTGGGAAAATAAATGCTCATCCATTCCTGGAGGAAGTACAAGTTGGCACTAGCACTATGGAGGGCAATTGGCAATATCAAAATCATAAATGCATATATTCTTTGAACCATTCATTCCAGTTCCAATCAATTATCTTAAAGTTATCTTACAAACAGACTAACATAGATGCAAAATGACACAAATATAATACCAGATTATTCACTGCTGAATTGTTTTTAATTGAAAGTTGGGAATAACTTAGATATTCCCCAATAAGAGACTGGTATAAAAATTAACGTACATCCTCACAGCAAGGAAAAGCTGGAAGAAGCTCTTTATATACTAATACGGGAAAAAATCCAAATTGTATTGTTAGATATGAAAACAGGATACAGAAGAGCATGTAGAGTGATATTATCTGTACTAAAAGGGCGTGTGTGTGTCTGTGTGTGTGTGTGTGTGTTACAAAATATACCTGAAACGACACATAACATTGAGGAGGGGAATTAAGGGGTGGAGGGAAAAGATAGGAGAGAGACTTTTCACTGTAGATCTGTTTGTACCCTTTGAGATTGAGCCATATGAAGTACTACCTGCTCCAGAAGTAATTACCATTAAAATTAGATAATTCTCGCCATGCTTCTTGGCCAATTGGTTTATAATGTGGTAATATTTACAAATTTTTATATGCCTGAGAAAAATAAGATTTACTCAGCTGTTAATGTTTGAATTAAGTAAAGAGTCATGGGTTATCTTTCAGATATCAGAGATGAGCATAGCTAACCTAGGAGAAGTCTTTCATTGCTCCTAGATTTAACTGTCCCTAAGTTTAACCCTGGAGACAGTTGCCTTTCAAGTATGTGGGGCTTGTTTGCATTAATCATTCTTCTTACTTTCTATTAAGGAAAAAAAATTTGGAGACAGTTGCCTTTAAAGTATGTGGGGCTTGTTTGCATTAATCATTCTTCTTAGTTTCTCTTAAGGAAAAACAAATTTAATTCTTAACTAATAGTTTTATATGCTCGGTTATATGGCATCAAAATGGGGATTCAATTTATCAAGTTTTTGTTTTTTTTTTTTAACCAAATTCTTTAATAAAGTCATTAACGGCAGCCCTGGTATTTATGGTAATTAAGCTATGAGTATTAACATTTTTCTAAGCCATAATCTAGTTGCTGCAGAGTTCTTTAAGTTCACTTGTTTGTTGGAACTGTTTTTCCCTCTTACTCTGTAGTCTGCTGCTTCGGTGAAGAAGATTTTATGTGAAGCTCCCATGGAATCTGTGGTGCAAGTGTCTGGGACAGTAATTTCCCGACCTCCAGGACAAAAGAATCCAGTTAGTAATTTAGAAACCGTCTATTTAAATTTTACCTGTGTACATTTGCACAATCAACACATTCAAGCAACAGAGACTGTGTATCTATTAGATATCTAGCACTAAAGCTCTGCAGGTTCTACAGATGAACCTACAGATTTAAAAATCATCACTGCGAACATAAGCACCTAAATAAACATGCATGTTAAGACATTTGTTAATGAGCTCGTCAGCCACAAAGATGCATAAGAACATCAGTCATACACAGACATTTATGTTTTAGACTATGCACTATTAGCATCCCATGCGTTTTACATATGTAAATAAATGCTTGCATTTCATAAATATTCATTGTGTACATGATTGATTGAATGATTTTTAAAACAGGTCTTTTCTCTCTCTTTAAGAAAATGCCAACAGGTGAGATTGAAATCAAAGTTAAGACAGCTAAACTTCTGAATTCCTGCAAGAAGCTGCCCTTTGAAATTAAGGACTTTATGAAGGTGCCATCTTCTGTTACTAATAAAATAGAGTGTCTAGAAAATGCTGGTAACCAGCAAAGTGTTTTTGGAATTTTAAGAAAAAGTTTTTCTACGAAATTAAGCATTCTGTTATAGCTATGTCATGAATATTCTTCTAATTTTATAATTTCCTGGTAAACTGTTCTTAAATATCAACATTTCATTAAGCTAGAATTTTTGTTCAGACAGTTGGAAACATGGTTCTCTTTAAGACTTCAGTGTCATTTTGTTCAAGTTTTTTTGTTGCTATGGTTTTACATTTTGAAGGGAAATTTGTATCTACCATTGGAATGGCCAAATGGCATATATTGAGCAATGCACATGTTAAGTTTAAGCCTCTAACAATGATAAAATGTTCATAAATCATACAAATATTATTACTTTAATTTAGGATATTCTTTGAGAAAGCTAGATAGCCCTGAATATGTAAGCCCAGCTACTTTTCAGCTTTGTGACAATTATCTACAGTTGTCACAAATAATCTATAGCTACCTGTATAATACCTAATTTGTAAACTAACCTATAAAACATACATTTTTAAATTGTATGGCCACTTTGTCTTATATTTGAGTTCCCAATACTTAATATTTTAATTAGAAAAAGCAATATAAGTACAGAGTTGACCTTGTTATGGGGGGGGGGGGGGGGGGCAGGGAGGAAATGTACAGTTTTCCCCCAGCTATAAGCTCTTAAAAAGAGAAGTGCAGACGGTTCTTCTATTTCTATTTTAGTATCAAAGAAATAACCTATTCTGGGGAAAGGACTTTTTAAAAAAAGTTGTCAGCACAAGAGGGAGGCAAAGATTTACCATCTTAAAAAATAAGCAGACCTCCTTGTTATGTTCCTACCAGTACAGTTGTAGCGTCGTCCTCTGTTCCCTTCATTTCACTTCTCCCATTCAGGTGAAAAGTCGTGGCTGTTTTTGGCTCTGCTGTTGATTTTTTAATAATCTTTGAAATCTTTACTTTTTCTGTTTTTTCAAGACCAAACTCCAGGCTTAAAAATGAATAATGGATAGAGAGTTCCCGGTGACCTAGTGGTTAGGATTCCAGAATCCTTTCACTGCCATGGCCCAGGTTCAATCCCTGGTTGGGGAACGGAGATTTCAATAAGCCCCATGGTGTGGTCAAGAAAGAAAAAAAGGGGGGGGGGCCGGAAATGAATGGATACAAGTTTAGAAAAGTAGATAAATTTCAGTCAGTGAAGTGTGGTTCCCTGAAAAATGTAAAATCTGTACTAGTAACAAGCCTAGAAATTGTGAGAATTAAGGATGCTGGTGTATATACAACTGGTAGAAGCTAAAGATAGAGCTAAAGTTTTTGAAAATTCAGTCTGTGTCTGAAGTTAATACCTTTTTAATGATTGAAACATTTGAAATATTTTAACATTTGAAGCATATTTAAACATAAAAATCTTTACATTTGTTTAGAAAACAGAGACTCTTCGTTTGCAGTACCGCTACTTAGATTTGCGTAGTGCCCAAATGCAGTATAACCTGCGACTGAGATCCCAGATGGTCATGAAAATGCGGGAATATCTCTGTAATCTACATGGTAAGGAAAGAAACAATAATTTCCATGTGTTTTATCCTAGAGCATAATTTAGTAACATAAAGCATAATTTAGTTCCCTCAGTTCAGTTCAGTTCAGTTGCTCAGTCGTGTCCGACTCTTTGCGACCCCATCAATCACAGCACACCAGGCCTCCGTGTCCATCACCAACTCTAGGAGTTCACTGAGACTCACGTCCATCAAGTCAGTGATGCCATCCAGCCATCTCATCCTCTGTCGCCCCCTTCTCCTCCTGCTCCCAATCCCTCCCAGCATCAGAGTCTTTTCCAATGAGTCAACTCTTCGCATAGGTGGCCAAAGTACTGGAGTTTCAGCTTTAGCATCAGTCCTTCCAAAGAAATCCCAGGGCTGATCTCCTTCAGAATGGACTGGTTGGATCTCCTTGCAGTCCAAGGGACTCTCAAGAGTCTTCTCCAACACCACAGTTCAAAAGCATCAATTCTTCAGCGCTCAGCCTTCTTCACAGTCCAACTCTCACATCCATACATGACCATAGGAAAAACCATAGCCGTGACTAGACAGACATTTGTTGGCAAAGTAATGTCTCTGCTTTTGAATATGCTATCTAGGTTGGTCATAACTTTCCTTCCAAGGAGTAAGTGTCTTTTAATTTCATGGCTGCAGTCACCATCTGCAGTGATTTTGGAGCCCAGAAAAATAAAGTCTGATACTGTTTCCCCACCTATTTCCCATGAAGTGATGGGACCAGATGCCATGATCTTCGTTTTCTGAATGTTGAGTTTTAAGCCAACTTTTCAACTCTCCACTTTCACTTTCATCAGGAGGCTTTTTAGTTCCTCTTCACTTTCTGCCATAAGGGTGGTGTCATCTGCATATCTGAGGTTATTAATATTTCTCCCGGCAATCTTGATTCCAGCTTGTGCTTCATCCAGCCCAGCATTTCTCATGATGTACTCTGCATATAAGTTAAATAAGCAGGGTGACAATATACAGCCTTGACGTACTCCTTTTCCTATTTGGAACCTGGGTCATAAATATAGACTTTTCAAGGTGATAGTGCCTGTGTATATCGGCTATATATTGCCCATCACATTGAGGTGGACCAGCCCTTTGGTTTTTATCTGTAAGTTTTCTTAGTTGTTTCTCATGCTTATACATCATTTATTGGGAGCTCAGAAATGTCACATGAGGGACTTGCCTGGTGATTCAGTGTTAAGACTGCACTCCCAAAGCAGGGGGCCTAGGTTTGATCTCTGGTCAGAAAACTAGATCCCACATGCCCAAACTAAAACCTGAGGCAGCCAATTAAATAAAATTTAAGAAAAGAAGAAGAAGAAGAAATGTCATGTGAATGAAACTAGACTTTTCAATCAGTCCTGGACTTTTTTCTACTATATTTGTGTTATATTTGCTATGCTAGCAGAACAGGAAAACCAGAACAGTTCAATACACAAGAATCCGTCAACAGAATTATTTCAGGACAAGAGTACAAACTTTATGAATAGAATAGAAAATCTTCAGCTTCCCTCTTGAACTGGTAGAAACCAGCATTAATGTGCTTGGTAACTCAATTACAGTCAAAATTCCTAATTAAATGGTAGCCTCAGATTTGTTGGACAGTACTTGGTAAATTCATGTTTGGTAAATTCCCATCTATTAAATTCTGACATGTCTCTCTTTTTTAGGTTTTGTGGATGTAGAAACACCAACATTATTCAAGAGGACTCCAGGGGTATGTATATTCCTTAAGTCAGCCTACTAATAATGTCCTGCTGGTTATGAAACTAGACCACTTTGCTTTTATATTGCCTTAGTTCTATTTCTTTTATTTTACTGCCTTAGGATGGTCACATTAACTAGGTGTTTTTAGAGTTGAAAAAATAATATGGGTTAATACTTTTAGTCAGAATGTTTTAATCCTATATCATTTTCTTTCCATTGAGCTTTATAGCTACCAATCAATAATGAATTTGTTCTTTAAAACTAAATCACATGTTCACTAAGAATTGACATTTCCAAACACTGGTATTTATACAATCCATGGACTTATAAAATTATAGTTTAAGTTTAGATAAGCAATTAAGAATTACTTGCATAGGAACTGATGCCCAAAATCCTTTTAGTTGGACTTCCCTCCTGGTCCCTTGGTGAAGAATCGGCCTGCCAGTGCTGGGGCACGGATTCTATCACTGGTCCAGAAAGATTCTACGTGCCGTGCAACAACTAAGCCCATGTACTGAAACTGCTGAGCCCATGCAGCACACCTACTGATGCCTGTGCACCCTGAGCCCATGCTCTGCAATTAGAGAAGCCACTGCAATGAGAAGCCTGCACACCACAACTGGAGACTAGCTCCTGATTGCTGCAACTAGAGAAAACAACCACATAGAACAAAGATCCAGCACAGCCAAAAATAATAAATAAACAGGATTCCAAATTAAAAAAAACAAAAAACTTTTAACTAGTAACACAATTGGGCATTCATCTCAAAAAGCATAATACTAAGTTGGGATCAAACTGCCAACATCCACTGGATCATCAAAAAAGCAAGAGAGTTCCAGAAAAACATCTATTTCTGCTTTATTGACTATGCCAAAGCCTTTGACTGTGTGGATCACAATAAACTGTGGAAAATTCTGAAAGAGATGGGAATACCAGACCACCTGACCTGCCTCTTGAGAAGCCTGTATGCAGGTCAGGAAGCAACAGTTAGAACTGGACATGGAACAACAGACTGGTTCCAAATAGGAAAAGGAGTACGTCAAGGCTGTATATTGTCACCCTGCTTATTTAACTTATATGCAGAGTACATCATGAGAAACGCTGGGCTGGAGGAAGCACAGGCTGGAATCAAGACTGCTGGGAGAAATATCAATAACCTCAAATTTGCAGATGACACCACCCTTATGGCAGAAAGTGAAGAAGAACTAAAGAGCCTCTTGATGAAAGTGAAAGAGGAGAGGGAAAAAATTGGCTTAAAGCTCAACATTCAGAAAACTAAGATCATGGCATCGGTCCCATCACTTCATGGCAAAGAGATGGGGAAACAGTGGCTGACTTTATTTTGGGGGGCTCCAAAATCACTGCAGATGGTGATTGCAGCAAGGAAATTAAAAGATGCTTACTTCTTGGAAGGAAAATTATGACCAACCTAGATAGCATATTCAAAAGCAGAGACATTACTTTGCCAACAAAGGTCTGTCTAGTCAAGGCTATGGTTTTTCCAGTAGTCATTATGGATGTTAGAGTTGGACTATAAAGAAAGCTGAGCACCAAAGAATTGATGCTTTTGAACTGTGGTATTGGAGAATACTCTTGAGAGTCCCTTGAACTGCAAGGAGATCCAACCAGTCCATCCTAAAGATCAGTCCTGGGTGTTCATTGGAAGGACTGATGTTGAAGCTGAAACTCCAATACTTTGGCCACCTGATGTGAAGAGCTGACTCATTTGAAAAGACCCTGATGCTGGGAAAGATTGAGGGCAGGACGAGAAAGGGACGACGGAGGATGAGATGGTTGGATGGCATCACCGACTCAATGGACATGGGTTTGGGTGGACTTTGGGCGTTGGTGATGAACAGGGAGGCCTGGCGTGCTGCGTGCGGTTCATGGGGTCTCAAAGAGTCAGACACGACTGAGCAACTGAACTGAATATTAAGTATACTTAATATGTACAAATATTATTATACTTAATATGTACAAACATTATTTAAAGCCTACTATGTGCCAACCTTTTGGGGACTGAAGGATGAGTCAGAAATGAACTGTCATTTGTGGGAACTTTACTCTTTAGTTGATTTCATTGAGGAACGACTTCCACCAGTTGTTGGATATGTTTTTTTAATAATATTTCTGCACTCCCTCTCTCTCATTCAAAGGGTGCAAAAGAGTTTGTAATACCATCCAGGGAACCTGGGAAGTTTTATTCTCTCCCTCAGAGTCCTCAACAGTTTAAGCAGCTTCTGATGGTTGGTGGTCTAGACAGGTGAGCTTTCTTTATGCTAGCAGTGGTCAGAAAAAAGGGAAAGAGGGGAAAGGAAACACAAAATTGTCTAATCTTTCAAAAGAAGTTTCGAAAATGTATGAGAGTTTGGAAAATACTTGTAAAATACCCTAAAAACGTGTAGTTATTATGTAAAGATTTATTCAGTGTCCATTATGTACAAAGTTCTATGCTAATAGATGGGACAAGGGGTTAAAAACAAAAAAGAATAGGTTTTGCTCTTGAGCTGATGAATCTAAGACAAAACAGGATAATAAAACCAAGTGTGACGTAAACCAAAAATAAGTATGCTGAGAGTTGCAGACTGGTTGCCTTAAGTAGTTGGAAATTATATTGTTTTGGGGAATATCATTAAAAACTTTGTGATCTAGGCCTTCTGGGACAGAGCTGCATTTCAGCAGGTGAAAATGAAAGTTGGAACAGCATAGCCCAGGAAGGCTCAAGTGTACTCATGGAGCAGTGGGTATTTCAGTTTGGCTGAAGCAAAAGAGTATGTATATAAAGAAGCATGGACTGTCCTGTGTGTCAGTCTAATATTTGGACATCCAAAGGTGCCATTGTATGTTTTTAAGAAAATATACAGAGTAGTTAACTTCTCGTGGGTCAACCATATGTCGGAGTAGGTTAGAGCATCTTAAGGATTTTACAGTTTCTTGCGTTGCTTTAGTAGTAGTATTATTTCATAGCCTACATTGCCAGGAACTATTAGGGGAAAGTGTGTGTGTGTTTCTAGAATCCTGACTGAATTAATGCTGTTTTCCAATTGTAGATATTTTCAGGTTGCCCGATGTTACCGAGACGAAGGTTCAAGACCAGACAGACAGCCCGAATTTACTCAGGTACTTATATTCATTCGCCTCTTATTGATTCAGCCTTGCTACACCCAAGAATGTGGACAGAAATTATACTTTCTTCTCATTCCATTTATCTATCAGATATTTAATTAAACCAACCTGTAGTTAAGGCATTAATTATTTAATTTTTGATCCATTTACAAAGAATATGGTCTCATGTTGATGTTTGACAGAAAACAACAAAATTCTGTAAGGCAATTATCCTTCAATTAAAAAATAAATTAAAAGAAAAAGAATATGGTCATAAACTAAGGATGAACAGATTCCTAAAGTGTTTCAATGATCATGATATGATAAAGTTCTTTTAAAAAAATCTCTTGTGCACTAAAACCAACAATTTCTCGTGTTGACATTTAATCTGTAAACAGATCTAGTCAGTGTGAACAAAGCTATTATGATTTAGTTTCTATGTTATATCATATTAACCAGTGTAGGTGAAGCACAAAAGCCGTAAGATTTAGAGATGGACAGACATTAAGATCAAATACAGTTTAACTGCACACACTCAGAAGTCACTTAGCCTCTCTGAGCCTTCAGCCATGGGATAGTTGTGGGCACTAACAGTTGGATGTATGTAGAGCATTAGCACAGGGCCTGGCACAAAACAGACATACTACAATATTTAACCTGCTCCCCCACGTAGTAAGAACAGAATCCAATGGTAACTTGAAACAAGAGGAATACATAACTGTGTATGTCTTTATTAATACGGTGGCTCTTCAAGTTAGTTTCCGTATGTTGTTTCGGTTTCAGATCGACATAGAGATGTCCTTTGTAGACCAGACGGGCGTCCAGAGTCTAATTGAGGGCTTGCTCCAGTATTCGTGGCCCAGTGACAAAGATCCTCTGGTGGTCCCTTTTCCTTCTATGCCTTTTGCTGAGGCACTGGCCAGCTATGGAACCGATAAACCTGACACTCGCTTTGGGATGAAGGTACTTTTCTTCACTTTTCCCAGGACTCCGCCCCCAAATGGTCCTGTAGTCAATTTTGAACCACTTTAACCTTTACAACCAGTTACACTGTTGTATCATATTTTTTGCTGTTCTCTTAGCTTGTTACTTTTGTTGTTACCCAGCGACAGCAAGAGAGAATAATAGCATGTTAACATTACAATCGGAGAAGGCAATGGCACCCCACTCCAGTACTCTTGCCTGGAAAATCCCATGGACGGAGGAGCCTGGTAGGCTGCAGTCCATGGGGTCACGAAGAGTCAGACACGACTGAGCGACTTCACTTTCACTTTTCACTTTCATGCACTAGAGAAGGAAATGGCAACCCACTCCAGTGTTCTTGCCTGGAGAATCCCAGGGACGAGGGAAGCTGGTGGGCTTCCGTCTATGATGTCGCAAAGAGTCGAATATGACTGAAGCAACTTAGCAGCAGCAGTAACATTACAATACCTTTTCTCTATCTACTGTGTTCCAAGATCCATTTTCAAGAGCAAGGTTTTTCCTACTGACAAGTTATTAGTTATATGGATGTGAATGGTAACTTGAAAGAAAAAAAAACTTACTCTTTCCTCTTGAATTTTTCTTAAGCTAAAATGGACTTGGAAGGCAAATGATTAAGGGTTATTTATTCTCTTTCCCTGGTCTATAAAGAGCTCAAACATGGGAAATGTTTATTCGCAGAGCAGTTTCCCTTAGGAAGCCACTTTTTATTTTCTCTTAGAGAGCAACAGTTCTTCATTGCTGTAATGCTGATGACATTTATCTTGGTTCTCAGTGTAGATTCCTTAGAAACTGAATTCTGCCTGGTCCACAAATAGGCAGCACTTAATTCTTATAATGAAAAAAATGTAACAGAAAAAGTTATACCTACCTGCTTACAGCAGCCAGGTTAACTACTCCTTGTTTCTTTTGTAATATGAAATGGTCGTTCTTCTTAAGTTAGGCTGCCTAAGTTAAATTCTGGCTCTGCTACTTACTGGCTGTGTTATCTTGGGCAAGTCATTTCTTTGTGCCTTGGTTTCCTCTTTATTAAATGGGGATAATAAGAGGGCCTACCTCATACTCTCATTGTACAGATGAAATGAACTATTACTGATACATTAGTACCTTAACATTTTTATGGTGCCCAACCTGCAGTAAACACTGGATGAACGTGCTCTGTAAATGTTAAGATCTATTCTCCTCTTTAAAATCTTGTTTGTAAAAGGTTTTGTGATAAAAATGACCTCACGTTGAGTTACCTTCTTCTGTTCTATTTTCCAGATTGTAGATATCAGTGACATGTTCAGAAACACAGAAGTTGGATTTCTCCAAGATGCCCTTAGTAAACCCCAAGGAACTGTCAAAGCCATATGTATCCGTAAAGGAGCAGTAAGTGGAGCCAATTCTATGTCTTCTCTAGAATCTGTATTTGGGAAGTAAATATGTTCAACATTGGCATGTTTAAGCTTCAGAGAGAAACATTCTCTTTAAATAAAAATGTAATTTGTCATATAGAGTCTAATAGTGTCTTTAGAAGCAGAAGATATTAAGAAGAGGTGGCAAGAATACACAAACTATACAAAAAAGATCTTCATGACCCAGATAATCAGGATAGTGTGATCACTCACCTAGAGCCAGACATCCTGGAATGTGAAGTCAAGTGGGCCTTAGAAAGCATCACTATGAACAAAGCTAGTGGAGGTGATGGAATTCCAGTTGAGCTGTTTCAAGTCCTAAAAGATGATGCTGTGAAAGTGCTGCACTCAATATGCCAGCAAATTTGGAAAACTCAGCAGTGGCCACAGGACTGGAAAAGGTCCGTTTTCATTCCAATCCCAAAGAAAGGCAATGCCAAAGAATGCTCAAACTACCACACAATTGCACTCATCTCGCACGCTAGCAAAGTAATGCTCAAAATTCTCCAAGCCAGGCTTCAGCAATATACGAACTGTGAACTTCCAGATGTTCAAGATGGATTTAGAAAAGGCAGAGGAACCAGAGATCAAATTGCCAACATCTGCTGGATCATAGAAAAAGCAAGAGAGTTCCAGAAAAACATCTATTTCTGCTTTATTGACTATGTCAAAGCCTTTGACTATACGGATCACAATAAGTTGTGGAAAATTCTGAAAGAGATGGGAATGCCAGACCACCTGACCTGCCTCTTGAGAAATCTGTATGCAGGTCATGAAGCAACAGTTATAACTGGACATGGAACAACAGACTGGTTTCAAATAGGAAAAGGAGTACGTTAAGGCTCTATATTGTCACCCTACTTATTTAACTTATATGCAGAGTACATCATGAGAATTGCTGGGCTGGATGAAGCACAAGCTAGAATCAAGACTGCTTGGGAGAAATATCAGTAACCTCAGATTTGCAGATGACACTACCCTTATGGCAGAAAGTGAAGAAGAGCTAAAGAGCCTCTTGATGAAAGTGAAAGAGGAGAGTGAAAAAGTTGGCTTAAAGCTCAACATTCAGAAAACGAAGATCATGGCAAATAGATGGGGAAACAGTGGAAACAGTGGCTGACTTTGTTTTTCTGGGCTCCAAAATCAGTGCAGATGGTGATTGCAGCCATGAAATTAAAAGACGCTTACTCCTTGGAAGGAAAGTTATGACCAACCTAGACAACATATTAAAAAGCAGAGACATTACTTTGCAAACAAAAGTCCGTCTAGTCAAAACTATGGTTTTTCCAGTAGTCATGTATGGATATGAGAATTGGACTGTAAAGAAAGCTGAGCACCAAAGAATTGATGCTTTTGAACTGTGGTATTGGAGAAGACTCTTGAGAGTCCCTTGGACAGCAAGGAGATCAAACCAGTCCATCCTAAAGGAGATCATCAGTCCTGGGTGTTCGCTGGATGGACTAATGTTGAAGCTGAAACTCTAATACTTTGGCCACCTGATGCAAAGAGCTGACTGATTTGAAAAGACCCTGATGCTGGGAAAGATTGAGGGCAGGAGGAGAAGGGGACAACAGAGGATGAGATGGTTGGATGGCATCACCGACTCAATGGACATGAGTTTAGGTGAACTCTGGGAATTGGTGATGGACAGGGAGGCCGGGCGTGCTGCAGTCCATGGGGTCACAAAGAGTCGGACACGACTGAGCAACTGAACTGAGTGTCTCTAGAACTATAAGGAGAGAATGATAAAACCTTATGAATTTGAGTTTACACTCTCAAGGTCTAGTGCTTTTATTTTTCTTTTTAATGCTGTAAAGTTCTGTACTTCCTTTGGGATTATTTTTCTGTTTCCAGCCTCAGTTTGTCCAAAGGCTCCCAGTTCTGTATCAATTTTAGCATAGCCATTGCTTGTTGGTTCGGGTTTTCTGAGGCTCTGGGATCTATTGTATTAATAATGGGAAGAGAAAGGAGGTGGAGCTATGAAAAGCAAAAGGAGTGGAAATGAGAGTAGGAGAATTGTTGGGTTGGTTAAGCATGGGCTCTTTAGTAATGGGACGTGTCTTTTTTATGTAGTTAGCACATCTGCTTTGGAAATAATTTAGGAAGAGGAATTCCAAATGTATTTTGAATAGGATGACTATTTTGAAAGACTACTCAGTTGAATATATAAGCATATTAGTATATTTAAAATGAGTATAAGAATTCAGTACCATTACTTTTTATTCACTTCATATGTTCAGTGGAAAGTAATTTGGTGCCCATACTCTAGTCCAGATATATTGAATGTGTCCAGGTAAGCTCAGTATAACATATATTGCTTGATATTATTTATCCCAATTTGAGTATATCCATTCTTTCCCAGGTAGATTAGAAGGGTCATGAGCCATGTAAACCTCTTTATATCTCCCGTACCTGAGCTCCATGAGTATTACTGATGATGAGAGCCATAGTATCTCACTTAGAAACACATTGGGATAATTTAAAGAAATAAGATATAAAGAATTTTAAGTGACCTGAAATAATCAAATTCCAAGCCTTCTTATTGATTTTGTTGATCTTTCACAATTCAGTTGTAAAGATATATTTTGAACATATTATGTATGCACAGTCTTCTGTGGAATACATTCACAGCTGTTTCCATTGAGACCTGCATAATTAGAAAGAATACACCTGAAACAAGCCTTAAAATTTTGTCATTTGACAATAGAAATTAAATCTTTATTGAACCTTATATTATAATGGAAAGACACAAAATATATTTCTTTCCCATTTCATTGACATGTTTGTGAGGCTATCATATTGATGAATTTACTTTTTCTTTCATCAGAAATATTTGAAAAGGAAGGACATTGAATCCATTAGAAAATTTGCAGCTGACCATTTTAATGAGGTAAGGAGCAGGTTTTTTCCTTTCTTTTAGGGATTCAATATTTTAACTATTAATTGCTTGTACTCTTATGCTATCATTAGTCTTGAGAGGTTTGTTATTTCAGATCAGTCTTCTACTTTTCTTCTTTTTCTTTTGAAAGTTAATCTTACCCCTGGATATAACTCCAAGACTCCAACTTAGATGAATTTACCATTAATCAGAATGCAAATTTCAACCATAGCCTTTTAAAATAAATAATAGTACTTTAATGCAGTTGGGAAGATTAAATAAAGCCCAAGGTTTAGTGGGCCCAAGGTTTAAATGAAGCATGGTTAGTGTGAAAGAAAGCCAATATTCATTATTCTTCCCATACCCTTTTTTTAAATTCTGAATATACCTGTCCTTAGATATATTTTGTGTTCTTGGCTTGGTGAATGGTAACACTAAAATCTAGAGGAAAAGGAGCAGGAAATGGGCATTCTTACACTGTCACTGGAAGTATGAATTGCCTCAATCATTTTGGAATCAATAACTTTAAAAATAGTCATGCTCTTTGAGTCAGTAATTTTCTATACCTTAAAGGAAGGATCTTGGATATGAGGACACTTATAGACAGTATTGAAAGGTTGTTGTTGAATGAAAAGACGCCGGGATTCTTGGCCGCCAGAGGAGAAGAATTCAATCCGGGGCCAGAGACGAGGCTTGATCACTGAGAGCTTTTGTGTAATAAAGTTTTATTAAAGTATAAAGGAGATAGAGAAAGCTTCTGACATAGGCATCAGAAGGGGGCAGAAAGAGTACCCAGCTGCTAGTCTTCAGCTGGATGTTATATAGTCACTAGCAGTCTGTCAATGAAAGAAAGGAATGTCTTAAAACTCAGAATGGCACCAGGCCCCTAACCCATAAGATGCATTTTGGGATAATCTTGGCACCAAATGGTTCATCCTGGGCCATAAAATGATTAACTTGAATCTTGTAGAAGGACAGATTACCATACAAATAGTTTCATTTACATAGATTAGGGCGACGATATCTGAGTATAACATACTGGTTTTTCAAGTAGGTTCTGAGCCATGAGAGAACCGACTTGAAGACAGAGTTTGGGATAAATGCATAACACATTAGCATAGCTTAAGACAAATATTTCCATAGAAAAATGCATTGGTTATCTCAAGGTTTGAGAATAGTTAACTTCAGGTGCAACCAGGTGTCATTATGGCAACACAGTATTTTAAGAGAAACCTCCTTTTAAATTTGTATAGAGAAGGAAAAAAATATCACTAGGTTTTTTTCCTCCTGCCACTTAAGAAAGATAAAAATGTCTGACACTTGTTGGAGACCCCTGGCCTTCCTGCCTGTTACCCTCTCAGTATTATTTACAGGAATAAAATGAAATCATATGGGAGTGGTTTAATTAAGGAAGAATTAAGGAAATAAATATTAAAGTTCCTTTTTGAAGTTTGTAATGTAGGGGAAATGTTCAGATTATAATGATCTGTAAGAAAAGGAGAATACAGAATTATATACTCACTGATCATAACTATATAAACTCCATGGATTGAAAATGGACTACCCAGTCTCTTCAGCAAGTGGTATTGGGAAAGCTGGACAGTCACATGTAAAAACACACTTCAAACATACTGTCACACCAAAATAAAGTAAACTCAAAATGGCTTGAATGTTTAAAATATAAGACATGACACCTTTAAACACCTAGAAGAAAACATAGGCAAAACTTTCTCTGACATAAATTGTAGCAATTCTTTGTTGGATCAGCCTCCCAAGGCAAAAGAAATAAAAGTAAAAACAACCAAATGGGACCTGGCCACATTTACTAGCGTTAGCTCAGTAAAGGAAATCATAAACAAAACAAAAAGGAAACCTATGGACTGGGAGAAAATATTTGCAAATGATGTGACCACCAAGAGCATATTTTCCAAGTTTACAAACAGCTCATACAACTGAATATCAAAAAACCAAAGAACCCAATCAAAAACTGGGCAGAAAACTTAAGTAGACATTTCTCCAAAGAAGATATACAGATGACCAATTATTAGAAAAATGCAGACCAAAACTACAATGAGATATCACCTCACACTAGTCAGAATGGCCATCATCAGAAAGTCTATGTAAACAATAAAAGCCAGAGAGGATGTGAAGGAAAGGGAACTCTCCTACACTGTTGGTGGGAATGTAAATTGATGCAGCCAATATGTAGGACAGTATGGAGTTTTTTTCCTTAAAAAACTAAAAATAGAGTTAACTATTTGATCTAGCAATCACACTCCTGGCATATCCTAGAAAAGAGGAAAACTCTAGTTTGAACCCCAGTGATCACAGCAGCACTATTTACAATAACCAAGACATGGAAGTAACATTCCGTGTGTTGCACACTTTGAGGGGCCTTTTAAATATGAAGCTTAAGACCTCTCTTTGTAACTTGCCTGTCTCTTTTGTTTTCATGTCCTTTCCATCATTTTGTCTTTTTTATTCTTTCACGAAGATTTCTTCAGCTCTCCTGTTGAAATTTAAGTAGTCATATTTTTATATCCTATTAGTTCTTGCTTGCTTCTTTGCATTTTATTCTGGTTTTATTGATAAAGTATCTTTTTTAGTACCTTTGAAGATTCAAGTTTTTTTGGTCCCTAAATTATCTCTTTCCTTAGGGGTCTTTTTTTTTTTTTAATGCTATAGCTTATTCAATATGTAGTGATTATTAGTTACACATATTTAAGAATGAGCTATTTCAAAAGCTGTTTAAAGGGCCCTATGTAAATGGTTAGGTTTACTTTCGAGTGAGCAGCAAGATGGTTGCCTGTTTCCCGGCGGCCCTGTGCCTCAGAATTTTGCAGGGTGAGATCAGTTCCTTCTTTAAAAAAAAAAAAAAAATTCAGGCAATTCTTTACTGGGGCCCCTGCTGCAACAGAGGGGAGCAAGAACAAACGACAGTTTCCCTTAATTGTTTGTTCACTGGAGGATGGGGACAGGGCGGGCAGGGGACAGAAGTGAGCTTGTTCCTTATATGGGATGAAGATAGGGGTTTATCCACGTGTTGCTGCTGCTGCTGCTGCTAAGTCACTTCAGTCGTGTCCGACTCTGTGTGACCCCATAGACGGCAGCCCACCAGGCTCCCCCGTCCCTGAGATTTTCCAGGCAAGAACACTGGAGTGGGTTTCCATTTCCTTCTCCAGTGCATCAAAGTGAAAAGTGAAAGTGAAGTCGCTCAGTCAGGTCCGACTCTAGCGACCCCATGGACTGCAACCTACCAGGCTCCTCCGTCCATGGGGTTTTCCAGGCAAGAGTACTGGAGTGGGGTGCCATTGCCTTCTCCGATCCACGTGTTAGGCCATATCAATTCCTTCTTGTGCTGAAGCTGCTCCAGTGTTCTCTAGGCTAGAGTTTCCTTCATCTTGCTTCTTTGGTCATTCCTATTTCACTCACATGCAACCTGCCAAAAATTTTCACGAATCTCTTATTTGCTGGCATCCCTTCCCATCCTTCTTTCCTTTTTCTTTTTTTGTGTTTTTTTTTTTTTCGTTTTGGTGAGATTACTTTTCAGATTCCTTTAGTATCAAGGAGGAAATAGAGATAATCTCAAGATAACCTCTTCTTTTTCTTTTGGAGGCAAGAAATCTTTGTACTACAGGAAAAATAAATCACCCCTGCTTTTTAAAAACTGTAAGTCTTTTTCTTTATCAGGAAGTCTTACCTATATTCCTGAAAACCAATGAAAACTGGAATTCTCCAGTTGCTAAGTTCATAATGGAGGAGCAAGGCTTGGGGCTCGTCAAACTGTTGGAGACCCAAGAGGAGGACGTGGTCCTGCTCACTGCCGGAGAGCACAAGAAAGCAGTAAGAAAAATTACCTCCAGGCTTCTGTGCTGTTGGTGTTGAATGATGCCTCTCTTCTCCTATGTGTATCGTACATACTTGAAATTGACTGTTAATTTCATAAAATGGAGCTGCTCCGCATGGTTTTATATATATGTTTTATAATTTTATTGATTTTTGGCTGCACTGGGTCTTTGTTGCTGCATGGGCTTTTCTCTAGTTGTAGCCAGTAGGGGCTTCTCATTGCACAGGATTCTCTTTTTGTGGAGCATACAGTTGGGGCGTGCAGTCTTCAGTAATTGCAGCACTCAGGCTTGGTTCTTGCTGCTCGCAGTCTGTAGAGCTCGGGCTCAGTAGTTGTTGTGCACAGGCTTAGTTGCTCCATGGCATGTGGAATCTTCCCAGACCAGGATTCTGGTCTTATTGATAAAGTTCCATGTGTCCCCTGCATTGGCAGGTGGATTCTTATCCAGTGCGCCAATAGAGAAGGCCAGTTTTTATATTAATAAATGTCTTTTGGCATTTTATAATGCATTATGTAAAAACTATAGTTTTTGCATCATCTGCCAGCCTCCATTGGCATTGCTCACACAGATTAGATTTGGCTGATTAGGAAAGCCACTTAGGTGGAGAGAGGGCTATTGATACTCATTGTACAACTGTGAAAAAATTTTTCAGTTTTGAAGTTTCGCAGATTAAGAAAAGTTGGTAGTCCCAAACTTTTGTACAGAATGCATTTCTGAAAATGTGAAGGGACGGATCAGACTGCTGAAGGGCTGCTGGGTTGGCAGACACTCCTGGTCCTACTTAGCTGAAACAGAATCCTTTTTCCTCAGGAGCAGCACCTGGCAGGTGGTACACGCTGCCACACACTGGCTAAATCACCATTCTTCAGGAGATATATGGAACAGTGGATTTAACTTTAGAGATCACTGTAAAATATACAAAGTGTGGTTTGTGTGTGCATGCTAAGTCGCTTCAGTTGTGTCCAACTCTGTGACCCTATGGACTGTATTGTGCCCTCATTGTAAAATATACAAAGTGTGGTATAAAACTCAAACATGAATATTGAAAATATAATGTGGCGGGGGGGGACTTCCATGATGGGCTAGTGATTAAGACTCTATGCATGTAGTGGGTATGGGTTCAGTCCCTAATCGAGGAACTAATATCCCATGTCCCATGCAGCCAAAAAATAAAAAGAAATACTTAAAAAGAAATATACTGTAGGGAATTCTCTGGTGGCCCCATGGTTAAGACTTTGTGCTTCCACCCCATGGGAACCAGTTTCAGTCTTTGGTTGGAGAACTAAGATCCCAGATGCCACATGGCACAGCCAAGAAAAAGAAAGAAAATATACTAAATATACAGTAAATGTCAAGCATGATAAAAAGTCATCCTTGCACTATAGTATATCTTTATAGTGCCTAATTTGTACTTTATCAAGTTTATTCTACTAATTTATATTTGTGCTGTACTTATTTATCATTATTTCTTCCAAAGGAATAGTTTCAGGGTTCATCTACAAGCCTAACTTAATCTACTACCCTTCCCTTTCCCTGCAGTAAGAGTGAAGAAAGCTATTTAATTACAACCTTTTTTGAAACCACAGTCATTTTTTAAATTAATTCATTTATGAAAATTGAGGCACAGAGGTTAAGAATTTGTTCACACTCACACAGCTAGGAGGTGGAGGACCCTGACTTCTAACCCACAAAATCTGTTTCCAGAAGTCTCACTCTTAATGTAACCTCTAACCCATACTGTCTCTCTAATAATGGCCAACATTTATTGAATGTTAAGTGTATACAGCCTCTCATCAGCTCCTCCCCACAATCCTTCAGGCACAGTAAGGAAATACTCATCATAATGGCTGGTTCATATTACAGAGCTTATCTGACTTGATCTTCACAACAGTCTTTAGAGTAGATATTTTATCTCCATTTTACTATGGGAAAAGGTGCACAGGAGTTAGTAGCCAAACTGAGATACAGACCTATGTTAATCAAGCTCTGGTACCTGTGTTCTCAAGTCACTGTGTTAGCAAATACTCACCAAATCTGCTGAGTGTGGCCATCATCCTCAGCAATGTCGCAAATCATCCTCAGATCCTTCTCTTCTGAGAGGCAGAGAGTGTCTCGTCTGTAAATTGGATAGCTCAATTGATAGAGAATCTGCCTGCAATGCAGGAGACCCCGGTTCGATTCCTGGGTCCGGAAGATGCCCTGGAGAAGGGAAAGGCTACCCACTCCAGTATTCTTAGGCTTCCCTTGTGGCTCAGCTGGTAAAGAATCTGCCTGCAATGCGGGAGACCTGGGTTCAATCCCTGGGTTGGCAAGATCCCCTGGAGAAGGAAAGGGATACCCACTCCAATATTCAGGCCTGGAGAATTTCATGGACTGAATAGGCCATGGGGTCACAAAGAGTCGGACACAACTGAGCGACTTTCACTTCTCAGAGAAAGGCCTGGCTTTAGAATCCACATGTGTCATTTGCTGCCTGTTCTGTTACAGCAGTTAACGTTTGTATCTTCTGTTTGCAGTGCTCTTTGATGGGAAAATTACGACTGGAGTGTGCTGACCTTCTAGAAGCAAGAGGAGTGGTGCTTCGTGACCCCGCTCTGTTCTCTTTCCTTTGGGTGGTGGATTTCCCCCTCTTCCTTCCCAAGGAGGAAAATCCCCAAGAGCTGGAGTCAGCCCACCACCCATTTACTGCTCCCCATCCGAGTGACATTCACCTTCTTTACACTGAGCCCCACAAGGTATGATAGCTATACTTCCAAATTAAACGGAAATACGGAAACTTCAGGTTTCATGGTCTGACCCAGTTCCAGAAGCCCCAGAAGAAATTGTCAGATTTGAGCCATTGTCCCTAAGTAGCTACAGTTTCTTCAACCTACAGAACAGAAAACCAGAGATTTTTCTCTAACACAAAGGTTCTTTGAATCTTCTAGGTCCGTAGCCAACACTATGACTTGGTTTTAAACGGCAATGAGATAGGAGGTGGTTCTATCCGAATTCATAATTCAGAGCTTCAGCATTACGTCCTGGACACAGTACTAAAGGTAACATCATCTTCTAACCTGGCCTTTTTTTAAAACCCTAATATTTGTCTGTTTTGTTAAAATTTGTCATGAATGGAGGATTCACTAGCTACAGAATAGTGTCAGCTTATTTCTCTACCTTTAGTGTTAGACTTTGAAAAATAAATTAAAATAATGGGTATTTTTTAGTGACTACTATATGTCAAGCACTGTTTAAGTACCTTATATGCATGGACACACTGAATCCTCACAATTATTTCTTTTGTGTCAGCTTAGCTGTGGACTCTATAGTTATCTACTCTCCGTCATTAGGCATGGGCTCTGGAACACATGGGCTCAGTACTTGTGGTGCAAGGGCTTAGCTGCTCGGCAGCATGTGGGACCTTAATTCCCCAACCAGAGATTGAACCTACATGTTCTGTGTTACAAGGCAAATTCTTAACCATTGGACCACCAGGGTAGTTCCCTCACACTTACTTTTTAAATTAAGACCCTTATTCTACTTATTTTAAAGATAAACAGATTAATGAACCTAGCCTAAAGTCACATAGCACAGAAACAAGCAGCGCCAGGATTCAGGCCCAGGCAGGGTTGCTCTTGAACCCAAGCTCCCAACCTCCTAATCACGGCACTGCTCCAAAATGGATGCAGTCTGAAGTGGCTGAAAATTGTGTTGTTTTGCGGGGGTGGGGGGGTGCAGTTTTGGCCACACCACAGGGCATGCAAGATCTTAGTTCTGCAACCAGGGATCGAACGCATGCTCCCTACAGTGGAAGTACAGAATCTTAACCACTGGACTACCAGGGGAGTCCTGAAAATATTGATACTGCTAGAGAAAAGGAGAGTGATTTGAAAGAATTTTATGTCACTTAGTATTTGAGGTGGGGTAGATTTTAATGATAATGACGGAGAGTGGGTTAATCAGAATTTTCAGAAGAGTCTATATAGATGCAAGCCTAAGAATCTGTGGTTTGTTGATGACTCTTCAGGAGGCTAGGATGGATTTCAGGAGGCCCAAGAAATCCTTGGAAATCTTTGGTCCAGGAAGTCCAAGAGAGTCTGATCCTAAAAGATCACTTTGTGGAGTGGGTTATTTGAGATTGAGGAACTTTGGGAACAGCATTGGAGAACTCAGAACACTCTAGCTTTAAAAACTTTACAAACTCCCTTAACTTTTCTCCTCTTAAGTCAAAACCCCTAACCGCTAGTTTCCCACTAGTGGGAAACCACTTCTGTTTTTTCTTCATTCCTTTCAAGCTTCTCAAAATGTCAGTGAGAATACATTGCTTGAACTTCTTCTCTTCATTCACCCTAGTGCCTCTCGGCCCTTGTGCACATTAGAACAGAATCACCGGTAAAGCATTAAAAACAAAACAAGAAAACCACTCACTTTTCCTCAGCAGACCAATTAAAATAAAAAAGCTCTAGATGTGAGATTTGGACATTTGTTCCTTGAAGTTTCCCCGACTTGATTGTGACCTGTAGTCTGGTTGGGGACCCATTTCAGACACAGCTGCAACACTTCCACAGGCATTGCCCATAAAAGCTATCTTGCCCGTGGTCATCAGATCCAGCAGCCTCTTGTTGGCCCACAAGCTGTCTTATCTTCTGGCAGCATCTGCACTGTTGCCTTCCTGATAACCTCACCTCTTAGCCCATGTGACAAGACCAGGTCCTCCTTTTCACCCTTTTTCTGAGGCCACATCTCATGTCCTTAATTGGTCTTAACTCTGTCTGCATTATCAGCATAATAGCTGCATTTACTGAGCCCCAGGCATTTCTCTGCATGTTATAGTACCCCTGATTTGTCATATTCTCTTGCTAAATATAGGCCTCTAAAGGTACTTTTTAAATTCAACTTTTATTTTCCCTTTAGCAACTAATTATATTATTCTGGCACCTAGTGGGCCCTCAGTATGTATTTAAATTATCTTTTGAATTTCAGGAAGATGTGAAATTGCTCTCCCATCTGCTCCAGGCTTTAGATTATGGGGCGCCCCCTCATGGAGGAATTGCCTTAGGTAAACAATCTATCCTTTTTTAAGCCTTGTTTCAATCCATTGCCTAAGTGTCAAATTTGGGCTCTCAGTTTATGAGGAAGGGTGGGGTTGGGGAAGTGGAGGAGTAAAGAGGGTATGAGGTGAGCCCAAGAGTTCTAAAAGAATTTGGTGTTTTTCATTTTGATATTTTTTTGCCCATGCTGTGTGGCTTGTGGGATATTAGTTCCCAGACCAGGGATTGAACCCGGTCTGAGCAATGAAAGCGTGGAGTCCTAACCACTAGACCACCAGGCGATTCCCTGATGATATATTTTTTAAAATATATTTAACCAGTTATAAAGATAAAAGTTAACTGATAATTTGCATTTGAAAATGTTTTTTAATAGAATAAAACTAGACAAGTCTTAAGTCAATATTGCTCACTTCCCTGGAAGCTCAGACACGTTCATTGGAGTATGAAAAGTACTGCTCCACAGTATTCAGCTTATGTGAAATTAGGAATATGCCAGTGCCTTTCTGATGGCCCAGGTTGCTCACATTGCTAGTTTTTTCAAACAAGAAAAGTGTGAGAGGTTCTAGGCAGCTTACCTAGATTGTAGGCCCTCAACAACAGGGACCTCCTTCTGTGTTTTTGGAGTCCTGTGCACAGTACCTAATTTCTTTTAGGCCTTCAGTGAGCACTTGCTAAGGTCTCATTAATTGCTGTGACTATTAATCCCAGTCACATGTGAATATTAGTCCTGAGCACTTTTCTACAATGAGATAAAAGAACCTCTCAAACAGAAGTTCCCTAAAAAGGCCAGGGAACTGTGATTAGCTGCAACTTATTAAAGGCTCTTATTTGTTTTATACAACCTTTAAGAAAAACTAAGTCACCCTCAACCTTAGATTATGTTCTCAGTTATCAACTTTATATTTTACAGGGTTAGACAGACTGATGTGCCTTGTCACTGGAGCACCAAGCATCAGAGATGTCATAGCCTTCCCCAAATCCTTCCGGGGGCACGATCTCATGAGCAATGCCCCAGATTCTATCCCTCCTGAGGAACTGAAGCCCTATCACATCCAGGTCTCCTGGCCAATGGATGCAGAAACAGAAAAGAGCTCATCGAATCATCCATGCCGTTCAGAAAGTTGAGCTATTGAATTTTGTCCTTTGTTTCCCCAAGGCTAAAATCAGATCTGGAGTTCGGCCACAGATCTGACTTCAAGTTTTTCGATGGAAGAAATCCAGGCTACATTCTTCACCTCAATGAATAAACAGATAAAAGGTATCCAGTTTTCATGATAGCGTGCAATGCTGGGATTATTTGGAACTTTTTTAAAGTTTCTTTTTACTTGGAAAGGTGTGAAAGATGGCTCTTTGTTGGAGTAACATAAAGGCATAGTATTTTCTAATCACATTTTTTATACTCAGATAGTAGACTGTTCTCTTAGGACAGAGGTAGTCAAATCACATGTAAAAATGTGGAAAAATTCTTGCCCCATTAGACTGGTCAGTTGACGGAGGGGTCAGTGCAACCAGCTTCACCACAAGAATCCTATAAAATAACCTGGATAATGACATTTATACTATCAATGTAATATAGTGAGAAGCAACACGACATAAAGCAAAAAAAAATCACTGAAATAAAGGTCACAAATGTTAATCAGTGCTTTACCCCACAAGTTGTGTAAATCTCTCTTGGCCTCCCTTTCTGCCTATATGAAATATAAATAGTACTTTCCCTGAATCTCTCTTCTTGTCAGAATCCTAGGAGATAAATATATGTGGAAGATAACTTGAGTAAATATGCTCTGAAAACCTTTCAGGCATTATTTAAATGAAATATTATGCACCTGGAAATAGAATACTATTTAGTATATAAAGTAAAATACTTTATGTAAAATACTAAAATACTATGTACTTTATAATTTTAGGTTAAAACTGACATCTATGGTAAAAAGGAAAACAATAATCTCACTAATCATTATTATTTATATTTCTATTTTTTAAAATAATCATGAATTCCTGAACAAATTTTCCTCAATTATAACTGAAAATATTAACCTTAAACCAACCTCAAATGTAGAAAAGTGAACACTGGAATTTACTCATTTTTTTACACATTCTGTTGACACAAATAAAGACTTATAAAATGTGAATAAGGTCTTGATTGTTTTCTACTTTATCTTTTGCCTTGACATTCTTTTGATTTACAATTTATAAATACCAAATATTCTTACATTCCAGTCTGTTTTTCTCACATTGCCATAAGCAGTGTGATACAGTAATCACCTGTCCAGGTCTAATTTATGATGTTCAGTAGGCTGTGAAGAGTGCATGTCCTTCATGACGCTGTTCAGTTGCCCAGTTGTGTCCAACTCTGAACCCCATGGACTGCAGCACACATGGACAGGCTTCCCTGTCCATCATCAGCTCCCAGAATTTGCTCAAACTCATGTCCATTGAGTCGTTAATGCCATCCAACTGTCTCATCCTGTCATCCCCTTCTCCTCCCACCTTTAGCATCAGGGTCTTTTGAGTGAAAGTCGCTCAGTCGTGTCCAACTCTTTGCTACCCCATAGACTATACAGTTAATGGAATTCTCCAGGCCAGAATACTGGAGTGGGTGACCTTTCCCTTCTCCAGGGGATCTTCCCAACCCAGGGCTCGAACCCAGGTCTCCTGCATTGCAGGCGGATTCTTTACCAGCTGAGCTTATCAGGGAGGTGGAGCTTTTCCCTAGTTTGTCCCTTAACCCTATCTTTTCCCATTTGTGGATGTACTCTGGAGCCAGAAAAATCCTTGCTGGCAGAGATCTTATGAGAAAGGTGTCCAGCTCTGCCTACCCTTTCTCAGTGTAATTTATAGATGCCCTTTGTTAGTTAAGAAAATGCAATTTTACATTTATTTATCCCACAAGTACAATACCTACTTTCTAAATGTAACTTACAATTCACTGTTTAGAACCTAATCCTGACCACAATAATGTCTTTCTGTCCTCAAAATGAGTTACAAGTGACTCCCTAAATCCAAAGAATTACTGTAGCCTAGACACCACACCCCAAGTCCCCAGAGGTTCATACAATGCCATGTTGCTATCAGTCGTTCAGTCCTGTCAGGGCAAAAAGAGGCTTATGCTGAAACACAGGGGATCATAAATCAGAAATAACACAACCAGGGTTTTGAAGCACACAAGCTAATTGTAAACTCTAAGCGAGGTTTCAGTAATTTGGCCCAAAATACCTTTGTTTGCTTAGGGGTTTTTTCTCTACCCCTCCGGTATTCCTGCCTGGAGAATCCAATGGACAGAGGAGCCTGGTGGGCAGAGTCCATGGAATCGCACGAGCCGAACACGACTTATTTCTCAGTATCTTAGAGCTAACAATGGCTAAGGAAACCCACTCCAGTGTTCTTGCTTGGAAAATCTCATGGATGGAAGAGCTTAGTTGAACAATTGTTATAACCATGCTTTGCTTACTCCGAGGCATGTCTGACTGTGACCCCATGGACTGTCAAGCATGGTCTGTGGGTATTCTCTAAGCAATAATACTGGAGTGGGTTGCCATTTCCTTCCCCAGGGGATCTTCACAACCCAGGGTTCAAACTCTATCTCCCAATCGCAAGGGCATTCTTTCCTGTCTCGGCCACCAGGTAAGATCCTTCTGGACATTGGATAATTGCTTTACAATGTATTGTTTTCTGCATCATGAATATCTTTATGCCCAGAATATCTTAAGGCTAATTCAAACTGTCATGGTCTAGAATATTCCAAGAAATAAACGTTCAAACTGAAGTTTCAAAATCCACGTCGGGCCTACTGTAATACTATATGCACTTAGTCCTGTCCAACTTTGTGACCCCATGGGCCAGAGCACACCTGGCAGTACTGGAGCTGGCTGCCATTTCTTTCTCCAAAGTATCTTCCCAACTCGGGGATTGAATCTGAGGGTCTGTAGTGGACCCCTAGTGCTAGGTAATGCGACTTGAGGCTTCCCTGGTGGCTCAGCCAGTAAAGAATCTGCATGTAATATAGTATACTCAGGTTCACCGTCCTGGTCCAGGTTTGATCCCTGGGTCAACAGTGATCAACCAGTGTGGCCAAAAAAAAAAAATGTCAACCTTTTACAGAAATAAATCCCAAACTGCTAAGCTAATATTAACTGAATTTTTGGCTATTTTAGCTATTGGGAACTTAAATGTTTTGGCAAGCAACCAAGACTTAAACCCCAACTTAATGTGGCTACACACCTGAGTGCCAAATTATAAAGCTTAAATTCGATTAGCAGGTACTTACACTTTTGGATGTTGCCAGAGCTAATGGTTTCCTTGGTAATTTAGGAATTAGCAACTCACTGACTAATTAATTTTCTCATTAACTTGAACCACACTCACACCCAACATCTGCAAAACCAGTATCCATTTTCTAGAGAAGGATGTTACAACTGCAGTATTTACCTTAAAGATCTCAAAAAACATGCCATGGGATCTTCTTGATTACAAGTGTCCTATTTTCCTACCTACACCTTATGAAATTAAAATGAGCATACTTCAGAATGATTTATAAACATTTATTAAAATAGAAAGCTGGAGAATTTCCTGGGGTCCAATGGTTAGCGCTGAGCTTCCACTGCAGCAGTCACAGGTTTGATCCCTTGTCAGGAAGCTAGGATCCCAAAAGCTGTGCAGAGCAGCAGTCAATTAATAGCTGTTTGCTCTTCTATCCCATGTGCATCCATCAGGCTGCCTGTAACAACAGAGAAGCCATTTTTAGTCCCCTTTCCATGTTTCAATTCTAATGCCATTTGGGATACACAAAGAATATCAGATCTTTGAACATCATCAAGGCATCAGTGAGAGAGTTCAAGTTGGGCTGAGATCATCACATATTCTTAAACAAAACAGTACAGTTATTTTCAAGGCTCACCTGTTCTATCTGACTGGTATCATAAATGCCCTGAAAAGACACGACCATATGTTAAATCACAGTAAACGAAAAAAAAAAATGTGATACTTGTTGCTAAAGTAACCTCAGAATCAAAATGGAACGGTTTTTTGGTTGATATCATTCTATTCATTTGGCAGAATCATCACATCACTGGTTACCTTATAACTCATCAAAAATACCAGAAAATAACTTACCTTGAAATCTTCAGGACAACAAAACATCTGCCTGATTGAAAATGAACAATAAAGACTTTCATTTACAACATGGCCTTGTATATATGATACCATTAAAATCTTCATTTAAAAATTTGCCCTTTCTCCCATTTTAACATTTTTCAAAAAAAATTCTAGGTCAGTGAGTCTGTTCTGGGCAAAGTGAATCTTTCTCATGATACATTTGGCCAAACCCAGAATATACAACACCTTGATTTAACTCCAATGCAAGTCAATACGCAGTGTACAAGCTCAGCCGTGATCACACGGACTGTAGCCCTAGATTCAGAATCTGACGTGCCAATCTCATGCTAGATGTTGATAGTGAGACGAGGATGCTACATAGGAAGTTACTGTTCCATTTTGCTGTGAACCTGAACTGCTCTAAAAAGTTACTATCAAACATCAACTACTCATTCTGGTGTTGTCTACAGTTATGACATGGAAATTTCCTCAGTTTTAGCCTGTTCTTATCAAAATGTTAACTCCTAATCCTGAAATTAACTATATAGGACACTTACATTATACTTATCCAAATCCTGAACATTTCAGTGAGACAAAGACTAATATGACTAATTTCCACTTTCAAAGGTATAAAACAGAATTGTTGTAGCCAGATACATCAGATAGGAGCGAAAGACAGTATTTGCTCATCACTGTTAGTCTGCTGAACTATGTTTTCATCATTGTATCGGCTTTAAATCACAAAACACAAAAACCAAATTTGAGACTTCCATACCTTTGGTTAGAACTCTTGGTTCCTTGCATGGACGTAGTCTCTACCTCTCTTCACACCTGCAGAAATTAAATTACTTTTAAAATAAGTAGTAATAGATTTCAAAATACTATTGATACTGATTCAAGATACTGTTTCAGTTTTTAAAAACTTCATTCTTTTTCAGAGAGATTCCCATCTGTTTTATTATAAAAATCATCACCAACAGTACCTTGCTTAATAATTAGGCAAGATTGATTTGTCCATCAGAGAACACTATCAAACGTCAACTACTTGGACCAGCACATTTCAGAAACAATGTAAGCCCAAATGCCAGTAGTGAGTGTTTTCGTGTCTTACCCCAAAGAAGTCATCCATAGAAAAAAACATGTAGCCATCATCTGTAAGGAAAAAGACCTTTTCATTAAAAGGTCAATCTTATTGTTAAATCCTCAAGTGTTTTGTCAAAGGGTTCTTCAGAGTTAGACTTGTCAACATGCTAATTTCAGGTCAGACATTTGCTCAACATCATTGCAAAAACCCTCTCCATCCTTTTCATACCATGCTCGACATGCAATTACAAACCAGGCAGATTAGCTTGGTAGTTAAACATTCAACTTCATCAGCAGTCTCTATAACAATGTTTTTGCCATTAATACTCACCAAAAAGGCCAACTGCTTTTGACAGGTCAAGGATTCAAGTTCACCTAAGAAATAAAAGAGTGGTTTTCTATAGCCAAAGACAAATTTTCGCCCCACAAATTTTTAAAATGCCTGAAATCAGATAGAGCTAATTAAGACCTTCATATTCAGTCAGCATTTGCTTATCATCACACAGGCTGTTTTTAAGAAAGGACAAGGACCTGGCTTTTATTTAATGCTTTCAGTACACTTTTCAAACATTTCAAGGTAGGACTGCTTCCTGTGCATTGGAAGGCAACCCAAAAATCATTAGTGGCATTCTGTCGTGTTTGCCCAGTCACCAATGTTTAGTTCACTGGAAATTTTACTTACCTCTTCAACTTCCAGTCAAGTCTGCTTAATGGCTACAAACAAAGAGAAACCAGATTAGTAGTAGTAGTTTACATCTACTATCAGCAAGTTTTACTAAATCAGATACATCAGATAAAATGGTTTCTCTTTCATGATTCCTATCTGTTGAACTATGCAACCATCACAGTATCTGTTTCTTCAGATTCCCCCTAGTATTCATTATAATAAAAGGACGCAAAGATTAACATTTGAAAAGGGAGAAGTTCCTAATATAAGCACCAGTATCCGCCTGGCACTCACTAGTCCCTTTTTGAAAAAAATTCATAGTAATTAAAAAATGGTTTCTCACCTGTCTGCTCATAGATAGAGCATCAAGCTTGAGCTTTAAGACCTGGGAAGAAAGTTTCATGTCAAGGTAGGTGCAATCTCTGCGCTCTCTGAACAGCCATTTCGTGTGCCTCAGTTAGAATAATGGTGGTAATAATTCTCGTCATCCTCACAGTCAAGAGTAGCAAATAAACTCTCATCATTGTGGCACATTCAGGGGACTTTCAACCTAACTTTCCCTTGCAAGGGAATTTCAGTAACTCACCACAGCCGTAGTTGTCATCCTTCTGGTACACAACTAGAAAACAGACAAAGAGTACACAATGAAACATACTGTGGTGCTAAGCTAATCATTGCCTCAAGTATTTAAGCCTCAGAATATAAATTTTCAGAAATCCCTTCTGTCCACTACTCTGTAAACCATCACAGGCTTAAAGACCACGTCTAAGATTTCACGCTTCCCACCGTATCCAGCAGTTTCTTACCTGCCCACCAGAAGCCATCAAAATCCACACTGGAGTCATGCCTGCCGCGTTTCCTAAGAAAAGGTTGAGGAATTTTTAAAATGTATTTTGCTGTAAGTTTACGTCACTTACATATCATGTACACAAATCGTTTACACATCCATAACTGCATGAGAACCCCTCAAAATTAAGGTTAGACGATGACAAAATGGTGCAATGCGAAACGCCGCCATTTAAAGAACCACGTGCCCTTCCCGAAAACAGGGACCGAGGAAGGTTCATTCCCAGGTTATTAACAAAGACCCATCCGGTGAGTCGGGTTACGCCGCCATCAGAGCCGTTGGCATTCATCAACAATCTCAGATGTCCCTACCAACACAGGCTTCATCAGAGGCAGAGCAAACGAGCTGCGGTTTTTCCCGCAGTTAGGCCCTATAATCAACAGAGTATAAACTAGATCCTCCCCGCACTCAACTCGCAATCCTCCACCATCTCATCTTGAGAGAGCCCTGCGAAGGCCTGCAAGTGGCCTAGGCATACCAGCCAACTCAAGGATACCCAAACTGCTAAGGGCTGGAGGACTCAGGCTAAGTACTTACTTAGCAGCATACAAAAACGGAGAACACCCGGCTCGCAGCCACGAAAGACCGAGATGGCGCCCAGGCGCCTGTATATAAGTATTCTGCGCCATGACGTCATGACGCACACTCTCCGCCAGAGACGGCTTCAGCCCCTCCCCCCCGCCTCAGTCTCCTCCTCTTCTATCCGCACCCCCGTCCAGTCCTCCAAGCCCGCCCCTCGGCCCCGCCCTCGGCCCCGCCTCACCTCGCCGTTGTGGGCGGGGATACAGTTGCCCACGTGATGCAGGATTCCCGCCCTCCTACAGACTGAGGAGGAGGGGAAGAGAGGGGAGGGGGCGCGAGGGACGGAAAGCGCTGGGGGAGGGGGAAGGGGGGCGGTATAAGGGTGAGTGATTTCCTTCCGGCACGTCGCCCGCTCCGGGGGAGGGGGTGGGGGGTTTCACTTCCGGGACGGTGTTCCGGCCCATTCCGGCCCATTTCCACCCCCGGAGGTAGGTGCTGCTCTTTGACTGGGCTCGGGCCCCACACGGTAGTCCCGCTGCCCTGCACTGGGGCCGCCTCGCCCGGTCTCCGCCGCAGCCTGCCCCTGGGGCGCTCAGCCACTTCCTTCCACCCCGCCTCAAGGAACCCGGAGACCTTCCACCCTCTTGGCCCCGGGCCGCGTCGAGCTGCGGGACCCGCCCCCTCGTGGGCCCCTCCCTCAGGACCCCGGGATGGGCGGCCCCCTCCCCCACCGCAGCCCGACACACCCAGATACACACACCCACCTCTGGGCAGCTCCCCGCCCGCTTACGCCTGCCGCCTGGACCGGGTCCCGGGGCGCCGCCCCCTTCCCGGTCCTCTACCCTCACCTGATTGCTCGCTCCCGATCGGCTCGCCTTCCTCTGCTCTCCGCCCCCGCACCTCAGTGACATTTCGCCCCTTTGCCTGTTCTCCGTTCCCCACGCTTCCCACCGCGGACTAAAGCCACTTGAATACCGGAGTGGCCAACCCCATGCCGTTCCCGATTCTCCCTCTTGCAGCTCTCACCCCTCCAGTGCCGACGGTAGAAAAAGACCTTACTCCAGGGGCTTCCTCCTCACTGGGGAATTGCCGGAAAGAACAAACAAAAAAAAGGCGCTGGTGTAGGCTCCAAAATAAACATCTGAATTCATGATGGCATCGACAGAGGCTCTTATTGGATTAAAAGTTTCAAAACAAACAAAAACGCTTTGGAAAAAGGTCAGATTGACTAAAGTTGGTTCTTGAACGCAGTGTATACAAATACTTCCCTATTTACTGATAAGTGTGTTGTAATTTCGGGCAATACTGTGAGCTTGTCAGGATAACTTACTGAACTTTCAGATCTTAGGTAACTACGTGTGCTCAAGTCAGTGTCTTTCTAATGGGATTTATGCAAACTACTCTCAACCGGTGAAGATTATTGGATGCAGTTACAGGCTTGTTTTTTAAAAAATCTTTTAAAGTAAAAATATTGGCCATACTTAGCAAATGCTGTTTTTCACCAGCTTTGGGCAACTAAACTTTAGAATCAAAGTATTACCACCCTGAAAATTCCAACTTTGGATTTAGGTAGAGGCAGCTTTATCTACCCTTTCCTAATCCTGAGGGTGAACGTCTTCAAGTAATCTTTATTTTCGTGCTGACAAAACTTGGAGTTTTTCCTAACCTAGCATCTCCCTCCAAGTGCTAAACCCAAAGTCTTTTTGTGTGGGCTCTGACTCTTCAGCTTAGAAATAATGGTTTATGTGGGATATTGGTCACTTTGTAAAATAGTAAACGTTAATTCATGCAGCAAGTAGTAAAATGTTCAGATTTCCCACCTGTGTATAATTAAATTTATTCAGAAAGCTGCTTCATTATATTGTATGCAAATACGTTATGATCAACATTTAGAAAATAAAAATTGTCACACTGGTTTTTTATCCCCTCTATTCTGTTGAACTTCAGTTTTGATGTTACATAGTTTGTTAATAAGGAAAGTATGGGCATAACTTGAATTTTTAGGAGTCTTAATGTTTTTGGTTGTAATGGTATCTTGCTTAGAAACCTAACCTACTAAACCTGTTGCTATTTCTTTTCCATATTTAAACATAAGGAAGGTATCTTAATCTACTTGGAGATTTTGAAATTTCAAGCAGTGAAATTGAAATTTCACTGAATAATATTTTAAAATAGGTTTGAATTGCAAAGGAGTGGTTGTAATTACTGATGAGGGTTCGGTTGTCTCTCGCAGCAGGGTTGAATGCCTGCCTACACCCTCAGGCACGACCATGGAGAAAAGTGGGAACATACAACTGGAGATCCCTGACTTCAGCAACTCTGTCCTGAGCCATCTGAACCAGCTGCGCATGCAGGGCCGTCTCTGTGACATCGTGGTCAACGTGCAAGGACAAGCTTTTCGGGCTCACAAAGTGGTCCTGGCTGCCAGCTCCCCCTACTTCCGGGATCATATGTCCTTGAATGAGATGAGTACTGTCTCCATATCAGTCATCAAGAACCCTACTGTTTTTGAACAGCTCCTTTCTTTCTGTTACACGGGGCGGATCTGCCTGCAACTGGCGGATATCATCAGCTACCTGACCGCTGCCAGTTTTCTGCAGATGCAGCACATTATAGACAAATGTACCCAGATCCTGGAGGGCATTCATTTCAAAATTAACGTGGCTGAGGTTGAAGCCGAATTAAGTCAAACGAGGACCAAGCATGCAGAGGGACCTCCGGAGTCTCACAGAGTTACACCAAATCTAAACCGCTCCCTCAGCCCCCGACATAATACCCCCAAGGGAAACCGGCGAGGTCAGGTGAGTGCTGTCCTGGATATCCGGGAGCTCAGTCCTCCCGAGGAGTCCACCAGCCCGCAGATTATTGAACAGAGTTCTGATGTAGAGAGCCGGGAACCCATTCTTCGAATCAACCGAGCAGGACAGTGGTACGTGGAGACAGGGGTAGCAGACCGAGGAGCCCGGAGTGACGATGAAGTTAGAGTCCTGGGAGCAGTACACATCAAAACGGAAAATCTAGAGGAGTGGCTTGGGCCTGAGAATCAGCCTTCCGGAGAAGATGGGAGTAGTGCAGAGGAAGTCACGGCCATGGTGATTGACACCACAGGCCATGGTTCTGTAGGACAGGAAAATTATGCTTTAGGATCTTCAGGAGCCAAGGTGGCTAGGCCAACAAGCAGTGAGATTGACAGGTAAGTTGTTTTGTTTGCCCATCTAGTGGCTTACTGTGTAGACATAGCTAAAGCAGGCCCTCTGTGTGACACAAAGAGCATCTTCTTCCTTACTTGATGTTCTTCGTCAAAATAAGTTTATGTTGGGGAAACTGAAAGTGTGCCAAAAGACTTGCATTCTAATTTTTTTAAAGCAGGAAGCTCCTACTCCTGAAGTGTTCACAGTGTTGTGAGAACTATGGTAAAGTTAGACACTTCATGAATCAGAATAGCATCTGCAGTCACACTAGGATCAGTAATTGCCAGGGCCTCTTCAGAATTGAGGAAGAGAGCTGATCATCAGCTGTGAATCTGACAGCATTGCCCTTCCTTGGTATGGTCTCACACAGGTAGGTGGCCTCTGGGAGTCTCACTTTCCTTTGTAGCAGTTTACCTTTCTTTGCCTCCCCTGCTACCAAATTTGAGGAAGTATGGTACTAGCAGTGATGGTTCTTTTTAGTGTAATCACAGTAATTCCAAAGAAAAGCTTTTTGAGTGTTTTTCATTCCTTTTTTTCACTTGTCATTTGACTATATCTTTTCCATTTCTTTCATTGATGACAGCTGCTACCATAAACCTGAGAGTTTCTTTTTTTCACCAGTGCTACTATGCGCTATGCCTTACTTTTCTCTTTGCAATACATTGTGATTGTTTCTTTTGGGGGGAAATAACAATAATTTTAATCTAAGTTGAAAGAAAGTCTTAAAGAGAAAAGTATTACCAACTGAGATCGGTAATATTCTTTTCCTTTCTTAAAAGTTTAAAATTGAGTGAATGAACAGTGGTAACTAAAGAAGCTATTCCTTTGGTTTGCATCTGTTCTTGAGAGATAAATGTGTCATAAATTCGGAGAGGATATACTGTATCTACTTCAGTTGGTCTTGGTTTGAGTATTTTCCTTCTTCTGTCTTTCATAGTTAAAATATTCTTGAGCCTAATACTTACTGTCACCTGTATGAGCATTGTTGTCCCTCTTGTTAGAACTGTGTCAGGAACTAAATAGCTTTAAAGGCAAAGGTTTTTGATCTCCACGGTCTGTATCTGAAATATATAGCAAATTATCATGGGACTTGGGGAAAGGATTAACCAAAAACCTAAAATTTACATAGAAGAAACAAAAGACCTAGTTTTAATTTATTCCTTTTTGGTTTTCTAGTACTTAACATAAGGATAGAAGCTTATATTTAGCCTTAGCTTCACCAGATCATATGGTCTATCAGCTGTGTCATTTTTTATTTCTTAAAAATTTAGTAGGGCAAACTTGTCTTATTTCATGCCAACGTGCTAAGTCGCTTCAGTCGTGTCCAACTGTGTGTGACCCCATGGACTGTAGTCAGGCTCCTCTGTCAGTGGGATTCTCCAGGCAAGAATACTGGAGTGGGTTGCCATGCAATCCTGCAGGGGTCTTCCTGACCTAGGGATCAAACCTGTGTATCTTATGTGTCCTGCATTGGCAAGCAGGTTCTTTACCACTGGCGCCACCTGAGAAGCCTTCTTATTGCATATGATTCTATATTGACTCCATGGAAGGACTTCTTAGAAATCTGTTGTTCGATTTGTTCCCCCTTCCTAGACTATAAAGGAGGCAGACGTCAGCAGTTTTTAAGCTCCTCGACACTACTTTCCTGTTAGTCCCCTTTTTGCTCCTCTTCCAACAGATTTAGCCCCTCCGGCAGTGTTGTTCCCTTGACGGAGAGACACAGAGCCAGAAGTGAGTCTCCTGGGAGAATGGATGAACCTAAGCAACCCACTTCCCAGGTATGTAGTGGATTTGAGATTGCTGCGGTGGTTGAAGAAATTGCCACTGTGTGTGAACATAGCATAACGAATAAGAAAGGAAAGATGTTTTGTTAAATAAATGCTGCATTTGATGACTTTTCTCTTTATTTTTGCTTGTGAGCATGCAGGAAATGCACTTTTGGTGTCAGCAGAGTTTGGGAAGTAGAAAAGGATAAGATTGTGGAACTCTTTCCTGATTATAGGAGCCAGTCTGTAGCCCTAAGTGTAATAAAAATAACCTCTGAAAACTTCATGCAGGTAATTTAGGACCTGGGATGGAGAAAGTTTGATTTTGTACATATGTGGTTATAAGACTACATATTTACTAGTTGATATGTATTGTGTCTTTGTAAACAAATTGCTTATGCCTTTTATATCCTGCTTGCTTTTTAGTATGTTTGTATCCTTTCATTTATTTTCTTCCTAAATGTCTTGTTAGACTAAAATGTTTGAGAGAGGATAGAAATTATGTCTTTAATTTGTGACTCCTTAGCAAATAGTATAAGTATGTAGTTGGTTGATATTTTTGTTTATATTTTCTCACAGGTGTCTATCATTTGAAGATTGGTTTTTAAAAAGTTTGTGAACTCACCAAGTAGAGCACAATAAATTATAAACACTGTGGCCCTTTAAAAGGAAACACTGGTAGATTAAGATTACATAGCTAATTTTTTATCTTCTGCACAATACTGATAGTATCTTTTTAAATTTTTATCTAAACCATTGGATGTTTATTATGTATATAGTGTAGTAACAGCAGCAAGACATTATTATCAACTGTATCTATGTGTATATTATCATGCTGTTTGGTACCAGAAAAGGAATTGTAACCATGAAAGAATTTTTTAGTTTTAGTAAGGTGTCATAAAAAGTGTTTATGAACTTGAAGGAAAAGTAAATTTACTCGTATTATTAGGGCTCTTTTTCTTCTCATCTCTCCAATAGAATGTGATGATTATGTGACCAAAACTATTGTAAAAATAAATAGAGCAGTGAGACCAACCTTACGGTTTAATGTGGGCATAAGACAAACTAACAAATACACAAAACACATACAGATAAGACTATATAAACTTAAGTAATGGTGTTGTGGGAATAGGAGTGCTTAAAATGCAGTTATAGGAATCAGTATCTGCTTAAGGAAAGTGTTACTCAGGAGAGTTTAAGTGTGGTTTTTAAAGTAACTAGAAAGAGATAATTTATTCCATATGTGAATAGGATAGGAGTAAAACTTGGAATTCTACAAGGGTATTTACCAGACTGAAACAGAAGGAACAGGCTGTAAAGAAATAGAAGATAAGTAGTATTGTCTGGAATTGATATTAAAAGATGAGTGTAAGATATGCCTTGACATGCATGAAAGTTTATTATGGTGAGTCTACTCACCAGTTATTGTTTTCTCACCACAGAGAACCAAAACAGGACATGACTTACATTATACTAAGAACAAATTTTGATAGGTTTGAAGAGCTTCTTGATTATAAGCGTGATTTGACTGGAAAAGACTACTAAGGGCACTCCTTTATTCTAAACATTCTGTGTTTTTCCTTTTTCTTTCACAGGAAGGTTAAAATACTTGGCCTGATTTTCTAAGTCATTTATAATCTTTCAAACCTGGCTTTTCCTACCGTTCATCAGCATTAACCATCCCAAACAGACAGATTCTATGCCTCAGAACCACATCAAACTTCTGTCTCTGCCCTTTGAGTCAGGGATACTCACTCAGGCATCTGGGTCCACACAAGGCCCGACTCTTAGTTCCATCTGTCCTAACTGTCCCTTTTGATCTCCCCTTCTTAAACCACTATAGCATTTACACGTGGCAACGTGTAATTTTTTCCTAATTCTCTACTGACTCATATAAATGATTTTCTGATTTACATTAATTTGTCTCCTAAATTGAAATCTCCTTGATAGCAAAGCCCACATTTTCTGATCTTGTTAGTATCTCGTGTTGTCTTATCAAGTGCCACTAAATGGGAGTCGTTTTACCTCTAAGTAGTTCTGAATAGCTAAAATTACTGAAAAGGGGCCCAATAAAGAGACAGCTACTAAATTAAGTCCTCAGTTTTAGAGATCATTAAATAAAATTAAGAACTAATCAGATGATTTTTGAATTCCCTTCAGTTCTTCGAGTCTCTGATTAGTAACTGAAGATTGGGATTGTGGACAGCTATGAAGCCCTTGTCAAGAATCTAGACGGGTATTTGTTTTAGAAAATATGGAAAGCATCCATTTATATGGAATTTATTCATTGTATGGAATAATTCATTTAGAAAACAGTTCTTGAATACCAGCTACATATCAGGGACTGTCAGGTTCTAGCATATTCAGCAATGTAGGATTGTCCCTGTGTGTAAAGAGTTTACAGTCTACTAGGGAATTGCCAAGTGGAAAAAGTGAAATTATCCACTTTTTTTAAAATACAAATTTATTTATTTTAATTGGAGGCTAATTACTTTACAGTATTGTATTGGTTCTGCCATACATCGACATGAATCCGCCATGGGTATACACGTGTCCCCCATCCTGAACCCCCCTCCCACCTCTCTCCCTGTACCATCCCTCTGGGTCATCCCAGTGCACCAGCCCCAAGCATCCTGTATCATGCATCGAACCTGGACTATTATACATGTTTCAATGCCATTCTCCCAAATCATCCCACTCTCTCCCTCTCCCACAGAGTCCAAAAGACTGTTCTATACATCTGTGTCTCTTTTGCTGTCTTGCATACAGGGTTATCGTTACCATCTTCCTAAAATTCCATATATATGCGTTAGTATACTGTATTGGTGTTTTTCTTTCTCTCTTATGTCACTCTGTATAATAGGATCCAGTTTCATCTACCTCATTAAAACTCAACTTTTTTATTTATTCATCTATTTATGGCTGCACTGGGTGTTCATCATTGTGCATGGGCTTTCTCTAGTTGCGACAGGCAGAGGCTCCTCACTAGTTGCAATGCTCGGGCCTCTCACTGCAGTAGCTTCTCTCATTGCGGAGTCTAGGCTCTAGGGCGCTCAGGCTTCAGTAGTCTCAGCCTGTGGGCTCAGTAGTGTGGCATGAGGGCTTAGTTGCTCCAAGGCATGTGGAGTCTTCCCAAACCAGGATCAAATGTGTGTCCCATGCATTGGCAGGCAGATTCTTAACCCTGGACCACCAGGGAAGCCTGATCCAGCTCTTTGTGACAGAGACAACTAGGTGGCAGCTGTTTTTGTCCTTGCTTCTTTTTAGAGTTCAAAGGAATAAAACTACCAAAGAGACATTGTTTCCTATGACAAGGACCAATCTACATTTTATGCTCATTTATTTGCTCTTTTATTGCAACTTTATTGCAGTAATTTTTAGGTGAAATTGATCATAATGTGTGAGTTTTCTGATTATGGTTCATGATAGATAACTAGAACAAATTTACTTTCTTTTTGTGGACAGTACTGCTATGACACTATTTTCCTTAAAGTTAGGCCTTTTTTTTTAGGGAATTGGTATCCTCAAGATTATGAATAGTATTAGCAATTTTTGTAATGTTTAATAATAGCTAACATTGAGTTATGCTAAGCACTTTATTAATTCATTCAGTGCTCATAGCATCTGCTCAAGGTAGATGCTATTATTATATTCATTTTACAAATGGAGAGGCTGATGCACAGAGTAGTTAGATAACTTGTTCAAAATCAAATAATAAGTGGGATGGAGATTTTTTGTTTGCTTGTTCCTTTTTTGGGGGATGGGGTTGCGCTGGGTCTTCGTTGTGGTGCATGGACTTCTCTCCCTGTGGTGTGGTGGCTCTAGAGTGTGCAGGACCACTAGGTGAAGCATGCAGGCTTAGTTGCAGGATGTGGGATCTTACTTCACTGACCAGGGATCGAACCTGGGTCCCCTGAACTGGAAGCATGGAGTCTTATCCACTGGACCACCAGGGAAGTTCCCAGATTTAAACCCAGGTTCCAGCACTCTTAAATTGCTGTAAAGTATAACCAGAGGCTTTCAGGGACATCTCAAGGTATACTGTTATCATATTTGATTCTCATAAGAATATAATAGAATTGGCAAAACATACGCTAACTTTATTTTATGGATGAGGAAACTAAGCCTCAGAGAAGTTGTTCTGTGCTCTGTCAGTGCTCATCCAGGACCTTTTATTGGGATAATCCCTCATTCTTTATGTGAGTTCAGTTTTGATTATCCAGTGAATTAGAGTAGAAATGTTATATGAAATAAATCAGAATCATCTAAAGCCTTACCAGTCCATGCTTTTCTTTACATACTGCTTCCCAAACCTGCTGAGAACTGCCTCTCTTCTGTTGGAAATACTGAAGAGCGCTATTGGCTAACAAATGTGAAAGGAGATAAAATGCATTTTTAGAAGTTCAAGAAAAGGATGTAAGATTAATTGCTAGATTCATCTTTCTCCAGTTAATCCAGAGTCAGCTTTCACATATTCTCCTCTTTGCACTGGTACTTTGCCTCTGCTAGATATATGTGTTTCCCTCCTACATACTTTAAATGCTTATATATATTTGTGTATATGTATATAATTTTTGTTCAAAACATTATACATAAAACATACATGTGTTATATATATATACACACACACACACACAATGACTTCAGAAGTCATCAGGATAAATCAGAAATTTATGAGTGGTGATATTTTAATACAGAATTTTAAATGCAAAGCTTTTATAAATGCAAGGTTTTTCAATTATTCATTCAAAAGAATATAGTATTCCCTCTCCCTTCTAGCTTTCAGATAGGAGGAAGACTTGTTTATTTCACATATTAAATACTTTAACTATTTAGATTATGTTCAGATTAGGTAAAACAAAATTAAGATTTTACTTGATATTTAGGAATTACTGGGAAGTTTTTAGGTGTGATAGTGGTATTTTAATTACATTAAGAAGAAAAGAATCCTTATCTCTTAAAAATACATACTAGAATATTTACATATGAAATTATGCCTGAGATTTTCTTCAAAAAATAATGTGAAAAAGACAAATGGGTGAAGGTAAAGAAAAAACAAAATTGCATGGGTTGAAATTGTTGGGTGATGAGGATTCAATATACTGTTGTGTCTAAAACTTAATAAAAAGTTTTAAAACTATATATATTTCCTCTTCAATTAAAAAAAAAAAAAATTAGGGACTTCCCTAGTGGTCCATTAGTTAAGAGTCTGCCTACCAGTGCAGGGGACATGGTTCAATCCCTGGTCCCTGAAGATCCCACATGCCATGGAGAGACTAAGCCTGTGTGCCACAACTGCTAAAGCCAAATGCCTAGAACCTGGACACCACAATGAAGAGCAGCCACTGCTCGCCACAACTAGAAAAAGCCTGCACGCAGCAGTGAAGACCCGGCACAGCCATAAGTAAATCAGTGAGATTTAAAAGTTAAATCAGAAAAGGAAAGCATTTATTTTTCAATAATGTAAAGGCTTAGTTATCTAAGTAGCAACAGCAGAGGTTTAATACTTTTACGGTAATTGCTTTTTTTGAATGTCTTAAGTAATTCTCTTTCACAATGCAAGAAATGTAGCTTAGTAGGGAGATACTTGATAAATTAAGAGCGATTAGAGTGAACTAGCGAAATCATTAGGAATATGTATTCCCCTTCTCTTTGTTTTGTCTGTTTTTTGTTCAGTTTTATCTTTCTGTTCAGAAGGCAAAATCAGAAATCAGGTCTTGTACTTCTTTCTCTGTGGCACCTGTCATTGTATTTGGTAGACAATAGCCAGTTGGTAAATACTGGATATCAAATTGTGAAGAGGTTATAGGAAGGAATAACTAAGTTAGTAAATTTATATCTCAGCCTAGTTTCCCAGTTCTTTTGCTAATTTTCTCTGAGGTCACTTAAATTTTGATCAGTCTTTAGAATAAAGAAAATATGTTGATGTGGTACTAAAATATTTTGGGATAAAAAGGAATACTGTCACCTACAAGTTATACACATTTTTATAAAGCTAGTTACTACTGGGTTAAATTTTGGTATTAATGATAATGCAAAAAATACAATTTATAATGTGCTTGCCATAGTGTATTCTGTACTGTCAGATATAATAGCTATTAGCCATGTCATGTGGCTATTTAAATTTTAATTAATTGAAAGCATTTAAAATGAAAAATTCAGTTCCTCAGTCACACTAGCATATTACACATGCTCAATAGCCGCGTGTGTTTGATGACAACTATATTCGATGGTGCAGATTATCAAATAGTTCCATCATCACAGAAAGTTCTACTGGACCAACACTGCCAAAGTACCTACCTGGTTGTCTAGATTCTGATTGCAAATTAGAGTCCAAATGGATGGTAAGAGGGGGCTTAGATTCTCCTATCACTGTAAATTAAAAATTTAGCAGGAGGTTAATAAGCGTGAGGTTTTTCAGCCAGAAAGTAACTCATTTGTCCTGTTCTTTTATGGTAATAGAGTAGAGTGGCCTCAGTGTTCTAAGATTCCTATCTTAAAATCTTTACTTTTGGGTAGTAATTAATGCACTGTTTGGATCTCTGCTAAAAATTATTTAGCGTAGAGACAGAAGTAAAAAACGATTTGATGTCTTTTACTGTATATACTTACATAGTTTCACTTGCTTGTTGTCCTCACCTGGTACAGGTAGAAGAGTCAGCAATGATGGGAGTAAGTGGCTATGTGGAGTATCTCCGAGAGCAGGAAGTATCTGAGCGGTGGTTCCGGTACAACCCCCGTCTCACCTGCATCTACTGTGCCAAATCTTTCAACCAGAAGGGGAGCCTGGACCGCCATATGCGCCTGCACATGGGGATCACACCGTTTGTCTGCCGCATGTGTGGCAAGAAATATACCCGGAAAGATCAGCTGGAGTACCACATCCGCAAACACACAGGCAACAAGCCTTTTCACTGTCATGTTTGTGGCAAAAGTTTCCCCTTTCAGGCCATCTTGAATCAGCACTTTCGCAAAAACCACCCTGGCTGTATACCCCTGGAGGGGCCTCATAGCATCTCCCCTGAAACGACTGTCACATCTCGGGGACAAGCCGAGGAAGAATCACCTTCACAAGAAGAGACAGTTGCTTCTGGGGAAACTGCCCAGGGCTCTGTGTCCACTACTGGACCAGATTGAAACAGTGAGGGGAAGGGGGCAGACCCTCTTCCCCTTTGGGCCATAAGTAACCAGCATCAGGGCCATGGACTGGTACTTAGATTCATGAAATGCCACATCACCAGATCAGAAGATGCTCCCAAGATGTTGCCAAACTAGAGCATCAGCAACATACACAAAAGCACTAGAGGCTCTTCCCCTCTTTCTTCCCACCTCACACTTGGAAAATAATCAAGCAAATCAACTTTGTAATTCAGGGATCAACAGCCTTGGTTTGTTAACTTTATAAAAGTTTTTTTAACTAAACAGTGACAGATGATCATTTCTCTACCAGTCATGTTTGAACACTGTACTTTGGTCCATATCACCCTGGTGGCTGTCATTGCCCAGGTGTAAAACACAAAGCAGGAGCCTCGGTCATCTGAACCAGCCAGCCACGAAAGAGAAGGAAGTCATCATGATGGTGATGATAAGGGGGAGCTTCTCTTCTTCCTTCCCTGCCAGAACTTGCAGTTTCATATTTCAAGGAAAAAAAAGAATCCTGGTAGTTCTTTTTGTTTTGAAAGATTAGACTTAATCTTTGCCCAGGCAGGGCACCGGATGCTTTGCCTGATTGTTTCACGTAATTGGCCATCTTGGAGCAGTATTCTAATGGGCAGCAGCATCTGAAGCACTTTAGGCACCTGGAAATGAAATGAGCAGCCAAGTGTTTACAATAGGTATTCCTGCATTTGGGGGCTTGAGTGTTGTGTCGAGCAAGAGGGGAGCACGGGAAGGAAGTGTTTTTGTGTCGCAGTTACCGAATATCGAGTAACACAGAGCCAGCTGTACTGCAACTTCCTGATCAGTGTTTGTAAGCCATAATGCTTGCATATCTTCGGGTGTTAAGAAATGGCTCTAGTCCAGATGGATAAACGTGTAAGGCTGACTACCAAAGTTTCATCTAGTCTCTTCGGCTCCTAGTTTCACATAACAGCAATATTATACATCAAAAATGTCACTTTACAGTGAAATGAGCCTGGATTCTATTTTTAAATTCACAGGTCTCCATATTTGATAACTTTTATATGACATTTTAAACATTTTTTCTGCAATATTGTGGTTGTAGAAATTCAACACTATGGTTCTTACTGCAACCACAATTCCATTTCCTCCTGCATATGTGATAGTTTATATTTTCAGTCCAATAGAAGAACCTCACTAATCCATGTCTTGCGTCTGCAAACCTAGTAATTCATAAACCAACCATTAGCAAATTGCTGGTGACTCCAAGAGCTTTGCTTTTTAATAATACACAACAGGGCATTTACCAGAAAACATCATGCACAATCATGTTGCAATAAATTGATCAAGGGGATCAATTTTGATCAGGTTTGGTTACTTAATCATTCCTAAGATTTTTGAAACTTCAAGGGACCTTTTTGGTAATTCTGGGTATTTCTGAGATTCTTAATCCAGCACCAAGAGTCAGAAAGAATTTACCAAATGTAGAGCTTCAGATGCCCTGTCTTGCATGCAGAGAATGAAGGAGGATCATTAAGGGATGCAGGCAAGTAGATGCTTACAAGTTACAATGCAAATAGAAAGAAAACTCTCTGGCTTCTCATAATTGATCACTGATCTTTTAGAGAGTATTTAAATACGTAGTGGTGTAAGAAATTGTTTTGGTACAGGGGCATAGATGATTGTAAAAGAGATTTGGGAGAGAATTTGATCATGCCTGCACTGGTGGTGAGCCATTCATGAGAACATTAGTGGTGTGCCCCCTTCCTGGGAATGCTTTGGTTATGTGGAAAAGTGGGTAGGAAAGAATGGCCTTGCTTTGATGATCGGAAGTTAGAATGTAGAGGGTAACTTTTAAGCAATCTGAGACCTGTATATATACATACATCTGTGCCCTATCACTAGTGAATGGTTATTTTTCTTTCTGGAAAAACAGAATGTGTCTTGTAACAGGAATGTAATAAGGCTACTACCATTTGATGAGCGCCTACCCTTAAAAGTCATGTTAAAGCCATGTTTGTCTTCAGAAAACAGACTTTGGCATTCTCTTTAGTTGCGCAACAGCATGATAGGGTGAAAACTGCCGCTGCGGGCCATCTTAGGGAGCAACTGTGCTCTGTGGCATAGAAAAAGTGGAGCTGAAATTAGACTGAAATCTTTAAAGAAGCATTTTAGCTGGCAGTCAAGGTTTTCAGTGGACAGATTCTGCCGTTACTAAATAGGCCAGAGGTGAGAGGTACAGAGTATGCTGCTTTAGAAGGACTGTTGAAGCCTACCAAAAATATATACGTCCATCTTACTTGTGAGAAGTATGCTGGGAAGTTCTGTATTGCTTTGTTAGTTTTTTAGATGTTATATGAGAAAATACAGCTTTTAAAACTATTACCAAATTGTAAAAGTGAGGTGCAGTCATTTCTGTGAAGAGGAACTTCAGCATTTGTCAGTGCTCCATCCGGGGTGAGCAACAGACATTTTAAGTGAACTGGGAACTGTTTGATAGACGTGGAAATGCTGTGAGGGTTTGATGGGTTCCCCCCTCCCTTTTTATTCACTGCTAACAGGTTTTTGCTGTATCTATACTGTGAATAGAGTGCTTTTCGGTCATCTAGGACCACTGCAGCACAATCATATTTGCTGGTTCTCGCCTCTTAATTGGCCTAGTGCAGAGCCATGAAATTCATGAAAATTCAAACCAGCCTAACTTTTAAACACATAAGTTTCTGAAAACAATTTCTTCATTTTAGTTAGAAGAGAGATTATTATTCTAAATAACTATCCAAGATTCTTATCCAGATTCACTGTGACATTGTCTTAGTTCTTAGCTAACATCCTTGTAGGGACATAGGAGTTAGTAGTGTTCTATCTACATTAATGGAAAGCTCTATAGGTATGTGCACAGAGGATACCTCTCTTAAGGATGTACTACATGGACTTTTAGCTAACGCTGAAACTCATTACCAAATTTTAGCTTGCACGTGTCACCTTGTGAAGGGAACAGCATTAGCAGTGAGAGCTAAATCATCATTAAATACTCTAATGCCGTGAAATAGCTAACACTGGGACTGTTTTCATTTGTTGAGTGGCCCTTAATTGCAAAGGAGCTACCTAATATTCTTAGCAAAAGAAGAGAGATGACATTAATCTACTTTCATTCTAAAAGGTACCTTTTATTTCTCTCTCAGAATTCTGATACCAGTTTAAAATATGGCATTGGCATGAACAGTAATACTGTACTTTAGGCAGAAGGCTCTTTCTAATGACTTGTCCTCTCTTTACTCAGAACCGTATTTACCTCTGAACAGAGTTGAGTTTTCTGTGAGTTGCAAACTACCCCCTAGTTATTCATTATACCAGAGGGTCAAAGCTAGTCTTGGATATGTAAGCATAAATTAGTTCCTGAAGGATAAAGATTGGTAAATAAGGGAGATAGCAGTTAAGGGAAGTTTGGGGGTTGTTTTTTTTAGTGTTTCCAATTCCCTCTGTATCAGTGAAACAGGGTTTTCCAAAGATGGCATGACAATAGAAATAAACCATTTTCCTACTAACTTCATAGTTGAAATCTGACCTTGGTTGGAAGTGGTTTGATACAAGAGTGAAATAGCGAACTTCATCTTTAATAGCTGAATAGTCTTTGGTCAGGAAATAACTTTCAAAAGTTTTAACTGTTTCTTAACATTAATTTTATTTTAACTGGTAAAAACAACATTTTGTTTGACTAAAAGATCTAATTTAAAGAAATGAAAGCAATGAGCAATAGAAAGGAAATTAAATTTGAACAAAGATAAAAAGTTGTAGTCATAGTGGAAAGGCGTTTAATCAGGGAGGAGTTGGAGTCTTGGAAGTTTTTATTTTTTCAGCTGTAACCGGCATGTGGATTTGTTTTGTTTTGTTTTTTCTCTTCCTCAGATGTTCTCCTTATCTGTATATTCATTCATTCAGTATTTTGGTTGCTGAGATTTAGAAAAAGAATAAGTAGCAATTAAGCCAGATAAATCCCTCCATTTGAGAGGATGCCCTAAGGGGGCAAAATATATCTCTAGGATTTAGGAATTAGATCAAGATTTCAGCAAACCACAGTGCCCAAGCCAAATCCTGAGGTCACCTTTATGTATAAAGAATGTGGTAGTGGAAGAGAGCCACCCCTATCCATTTAGGTGTTACGGCTACTTTGTACAGTCCTGGCAAAGCTGACGGAGACCACAGGGCCTGCTGTCTGGCTCTTGACAGAAAAGGTCGCCACGTCCAGAATTATTAATAGATTTAAAGAATTATGCCATCCCCCTCAATTTGTCGCTCTTGTCATTTTGCCTTTATAACAGGTTGGTTGAGGTTTTAAGTTTGTACTGCCGTGTGTGCATCGGTTTCTTGAAAGAAGTTGCCATTTTTTTCTAGATGCTTGTCTCATTTGTGCTCCTTCTTGAATCCCATTGCTTTAAAGCATTTCGAGCAGGCATTATGATTTGTCCTTTCCTTTAAGGTAGATTAAGTTGAGGATGGTAATTACAGATTTAAGAAAGTAATTTTTAAAAATAACTCCCATGCATAATAATGTAAAGTTAAATGAATATCATCTTTAGAGAAAATACTGGGGAAGAGAAGTAATGTTTTTATAAGTAAATTTTGCCATTTCTCTAAGTTAACAGATGATGGTGGCAAGAATGGATTTATTCTCTCTAGTATTAAAATTAATTTCTCTTAAGAATAAGTGGTTTGATTCCTATCCGAAATCTGTTTTTCTAGATTAGAAACTATCCATTTCTTCACTATAAATCTTCATTTTAATTTACTCAAGTAAACTCACTCTGTTCTATGTGGTGTAGTAAAAAGCCAAAATCTTCCTTTTTTAAAAAAAGAAAAGAATATTTTAAAACTTAAATATCTGAAGATTGAAAGTTCTTTTTAGAACTATCGTCCAATTTCTGTTATTGTTTATAATTCTCAATATATATTGGGACATTATATATTTGCTTTGTGAATGTTCATTCTTACTGTTCAATTAGTTTATTTATGCTAGATGTGGAAAAGTAAATGGAAAATGTTAGGATGATAATAAACATAATTCCTTGCAAGAGGAAAATATAATGGCTCCCCATTTGTAAACAGTGCATGGACTTCTGAGTTAAATTTATCTGGGCAGAGTGTTCTAGGCCATGCTCATACAATACAGTGAGTTTGATTCTTACTTTGTTGTGAGTTCTACCAACACATGCAAAGTTTGGATGAGTTACCTAGTCGCATATACAGCACCTCTTCACTATAGGTTTTATTCTTAAAGTTGCCTTTTTCTAAGTTGGAAATTAGGTTTTATATGTTACACCCTCAGTAATAATCTTCATCTAGAAGGTTCCAGTATATTTGCATAGGTCAGATCTGCTTTGTCTTGGAGCACTTATATTAATAATGAGTTCTTGAGATTTTAGAGTAGTTTTTCTGGTTAATTTGGGATTCCAGTTAATTTAGGGTATAGGACTTTGAAAGAAATTGTATTTAGGTAGTCCAGTGAATCATTTGCATACACCTTCATTTGAGGGCTTGGTAACAGATGTCATTTAAATAAGAATCTGTTGAAAATAATGGAGTTTGCCGAGCATTATGACTTCTTTGATAACTATCAATCTTAATGTGGTTTTGCCTCCTTTGCTTTCTAGTGTCTTTCTGTTTTTCACTCTTCTTATTATAAAGTGGTGCTTTTCCTGGGACCAGTCTTTTTACTTTGCATTAAGTAATTTTTCTTGCTCAGGACAAACCAAAGTTGGATAGTTTCATACTTTCAAACCTGACTTAATTACATTCCACACCTGCAAGATATCTGTACAGACTATCTGGTTTTGTGTAGGCAGACTATCCTTCCCTTTGTGAAGAACAGCAGTGGCTTAGAAGGCAAGCATTGCCTGAAATATGCATTACGTTCACAGTGGGTACACATATAAATAAATTTCTTATCTTATACCTTCCCCATTATCTGTAACGTAATTAGGAAAGGTCCATTAGCTCAAATAGTGGAAGCTTTAAACACAAAGCTTAGTTACAAAGGCAGAGCAGTTAAGGGGGGAAAAACCACTTTTCTAATGCTTGCTTTTTTTATGTCGACTCAGTAAGTCCTGTTAAGGAAACTAGAATTCACCACCCACTTAAGATATTTGTTCAGCATCTCATACGACCAACAGCACAATTTAATATACTGTGAATCTTAGAATCTGAATTTATCCATAATGCCGGAAGTCAAAGTATGTATCTCATGGGGAAATGTTTCCTACCCTGTGAAATCACTTATATGGTAGGTAGCAAGAGGAGAATCTGTTCTATTAAGTACATTTTTGTTCCATTAAGTAGTTTTTGGTACCAGACAGTGTGCTTGGGATTTGTATAGCAAAACTGATTTTATACATAGTTTAGATGTGGCTTCCTGTACTTGAGAGTCCTAAACCCACTTGGTTAGAGGCTGATATATGTATTTAAAAGCCATGAGGGTCAAAAAGAAGGGGACGAAATTAACCATACTAAGTGCTCTAGAGACATAACTGCAGTAAATTCTCAAAATAACTCTCTGAGGTAGTAACAGAAGTAGCTAAAAATCACTGACTTTGAGTGTTAACTATGTGTTAAGCACAGTTTAATGTTCCTCACATTAATTAACTCTGCTGCTCCTTAGACAAACCCATTAGAGTAGATGCTGTTACTATCCTCGCTTTAAAAAGAAACAGACAGAGAGGTTGACCTAGGCAGTCTTTCTCTAGACTTGACACTCTTTAATGGACTATGTTGCCTTTAACAGGTATAATTATACCATATTTTATAGATGAGGAAACTGTTGAGCCCAAGATTATACGATCGATAAATCGCAGAGCCAATACTTACCAATCTGATTCCAAAGCCCAGACTATCTCCAGTACATCATGTTAACTCTGTTTACTTAACAGAGTTGAAGTAAACTAGAATATACTATAACCAGTAACAGCACTGGTTTTAGTGAACTTTAAATTCAGGAATAAGTGATCAGAAGGTTTCTCTAAGAGATAATGCAGTTGATTTCGAGCAGATATTGCATGGTGAACATTTTTTGGGGATATTGCCCACCAATTTAGAGGAGTCACCCATTTGGTGGTTCTAATTGTGAACAACTGCTTGAGTTACTACTACCAAGACAGAAATTGAAAGATTGCATTCCAGTTACCTGTTGCCATGTAACGAACTCTCTAAACCTCAGTGACTTAAAACAGCAACTACTTTATACATTTCATGATGTTGTGAATCAGAAATTCAGGACAGGCTTGTCTAGGCAGTTTCATGTTCCCTGTGGTGATGATTCAGGTCATCTGATAGTATTCAGCAGGTGATTGGACTGGTCAGGGTGTCCAAGGTGAGCTCACGGTCCTGACACCTTGGTTGACCAGAAAACTTGGCCCAGCAGGCCTTGTCCGCATCTCTGGAGCCTCGGGGACCCTCCATCTGATCTCTCTGTCAGAGTAGTCAAATTTAGGAGATCGCAGCTCAGGCCTCCAAGTCCTCTTCAAGGCCAGGCCCAGAGCTTTCATAAGAGTCATCACCACACATTATTGGTCAAAGAAGTCACTGGTCAGCCCAGATTCGAAGGGAGAGGAGATACCTTACCACTTGATGGAAGGTGTGTCAAGAATTTGAGACCATCTTTACAGGCAGCAGTATGTGTTCTGGATTTGTCTTAACTCGTGTGTTCATTTAGGTCAGTTGTTTGTGCTGTAAGAAACCATTTCTTCTACTTACCATGAGTTAGAAGAAGCTAGAAGGAGAATGAAACAAATACCTGGAACAGATTTCATTAGCTTCCCACCCCCAAGTTTCACTTACAGCAAAGTTTCCATGTTTTCTTTTGTACAAGTTCCAAATTATTGCATTTGCCCTTTTTTTTTTTTTCCTGTGAAGCAACAGTAATTATCCATGCTAAACCAGAAATAATCTATAGAGGGAGTAAAAACCTTGCTGTTACAGACCTTGATTTATTAGAGATGTCAGCTGTAGTTCATTTTCAAATAGGCATAAACTCCTGTGGTATGGAAAATTCATATAGCTGCTAAATCTGTTTCAACAGGAGTTTCTGTTAAGTGGCTAGATGGATTATATTTTTGACATAATTGAAAATTTTGCCTGCATATACTGCATATCTTTGTTCTGTGCTCAGTCTCTGTCATGTCCAACTCTTCACAACAACCCTTTGGACTGTAGCCCACTGGGCTCCTCTGTCCATGGGATTCCCCAGACAAGATTACTGGAGTGGGTTGCCATTTCCTCCTCCAGGGGATCTTCCTAACCCAGGGATTGAACCCTCGTGTCCTGTGTCTCCTGCATTGGGAGGCAGATTCTTTACCACTGAGCCACTGGGGAAGCCCCCTACCTATCTTTACTGCCACCTCTGGCACAAATTTGTGCTGGAAAAGAGGTTCATTCCATTTATATTACCTTCCATTTTGGACACTGTTGCTCCATTTTATAGTTGTTAATCCTTTAAAAATTATCAGTTGCTACTGGCTTTTGTTGTCTGAAATGACATATCATTGAAGTGTTATGATTTGGGGTTAGATTTGTCAAGTTTAGGATGCTTTAACTCCTTCTGGCTTATAAAAGGACTTTTATTGCTTTCAGAAGAAATAGGGCAAAGAATAAATTATATTGGAAAAATGATCATCCCCAAATCAACTTTCTAAGAGAAGAAAGGTTTGGTGTTACCTATCCATTCCATCTGCAGTGGTTTCTTAGAGAATTAGTTGTGAGGGCTTCTTGTTGGTCAGTCCCAATTAGATCATATAGTCGAAGGGATCTCTGTTCTTGGGTCAGGCCTCAGGAATTACAAATACAGGAAATAAAAAGGGTACTCGGGGCTGAAAACTTAAATTAGGACTCTAGAAAATCCTGGGACAGGAAAAAAGGACTTTGGCATTTGTGGTTGAATAACCAGGTATGGAATGTTTGAGTCATTTAGGCATCCGGATTAATTAGATTTTATCATATAATGATTGGGGCAAATTTTGATGAATAAAAATCAGTGAGCCTTAACATTTTCCGCTCTGCTGTACCTCAAAGTCTGCCCATTGTGACAGAGAAAACCTTTGAAAATATATTCCCAGGGAATGAAAAAGTGGTTCTAGGTACTTTTGCTCTAAGCATCTTCGCCGTAGACATCTCTGCTGCAGGCATTTTCACCTTAATTACTAATTCACTGCAAGGCAATTTTCCCATAAAAGATAAAATAGTAAAAAATAAAAGAGGGATATTAAAGAGGACATAATGAAACATGATAAATGAATGACAGTTTTTTTAGAAAACTTGAAAGCAAATTACAAAATATTTGAATACATCTAAAATGTGTGTAGTTCATGGCAATCCTGCACGAATAACTTGATTTTCATATTTTGTGTGTTGTACCTAAGTACTTGTCTCCCAAGTCTTTCATTCTTAGTATTGAGTATTTTGATCATCTCCTCATCAGCATTGTGCATTTTCTTTTTCCTTAAACTACTTCTTTCATTGAGAGAGGTGTCAGTTTCCAAATAACCAGGATGCATATTCGTAGCCATGCTTTCTGTCGCATCTTGAAAGCCTCTGCACTATTGTTTGTTCTTGGCATCTGGTCATATGTCTGTTCATACTTTCCATAGTTGTACAGGAAATGTGGGTTCAGCTCTGCACCTGAGACTTTTGGCCTGTTTATCCTCCAGTGTAGTGTATTTCAAAATAAGACACCAACTCATGGGGCCAATCATTATCATCTGTCAGCTCAATAAAACCATCAGTAATGTCACTAACTGGGAGACATGCCTGTCAAAACCAAACTATCAAAGCAAAACTGTCACCCAGTTATTTTATCTTTTGTGGCAAAATTGTCTTATGGCCAGTTAGTCATGGTGCAAAAATGTTTGCAGCAAAGAAGCTCATGGCAAAAATACTGGTTACTTGAAAAATCTTTGATAATCTATGAAGATGCCTCTCGTTCGGTGTCTTATAGCCCTTTGGGCCCTCCTCTAGACTCTGACTCTTAAATTTGAAATCATCTGGTGGTTGCACAAAAACCAAGTACAGTTGACTCTTGAACAATGTGGGAGTTAGGATGCAGCCCTCTGCAAGTGGAAAATCCACCTATATCTTAATAGTTGGGCCTCTGTTTCTGAGGTTCCTCTGTATCTGGGGATTCAGCCAACTGCTGGAGGTTAGTAATGTAGCATTTACTATTGAAAAAAACGTGGGTATAAGTGGATCATGCAGTTCAAACCTTTGTTGATCAAGGGTCAGTGTACTGTGGTCTCAAATTGAAAAAGAGGACAAAGAAGAAAGGGAACCTGTAGATTGACAAAATACTTTTTTTTTTTTTTTTCAAAATACTTATTTTTTCTTTTCAGCATCATAAGTCTAAACTATTAAAGCTAATAACAACTACCTGAGAAATTACTATGGTTTAGATTTCTGCATTTAGCACATCTTAAAGCAGATATTTTTGACATATTTGAAGATGATCTACTGAGTTTCCTGTAAATTAACAGAATCCTAACTCTAGTGGTTCTTAAAGAGCTATTGCAAAAACCGAATTACAACACAGGGAACAAAACTTAAAATGTGTTTCCTCTGGAAGCCAAAATGCTAAAGCAGGGGTCACTAAGAGTGTGGCTGAAATCCACTTCAAGAATGGCTATCAGTCAGATAGCAAAGATATGTAAAATTTATATGGTATTTGCTATTTTTACAAAAATGATTTTAAATCATGTAACTTGAAAAGTGAGCCTGTTTTCTTTTTGGAAAAGTGGGCCAATAAAAATAACACTAATATAATTCAATTGTATATGCATGTGCATTGAACACAGAGTGGTATACTAAAGATAGTTCATGCAAATAACTTTTGTGGGAAGTTTGGCTATTTTCTTAATATCTCGTTTTCATAAATGTATGTTTATAAATATATTTACTCATCCTCTATAACCTTGGTAGCTTTAGAAGCATTTTGTTAGCTGTATCATTGATTATAAAAATCAATTTCTTGGCATAGTAGGCTATGAGAGCTTTTAGTTGCTTTGTTTGTATTTTGGCTAAGAAAATGATTTCTTGCACTTTGTATTTATAAAGATGTTATAACACTTTGCACCCACTTAGTGCAGCTGTTCTTTAGTGACAAAAGATGTAGGCGTTAAAGTGAAATGTATGTTTAGAAGCCCGGCAAAAGGAGGGTTCTCAAAAGAACAAATTTGGCTTGCATCTACCAGAGAAAAGCTGGGGGTTAATAGAAAATTTAGGTTGAAAATATATGTTGGAATAGGTGTGCAGTCACTGCAAGTTGCAATATCATTATGAATTGCCCGCTATATGTATGTGATTGTATGTATGTGTGTGAGAAAAAAATGTCTGATGAAGGCAGATAAGTCAGTGTAGAAAATTCTACCTCCCATTAAAGACAGAATATTCCAAGTTTGCCCTGTAGCCCCTTACGCAGGAGGCTGGATTCCTCAGCCACTGTCCACCTCATTCTCTTTTGTACTCGCTTTAGCTCCTCTACCTCTGAGCACTTGGCTGAAGAAAGTGTAGCTTTCTGTAGCAAGCAAAGGAAAGCCAGACCCGAAATATAGAGGTTGCAGTATCTCATGTCTCTTTGTCATCTTCACATGTTAATGTTTGGTTTTGTTGCCCAAATCAGTGTCAGAACACTTGGGTTTAGTACTTTTATCCACTGGCCTCTGTTTGGCAAGAGTAGCCCTTGGAAGTGGAGTCTTTCTGCTGTTTTTAAAGATGCACTCAATTCCTTTTAATGATGTGAAAATTTTGTTTGAATCCTGAGCTTTTTTTATTTTTTAATTGCCATTTGCAGCCCATTTTGGGGACTGGAATATCAACCATATTTTCCTGATGTTGAGCCTTCTGCCAGTATCTTGACATGCAGTTTTGCATGACCTGGATTTTTGGATGACCTATTTTGCTTTTAGACACTCTGAAATTCTTCTCTTTATAATGCCAAGAATGTTATAATAGTTAGGATGGCCTATTGTGGGTGTCAGGAAATTCAGTTTCGGTAGTAAATGCCACTAGGCAGACCACCTAATCTTTAAATGCAGTTGGAGCACTCAGCTGATCTGCTGTTGGGGGCACCCTAGTCCACTGAGCCAAATCAGGTTACCTACCTTTTGAACATTTGTTACAGCTGAGAAAGGACTGTGGGCCTTTCAGAAATATCTCAGAATGCTTTCCACCTTTTCATTCAAATGCACTGGTTAGAATAGCTGGTTGTAATGTCCAAACAGGGACTTGCTGGTTAGTAGTGAAAACGAGAGAGGGACCCATTTGCAGACTTGGAGAGTTTTCACATCCGTGTTTTAGGTACTAACTGATAAGTGTTTACTTTTCCTGTTGACTGGATAGGGCAAGTGACAGTACTGCCAGTGTGAAATTCCAAATTCAGTAAGCAGTACTCATTGGTGACGACTGATGTATTGGGTTGGCCAGCCCAATAGTAACCTTCATCCGTGTAACAGTATGAATTCTGTAAGGAGATGAGATACTAAAATCATGTGAATCTCTTCACCACAGCTGTTTTTTTTCTAACTATAGAATAATTGTCAGCCTATAAGCCATGCTACTAAGAACCTAGACTCAGGAATTAACTTCTGCTTAGGAAAATTCTTCCTTCTGGCTTATCTTTTGTTTGTGCCCGGAGTCTTGGCCTAGACCTGTCCCCAGCTGTTTTGCTACAAACACATACTTAAGGTGCAGTCTTACCTAAGTCAATAATACACTGTCAGCCATGCAGTCTGTTTTATAGCCAAAGTGATTTATTGAAATACAAAACAAAAAAAGTGAGAGATGCCTAGGTCATTTCTGGGAGGCACGTTGAATCAACCTGTGAATCTGGGAGGAAGCATAGAGTCTTATCTTCTGTCTGGCTTGGGTGAACAGTGACTTTAATGCTTTCTATTAAAATACTGCAGAGCTAGTTGACCTTGGCAGGTAGTTCTCAATTTTGGCTGCACATTAGAATCACCTGGGGCTTTTACAAAATGACTGCCGCCTAGGGCCCCCTCTGGACATGCACGTTTAATTGGCTGGCTGTGCAGCCTGGGCTTTAAGAGCTGCTCAGGTGATTTTAATGGGCAGCCAAGGTTGAGAATCATTTTCTAGGTAGTCCTGAGGGGTCTGTGGCAGGATAACCTCCACCCGGTTGTCTTTTGTCAGAGGTACCTTTATTAGTATCACAGGCATGGCTTGGCATTTAAAACTTAGCACGGGCCACGGCTCAGGTGGTAAAATGGACCATCCGTTTGTCCGCAGAGTCATTCAGCAGAGAGCTGTTGCCATGCACCCAGTTTCCTCTCTGTACCAAAGCCTGCACAAGTCAGCAAAAGACATTTTCTGAGTCTGCTCCCTAGAATCCTCTTTCCCTTTCATATGTGATTTAAGTGGAGATTTTTAAAACTCTGCTAGCTAAAATAGAGCACTTGAATTTATTAAAAGAGCCAGGCACCGCCCCCCCCCCCCCAAAAAAAAAGAGCCAGGCCCAAGCCACCTAGGGTGATTTTTATTTGTAAAATAATCAGGTAGCATTGTTAAAGTTAATGAAATAGAAGGGTCCTTCCTGGTGTGATGGTGATGTAGTTGATTATTTGTCCCTTAGCCTGTCTTCTAAGTGGGATTTCAATGTACGGTGACTTTCACTTTTCCATGTTCCTTTGTGAATTAAATGCACTAGCTAAGGCGTAAATATTTCTGAGTTTTACATGAAATGTGAAATGAGTCCTTTTAGCAGCTTTGTTCCAGGATGTCAAAGACTTAACCCAGTAATTCCCAAACAAGTTTTCATATCGTCGATTCATTCACCCACCCAGGTGTAAAAAACCTGCCCATGGCAACCTCAGTGTGGTAATGGGGAGAGGAGGACTGTTTGATTAGCCTTTAAAGAGTGAGAGCCACCATTCAAACTAATAAACTACTAAGTGATTTCTAATTCATGAAAGAAATTTGTGTTCAAGAGCAAGTTCAAATGTGATGGTCTCATCTGAGAGACTGCTGGCACTGTGGAAACTTTGATTCCTATACTGCCTGCAAATAATCGATGATTTAAATTTCAAATAGGTGGTGTGTTTGAGAAGAAACAAGTGGGTGGAAGGAAAGATTGTTTAAGTGCAGAGGACTGAATTAGCATCAGACTCTGACATTTCATTAAAATAACATTTAGGCCTGACTTATTTGCTTAGCATGTGTATGCTGCAATGTCAGAAATGCCTCCTATGCCTTAGAAGATCTGAGAAGGCTTCCTTACGTTGGGTGGAACAGAAAAGCAATAGTAGCCTTGGAGACTTGTCTGCATCCAGAGAGAAGCCCATTAGGGTTCTCATACTGAGAAACCTTGAGTACTGTGAAATGTTGAACTTTATGCAGATCACATCGCACTGGATTTTAAAGATTTAGGGGACGGAAGTAGAGGAGGAGAAGGGGAAGTAATTAATGGTAAAGTATATATATATGAACTTGTACTATATTTTACACAAGTAATGAAACAAATTCCCTATCAGGAATTCTCTGTCAGGACTAACCAGCCATATTCTTCTGTCCTACTGATTGGCTTGTGATTCCTCTTAAACCTCTAAGTAATCCTTTCTGAAAGAGCTAAACAGAAACTAGTCTGACTGCAGTTTCACCACCCTGCCCCATTCCCTTACTCACAACAAAAGAAAAACATACCCAAACTATAGGCAAAAAAAAAAGTCTCAGTACGTTAACTTTTCATCCTTTATGGTCTGTGTTCACTGTTGTAGCCTATTGCATTGTTTTGCAATATAATGGCAGAACTTAAGTAGATCTGCCACATAAGTCAGGAACCATTGGCTTCTCCTTTAAGAAATCTTAACACCAGAACTCTCAATCTTTAGCTTGTCAGCACAAGTGAGTAAAGGGAGAAGTACGTTGAAAGAACACAGGGAATTCCCTGGCCGTCCAGGGGTTAGAACTTCGTGCTTTCACCGCTGAGGGCCGGGGTTCAATCCCTGGTTGAGGAACTAATAGGATCCTGCAAGCCACTTAGATTTCCTGGCTTCTCATAATTTCAGGTGGGACCCACTTACGCTCTGTGTCTGAGAAGAAAAGACAGAGGGTTCAAAGATAGAAAAGTCAATGTAGTCAAAATGTGGTTTCCTTCAGATGGACATAATCTCAAAGACATCTGTCCAGCTGTTCTCAATGGTGCTTACACGATGGGTGACAGCTGTCTCCCATCTTCCCGTCCCTGGCACTGTGCCTTCCCACTGGTCACTGTGAAAAGCAGATCACACTGGACTCAGAGGCCAGAATCCAGGACGATTTCCCCCTTCTCATCACTTCTTCATACAGCTAATAATGTAGCATATACTTCTCTTTGGAAAATTCTTGGGTTTGACCCCCCCAAGAAATAGTAAAGCATTTAAAGGAAAAGTAAGATTCTGGTGGTAGCTATCAAAGATGACAGGAACATTTTAGCTTCCCCTTAGATGATATTTATTGATAGCAAGGACCAACTATGCCTCCTCATCCTCAGTTTCTAAGGATAGCATAATATTTCTAAGCAACAAAGTTATCTAACATTTTTTTCACAACTTGTTAATCAAGGATTCATATTAAAACCGACAATCAGTTTCTAAAATGTTGTTATCCCTGAAAGGGAATGAGATAGAGTTTTTAACTAGAAGAACCTGTTTTTTTTTCCCTTTGAAAAAACTAACACTTGAGGTTTGTGTCTTTCGTCTGCAATGATCGCTCCATAAAGATGTCTCAGAACAGTCAGTGAGCCAAGGCTAGCGCTCTCATGCCCCTGAGGGTGCTGGACTGGGTTTGTACATCTTATTTCCTTAGAGAATATCTGTTTTTATTATGCCCTTAACTATAAATACCTATATATAGGAATAGGATTTTCACCCCACCCTCTTGTAATCATTATCACTTAAGTGTAAACCACACCTCCCCCTGTCCCCACTTTTACTGAAAAAAATGCACTTTAATTCCTAAGGAGAGTGGCTGTTCCTGGCCCCTAAGCCAGATTACTTCAGGAGGAGAGTTGGGGAGGGAGAACCCTAGGCAGACCCTGTGAAATTAACCAAATTCCTTAATGTAAACACACAAGTCAACCATTTTTAAGCTGCCCCCACCCCCAGCCAGAGGGCAAAAGAAACAACCAAATGCAAAAGTTCAAAATGCCTACCTTAATTTGAGATGTTTCACTAGGGGATATACCCAATATTTTCTCAGCTACCAAATTATCAGAAACTTGAGGGTGATTTTGTGGGAGGCTGAGACTCCTTTTTTAAATGAAAAGGCCAAGTGAATCACACAGGCTATAAAATACGATCCTGATTTGTGAAGTATCTGATTCGTTCTCTCCCTTAATTTGACAGGTGTTCTCAAGTCTCTCCTCCTGTAGATTCTGTCCTTCCCCTGATGACAAGCCAATAGTTCTTGGTGGGGTTGCATGTCTCCTAGAGCCCCAGGAGCCCTGTTGTGTCGGGGAAGCGGGGAGGGTAGGAGGGTGGGCAGAGACGGGCTGGGGGAGGGAGATTCAGAGAAAGAGTGAAGATATATGGGTTTATATAAACATATTTAAAGCAGTTTAGCAAAAGCTTTCTCGTTGAACAGCTTTAAGAACAATGTGAATGAAATTTAGCAACTTGGTTAGTAATTTGAAAAGTCTATTAATGTATACTTGAAATTCTGTTTGTATAAAAATACATTTTCCTCTTTATTTTAACACTGTGTAAAAGAACATTATGCATGTGAGTGGTTTGAGAATTAAATGATTTAATATTCATATTTGCATTTCTGTCTCTTCTGTATAGATATTAATTCTTTTTAAATTTTTGGACTTTTTTTCAGTATAAAGGGATTATCTAGATTTCAAGCTCACCCTGCCCTCTCAAGATGCCTACTGTCTTTCAAGGTGAAGTAGTAACATACCTCCCTCCTTCACTTTCTTGACCCAGATGTGTTCACTGGTAGAGAAAAGTCGAAAGCCTCGTTATACCAAATGCCGAGCAGCATCTCTATCCATTTCTCCTTTCCTTGCCTTCATTTCAGATGGCAAAGTCCATTCATAATTGTCAGATATGGGAAGTTGTATTTATTTTTACTTGTATTCACAAACCAAAATAGGAAGAAGTACAAAGGATAACATTTTAATCAACACAAGGGTTGGCTACTCTACCCATGAATATAATAGTGTTCAGAGCAACTTCCCTGATGAGAACCAGGAAGGGCCTGTTGGCCTTGAAGGTCACCCTGTCCGAGTTCAGCGAACGACCAGCGATGCTAATGACGGTACTTGATGCAGCTTCACTGCCTTCCTCATTTACCTGCAGGTCAAATGGGAAACAGACTGCCACGTTAGCTACTCTGCAGCTCATTACAAGAGGTACATCATCCATGGACACAGCAATTCCTCAAACATGCCACTTATTTTCCAGTTGCTATGAGTTAGGTCGGATCCCCTCTGGAACCTTACTTTTAGTCTTTTCTTTCATCCACTGTACTGATGTAAGACTTGTATTCATCCAAGCCTTGTGCTGAAAGAAAGTGCCAGGGTCCATTCAGATACTCTCTGAACCAGAAATCTGGATGTACACAAAGTTGTCACATTTCTGGCTGGCAATGTTGTACATGATACTGAACTGTATACTGAAAGACCTATTGACTCAAAATTAGAGCACCGCAGTTGAGACAGTTCCACTCTGGATCATCAAGATCCTAGATAGAACTACTGTCAACAGCCACTCAGGAACTAGGGCCTGTGAAAAGAGGATGGTCCTCTGGCTGGATGAGATGAATATTTCTCAGAGTAATAGATTGAAAGGATGGTGTTGGAGCTTACTGATAAGTAGAACTGCCACAGATCTGGAGGGAGATGGGAGACACCTTTAGAAATTTTGCTTGAGCACCTAGAATGTCACTAAAACTGTGTCCCTGCCTCCAAGGAAAGCATTTCAGACCCCTGAGCTTTGAGAGAAGCTGGTTGATGATTTCCCCTTCCTCATTCCTTACCACCTCTCCCTTCTACACATGCTATCGAATTCACGATCGTTTTAGTACTAAGAGCAGATGAACTTTTGTAAGACCAGGGCCCTTTTACTCAAATCAGATTCTGGTTTTCAGTGGCTTCTCAGGAGACAATCAATTAGGGTCCTTGTGTATAGGGCTCCCAAGAGCCATGGAGGAACCTTGCATCATTGTTTAGTGGGCTCAGGTAGACAAAATGAAACTGAACTTTTGCTTCTTCTTGATCGTAACTCAAGGCCCTCATGGAGGTCTGAGTTGACCACTTCCATTTGGGGTCCATGGAAGAAGATTCTCAGTCATAGTTAAAATCCTGAGGACTCATCTTCTCTTGCAGTCTAAATGTTATTTCTTCCATAATCAATATGGCTTCAGTATTTTCACTTCCAAAATCATTAATCCAGTATTCATGTAAAATCCCCTGTTCTGACCTCAGAATCTTTTAAGATATATATCTTTCTACTCTTGCTTTGGTCCTATTGCTCTATAGAATATAGTCCCGCATTGAGGATTTTATTGCCTAGCCCATTGCCTTTCTAACCTAACTCCTGCTATCGTGTGACCTAGACAATTAAAATGTCTTGGTAGGAGACCCATTCAATACTCTAAACTTCCATTTCTTTCATCTCATTGAACCCAATGAGCATTGCCTTCACTTCAGCAAACCAGTCCGTGGCTACACTTTGAAGTTGCCATCTCTCAGAACATCTCGACCTTTGAAATTATAATTACATTATCCTCTCAGTCTATAACCTTCTGTTTTTTTCAAACTATCACATTTCCTCACTCCCATTAAAATTACCCTGGCTTTTTCCTGTCCCTTGATCCTTCCACTTTCCTCCTAATGACATATTTCCCACTGAGCTTGGACTTTGTAACTATATTTACTAGCACCATGCTCTGAAATCTATCTCTTCGACCACAGTCTCCTTTTTGAGATTTCTAAATTTTATGACCTCTAACATTGGCCTATCACATTTCCCTCACAGCCTGGGTCCCCCAAAGAATGGTCTACATAAGTGGTTCGCAAACCTGGATGCGCATCAGAATTCTTTGAGGAGCTTTGTAAATATACAGATATTCAGACCTTGAGTCAAGCTCTCTAGATAACTAATGCTATTGATCCATAGTTCAGTATTTGTTTGAGAGCCAGAAGTTCTATAGGCTTTACACAGCTCTTACTCCAGTAAAGGTTTCCATGGGCATCTTAGTTGGGGCAACACTGGGTTAAGCAATATTGAATCATTTTCTTCACTGTGGAACTGCTCAGACATCAACACTCCAATGTGCTTTGATTTTCTGTTAACTTCCCTAGAAGAGGATATACATTTATTTGACCACCTAACTTTTTATTACCTGCAGCGTAGTCTAGAGTTCTAGTTTTCTGGAACACACTGTAGGACACTACAGTGATGGTCTACACTCACCAGCTCTTTCTTACTTTCCATTTGCTCTTCAATCATTACAATTAGGACGTGCCCCCACTACACTGTCCAAATGCCTCAGGGGAAAGTCACCTGCGGTCACTTTTCAGTCTTCTCACTAGATGCTTTCCATTTTCTTAAAACTCCTTCCTGGGTTTCCATAAGCTCATCATCTCCTGGTTCTCCTTTTAATGCCTTTGCTGGCTGCTTTTCCGGTATCACCTTCACCTTAATGTCTGTGTTCCCAGGAGAGGTAGCGGATGGAGGGTAGAACAATTAGACCACGAGGGCTTCAAGTTAGAGTTATGTATAGAGGAGGACACTATAGACTTGGGGTTTGAGGGACCTGGAAACATGCCTTTTATCACAGTTGTCACCTACTGTTCAAACATCTGCTGTCTACACCGTAAGAGCCAATGAAGGAATGACTCCAAAGTTACTCATCATATGAGATACTGATGTATTGAATAATAAAGCAGCATGGTAACAAAAAAAGCAAGCATAAGAAGAGAGAGCGGAGAGAGGTGTATTTACCTCAAGAAATGCCTTGTGGAATGCATCTGAGACATAGAGGTCGCTCCGACCTTCTGCAACAATACCTAGAAGGAAGACCAGAGAAAGATCTGTGAAATGGGAGAAAGTTGGCTTCAACCCACAGAGAGGAATTCAGTTTGGATTAAGAGGTCCTTTGGGACTTTTAGAAAAATAGAAATCCTGGACCCTCACCTAATGATACCCTCAAAATCAATACACATTAAAAATAATAAAATACTTTGGGTTTATTCAGCCTGGTTCCTATGAAGTTAATCTGGTGCTTTAGCTTATGGGGGTTTGGGGGTTAAGGCTGAGGACCCTGTTCTTAAAGAAATGCTCACTCCATCTAGTAGCAATGTCTTTCCTTCCAGGGTGACAACACCTTGAAGAAAGGGTATGGTTCTGAGACCTAGTTTAAAGGCAGCCCATTACACATGAATCCACTTAACTAATGTTGTAAACTTCTTTTTAAAAATGAGATATTTTAATGCATATTTTTCAAGGATGGTGTGTTGGAAGAACCAAAACAACTTAACACTATTATCAGAGAATCACAACTGGGAAGGCTTGTCTGCATCTGTCCAGAAGCCCTTTAGAATATCAGGAAGGGCTATTAAATGTCAGCTACAGCTCTTTGGTGGGACTTGGATGTCCTTGGCTCTTAATCCTAGCTGTCTCTTTGCTCTGAACTCTGGTGGTTTTCAAGTTTCTCTCTACCTGGTCCCACCTCTTCTATGAGTTACAGACTCCAAAGGTTCCAGTGCCAGCTGGGCCCATGGAGATCCAAGAGCCAGCTTCCCCTCGTACACAGGAGAGAACTGATCCCTTGAGAGGGAAGGGATTCCCCTGAGTTGGCAGTAGGACTGGGATTAGAATCCAGGTGTCTGGACTCCCTCTCGTCTACTCCTTCCCCATCTCTTCCACCTTTGGTCAGACAACTCTGAGGGTAGAGAAAGGAGGAAACCCTTCCTGCCCTCACCTGGGAGCCTGGACTTCTCAGGACTGAACAGGTCTTCGAGGCCCATGTCTTGCAGCTGCTCCTTCACGCTGAAGCTGTCCTCGATGCGGAAGCGGGGCATGTGGACCACCAGCAGCGTCTCTGTCAGCTCATCCAGCCACTCCTGCAGCATGTCTGGGGTGAGTTCCTGTTCCACCTTGGCCAGGGTCTTCTCCAGCTTGGGCAGGATGAGCACCATGGTGATGTCATCACCCTTGAAGGGCAACTCGAGCACCTGGGTGCTTTCTGCTACTCTCCGATAGCGGAACTTGCTTTCCTGGTACATCATGAGTACTGAACATGACTCCCCATCAGCCTTGTAGAACAGTTCCTTCCTTGTGTTCTCGGGACTGAACTTTGACTTCCACAGGCCCTGGAGGAAGACACCAGGTGCGAGAATCACAAAGCAAGAAGACCAGAAACATCCGTAGGAGAATGCTGACATGAAAAACAGTCAAAATATTTTATTACATTAAAAAAGTGAAGTTGCTCAGTCGTGTCTGACTCTTTGTGACCCCATGGACTGTAGCCTACCAGACTCCTCCGTCCATGGAATTTTTCAGGCAAAAGTACTGGAGTGGGTTGCCATTTCCTTCTCCAGGGTATCTTCCCAATTCGGGGATTGAACCCAGGTCTCCCTCATTGCAGACACTTTACCATCTGAGCCACCAGGGACGACCATGGAAGTGCAATTTTTAAGAACAAAGACCTAGAGGGATGTGCATAAAAAGGCTTTTTAATACTGACTGTGTCAGAGTGACAGAATCATGAGTGGGGTTTTTTTTTTCAATGAATTTTCTGTATTTTCTAGATTTTTCATCAATGACTATTTGCTTTTATAACAAGAAAAACATAAAAACAAAAATAACCTACTGGCCTCTTGGCAAGTCTCTTCTGGAGTTTAAATCTAATTGCCTTTTGCCTTCTGCCTCCCACCAGCCTCCTTCTCAAAGACCATCCTCCAAAATGCTGGGCTTTCTCCCTGATGAATAAAGCCAGACAAAGGTAGTAATCCCAGGGAGTCATCTGGGAGTCCTGCCAGGCAGAGAATGAGGCCTGGCCAACTTCCTGTTCAAAGAGGGAAGGGATACAAGATACTGCTTTGACATTTCCAAGATGTAGTTAGCATTCCTTGTCATCTTCTGGCTCTTTGATTTGGGGACAAGTCACTTAACTCTTTCAGTGGTGGTTCTTCGCTTGTAAAATTAGGAGCTGGTTATCCCTAATATTTGTAGGATGCTTACTGTGTGCCAGTCACCGCTCCAGGCATTTTGTATGCATTGACTTAATCCCCTCAGTAACCCTGTGAGGCAGATGTATCATTGTTACCACTTTATAGATGCAGAAACTGGGACACGGAAAGGTCTTAAGTAACTCTCTCAAGTTTGTAGTCACAAGTGGAAGAGTCAGAATTTAAACTAAATACTGTCTGAGCAGCTCAAGTTCTCATTTGTGATGTCATGAGAATCAGAAGGCAAAGTGTTTCATAAACTGCAAAGGGCAGTCAGTACACACTGTAGAAATGCAACCTACTGCGTTCTTGGCATGAGGGAACCCCCAAGCAACAAAGCAGTTGGCAACAGCAGTGACGGGCTAACCCTCCAGGCCCAGTCGGGGAGAAGAACACATCTAGAGCATGACCCGGGAGGGCACAATTCAACCTGTGTTAAGCTGGTGGGCCTCCTGAGTGTCAGTGGTCTGTTTATTCCCACTATCCTCTCCCCTCATCCTTTTTCCTAAATGTAATCAAGTTGGAACAATCTTCAGAACTTGACTCTCTGAGAAAGACAAAGCCATCTGCATGATCATGTCACAAGTCCTCTGCAAAATTTGAGGTTAGTCTGGTACCAGGAGGTTCAGAAGCTTCAGGCAAGAGGAATTTTGAGATGCTGCAGAAGCTGCTCTAGATGATGGAGAAAACCTCATCACTGAGGATTGTCTATAGACTCTGTCATTTTGTTCCAGATTTCAAAATGAAGTTAACTGGACAGAAGAAATCATCACATACTTATGAGAATTTATTATCATGCACACCTTGCTGCTGAGCATGCTGGTCTATGAATGTGTACACGCTGCCTTGGGCCCAGAGACATTACCAGGCCCCCTTTGGACCTCAGTCCAGCAACCACAGCCCTAGACATGACTCTAGACTCAGCAAATTTGTATTTATGCCCAGACCACGCATGTACTATTTCTCAAAATGATCTGCCTACACATGCCCAATGGTATGAAGGAGAGTGAGCTGGAGGGAAATATGTCATCCCTGAGGTCTCTCCAGGGTCATTTTATTTTTTTGCATTTATTTTTTTAAAATATATTTATTTTTAATTGGAGGATAATTGCTTTACCATATTGTGTTAGTTTCTGCCATACATCAACATGCATCAGCCATAGGTATACATATGTCCCCTCCCTCTTGAGCCTCCCTCCAGCACCATTTTTGAGTACCTTGAAGTAAATGGTGTTGACTAGCACCAGGACAGTGAACTCATTGATGGCTTGTGGGGGAATGACATCAGTGATACGCCCTTCAGTCTTATTGGATATCCATTGGTTGATAGTCAATCTGGACTGCTCTGCATTTCCCTGAGGAGAACAGGAAACAAACCTACCCAACTGTGCTATTCAATTGGCTTCTCCATCTCCCCATGCAGAATTTTATTTTGTCCATCATCCCTCCACTCTTTCCCACCATTTTGTTAAACCATCACTCTAACCCAGATTGGAGAAACCACACATATCTAGCATATTGTTGTGGATCTTCCATAGAGTTAATAAATATTAACAGAAGAAAGAGAAAGAAAAAGAGGAAGAAATAAAGAAACAGAAGAAGAGAAAAATAGTCTAGAAAAAGAAAACAAAATATTATCTTCTTTGACTTTGGAAACCTGAACTCTTATGAGTATTCATGAGATGTGTTCTCTAGGAAGCCCAGGAGTGATGGTGGAGGTGCAGGGGGCACAGGAGAGATGTCCATGTGATCCAAAAAGTTTGAGAAATACTTTTGAATAAAATCAGTAGACTTCTTTGTTGCAGGACTTTTTTTTTTTTTTTTTTAACTTTTTAAGTAAGTCTGTTTATTGAAAGGATCTGAAAATAGTAATAATGCTTGCAACATTTAAGGTCTACAATTGCTCTGTTATGTGAACGAGTGCCCACGTTCTGAATGCCACTGTTACAGGATTTTTATAACTTTTTCAGAGGAGCCTCTGCAATCCATAGATAGCACTGATTTCTCAGGTTTCAAATAAGAATACATATCCCAGGGGCTCTGACTTAAAACACCTCTTCCTGCCTTCAATTAGCATAGCAGTGTTCATTAGGATCCTGCTTCCTTGTCTCTTTAACTTCTGAGTAGAGAGGAAGAACTCTGAGGTCTGGGATGACATCTGGAACTCACCTTGAAGTCCAGGGGCTGGAGCTTGGCCCCATATACCACCTCACTGATGTCCTGGTAGGTCTCATTGAATGTAATGGATTTGTCTCCAAAAAGACGGTTGGCTGATACCAACTCAGAGGATTTATTGGCTTTTCGATAGAGTCGGCAGTTCAGTTTGGCAAAGAAAAAGTGGATCTGATCAGAAGTTTTCTCAGAGATGGTATCAAACTTAAAAACCTGTAGAAGCCAAAAGAAAATAATGGTGGGTCTGGTGGGACAGCCTGGTTCACATGATCGGTGAGCATCATGCCAGGCAGCCCCTGACCAATAGTCATCAAGCACAGTGCCTGGCACAGCATAAACATTCAACTCATGCTTTCTAAAGGAATACATGGAAAAAAGAAGAAGAAAGCGGGGGCTTCCCTGGTGGTCTAGTGGTTAAGAATCTGCCCACCAATGCAGGGGACATGGGTTTGATCCCTGGTCTAGGAAGATTCCACATGCCATGGGTTAGCTAAGCCCATGCGCCACAAGTACTGAGCCTGTGTGCTGCAACCACTGAAGCCTGTGAGCGCTAGAGCCCATGCTCTGCAACAAGAGAAGTCGCCACAATGAGAAGCCCGAGCACCACAACGGAAGAGTGTCACCCTCTCTGGGCAACTAGAGAAAAACCCATGCAGCGACAAAGACCCAGCACAGCCATAAATAAATAAATAGATAAATAAATAAAGGATGTGTTAAAAAAAAAAGCGGGGGGGTGGTGGGGTTAGGAAGGAGAGAGAGAAAAAGAAACACAAAGAGCCGGGGACACTACCCAAAGTCTCGAAAGGGTGCTTAAGCACATGGATGTTCTCTTAGGAGTTACAGCAAGGAGCTGGGCAGAAGGGCTTTGAGTTGTACCTCCATCAACTGCTTGAGTGTGTTGTCACAGGCACCCAGCTTGGTCATAGCAAAAGCTGTGGAGATACTCAGGGGTGACAGGAAAATGTTGTCATTGTTATTCTTGGAGTCTGCCAAATGCTGATAGAAGGCAGTGGCAAAGTGGGAATTGGCCTTGGACAGTTCCCAGACCCGCCGGTTGGTGGCCCCAGGGATCTTCTGCTCGGAGCCTTGGCCCTCAGTTGCCTTCTTCTCTGAGGAACGGTAAATACACATGGGATTCACAGGAATGTCCCGAGGTTTGGCTGTGCAGACGTCTTCCACAGGGCTCCGATGACAGGTCACACAGCCCCAGAGGCCAATAAGCAGCAAAGGGAGAAGACATATACTCCTATAGGGGGACAGAAACCTGAGTTAAGCTAGGCTGAGAAATCCCCTCCCCACTGTCCACCACAGATTTACCCTAGTAGATCACCAGCCCACACTGTGTGGCCAAGAGGGCCAACACCTTTGAAAAGTACAAGGGCCAAGGACAAGTTCATTCCTGGACTCCTTACCCTGGACATAGTCCTGTTGAAATTAGAGTCAACTGTGGGAGTAACGATGTTATTAGAAGTCTTGTGTGCTCAATGCCTCATGCTGGAAGAAATGAAGAATGCGAAGCTTCCAACTGGTGAAATGGACAATGCATACATGAAATATGGCAGGGAATTTTAGTGCCCAGGGAAAACTTAGGTCAGTTGGAGGAGCCATTAACAGAAGCTATTTAGGGAAGGGATTTTAACCTGGATGTTAAAGGACTGGGAAGAGTTTGATTGACAGCAACACCAGAGGGCTAAGAAGGAATGTCTGGGGCAAAACTACAATCTATGTGCTGAAAACTCTGAAATCTCTAGCTCCAGTCCTAGTCTTTCCACTGAGTTCCAGACCAGTTGTTTGCTGGACAATTCCACCTGGATGTCCTGTTGATCCCTTAGTGAAATACAAATAAACTGAACTTGTCTCTCACCCAAACACCTGCTTCTCCTTCTATGTCCCCCAGCTCAGCAAATGGGACCTTCAGGTACCCTGTCATCCAATCTAGAGACCTGAGAGCCATCCAGGATTTCTCCCTCTCTCCCTTCTCAGTAGTCAGACCCTAGATGCTATGCATTGTTTTCTTGTTCTCTCACTGCCTTAGATCAGGTCCTCATCATTTTCTGTTGCCTGCAAATTTTAGTAACTTCCAAAGTGTGTTCACTAAAGTAAATAAAACCAGTCTCACTTTCAAAAAAAAAGGATATCATGAAATTGACAAACTAGGAAAATCGGGACACCCAATTAAGTAAACAAAGTGATAAACTCTATTATCGTGTTTTTATAGATAAGACATGAGGAGCCAGACACTTCCTCTGGTTGACTTGGGGCCCTAGGCCTACAGAAAGGAGTCTGTACATGGGTACTGACTCTTCACAATCTTCCCGCAGCAGAAAAAGACAAGACATGTAGGTGGTGTAGAAAGGACTCGCCAGAGTGGTCTTCCGGGCAAGTGTGGGGCTGGCTGGAAGCTGGGGGCAGCTGAAGGGTACTTGGTTTCTTGCATGATCTGAAGTCAACCCTGAAGTCTTTTTAAGAACAGAGGCACTGAGTGGGAGAGCGGAGGTGCTGAGCGAGCTGTGGACGACAGGGTGAGGAAGCAGGGAGAAACTTGCCATTCATCTCTCCAGCTGGCTTGCCTCTGTTTCCCGTATTATCCCTCAGCTACCCTTAGAAATACAAGTGGAGGCTGTGGGGGCCCTGGGAGCTTTGTTAAGCACAAAGAAAAACCAAGGTGATCAAGCCAGAGCCTCACTTTTAGCTTCCTGTAAAAAAAAAAAGGAAGGAATGTGTATGATGTTAAGAGATGATCCTTTGTCAAAGGTCACTGAGACCTTGGGAGGGAGTTGGGGTTGTGACAGGAAAGCGGGGTGGGCAGGGCGGAATTGGGTGGAAGGAGCAAAAAGAGAGTTAGGAGATCCTCACGCATTACATTGGCTCCCTCTTTCCAGATATATGGCAGGCCCAGCGCTTCCCCTTGGAGTGTCTCCTGGGCTGCTGAGAGGGCTGCCGCAGAGCAGCATCTCTTCTGAGGGAACACATCCCCCTTGTTTCTTGGGTTGGGAATCCAAGGTGTGGCTTAGGGAAAGGCCTTATCCCAGGAACCAAGCGGGAGGGAGGGTACTCAGGATGATGTCTTCCAAACGAGTCTCATTATAACTACCAGGGTGAGAGGGCCCGGTCTTCTTGAAGGTGTCGCGGTCACCCCGGCAAGCCCCTCAGAGGTCAGGAAACCCAGTGAGGGCATGCGGAGGGGAAGCCCACCCCTCTTACCTTTTTCCAGCGGTGACGGTTCCTATCCCATTGGAAATCATGGTCGCTAATCTTCCACAGGTCTGAGCGAGTGGAGATAGTGTGGTCTGAGGCAATCCCTCTGGACTGGTTCTTTCCTCTACATCTGACTGGGGTTCCAGAGGCTAGGGTGGGGGATGGAGCTGGTGAGGAGGGGAGGCCCGAGGTCAAAGGCTGATGACCGGCTCCCAGGGTTAAGTAAAGTGTGGAGCCCAGTGTTGGTTAATTAGTAGAGAAGTTTTAAAGTTCAGTCAGGTCCAGAGAAAAAGGCCCACCTTTCTTCCTCTTTTCATCTTTACAGAAAAGGAAAAGGACATGTTCACAAAATTTCATCAGAAAATACCTGACAGATGAGAACTCTGTCTGCAGGAACTTTTTTTTTCCTGGTTAACCAAACCGGGAAGTAGAAAATAGTACATACTCTATATAAATAAAATAGTATTACTGTATGAGCCACCAGGGAAGTCCCAAGAATACTGGTTGCCATTCCCTTCTCCAGGGGATCTTCCTGACCCAGGGATTGAACCCAGGTCTCCGGCATTGGAGGCAGATTCTTTACCATCTGAGCCACCAGGGAAGCCCAGTATATAACTAGCCAAGTTGAATGTCCAGAAAATTCTAGCTTTCTACCTCTCAGTGCAATGCCCTCTTTCTCATAGCTTTTTAAGGAGACAGAATAAAAGAGGTGATGTTATCTAATCAGAGGGGAGAGAAGAGAAATCAAACAGGCGCTACCTTCAGGCCTCTGAGAGACCATGTGTCTGTGACCCAGACAGGTTACACCTTTGTGTAAAATGGCCTCATTCCCCATTCAGCCTTGAAGTGATTTGAGAGGGACACGATAGCAGGGGCCTCAAGGTGCCACCACAGACATTTCTTAAGGTGGAGGAGCTAGGTGAGGAATACTTAGAAAAATTCTATTGGGGGATTGGGAGACAGTGTGGGGCAGGCGAAAAACAAGCTTGCAACTGCTGAAATACTTCTAAAAAGCAAACAGAATGAATTATATTTATGTATATTGTTAATTTTACTTATTTTAGTAATTGGGGAGATGAAGTCAAATTAGTGGAGATAAAGGGCAAGGTTTATATTTATTTCCCTCTTCCTAAACAAACCAAAAACAGTATGACAAGGATTGCTACAAATGTAGATATAAGCCACCTTCTGTGTGATTGAAGACTAGTATTAAGTTGGTATTGTCATAGGCATTCTAAAGAGTTCTCTATTCATTAGACAGGAGAAACCTCTACCCAGACTGCAGTTGTGTCTAATTTATTTTTAAACTTTTTTGGCCGCACCCTGTGGCATGTGGGATCTTAGTTCAGGACTCGGGATTGAACTTGCACCCCTCGCATTGGAAGGCAGAGTCTATTCCCTAGACCACTGGGGAAGTTCCTATGTCTAAGTCTTGGCTGATTTAAACTTTGGACACTATGACGGCCTCTGTGTATGGTATGAATGGTTACAAGGAACAGTCCTAAAAAGCCCCAGAACGGTCAGAGTCTCTTGTCACTCCAGATTAAAGGCAATTGGAAAGTCTCCTGTTCAACCACTTGTTCTCAGCAAACATAGAGCACTACCTAGACAGCAGGCACTGTTGTAGAGGCTGGGAGCTCCAGTCAGGAAGACATGCAGCGATCACATAAAGAACCAATATATAAAAAATAAACCTGGGACTTCCCTTCCAGTGGCTAAGACTCCGTGCTCCCAATGCAGGGGGCCTGGGTTCGATCCCTGGTCAGGGAACTAGATCTCACATGCCGCAACTAAAGATTTAGCATGCTGCATCAAAGACCCCGCACAGCCAAATAAAATAAAATAAACTTAAAAAAAAAATCTGTAACATGTTGTGTGTGCTTAGTTGCTCAGTCATGTCCCACTCTCTGCAACCCCATTGACTGTAGCCTGCCAGGCTACTCTGTCCATGGGGATTCTCCAGGAAAGAATACTGGATTGGGTTGCCATGCCCTCCTCCAGGGGATCTTCCCAACCCAGGGATCAAACCCAGGTCTCCCACATTGGTGGCAGGTCTTCCACATTGCTGGCAGATTCTTTACCATCTGAGCTACCAGGGAAGCCCACATTAGGTATTAATAAGGGTTACAGAGGAAAATACAACAGGGCAAGGGAGTAGAAAGTGATGAGAGGAGATAGGGACATTATTGTAGAACGGTGGTAGGAAAGTCCTCCCTCATGAACTAACATTAAGGAAACAGAATAAAGTTGGGGGCGGGGGGAGGAGGAACCACATAGTACTTTCAGGAAGAGCTTTCCACATAGAAGAAACAGGAGATAACAAACATCCTGAGGTGGAATATGCAGTTCAGACCTATTGTTCCAACTTGTAGAAGTTGTGAGACATGCCTTGGAGGAAGGCAGACGAAGAGATGGAGCACAAGGGGTGAAGAGGGTCTGGTGAACATTTGTGGGAAAAGAGATGAGGATGCAGATACCACCAGACCAGGTAGTGAAGAACTATACATCAGCAACTGGGTTTAATATGTTCATTCATTGAGTCATATGCTCATTTAATTAACATGCTTTTAATAAATGCCTATAGGTACCAGGCATGGTTGGTGCTGGGCCTGGGTATATGAAGATGACTTTGCTCTCCAGGAGCTCCATGCTTCACAGTAGACCCCAGACATGATGATAAACATGCCCATCAATGCTACTGGTCATCTGACTAAAGCTGGAGCAGGAGAGGGGAAGATCAGGAGGTGATAATAGTGTAAGAGATTTCCAAGACTAAGATACAAAGTCTTTTTATTTTAAAATAATTCTAAAGTAACAAAAAAGTTGCAAAAGTAATACAAAATATTCTTATACATCCTTTACCCAGATTCCCCAAATATTCACACTGTTCTCATCTTACATTTGCTTTCTGTTGTTTCATACCCCTCTCTTCCTCCCCATCTCTATATTTTCTGTATTGTTTTAGAATAATTTGCAGATATAAATGCCTTTTTATCCTTATATAGAGTGAGGTTCCTAAAAACCAGAACATCTCTTTATATGATCACAGTATAAAATACACAAGATTGATAGTAATACAGTACCATTTTCAAATCCATAACTCTTATTCTAAATTTACCAAATGTCTATATTCTTTATAGCAACTGGTTCTCAAAAATTTGGGTCTTAGGATCTCTTTTTAGTCTTGCTAAATTACATTTAAACATAATTATTTAAATAATACATACATAAAATAACTTTAACTTCATGCATACACTGAAAGGTTTGCATGGGGGAACTCCCAGGATCACACCTTGGGAAACATTAATTTTCAGGCCCTGAAAGTCCCTGCCCCACCACTTCCAGGTCCAGGGTCACACACTGCATTTAACTGTCATGCTTCTTTGGTCTCCTCTAGTTTGAAACAGTTGCTCTCTTTTCTTTGTCTTTCATGACTATGGAATTTTTTAGAGTACGGGCCAGCTATTTTTGAAGAATGTCTTTCAATTTGAGTATATCTGAGGTTTCTACAGGATTTGAAAGTTACACTTTTTTTTTTTTGGTAGGAATACTAAAGAAATAATACTGTGTCATTCTCAGTGCATCATATCAGGAGGCACGAGGTATCAATTTATCCCATTAATTGGGATAATTGATGTCAGTTTTGATCACTTAAGTTAAATAAGATCAGGACTGTAAAATTATAACATTTCCCTTTTTATTAAGTAAGTATCCTGTAAGAAGATACCTTGAGAACATGATAACATTACTTTTCATCCAACTGTCACATGCTAATTTTAGCATCCCTCAGTGGTTCTTCTGTAAGGCTTTTAAAGCACTTTTCCTAGTTCCCATCTGATTCCTTAAGAAGAATTATCATTGAAACCATTAGAATTCAGACTTCAACTAAAGTTAGACAACACACTCTCTTGCTAGGGTGTGAGGAAAATGCCCTTTCACTCATTGCTGGTGGGAACGCAGACTGCTATAACCCTTTGAAGGAAAAGTTGGCAATACTAACATTACAAATGAGTTTACCCTTTGAGCTGGAAATTCTACTGCAGGAAGTGTATCCTACAGATATATCTGCATGGGTATAAGTAAGGTTACCAGTTATAACTTGATTTGCATAGCAAAAGATTAGAAACAATTTCCACTTACAGCAAACTAGTTAAACCAACATACATCCCCACAATCGAAGACTATGCCACTGTCAAAAAGAATGAGGCTCTTTTCTATGTGCTGATATGGAAGGGTTTCTAGGACCACTAAGTAGAAAGAAGCAAGCACTGCCAAGCAGTGCTTAGAATGTGCTACCTTTCGTATCACATATTGGGGTTGATAGGGGTAGGTGTCGACAGACAAGGGTGGGAGTGAGTTTTGTCAATATGAATCTTAATTAATTTTCTATTTTTGAACATGTCAATGCATCATTTAGTCAAGACGGTATGGACTTTGTGAGCAACAAGGGCATCAGTGTTGTATTCCACAGAGGCTTGGGGAGACAGGAGTATAAGGGCATGACGTGAAAAGTGGTGGCAGCACCAAAGAGAAACTAGACGCAGCTTGAGCCGCTGGCTGGTGACAGAGGAGGAAAGAAGAATGAGAGTAGCCAAGGTCAGTGTCTGCAGGTGGAACTGTGGTGTTTACGTGTGCTCTGCCTGGGAAGATAATTGCTAATGACTGTATCATATTTCACTGTCTAGAATTTTAACCATTGCTTCACAGTCAGTTCAGTTCAGTTCAGTCACTCAGTCACGTCCGACTCTTTTCGACCCCATGAATTGCAGCACGCCAGGCCTCCCTGTCCATCACAAACTCCCGGAGATCACCCAGACTCATATCCATCGAGTCAGTGATGCCATCCAGCCATCTCATCCTCTGTCGTCCCCTTCTCCTCCTGCCCCCAATCCCTCCCAGCTTCAGAGTCTTTTCCAATGAGTCAACTCTTCGTATGAGGTGGCCAAAGTACTGGAGTTTCAGCTTCAGCATCATTCCTTCCAAAGAAATACCAGGGCTGATCTCCTTCAGAATGGACTGGTTGGATCTCCTTGCAGTCCAAGGGACTCTCAAGAGTCTTCTCCAACACCACAGTTCAAAAGCATCAATTCTTCGGTGCTCAGCCTTCTTCACAGTCCAACTCTCACATCCATACATGACCACTGGAAAAACCATAGCCTTGACTAGACGAACTTTTGTTGGCAAAGTAATGTCTCTGCTTTTCAACATGCTATCTAGGTTGGTCATAACTTTCCTTCCAAGGAGTAAGCGTCTTTTAATTTCATGGCTGCAGTCACCATCTGCAGTGATTTTGGAGCCCCCCAAAATAAAGTCTGACACTGTTTCCACTGTTTCCCCATCTATTTCTCATGAAGTGATGGGACCGGATGCCATGATCTTCGTTTTCTGAATGTTGAGTTTTAAGCCAACTTTTTCACTCTCCTCTTTCACCTTCATCAGGAGGCTTTTGAGTTCCCCTTCACTTTCTGCCATAAAGGTGGTGTCATCTGCATATTTGGTGTTATTGACATTTCTCCCGGCAATCTTGATTCCAGCTTGTGCTTCTTCCAGCCCAGCATTTCTCATGATGTACTCTGCATAGAAGTTAAATAAGCTTATTTTCTTATTTTCTTATTACGTACGCCTTTTCCTATTTGGAAGCAGTCTGTTGTTCCATGTCCAGTTCTAACTGTTGCTTCCTGACCTGCATACAAATTTCTCAAGAGGCAGGTCAGGTGGTCTGGTATTCCCATCTCATTCAGAATTTTCCAGTTTATTGTGCTTAGGTCAAAATCTTTAAATCTTTGAATGAGATAATAATAATATGTGGCATTTACTACACACCAGGATCTATGCTGAGTGCTTTATAGGCATTTGCTTCTACAATTCTCTTGTCAGCTCTACCAGGAATATATTATGCCCAGTTTACAGACAAAGCAACTACTATTTACAAGGGTTAAAGACTTGCCCCAAATTACAAAGCTGGCAAAGCAGAGATTCAAACCTTTGTCTGCCTGTCTCACAGGTCTTGGGCTCCTACAGGACAGCTATCAAGAAAATGTCCAGGGACTTCCCTGGTGGCACAGTGGATAGGAATCCACCTGCCAGTGTAGGAGACACAGGTTCGATCCCTGATCCTGCAGGATCCCACATGCCTTGGAGCAATGGAGCCCGTGTGCCACAACTCCTGAGACTGTGCCCTAGAGCCTGAGAACCACAACTACTGAAGCCCCACTGCTAGAGCCCATGCTCCACAACAGAAGAAGCCTCAGCAATGAGAAGCTTCTGTACCACAACTAGAGAGCAGCTCCCGCTCTCCACAACTAGAGAAAAGCCTGAGCAGCAATGAAGACCCAGCAAAGCCAATAAATATATAAATTAAAAAATTTTTTTAAAAGGTCAAAAAAAAACACAACTAAACAAACCAAAGTTACCTAGAATCAAATAAAAATTCACACACACACACAAAGAAAATGTCTGTTTTCCCAGGTTAAAACTTAGTGTCCAGTTGTTTTTCTTGAGGCAGGGTTTAAGTCACTATCTAGTCGCTCAGTCACATCTGACTCTGCGACCCTATGGACTTGTAGCCCTTCAGGCTCCTCTGTCCATGGAATTTACCAGGCAAGAATACTGGAGTGGGATGCCATTCCCTTTTTCAGGGGATCTTCCTGACCCCTGGGATGAACAATACAATACAGGGATGGAACCTGTATTGCAAGCAGATTCTTTATTGTCTGAACCACAAAGGAATATACTCACCCTCCTGTGAGTAGTCTCTATCAACTTTGTCCAGGAGTCCCTCAAAATCCAGGGCCCAGAAGAAAACTCAGGGGCTGCCACCATTTCCTTTGTCTACCCAAATTTTATCACAGAGCATTTGTCTTTGAGGCACATTCCAAATGTGATTTTTCCAGGCAGTCCTTTAGAGTCTTTAATACCAGCCCAGTCTTTAATTCTCTTGCACACAACTCCTCTTGGCTTTCATTGTGAAGATTTTGATGACCCCAAATCCCTTTCCTCTTGGTACAGCTTAGACTGGTTTGGTACAGCTTAGACTGGTTTGATGAGGAAAAGAAAAAGCAGCTGGTATGTTGGGTGGACTAATTTGGGTCTCTGTCTCTGTCTACACACACACACACACACACACACACACACACACAGAGTCATTAGTATTCTGTAAAATGTTTTTTTTAATAACTTTATTTATTTTTGGCTGTGCTGGGTCTTCATTGCTGCATGCGGGCTTTCTCTACTGGTGGTGAGCAGGGGCTACTCTCTAGTTGCAATGTGTGGGCTTCTCACTGTGGTGGCTTTTCTTGCAGTGGAGCTCGGGCTTTAAGGTACACCAGCTTCAGTAGGTACAGCATGTGGGCTCTAGAGCACAGGCTCAATAGTTGTGGTACATGGACTTAGTCGCTTTGTGGCATGTGAGATCTTCCCGTATCAGAGATCAATCACTTGTCTCCTGCATTGGCAGGCCAATTATTTACCACTGAGCTACCAGGAAAGCCCTGTGAGATGTTTTAATAATTATGTACCTTAAAATCAAATTCTTCATGGAAAGGTCTAACCGTTTCTGGAAGTGGAGGCAGACTTTCGGAACTTCTATTAGATAAAAAGTAGCACTACTTCTATGCTGAGCATAAACAAGGTTGGAAGGAGCTCAGAGGGCCTCTCTACGTTTTGCGCGCTGTGTATAGGTTTGAGGAGCCATGGAGAGGAAAGAATGTAGCATTCAATTGTCCTCTCTTTAATGCTTCCTTCAAGGCCAGTAATAAAATATACAACTCTTTCCCTAGCCCTGCCTCTGGTCTCAGTAGTAACTCCTGTGAGCAGGAAATCGAGCTGGTCCTCACCATTACCACATATCCTAGGCTTTTCTTTCTATTCTTGTCTTTGGATCCAAGAGAAAGACCTTGGCAGAGAACAAACAGTAGAAATGAGCTCCTGCTGTGGTTACTGAGTAACTCAAAGCTTAATTCTTCCACAGAAATTCGGCAAAACATCTAGCACACAAACACACACACACACACACAGAGTTGTCTCCAACTCTCCTGGGTTTCTAGTTTACTAGATGGCTACGGCCATCTAGTAATTAAGGTGAAAGAAAAATTTTCAAACTAAATCCTGCAGTATCATTTGGCAGCTACTCTCAAAGCATCTCACTGGTATTTGTCCAAATTCTCACAAATGTGAGAAAGTTCCGTTTCAGTTTCATGGAAATCAAATAAAACAAATACTTACTGAACATGCCCAGTGCACATGCCACTGGGTCTTGAATGTACCAGGTACTCAATAAATATTTGTGTTTGAAGAAACCCAGGTTCAGAGTAGTTTGGCTGACTTATTAAGAAGGAAGTATTTTAAATTTCTCCCAAATGGAAGGTTAAGATTATCAAGTAAAGTAGAAAAGATTACTTATCCAGAGGAATTGACACCTTGTATGAATAGAGACACCTCTTGGAAGGTTGAGCAAGAGAGGGCTGCACGGGGTCGAAGTTCTAAGCAACTTGTAGGTGGTAAAAGAGAAACTGAGAAGACAGCAGAGGCAGTGGTTGGAGGTAGTGGGAGAAAGTTCCACGGAGAGAGGGTGGGTTAGACAGACCAAGAAGCAACAGGCAGGAACTAGCAATAAAGCTGAAGTCAAGAGTGTATGTTTTGACAAGTACAGGTCAATTATGTGACTGGTGTCTTTTCCTACTTCTGCCAAGGGTTGCTTTAGCAAATTTAAGTCCACTTGAGGGTGGAGGAGGAAATGAGGGGGTAGAAATGAATGTACCTTGGCAGCTTTTATCCCATCAAGACACAGTTGGTTTCAGGTCCTTCCCAAACAGCCAATGCTAAAAATCAACAGATACTGTACGGGTGCAGGCTTCTAACTTTGAACAGAAACAAGTTCTAAGAACCACATCTCATGTGGCTTCACAGGTTCAGCTTACCAGGAAATGGTGCTGGATACCAAACCCTCCAGCCGCTCAGAGAGAAATGGGCCAGCCCACTCTGGAGAGACAGCCTGTATCATGCCCTAAGGCCAGGAGTTCATCTGGTTGTCTAGCTTGTTGTCAGGTTAACAAAATGTCCAGTTAGATGATAATGGTAAGCATAGGGACTGAGGAAAATTAGAGGGTATGCTTTAGATCCTAATAACCTGAACATTTTTGTACTTGAGAGGATAACAAGATGATGACAAACTAAGGTCGCTGTGCGTTTTCCTTAAAATTGAATTTTTTAAGGGCTTTGAAACTGTAAAGGTAATTTTTTCCCCTTTAACCTGATAATATTGGATCAGGCTGTGCACTTGGTCAAGGGAATTACGAGAAGCTGACTTTGGTGGCACCCATTTGGGTATTTAGAAATGCCAATCATACTCGTGCTGTTCTCAAGTATGGCCTAAACACTGTCTCAGAAATTCCTCCCCTCCTTTTCATTTTCTTTGTCCTGCTGCGAGCCCTCATCATTTCTTCTAAGTCTGTTGCAACAGATTTGTAACTGAGCTCTCTGCCTTAGGCCCTTTGTTGTTTAGTCACTCAGCTGTGTCCTACTCTTTGCAACTCCAGGGACTGTAGCCCACTAGGCTCTTCTGTCTATGGGATTTCCCAGGCAAGAATACTGGAGTGAACTGTCATTCCACTCAGGGGATATTCCTGATTTAGGGATCAAACCTGAGTCTCCTGCATCGCAGGTAAGATTCTTTACCACTGAGCCACCAAGGAAGCCATGCCTTAGGCCCTGTTCCACTTCAAATCACAATCATCACATCACTGTCAGGTTGAAAATCTTTACTAGTGTTTAATTGCTAAGGGAAAAAAATCACAACAGCTCAGAAGGGGTACATAAAGCTTTCCAAGTCCTGTCCTCAACCAAACTTTTCTATATCCCCAACTCCTTGAAGTTCTGTTCCAGGCCATATACTATGTGCTCCCAGGCTTAGAACTTCTACTTCTGCTCTGTTCCCCATACAAACACTTCTGTGCCTTTCAGGACCAACTCCTGAAATGTAAAAACTTTGCTGAGTCACCGTGCTTCTCCAGCCTTACATTTGTCTTTAAGTGGTCTCCGAGTTACCCTCGTTACGCCTCATATCTTATTCACTTCACTAAAACAGGCAGAAACTGGATCCCTCTGCTTCTAAAATTGCCTATCAAGAAAACCCTACTACTCCAAAGTGTGGTCTCTTTGGGGCTGGTTTTTGGACAGACAGCACCGGCATCATCTGGGAGCCTCTTGGACAATCTTGGACCCACTCCAGACCTGCTGAAACAAGAGCTGCACTTTAACCAGAGCCCCGGGTGAACTATATTCACCTTAGGATTGAGAAGCTTGCTGACACAGAGCCTATTCAATAGACTAAAGAGGCACACATCTGATCACTTTAGTTCCCCAACTTATAACCCTTCTTTTACTTTCAGAATAAAACCCAGCTTTGTGATCTGGCTCTGCATCTGAAGCCATCTCACTCTCTCACTTCAATGACCTTCTTTCAGTTTCCGTAACAGTCTTTCTTTTTTTGTGGAGTTCACACATCTTTTTTTCTCTGACTAGGGGTCTCCTTACCCCCGCCACCACCGCCCCCAGAACTCCCCACCCTGCCCCAAGCCATTTCTTACCTTCAAGGCCATTGTCTCAGGAAAGCCTTTGGTGCCCAGCCAGGCAAGATTAAATCTTCCTTGAGTATAGTCTCACAGCTCCTTGCTCTTTTCTTCTGAAGATAATCGTGGATGAATAATCTTTTGGGTTGAGAAGGAAATGGCAACCCACTCCAGTATTCTTGCCTGGAGAATCCCATGGACAGAGGAGCCTGATGGGCTACAGTCCATGGAGTCGCAGAGTTGGGCATGACTGAGCCACTAACACAACAATGATCCTTTGGTAATTCTGTCTGTGGTGTTTTGTAGATGATTGTTACCTATCCATAAATGTACACGTCAAGTTCCGTAACTGGAGTTTGAGCTCCTTGAGGGTAGAGAATATTCTTTGTTCTCTACAGTACTGTGCCATATGGGGAGTACTCAGTAAATTACTTTAGTAAATACTGTAGTAAGTATTCAGTGAGTAGTTGCAAGTTCTGATGTGCTAGGTGGTCCCAATAAGGGTGGCAAGTCATTCTAACTGAGCTACCATGTTGGAAAGCAGAGTTTATAAATTGATCATGCAGACTAGCTGGTTACTGGGACTGAAATGCTAATACACACAGACACAAACTCTTATTAATCAATGAGTCTCAGTGTAAAGGATCAGAAAGTAACCTGTTGCTTGTAAGCAGGGTGGGCCTGGGTAAGTGGTTAAGACAGTAGGTCTGGTTTTGGAATTCCCATTCTCGATTTTATTTTAGGCAATAGTTACCATCCCTCATACCCCCTGAGCTTTTTTTTTTTTGACTGTGGCCACTTCTCTTGAGGTCCAAAATGGTAACAATGGATACATAATGCTAACTGATAGTAGAAGGCGTGATGTTTGTTCACTGGTAATATACATCATTTTTCTTTTAAAAATATTTAGTTATTTTAAAGGAAACTCTACCCACTGTCAGTTATGTGTCTTCTAAAAATATGGACATTTTATTCTATAACAATGTGCTATTATCACACTGAACAAAATGTTATTCCTTTGTTTTTTCTAATAGTCAATGTGTAAGTCAAATTCCCCTAACTAAATCTTTGAATGTTTGGTTTGTTGAAATTAGGATTCAAAGTCCACACAGTGCATGTGACTTTTGTATCTCTTAAGTTCCTTTTAATCTAAAGTAGTCCCTTCCCTTCCCCCGCTTTTTTCTTTAAGCCACTGAGTTCTTGAAGAGGGTATATTTTCCAGTAGTCTCTAAAAACTCTCTAAATGTCAGGACTCATTAATTGGTGGGGACTGCAGGACAATTAGGAAAAGTGAGTAAGAAAGACAAAAAATATTTGCATCAGGAAGGTATTCGGAGTAAGGCCGTGTTGCTTAAGCATAAAAAGGTCCTGCTTTTAAGAGAAGGCATAAAAACCAGAACTTTGCATGTGAACCATGGAGTCTCACTGAACGCTGACTCTAGGATCTGAGAACCATTACCTTTATTCCTAATGTGCAGTCACTGTATAACAAATGAAGGATTCTGGACTGTGGTGTTGGATTAATTCCTGTGAAATCTATAAAACTGGCACTATGAGTATGCGTTTGTGTATATTATCTACTTCTCTATATTTCACCTAAAAAACAAACACAACTCCATAAAAAAGGTACAAACAAGTACATAATCCCAAGGGTTAGAATAAGATGGCACAGGCTCATTTACAAAAAAGACTACGCATTTCTCCTCATTAATTTATCATTTAATATAAATGCTGACAGAAAGCAGATAAAGACCTTGTAGACACTTTCATATATTTACAAACCAAAAGGCGGATCACCTCCGATCACCTCCTTCTACTGGTTAAAATAATCTTTTTATCTGCAACTTGTGGGAGCCTTAAACACTAATTTGGAGCAACATGAGGCTGAGTCAGTTTCCAAGATAATAAAGAAAATAACACCATTTTAACAAAAGTGGCAACTTTGATATAAACAGCATGCACACAGGTTGAACAAGATGGCCTCATCCTCTCAAAACCCTGCAACAAGTAGACTATATACTTACTCAGACCCAGCATTTAGCTGTCCTAAACATCTTTCTATTACTACTTTACCCCACCTCACTTTTTTTTAAAGGCCATTTAAAAACTGAACATATAAACAGATTTTTAAAGAGAGAAAAATGGTCTACTTCAAACACAGGGTTCTTCTTTCCTATTCCCAAAGAACTTCTAGGAGATAACGTCTTCAAATAATAAGATTTCACAGCTTGCCAGATGCTAATTTCACAGCTTGTGAAATTTCAACTCATTATCTGTCTTCACTTTTTAAAGAAAAGTTGGAAACACTTGGAAAAAGTGAAATTTCACAAACTTTAGCAATTTAAAAACGAGCTGTCCCTTTAAGGCTCAATATTTTTAATTCTTAACAGGTGGGTGAGGCAGGCGAGAAAGAACAGGGAGCTAAGGTAAGGGGAAAATAACAGAAATGCACAAAAACTTTTAAAAATGATATTCTGTCTAGCACTAATTTAAGAACAGGAGACATAAATTTTCACTATTCAAACTGTAAATGATTTCATGGTCATTTATAACCTGACTCAAATATAATGGGCTCCTTTATTAACCTACATTATTTTTGTCTTGTTAAATATACCTCTGCAGGGCACAATGACATACAATCAATACGATTGGTAAATTACACAAGCTCTATCCCAAGCAAATATGCATCAATATTAAAAAGTTATTAAAAAAAAAAAAAACAAAATAAAATCCACCCAAAAAGGTGATAATGACTGCAGAATGTCTCGGGGAGACTGGTATGAGCCTAAAGACCACACTGACTATAGTCAGGGGAAAAGGGGTAACACGGGGAAGAGACCACACACAAGAAGAGGAATCTCACAACTGGAAAATGTTTAAGTGGGTGAAAGGTTTTGTTCATTATCTTAATTCATTTTTTCCATTTCTGTTGTTCTAAAAAGTCATAGATTTACTATAAAGTAAAATAATGAAGCCTATGGATTAGTGGTAGGGTGGGGGTGGGGGGAAAATCAACTTTTTTCTTCTAAGTTCCTTTCATTCCCACAATGTAGGAAGAAGAGAAAGGATGAAGAAGAAATAAAGGAAATTTAGGCAACAATACACTTGGAAAAAGTAGCTCTCAGAACAGTGTCTTAGTATGAACAGAGGATGTAAACATGATAAGCAAAAGCTTAAAATGCCTTGAAATCAGAGGAACATTTTACAGGGTGGCTCAGATATTACTGTGAGAATGGCAGTCAATTAGTGGAGAAAGATAACGCTAATAAATGGTGATTTCTTAAAAAAAAAAAAACAGGCTACCGATTATCCACCCAATAGTTTGCTTCCATTCTTTTCCTGATCCTTTCATACACCAGCTGGAGTTGGAGGAGGGGGCCACCTGACAGTTTCCAGTTATAAGATGACTCTTGAGTGTACAACCTAGAATGGATGCCAAAGACTTGTGAGCTCTGTCTACTTAAGAGTTTAAATTAAAACAAAACCAAACCAAAAAGAAAAAGAAAAAGAAAAAACCACACAAAAAACCCCAACTAGAAACAATGAGACCTCAATACAAGAAAATAAATCACCTTATCTAGCATATAACATACATTAGGACAACAAACTCCACAGGATTTTATTTTTCTAAATACATATTTTGGACACAAGATTTTGTCGTGAGGCTTATTTTAAATTCTCTCTCTCTTGGGTTATTGTGCCTTATTTTCTTTTGAAAATAAAAGTTATTAATCTAGGGATGTTCTGCTCAGGAATAAAGTTTAGGGGAAGGTCAGTGTTTGGCTGAAAACTCACAAGCTCTGTAATTCCAGTGGTGAGGTTAGTCCCTTTATCACAATAGAATTTCAAAGGGATCTTTACCCACTTTGTTCAGTGCAGTATTGAAAACTCACCCATTGGGAACATATTTATTATTAAAAGGTGTTACTTCTTGGTGGTGGCAGTTTTTTTATAAAGTAAACTTGCTGCTAGTGTTACTATCAGTTAGAATCTAAAACATGTGAAAACATCTTTAGCAAAGAAAATCTTAAGAATCAAATTGTAAGCTGGCATTTACTATAATTAATAGTGTCTTTTGACAAAAACATCTTTCTTTTTCCAAGTGGCTCAGGAAAGTTGAAATAAGAATTTAAAAAAATATATTAACTGCAATCCACCTGTAATTCCCAATAAGTAATTTCAGCAGGAAATTTTCATAAAGCTGAGTTGAAGCCACAAATAAATATAAAAACCATAGTTGTCCAAGGCAGAAAAGTGTGCATATAGGCCAGCAAAATGCACAGTCAGGTAAAATAATGACAGCAGTAGACTGCTTACTTTTTCAATCCCTAATGTAGAACATAGAATATGCTTTAGTTTAGAAGCCCTAATTTTTACCTAAAAGGATAGGCAGATTTTTCATGGAAGATATCACCTTGCAAACACAATAATCATCTATCATCAATAACAACAAAACACAATTGGACTTTTAGGGTAAAAATCTAAGTAAACACTGCAGTTAATTTCCACCTGTAATTTCCACCTGTAGGTTCTTAATTTCCCCTAAAAAGTAACTGGGCCTTTTAATGACATATAAAACATTACAAGTGCTTTTCACAGACACAGTTTATACATGAAACCTTTACTCAACTCTTTAAAATGAGCAAAAAGAAAGCAGAAAAGAGATGGTTAGATCTCCATCTATCACCATTTATATATAAGCAATAGCAACCGAGTACTCTTTATCTTTAGTGAAAAGAATCTCTTTTTCTCTGAATCTGAATATAATCTAACAGGTACGAACTACAGTTAATTATTTTTCACCAATCACATGTTCATGGATTCTTTTACTCAGTCCCAAGACTTGATCATACTGACAGTAGATTGTCTTATAGGCACAAGTAAAACAAAAATATAACAAGCTATCATGACAAGACAATCTCAGTATATGGGGGCAGGAACTGCTTACACACAATACTGTAAAAGATGACATTCATGGTTTTAGAAAAACTGATGGATTTTCATTACTTTTATATTTTATAAGGCCAGCTAACTTTAAGAGTCAACTTTAGACCTATCTCCCTACACAATATAATCAACTCATGAATACTAAAAGGTTTCACAATCAAAATGGCTATTTCCTCCCAAACCAAAACAGAGTAAAGCACAAGTCTTTGGCTCTCCTTTAAAGAAAACAGCAGGTTACCATTCCTAACCAGACCTTTGTTTTGCCTACCAGTAGGGCAAATACCACATTTGTGCATCACTGAGTAATAACACCATTAGAAAAGGCAACTTCACAGAAGTTATTGGCTAAGCGAATTCATTTGAATGCTCTGTTTTGAGGCAGCAAACTGTCACTGTTGCAGATTGGGGAGGGCAGTGGGTAAATCAAAGGGAATTTGCAAGATAGAGAAGGGCCAGAGAAAAAAGAAAAACAAAAGCAAACTTTGAGCTCCAACTTTGAAGACCTACGGAAAATCTGATGGAGTTACATATTCAAGATAGCAAATGCGAATCATACCAATTTTAGGTCTTTCAGACCGAAAAAAAAAAAAAAAAAAAGGGAAAGACTAGGAGAAGGAAAGGGAAATAAAATGGGAAAAGGAAATTAGCCATATTAATGCTGTATGAAATATATTTTTATACTTTGAGTAGTTAAGTATGTTGTAGCTGGTATTAAAAATAGTGTCTTACTATTTGAATATTACTAGAAACCTATAACTAATTTTTCTTTTGATTAGAAAAGTAACAAGGAATGGATCTTTGGTCACATCAGCCTCTGTAAATTACCCAAGACATTGCAGCTACTGAACTTATGACAGTATCTACAAGCAAGGAGAAAAAACTACATATAGGTCAGAAAATTGAGTCTAGATATCTTATTCTCAGTTCTTCTACCCTTTTCCTAAGACCCACTGAATAAAGAAAAGGTCAAAGTACTTTTATACTCTGGTTATAATAAAATTATGGTGTTATCCAAACAGAACTGAAAGAAATGCTTATTACTCCTACCTTAACCCTTCAAAAGTGTTCATTTTCATCAGATGTCTGAGTATTGCCTTATAATTCAGAAGAAATTAACATCTGAATAAGCAAAAAGCCTAAAGATGGAATTTCCTATCTGACTGGCTTCATCGTTTTACCTGTCTCTGGGAATAAATCTAAGAAGCCAGAAAAGTCACTTTCTTTCACAGATTTTAAGAAAAAAGCAGTTAAAAAGTCAAACAGTTTTGCCAAACAGGCCATTTACCACCATAGGCTCATCATATGACAAAAAATATCACAGGGAAAAGGAAAACAAAGTAAGAGAAAAAATTTTTGGAGGTTTTATTGAATTCCTAAAACTGCTTATAAGCACTGGAAAAGTTGTAAGAATTTCCATGAGGTAAGGCAAAATAACTAATCTTAAATAGGTGAGTTACAGGCACAGTGGGACAGTATAGCTTCCTCTTGCTGTTCTACCCACCCAGACTTCCTCTAAAGGGTGGGGTCTTAGAGAGGTATAGCTAGAATTAAGGCTATAATTTAAGAGATCTGCATCCTCACTCCATGAAAATACCTTAAAAAGAGAGACTATTTTAAGTCAGTTCCAAACAGTGGCTTTTCTGGTTTTATTCAGAATAGGAAAACATAAATTAATCTCTCTTTCTACCTAGCTTACAAAATCAAAATGGTGAAAGAATGAGTGTATTTGAAAGAAATAAACAAGAACAACAGAAGTTGAGTTATTAGGAGTTTCAACAGATACCCAAAATGGAATTTTACTTTTACTCCATATTTCAACAAAATCAACACCCATAAATTTCTTTTTAATACCAGAATCATTCTGAATTCCAAACTGAACCAACTGCTCCTAAAATTTAGGAATTATTTAACATGTCCAAAGAAGAAATAAGATCTGCCCAAATCTGCCTACAGAAGGTTAGAGGCCAAGAATGTTGCCTTTTATGGTTAGAGAGAGAAATTATAAAAATCTCAGGACTCTGTCAGACATAAAATTTCTCTCCTTCTCCTCCCCAAAACAATAAGTACTTAAATAGTAAATGTAAGAGGGTTTTAAGCAAAATAAACGAAAAAAAGGCAAAAAAGCAAATGTATTTTTAAAAAATAGGAAAACATGGATATCAACTGATAAAATGCCTCTTCATTCAGTGCTTCTACCTCCCAATCAGTCATTTTATCGCAACAGCTGCGCTCATGCGAAAAAATCCATAAAACATACCCAATATATATACAGATATAGCTATGTATATATGTATATATATAATATATATATATAAATTTTTATTTAAATAAAAAAGAAAGCTCGAATCCCAAGCCAATATGTGTATATCAAATCCTTGACCAGCCAGGTCTGTAGGGCATAATCAAATTCAATGTGAAATAGTATATAAACACGGTGCCTTGACTGGGCAAATTAAATAATTGCTACTCAAAAGAGTGTTCTGTTTGGACTCTCCTACTGGTAGGCAATGGCAGGACTGTATTACCCTCCCCCCTCCCTTACCCCCCATTTGTTTCATTTAATAGTACGATAGACACAGAGCTTAGACTGAGGTGGTTATGACCTCAGCAGGAGTTACGGGTTAAGAAAATAAGAAACAAGAAAAATACAAACTCTTGCTTTTACCCAACCAAAGCAATGCAGTAACTTATTACATAACCAGTGCTTTCTGTTTTAGTATAATCCAGAAAGGGAAATTTCTAGAAAATCAGGCAAACATAGGGATACGGTGGGTGACTATGTCAAATAATCCCCACTAAACACATTTTATATGGTCTTAGTTCAGTATAGACATGTGGCATCAGAATATGTGCAGCAGAACTAAATGAGAAAAATTATTCCTTATTCTCTTCAACATTTTCATGAAGAGTCTTTTCAGTATAGTGAAGCCAAGACTACAAAAATTGACTTCTAGGTACTTACTACCTACTTGCGCTAATGATTCCAAAAGGCAACTACCGATCAATTTGTAAACTATCTTTAAGATTCAGGCAGTTCTCATTTGCCAAATCTCCTTGAAAGCCAGGGGCTCCAGTATATAGGAATTTTGTACTTTTGGTTTTTGAGAGTAAAACAAAACATTCATTGAAATAATGTAGCTCTGCTCATTTTAAGTTCAATCAAGTGTTGAGCAGTTTTAAAACATGATGGATTATCCTGGTTTTTGAATATTCTATTATTTCAGAAGTTCAACTTGGAAAAGGATTGCTCTGAATTTCCAGTCATCAGCTCAATATAGGTAATAAACTAAATATGTATTTTCAGTGCTAATAAATTATAGTTCATCCTTAAAATAATTTCCATTTAAATCTAATCAAGCAGTCTAAAATTGACTTGGATTTCTGATTACATTAAGAGAATGAAAGCGGTTCATGATATGAAAATGAGGTCTTCAAAAATTAATTGGTAATTATTTCTCTGAAAAGCTGATATAAACAAAAAAACAGAAATAAAGCCCTCCTGAGCAACAACAGAAAGTTTTAATGCCATATGAAAAACCTCCCTACACATGAAGCTTGTGACCCAGAAAGAAAGCAAATTATGGCTTCCAAATAATGGCTCTTGGAAAAGTTGCTTTGCTGCACATTTTCTAATAACTAGTCTATTACTAATTCTCAAGCACCACAGAATTCTCAGAATGGCCGGGGCTTTTAGTCTGTGGTAATTCATGGGGTTGTGAGAGCTGGAAAGGATTGGGGATATGGAATTATACACTGGGTATGTAATAATACCAAAATACAAGAAAAACCTACTTCATTAAGATCATACAATTAATCAAACAGAGTGTATATATAATATCTTCTTTTTTTTTTTAAAGCCCTGGATCCAAGGCGTCCAAAGTTATTAAAATAAAGTTCATTCACAGAACAAAAACAAATTTAATCTGAATTGCTTGCAGATACTGCTAATTTTCTTTTTCTTTAAATTAAAAAATGCATTAATATGAACTATGTGCAGGGTTTGTTTTTAGTAGTGGTGTTTGTGCACATTGCCTCCGGTGCTTTTCCTGGATTTCTCTGACCACCCTCGGAGAAAGGTTAAGAAGTTATCTGTTCTCCTACCCCTATGCCCCACAGATTGGTTAGGAGCAGAAGATAAAGGTAGGACTCCTCATATTTTATGGAGTAGAACTGGATGTAACTCCTGATCTCTGGGAGTCATTATTGTCCCCTCCTCCCTCAGGGTCCTCTGACAGGTTCAGAGAGCTGGTCTTGTTGGACAGGAGGCTGATATTCTCTTGTGTCAATGCTGATCCATTAGGCACGTCACTGTTAACATTTAAAAAAAAAAAAAACGAGTTGGAATTTTAAAAGAGGAGAGAGAGAAAACTGATTATTAGTAGAATAAAATCAACAGGGCCTTTCTATATAGCACTTTGGAAAATACGTGAATGGCTTTCAAACTTTAATTTATAGCTCTATATCCATGCTTTATTTTAGCATATGGGTTGGCAAACCAAGACAAGCTAGGTGACTGGTTTCTGTTTTGTTTAGCTGTTTCTACAAATAAAGTTTTTATTGGAATACAGCCTGCCCATCTGTTTACATATTGTCTATGACTGCTTTCACATTACAACAGCAGAACTGAGAGTTCTGACATGGATAGTAAGACTAATAATTTTAAATATTCACTATTTGGCCTTTAGGAAAAATGCTGACCCCTGCTTTAGCAGGTTTAATAGGACAAGATAACACATGGATTTAAACAGACAAAAACTTAAGCCTGGAAGCAACAGAGCATTAGAAATTGTTGTTGTATATCATCAGGAAGGCAACTCAGGACTATGCATTAAAAGCCTCAAAGTGCCCTAGTTGTAAAATATCCTAAGGTGCAAGATGTACAAAGAATTAACTACAATACATTTTTTGCAGGGTTGTTCATAATAGTCGATATGTATTCTTCTGTGCCTGTAGAAGACTAATGGGTGATATGGACAGACCAAATTAAAACCAGGTGGGATAGAACAGGGGGTATGTGGGTGAAAGAGGCTAAATGCTCGCACACTTAAGGGTATATATACATCAAAATGTTAACAATGGTTTTAAATAAATTATAAAACAAGGCGAAGGAGATGGAAGCAGAAAATTTCATTTCCTAGATATTAACTGATAATTCAACCTTGACTCTATTCTAAAATAAGTTTTATTAACTCCTTTTTGTTGTTTAGTTGCTAGGTCGTGTCCAACTCTTTGTGACCACATGGACTGTAGCACTTCAGGTTCCTTCTATCCATAGCATTTTCCAGGCAAGAATACTGGAGTGGTGTGTCATTTCCTTCTCCAGGGGATCTTCTAACCCAGGGATTGAACCTGTTTCTCCTGCACTGACAGGCAGGTTCTTTACCACTGAGCCACTAAGGAAGCCCCTTTATTAACCCCCAAATTTATGCAAAAATATTATTTTCTCAAAGTATACAAAATAATGATATTGTAAAAATCAAATTATATTTATGAGAGTGCTTCTATCATGACTGTATGAGACTATATGGAAGTGTCCCTTTCTTTACCTGAATGTTAACGTAAGGTCCTCAGCTGGAACCTTATTTTGTGGTTCTGGTTGTCCATTTTCTGCTTGCTTACTTGTATTCAATTTGCTTTTCACGTCCAGAGAACACTGGTTCTCCTTTGAAAGAAAAGGAAATAAATTTGATTATCTTCTATTTAATAGTGCTGATGGAGGAGAAACCAGCTACAAGTAATACAAAGTGATGAACAGAAATCATATTTAGTTATGTAAAATGATGAAAGAAACAGGCAGATTAAAAGAACAACAACACAAAAATATAGTGGAGTATGGTCCACTTGCTCATCATCCAAGATGGGCAATAAGGGGGCAATGTCTCATGTTAACATTGGAAAATCTCATAGGAAAACTGATGATTCAGAAAAATCAAGTCAAAGTATAGTAAGTATCTATAATACATTTATTGAAAACAGGAAAACAAATAAGCCCCATGTATTTCCTTTAAAAGAATGTGAAAACTATGCAACAATATCAAAAAGAAATATCAATTACCATGCAATCTGAAGGAATGTTTCAATCACCTAAGATTCAAAATTTACTGAAATGAGTGTTCATGTACCATAACATAAATCCTAAGCATATCTGTGGATTCAATTCCACAGGAAAGAATATGCTGATAGCATTTCATTCATGACAAAAAAAAGGTCATCAATAACTCAAGGGCTGTGAAACCTAGAAATGTTACTTGGTAATATACCTTTGTATAACATGTGATGTGAAAGTCACTCAGTCATGTCCGACTCTTTGCGATCCCATGGCCTACACAGTCCATGGAATTCTCCAGGCCAGAATATACTGGAGTGGGTAGCCCTTCCCTTCTCCAGGGGATCTTCCCAACCCAGGGATCAAACCCAGGTCTCTTGCATTGCAGGTGGATTCTTTACCAGCTGAGCCACAAGGGAAGCCCAAGAATACTGGATGGGAACCTACCCCTTCTCCAGCAGATCTTCCTGACCCAACCCAGGAATCTAACCAGAGTCTCCGGCATTGCAGGCAGATTCTTTACCAATTGAGCTTCAAGGAAGCCCTTGGATAACATAGCATTGCAAAAAATGCCATCCCCTCTGCTTCCTTAACCAACATGTTTAACAGAAATATAGTAACTTTCAGATAATCACCCTGTTTTCCTTGAAACTTTATTATAAATACAGAAATCTAAGACAAAAACCACACTCAAACCAATAGATAAATGAGGAGAAAAGTGATAAAATAAGAAGGCAGTCCATTTTCACGACACTCTTTCTAAGTATTAATCACTCATTTTAGCCTTGGGGTGATGATTTTATAGCTCTAGATGATTCTAGAACTCTAGAGCCACACGTTCAGTGACACAACTACACACAGGGTTTCCTTTCACCTTCCCTCTCTCTTTCCACAGTAACACTTACCATACTCAGTTCCCGGGTTCTCTTCCCAATTTCCCTTTCCACCTGGTGCAGTTCCAAGCTCAACTGCTCACTTGAAATCATTCCAGGCCATTTTGGAGGTGGTGGTGGTGGGGGCTGTGACTGGCCTGCCAAGGTGTTCGCCTCCCTCTGCAACACCAGTCTGTTACTAACAGCCTAGTGCATAAAGCCAAGCACATACACAGCTCAACACATTTCACACCAAGCATAGAATGACCAGGCCCGATTCCAGACCACAGCCTTAAGTAGCTTATTACTCATATATATTTGCAATAAAAACGATGCAACTATAAGGCACTGTTTCTTTGAATACCATTTGAATAAAAAAGGAAGAAGATGGGGGATTTAAACTTGGTGAATAGTAATTTAATCTTTGGTTTAAGTCGCTCTTCTTTTCTTATTTAAGACAGAAGTCAACTATAAATGTGGGGGAAAAAAACTATAAACATGCTTTTTTTTTTTTTCTTTTTTAACTGAAAGAGAGAAGTCAACTATAAATGTGGGGGAAAAAACTATAAATGTGCTTTTTCTTTTTTAACTGAATTTTCTCTGAAATAAATTCTATAATTTCTTTCAATGAAACTTCAATTATGACAAGGACTTTTAACCACAGTGAGTTAAACAATGCTGAAATTTTCTGGAACAGAAAATCAGTCTAGGAAATTTCAACTAAGATAAAAAGCCATGAAATAGTAAGGTAAAGAATTATATTTTATGAAGTTAAAGGTCCAAATCTTTAATAACTAGTTACCTGAAGATGAACATAATAAACATAGCATTCTTTTTTCTTACAATAGGAATTAGCAAGAAGTTTTGGACCCAGGTAAATAAAGCAATGGAAAAAGGAGACAAACATGAATACTATACAGGTTTATATTTCTAAACTTTATCACTTACACAAGAGTATAAGCCAGACACATGCTCAAAAATAAGCTCAAAAATAAACACACAAAACATCCTACCTATTGGTCTTGCTAATAAGAAAGTCTAAGACAGAATCAGTTAGAAATTTATTTCCAAAGCAATGCCTTACATATTATTAAAGATCCTGGTAGAAAGATAAAGACTAACGTTCTAAGAGTATCTTTTTCTTCAGAAGAGAGCAATGCATTTATCACTAGAATGTCTTTAGCTTTTCATATTCAAAGTCTATGTTCCAATCCAAAGGATAATATAAACAAAACCTAGTCTTCCTGATGTGGCACTTAAAGAACTTCAAGAATTTTTTGTCTTCTGACATTGTTTCTCTTAAGTACTAGACAGCATGGTGGAAAAAACAGTGAACTTAGAGTATGAAGACTTGGGTTCATGTTCAATCTCTGTGAAATTCATATCCTTCAACCAAAAAGGGAGGAAAATACCACCTGCCCAATCTACGTGTCAGGAACCCATATGAGTCAAATAAGATATGTAATAATAATTTATAAAGTGAAAAAACTATATTAATGAAAGGTATTGTTATTATGTAGAGGATTTTTTTTTTTAGGTCAAAGTTGTGAGCTTCTACTAAAGATACTGAGGAATAAAAGAAGTGAGAGAAATTTTTTAAAATTAAAGAAAATGTGAGAAATTAAAAAACAAAATTTAAGTTAAAAGCATCTGTTGATTAAAAAACTATATAGTATACCCTCAACTTAAATGTGTTATCAGGGAATATAAGCTCCTTTTATATATTTTATTTTATTTAATATTTTAGATAATCTAGGAAATTTAGATTATCTAAAATATTATACAGTATAAAAATATAAAAGGAGTTTATATATAATATATAATAACATATAAAACATATAAAATATGTTTTCTATTCTCAAATAGAAATTCTAAATTTCCTAAAGTCTGAAAACTTCAAAGTATTAAAATTCTTTGAAAAATGGACACCTATACTAACTCTTAAGAAAAAGACTTTAAAGTTTGAGGTTCATTGAACCTCAAAAGTTCCTCCTTTTAAAATCTCTTTGAGAAGCTTTAAAAACTGGAATATTTCTAAGCTTGTACCTCTAGTCCACGTAGCTGGGTCTGTTGGCTAATTTGATGGTTTAGCTGCTGTAATTCTAGTCGTAGCTGTTCCCTCTCAGCAGACGGAAGGGGTTTTCCATGACTAGCCACTTCTGACATAGATATTCTCTCCCTTTGGTGGGAAGGAAAATGTGGAATAAATTTTACATTTTATTAAAAAAAATACTACTGATCAGAAAAACGAAGCAAGTTGAGTAATTCTAAAGGTTTATAAAAGTAATAAGAATGACATAATACCTCTCACTGAAGTGTCCCTGAGAAGGTATGTTTTGATGAGGTGAATATGGAGAACCTCCCCAGCCACCATGAGTTCCATATGGACCATAATCTGTAAGAGAGTAATTTACAGTGAAATGATGCAATTCGTGGATTTGATTCTCCTTTTCAGGTAGTCACAATCTAAAAGTCAAAACTATATTCTGTACAGTTATCTTCAAAGATGGCTACCAAAATGGTAATAGGGTATTGATGTTTGCTTTTCCCCACTAAAATATCAGTCTTTGTAATTTTTCCTCTGGTATGAATTTTTTAAAAATAAGATGTGTTATTTTAACAAAAACAATAAAACTATTAAAAAACACATAGGTTATCCCTCATATACAGATATTTTAGTTTGTACCCCTATAATTCCCCAGGTTATAATTACTTTTCTACAGGGCTAATTCCACAGAAAACTTTGCAGACTACTGCCCCTGAAAATTATGAAGAGCACTGATGGTAAATAGGGAGAAGGCAGTGTTGACAGTTGTGAATATGAACCCTCTAAAATCTGATTACATCTGATTACCTGAAATGTTAATAGATTTTGTGGGAGCTCCCTGAGGTGCCATAGCCTGCATTGGGCCAGCACCCTGATAGATCGTTTTGGAAGTTCGAGAAATGGCACCAAACCGAGATACTGTTGGTCGGTCTCCAAATGGGATGAGATCATCATCACTGGTTTCTGCTGCTCTTCTCTGAAGGTCCAATCGCTGGTCTCTCATTCCTTTACTCTCCACATTCTGAGAAAAAATGCAATGAGAAATCCACCCCTCACTTAGATCTCTAACATAATTTCCTTTAGCTCTGTAATAATTTACTGGTAAAAACTAAAATCATTGGTTGCTTTTAGTTGTCATATAAAACACTACCTTTTGAATCTCTGATCACTCCCTATAATGGTATTTTTTTCTACATCATCAGAAATATTTTTTACATCATTATCCAGTATACATACACACACACACACACACACACATACACAAATATATATATGTACACATTCAAATAGATATATATAAACATTCTTTAAAAACATGTGCCAACATAGGCTTTTAAAAGGGATTACAGTCAGAAAGATAAATGGAAACTGAACTGTCCGACCCTTGCTACTTAAAGTGAAGTGAAAGTCACTTAATCGTGTCTGACTCTTTGTGACCCCATGGACTTCATAGTCCATGGAATTCTCCAGGCCAGAATACTGGAGTAGGTAGCCATTCCCTTCTCCAGGGGATCTTCTCAACCCAGGCATTGAACCCAGGTCGCCCACATTGTAGGCGATTCTTTACCAGCTGAGCCACGAGGGAAGCCCAAAGTATAGCCCAAAGTCCAGAAGCAACAGCATCACTACAGAACTCACTAGAAATGCAGAATTTCAGGTCTCATCCCAGTCTTACTGAATCAGAACTTGACCTTTAACAGATCCTTAGGTTAAATTCTTAGGATCAGAATTCACATCCAGACTCATGTTTGAAAAACACTGGGGGAGATTTTTATCCATTTGGGAAATGTTCAATAACATGTAGGTTAGGTTGGACAACATTTTTATTCTTCAGTAATTTATAAAACTTATTTTAATTACTCTTTCTGAAACAAGGGTTTCTATCTACTCTGCCTCCTTATCTCATTCCTGTTCTTAGAGAGGCTGTTTTTTATGGCCTAAAAACAATGTTGCCCTAAACCCACTACAGAAAAGCAAAAGGTTCCTTTCTGCTTTTTTCTCCTCTATATTCCTTTCTTTCTCTTTCTTTTTTTATTGCCTGGCATCTAATCATATTCATGCTATAGATGCTACTTCACTCATTTACAGCTATACTGGCATCTAAGTCTTGCTTTTCTATTACCAAGAACTGGTCTTCTCTCAACCTGCTGGACAAGTCTTCCTCTTTGAAAATCTATATCTTACAACCCAGGGAACCTTTCTTAGAATTAATAAGGGCAAATGGCTTAAGAATAATAGTAAAAAAAAAAAAAAAAAAAAAGTCAAGGCATACCTTTAACTCATTAACACTACTCCTAAACATAAATTTCATCCATGTAAACAAGGAAACATAGGCAAGAATGTTTACTGTAGCACTGTAGATAATAATAAAAGATCAAAAACAGCCTAAAAATATCAACACGAAAATGAATAAACAATTATATTTATTTATTGTATGATTATCGGTTATCATAAATGGTATCTGATAAAAGAAGTGAAAATGAATGAATTTGGATTTAGATATAAATTTGGATACATCTCAAAAAACAATGCTGAAAGAAAACATAGGCTGAAATTTATAATATGTATAAGGTCTATAAATATTCAAAACAAAATTGTTTATAAGTCAATAAAAGTATCCATGAAATGATAAACTCTCAATTCAGGATAGGATTTACCTTAACTCCAGGGAAGGAGAGGAGCAGAAAATGAGATTAGGAAGGTATAGAAAGTCGGATTTAATTACTTAGGTAAAGTTTTATTTCTTTAAAGGATAAAGAAGCAATTAAGATAAAATAGTCATATATTTTAAGCTTGAGTATTAGATACACTGGTGTTACACTACTTTTGTTAAAAAATAAAATGATTTTAGTGTAATACATTTCGGTATACCACAGCTTATTTGAAGCTAAGTAACTATAATTGTGACACAAAAACTAGTGTTGTTCACTAGATTCAACTTTATTGTTTAAACTTAAGAGTTAAGAATTATAAAAGAAATCAAAAAGGTTTTAAATATAATTCAATCACACAGTATAGAACTATGGCTCAGTTGTTACACATACCATCATTTCCACACTCCCTGCTGCCACAACATCTTTAGGTTTTGCATCTTTGGTTCCAATGTAGGAGCCAATAGTGTCACATGACCAGGGTGAATACTGGCTATAATCATTTCCTTTGTATTTCCCAGCTACCTTCAAGTCTTCATCCAAAAACTAGAGATAGAAAAAAGAAAAAGGAAACAAAATAGGAAATAGGTCTATGAGTAACAACACCGAGAAAGCAGGAATTTCTTTAGAACAGCATGCTAAAGCAACAAAATAATGGTTATTTGATTTGTGTCACAATAGAAGATTTTTGTTCACTATGAAAAATGTAAAACAAACAAAAACTGATGTTGAGCCATTACATTTTGTTAACACAAAGTCAAAAAGAAGTATCTCAAAATCTTTCAAAGAATCAAATTAGGATTTTTGAAGCAATTTGCTCATCCCCTTTCTCAACAGATTAAGTTAACATTTAAGCAAATAAGTACTAGGCCCTGGTTTTGCTAGACTCTTTTTAATGTTTCTTTCAATAATATTTCAGGTAAACAAGAGCACTAAACACTCTTTAAAATGTAATCATAAATATTCTATTTAAGTACATGATGACATAATGACTTTTTCCCTGAATCTCTTTAATAGCAACAACTTGTATCTTGAATAAAATCTGGTCCTTACGTTGAATGATTCAATGAAGTGAAGATTCCAAATTTTCTTAAGATGAGCTCTGAAGTTATATAATAACCAAATAGGTATTCTAAGTCTGATGTATTTTTACTTACATTCACATTTGTGTAACCTTTTACAGCCTTCTAAGTGCTTACACTATCTCATATGTTCTTCAAGTCCAGGTGAGACAACATGGGTGATCTGACCAAGGTTATACCAGTATAAGGAGTGCTAGGACACTATTAAATTGCCCTCACTTTATCACAGATGTATATACTGGCATACTAACACTCCAGGGGGATACTGGTACATTTAAATGGCTCTATGCTTCCCCTATACTGAAAAAAAAATAAAATAAAAAATTCTATTTTCTGAGTCATCATTCTGGTCTTCTGCAATGGCAGAAGGATCTGCTGTTCATAAATACCACTCATTTTCAAGCACAACTCCTATTTCCATTGTGTATAACTTCTTCCCATTTTTTTCTGTCCTACTTCTATTTTAAAAATCCCATCTCTTTTTTACATGTCTTCTCCACACACAACTTTTGTATAAAACAACTAGTTTTTTAAAAGACATGGTCTACTAACAAGACCATTTTCTGCCTCCAACAGCAAGACACGCAAGATAATTGGTTAAGTAAAAACAAAAACCAAAAATATGCAAAACACAAAACCTGAAGATGTAATTACTAAATAATCCTATTAAAAAATATAATGATAGGTTAGTTCATGTACAGAAAAGTTGAAATACATATTAAAAAGTTGAAATATAATAAACTGACAATGATACAGAAAATGAGATTTTGGAGAAATTTCTATGTTACATTATTTTCATAATGTATCAGTTTAGTATAACTATATGTGGGGTTGTAATAATCAGAACTGAAGTTTAATTATATAGCTTTATGTTATTAATGAGACAAATTCTAAAGTTCCTTAACAGTCACACATTATTACTTTTTAGAAATAAAAAAAAATACAAAGTTATTATTTACTGAATGCCCACTATGTGCCAGATGCCTTGTGTCATATTTAATTTTCACCACACCACTATGAGGTAGGTTTTGTTATGCTTGATTTACAAATAGAGAAACCTGAGCCTTAAGGTTAAGGAAAGCTAAGTAACTTACGAAAGATCTGAGCCACAAAGCTGAACGTGACAGATAAGTGTATTTCATTCTAAAACTGGCTCACTTTTCATGGTGTCATATTGCTTTCCGTATTTCTCAAAAAATGGTATTGCATAACAAAGCTCAGGGATGTCTCTAATAGTCAGGTTTTGAAAAAATATCATGTCATGTTTATCCTTTACAAGTAAAATGATATTAAGAGAAGATGTTACAGCTTTACTAATTAACCTAACCTACATTATTGTGGAAAATTCATACAGTGTTTAGACAGGAAAGCTAGATACTGTGAACTATCTTTAGTAATTTTACTTTCATACATCCCAAAGTTTACTGTTTATTATATGCAATATGGTATACTTTACTTTTCAACTTTCATTGCTTAGAAATACTGTTTAGAATTATAATTCTACACGTAAAGCATGTAAGACATTTTCCTTACATAATATAAACTGCACCCATATGAAAAAAATCTATTTGACTTAAAATGGCTATACACACTGAACTGAGGCAGTATGTATAACAACAAGCCAAAATAAATACATAAGATCAACAAAGCAAAAAGATAGCTTTCTGAAGAGATAAAATTGATGATAAATTCCTAGTAAGACATTAGAAGTGGAATAAAACCTGTAGACATTAAAAAGATAGTAAGATAATACTCATAATAACTTTTAGCATTGTCTTGTTGAAATACTGATAACCTTGAAATTATTGTTTATTACTCTCTAGTTTATTCAACTATTCAACAGTTTATTCTAGTAACTCTATTTCAGTGTTTTTCTGCCTTTTACTACCTATATTAACCTGTCTCTTGTATTTGAATTAACCTTATCATCCTACTGCTTTCCTCGCTATTGAGTTCAACAAAACTTTGACATGTCTCAGTTATAAAAATAGTCTAAAACTAGAAATACAAGGAAACTTTATTAATCTGATAAAGATTACCTATGAAAAAGCTGACAGCAAACATCATAACGTTAAACTGTTAGAAGTTTCATTTGCTCAAAGACCAGAAATAAGAAAATCTATCATCATCTCTCTTTCTAATATTACACTGGAGATCTAGCTTACATAACTAATAAGAAAAAGAAAATACTTAAGAATAGAAAAAGAGAAAGCAAAATGGTCACCATTCATAGAGAACACAAAAATCCAAAAGAATCCACTAACAAATACAAGAATTAATAGGGAAATCTACCAAAGCTGCTGAACACAAGGATCAAATTCATAAAAATCTACTTAATTTTTCTGTAATAAGAACAAAGAGAATATGAAACTTCAAAAAGGATTCCATTTAAAACATCTTCAAAAACATTAGTTTTCTAGGAATAAGTTTAATGAAAGATGTGAAAGACACTGAAAACCATACAAGGTAGGACATTATTGAGAGAAATTAAAGAATATTCAAGAAAATGGAGAGTATACCATATTCGTAGAGACTCACTACTAGAAAGATGTTACTTCTCCTCAAATGGATCTAAAGCAACACTGTCCAGTGAAAAATATAACTGACCCACATATGTAAAATTTTTTAATAGGCACATTAAAAAATAAAAATATAAAATTCATTTTAACAATACATTTAATAATCCAAAGTGAAAAGGGGACTTTTCTGGTAGCTCAGACAGTAAAGAATTTGCCTGCAACAAAGGAGACCCAGGTTCAATCCCTGGGAGGGGAAGATCCCCTGGAGAAGAGGTTAAATTGTTAAATAATTTTAACAATACCTTTTATTTAACTTAATAATCCAAAGTAGTATAATTTTAACATGTAATTAATATATATTACATATAATCATAATTATTATATAGACTATATAAATTAATATAAATGTATTACTGAGGAGAAGGGGACAACAGAGGATGAGATGGCTGGATGGCATCACTGACTCGATGGATGTGAGTCTGACTGAACTCCGGGAGTTGGTGATGGACAGGGAGGCCTGGCGTGCTGCAATTCACAGGGTCGCAGTCAGACACAACTGAGCGACTGAACTGACTGACTGACTGAAGTATTTTTGAGGGGGTACTAAATCTTCAAATCCAATATATGTTTTATGCTTATAGCACCAGGGAACTCAGATTAGGCTTAATTTAGGTATCATTATCCATATGTGGCTAGTGGTTAGCATAGTGGGTTGTGCAGATCCAGAGATTCGATGTAATTCTAATAAAAACTGCAGCAGATATTTCTGTGGACATCCACATGCTGATTCTAAAGTATGTTTGGAATTTCCAAGGACAAAGAACAGCAAAGATAAACCTGAAGACCAAAACTGGAAAACACACATCACCACATGAAGACAGTGTGATGTTGGTAGAAGGACAGAGAAATAGATTAATGAAACTGAAACATATACAGTCACTTGACTATGACCAGATTATGATATTATATACAAAAATCAATTCTAGATGGATTACAGATCAAAATAATAATAATAAACCTTTCAGAAGAAAACATAAAAATATCTTCATGATCTTGGGAAGGGTGAAGATTACTTAAACCGCTGATAAAGGAAAATTTGATAAATGAGACTAAAAAGTCACAGGCTTACTTCCTCTTGATGGAAGGCAGAAGGCAATGTTGGTGAAGGTGCAAAAGGAGGTGGAGAGATAACCTTCCTTTCTTCTAGCTGTGCCATTATTTCCTTTCGTCTTCGATGTAACTCATCTAGACTAGGATGGGGCTGGGGAGGAGGCGGAAGCCGACTGTACGGAGGCTCCTGGAAGTGAAAAGATGAGTATAAATTGAAAAAGAATTTCAGGACACAATGATTCACTTAGCACATATTTTGAATAACTAGCCTGTATACTCATCTGCTGTGATTCATGGGACCGCAAAGAGTCGGACACAACTGAGCGACTGAACTGAACTGATATTCATCTTAACATCTGGAAATAGCAAGACTTAATAAAACAAAACAAAACCCCTAAAAGTTCTCAGGACTTCCCAAAGACCTAAATATAAGTTTCTTTTTCTTTGTCAGAGACCATACTTTCTAAATGAATCTAGAAACATTAATAAAACCATCTAACATTTTCAGAAACTAAGATGGGTTAGCGGGAGTGGGGCAGTAATTTATTTCCCTTTTAATAGTCAAAAAATAAATAAAACCTAAATCTATGAAGATTATGAAAAGGTGACAAAAGTTGCTTTCTTTTAAAAGAATTAACTGATCAAAGGTTTATTACCATGGTAAAAGGTTAAACAGAAAATCGCTGTAAGCAATAGTCTAATTAAATCTACATTAATAATAATAAAAAGAACTCAGCATACTCTGTTGTATGAAGGTCTGATCTGAGTTGGGTGTGCAGCCACTGGATAGTAACCTTCCATTTGTTGGTATCTTTCTCTGGGTTCTGGTACATAGGGTGGCACTGCTGCAGGTGGAATCTCAATGGGTATAGGACTTTCTCGGAAAATCTCCTCTCTTGCATAAGACTGAGCTGGGTATACTCGACGGCCATCATAGTGTGGTGGGTACATAGGAGGGTACTGTTGTGGCTGTGTGCCATACTGTGAGTTTACTACACGATCTTGGAGGTATGGTGGATAATGATCCAAGTAGGGAGCACCAGGTTCAGGAGCAGATGGTGGAGGTCGGACAAAACGAGACACACATTGTGGAGGTGGAGCATAGTACATACCTATACAGTACAAAAGAGCAACCGAAAGCAACAATCAGCCAATCTATTTTTCTATGTAAGACTTTTCCTTTTAAAATATTTCAACAGCAAAGAATCAAAAATCCACTCATTTTTTAGATGTTTTCCCCTCTGCTTAGGTATGTAGTCAGGCTAGATTTATGAAAAATATCAAGCAAAAATTCTCCTTCCAAATTATTGAAAACACCAACCTATTCACAGTCTACAACAGTAAACTGGCTCTCTCGATTCTCTGATCATCTTTCTGGTGTGCCTAATATACTGCAAACACTGGAAAGCAAAAGAACTGTATTTTCCTGAAGCTTAGGTTCCACAAATCTTTCATTTGCATAAGTTTAGAATGTGAGACTGAGTTAACTGGAAAGAGATATGGCCCTCAAAAGATCCATTCTGCTGGTACAGATAGAGTGGCTAACTGCATAACTCTAGAGTTATTTTTTTGGCCATGCTGAAAGGCACGTAGGCTCTTACTTCCCCAATCAGGGACTGAACCCGTGTCCTCTGCAGTGGAAACATGGAATCTCAACCATTGGACTGCCAGGAAAGTCTCCTAGAGTTCCCGACCCAATAGTTGTGGCAGTAGCTTCCCAATTTCAAGACATTTGCCTCAACTGATGAGCTCCTCTGTTGGCAATCAGGACAGAAGCTTCCTATATGTATTTTCTTCATTGTTTATTTTTTTTAACATGAATTACATTATGTGAAAACTCATTCTCCATACCTAGTATTACCATTAAAATTGGCTATGTCTGTTTTCTCAAATACCTGCTTCCTATTTTCTCACCACATTAGTCCAGACCTCAAGTCACACCTGGATTAACAATAGTCTTACTCCTCCTTGACTCTAGACTCTCATCTTTACAATCCATTTGTAAATTTTCCTTTATATTCCCAAAACCTCTATTTAGGGCATTCTTCCTGAGTCTTTTGAGTCCTCAAGTTCTCAATGATATTCCTTGAGTCTTGCAGTTAATTTCTACCACAGTAATATTCACCACCACAAGTGAACACCTCATTTCAAACATGCATATAGTTTTCTATTCTTTATAATATTGATTCTATACTATAAACTCTCTAGAAGTACGTACTTGCATTTTCTCATGTATATTACAGGACCTAGAAAAAAATATTACATGACAACTGAAAGGAAAAAATGTACCATGTGTGTTTAATTTATATTCACCATAATACTATATTCTTTTCTCATGCTTGAAGAAAACTTTTGTCAGGAAAATATATATTGTGCCTCAGCAAATTTCCATTGTCTACTTGAAGGACTTATTTCCATAAATATGTAAACACTTTTAATATACAACTGCTTCTAGCAGTTAGGGTAAACTGGTTTTCCTAGCTTTGCTACTTCATTTATTTCACATTATTTAGCTGATCATATAACTTCAGTTTTTTCCCAAGTATTAAAAAAAAGCATTTTTTTGAGGAGATTACTGAAAATATGGTCACTCTTACTTGAAATCATTCTTCCAACTCCTAAGAAAAGTGAGTGACATAAATGAAAGATCATTACCCTGCTGATAAGGTGCTGATTCGAACGGCGGAGCGGCTCCTCGAGGATCCTGGTAATAAACATCAGCCTGCTGTGCTGGATAGAGCTGAGAACCTCGCGCCACCATCTGAAGAGGTTTAGTGACAGGCATAGGGGGCAGCTCTGTTGGTCCTCTTGGAGGTACAGGATGCGGATTAACAGGCAAGGTAGAAATACTCTTAGGGACTGATTCTAGCCTAGGGGAGCAAGAGTCTGCATGTCAAGTTTAAGGTCTTAAAAACGTTTCTAAATGTATACAAACTGTTACATGTTTAAAAAAATTGCCAAAATTTGGGAAACAGGTTTCTTCCAATAACCATTGTTTTCCAGAAATTTTGCAAACTTTGATCTTATGTCACCTATACTGTTTCTCAAAAAATCACTGGCACATGAAATAGAAATAAAAAACAACAGAATAGAGCCCTCCAGTTAAGGGTTTTCCCCTCCCCCAAACAAAACACTGATTATTCTTTCTTCCTTCTACTTTATGTCAATAAAGAAACGTTAAATAAAAGTTAGTAAAAACAACGTACAAGTCAGGAGGGGACCCAGGGGCACTACTGCTCAAGTGATCGATCTTTCCTGGTTTCAGACTGGATTCGTAGCTGGGGTCTGTCCCTCGTGGAATCAGTTGTGTTACTGCATTCCCTGCTGATACAATCCCATTCGGCAGAGCAGGGGTTTTTCTGCTAGGCAGATCCACTGCCCCTTCTTCTTGAAGGATAGCTGTTGAAGGCAGGCCCACCTCATTAAGTTGACCCAAAGAGGCACTCAGGGGTCTTCTAGGAACCAGTCGTTTGTTCATTTTACGAAATCTATAGAAAAAGCAAAGGTGCACAACAAAAACCAAAATTGTGGAAGCAAAAATTAAGAAATAAAATGTATTTAAGATACAAAAGGAAAAGATTCTGAGCATATTACTTTCTAGAAATTCTCTTGAAACAATGGCTCTAGCTATCATCTTGGAAACTTGTGTGTGTGTATATATATATATATATATATATGTCTGTATATATATAGACACACATAGACAAACTTTGGAGTAGGGGTTGGGGAGGGATCACCCATCAACAGTAACTACTGTTAAGAGTTTGATATATAATACAGATTTTTCCACTCTATGCACTAGTTTAATATTCTTACATTTATAAGATTATTATTTACAGAAATAGGGTTATATATGGCAAAGAGTCAGACACGACTGAGCAACTGAAGTGAACTGAACTGATGACTGCTTAGTAAATTTTTTCCTCTACTTCAAAATCTTAACTATTCCTTTATGTCAGTATACTTTAGGTTGCCCCTAATTTTTGCTATTAAAACAATGTGGTAACAGAAAATTATATACATATACTTCACACCTGTGTAAATAACCAAAAGCAGAATTACTAAGTCTAATGTATGCATATTAGAAATTCTTATAATGTCCAAAGCTATTATAACTCCTACTGATTTTTTTTTAAAAAAAAGGCTTTTTTTCAATATCTTATTAAACATTGGCTAGTCTCAGCCTCTGACAGTTAAAAAAAAAAATCAGGTTTTATTTTAATTTGCATTTCTTTAACAATTAGTGAAACTGAACATCGGAGAAGGCAATGGCACCCCACTCCAGTACTCTTGCCTGGAAAATCCCATGGACGGAGGAGCCTCATGGGCTGCAGTCCATGGGGTCGCTAAGAGTTGGACACGACTGAGCGACTTCACTTTCACTTTTCAGTTTCATGCACTGGAGAAGGAAATGGCAACCCACTCCAGTGTTCTTGCCTGGAGAACCCCAGGGACGGGGGAGCCTGGTGGGCTGCCGTCTGTGGGGTCGCACAGAGTTGGACACGACTGAAGTGACTTAGCAGCAGCAGCAGCAGAACATAGTTTCACATGTTTGCTGGCCATTTGTGTTTCTTTGGTGAATTGTTTACATGTCTGATCCATGTATCTACTGGTTCTTCTCTTTCTTATAGATTTGTAGGAGATCATTTTGTGTTACAGGTATCATGTCATTTCACCACCACTTTTCCTTCTGACTTTTGTGGTATTTGAGCCATTATCTTAATTTTTAACTTTCATTTAATCAAATTTATTAATCTTCTTTATGCATGCAGGTGTCATTCTTCAAAAATCCTTTCCTGGGCTTCCCTGCCAGTGTAGTGGTAAAGAATCCACCTGCCAATGCAGGAGACACAGGTTTGATCCCTAGTCCAGGAAGATCCCACATGCCACGGGGAAACAAAACCTGGGTGCCACAGCTACTGAGCCTGTGCTCTAGAGCCTCGGAGCTGCAACTACTGAAGCCTGAGTGCTCTGGAGCCCATGCTCCGCAAACAAGAGAAGCCACATAAATGAGAAGCCTGTGCACTGCAACTAGAGTAGTCTCCACTCACCACAACTAGAGAAAAGCCCGTGCAGCAATGAAGACCCAGTGCAATCAAAAATGAATAAATAAAATTATATTTAAAAAAATCCTTTCCTACATAAGATAATGTAACAACAACAAAAATCTCTAAGTACTCTATAATTTTCTCCTAAATATTTAAATCTCTGAGAAATTTATAATTCATTTTGGTGTAAAGGTTAAGAATCCAGCCCTAATTATTTTTCAAATAGAGTTGTTTCATCATCATATTTTTTTGATATTGATGTGAAATGTCACTTTTTTTCACATTGCTGAGTTCCTATATGTATCTGGAATTCTTTCTAGATTTTCTACTGTATTTCATTGGTCTATCTATTCCTATGCTAATATCACAGTTTTTATACTTTAGCTTCATAAAACAGGTTAATATTAAGTTATTAGTCTAGTCCCCACTGAAGACTTTTTCCCTCAGAATTTCCTGGTTATTGGCAACTTTCTTCTTCCAAATGAACGAATTTGTTAGGGCCTAAAAATCATCCTGTTAAGATTCTGAGATTTCACTGAATTTACTGTTAAAAGAGAAAATAAAACCTCTTTATTTTATTTAAAAAAACAATGCCAAGTCTCATCCAAGAACACAGTATGCTTCATTTAGTCAACTCTTATGTTCCTAGGTAGTTTACTAATTCAATTCAATATAGATCCTGGGTATTTATTAGATTATTTGGTGTTTAACATTTTTTGTTGTTAATGCAAAAGGGATGTTAATGTCACCTTAATTTTTAACTGGTTATGTTTCCCTTTTTAGTTTATATGAAAGCAATTCATTTTTTTGATTTGCTACTTACTAAATTCTTGGTTCTTTTGATTCTAGCATTTCTCTTGAATTTTCCCATTTAATGATTTTGGATATTTTATTCTCTTGCTTACGTACATTAACTACAACTTCTAGAATGTTAAGTAACACTTTTTACTAGCAGAAAAATTTCCCTGAGTCTTGTCTGAAACAGGACTGTATATAATAAACTAATACCAAGTAAGCATCTGGCTCTTGACTTGAGATATAATTATCATGTTGGGAAAATATCTATGATATTTTTGTTCTACCAAGGAACCTTGATGGACATCAAATATTATTCAAATGCCTTTTGGTATCTTTGGCTATGATCACATGGTTACAAAACCCTTCTTCTCTAACCTACGGTAATTATACTGTGCTACCTTTGCACCTTTGTAATGGTGTCTATTTTAATGTACTGAATTCCAAGTTGTAATAGTTGGGATTTAAAAAATATCAAGTGAGATGAATCTGTAGCTTTCTTTAATTGTGCTATCTTTGTCAAATTTAGTGTCAGTGTTACACGGGTTTTATAAAACAATTAAGAGGTTTTTCCTTTCTTTTTACTCTGTACTGGATATTTAAAATCATTGAAATTATCTGGTCCTTGAAATTTGAAAGAATCTGTAAAAATGAGCCTGGCAGTAAATATCTTCTTGATAGACAAAGGGCAAAATTTTCCACTGGAAATGCAATTTTCAATTAGTTAAGTTCAATCAGTTAAAACTGATGAAAATTCTGAGACTTTTAATTTGGGGGAGGGGGTAATGAAAATGACTCACTTCTAGATTTAGTTAACCATAAGTAGTTTTCCATTTGTAGGCACAATGTAATGAAAGGTAAGGAAACTGATTTGCTATGCTTTTTTTAAAGTTTTGTATTACTTTCCAAACATTTCCTATTCATCAAAGGGAATGCAAATACATTTCTTCCTATTTCTCAATGGCAGCAAATTATTCTCTAACAAATTATTGGAAGGTTGAGTCTGATGACTTTCAAACTTACTTTTCCAGTTCCTCCTGTGAGTGTGCAAATGTACAGCTGGCCCCCCGAGGGCATCCTCCTCTCTGCTTCATGTCTCGACACATGTATGTTTTATATTTGCTATGCTGTGGAGGCTAAGATCAAAATTAAACATTAGCTATTTAAAATAATGTAAATTTTGTGTCACTATTTAAAGAACAATCCAGATGAATAACTCAGACTAACTTATACACTTACCTAGACTACTCAGAGCAAAAGTGCTGGAACATTATCCTGTCTGAGGTCTTAGAGAGTCCAAAAATAAATTACTTAAAAAATGTAGCTCTGATTTTTCTATGTTGATATTAACTATCAAACATGTAACATCACATAAATTCTTGATTCAATCTCATGAGGGCTCTATGATCTTCCCTCCAACATTGTACAGTGGACAAGCAAACCCCTGGAGTTTAGGACCTTCAAATACTTAACCTGTCTTTTAATAGTTGATTTGGATAGTGTTCAATGTAACTATGCTTATAATTATGTTCCTTTATAACATACTACAAAACATGGGAAGAACTTAAAAGTTAATATTATTTTTGTAACAGGGAGTTAAAAAGTAATTTTAACTAAATTTTAACATTAATTTTTCTAAATGTCTTAATCATAAAATAAAGTTCTGATCTTAGATTGGGAAAGCATATGTGTACTATTCGACTTAGCAGGACACTTTTAATATTTCTTAATTTTAAAGAAATTGTTAATATTTACCTGAGCCAGATAAATTAATAACAAAGTTTTAATTTCTCAAGCTTCCTATGGCAAAATAAAAGATAAAGTGAACCTAACATAAATTCTGAGGGTGAAATGAAATCTTTGGGAGTAAAATTTAAAATTCCAGCCATAACATAGGCTATTATATTTTACTGCCATATATTCCATTAAAAAATACCTGAGGAAAATTTGTCCCACTGGCATAAGAGACATTATGAATGAAAAATATTTAAATAGTAATAGAGAAAAAGCATTTACAAAATATGTGAACAGTACTGGAGAAATATAGCATTAGCACTAGAAAGTAATACTTATAATCAAACAGAAAGCAATAGTAGCCACGAAAAGAATAAGTTTATATAACTGGAATGACCTTTAACACGGAATCAAATGCTGCTATATCCAATGTGAAGTGACTCCAGCACGACATCAGGCCAGCAAGGATTACTTAATTTCAATGCCGTCAGACAAAATTACTAGGCTAATCCAGTAAACTGGCTGCTAACCATTCTCTATAAACCTTATTATTTTTGTTACATTTTTCTTGATGTCTAATGGAATAGGAAGTTAAAAATAGATTTTTAATTTTAATTTCTAGTCTTTACAGAGTCTAAAAATATTCTCGTCGTCTTATTGGGTTAATTTTTATCTGTAAGGATAACCACAGTAGCTTACTTTTAAATTTCAAACACCTCCCTTACCTGCTGTTGATCTGTTCCTTTTTTGCTGTGATTCTGGATATAATCAACCAGCCCATGTACCACTGTACGCACAGCAACCAACCCATTTTCTAGCTGTTCCCAAGTAGGAGGAGGAGCATCTATACAACAAATAAAAAAATTTTTTTCAAACTATGTTTTTCAAAGTTCTGCCCAATACTAAATTAGTAAAGGAGTGTCAGCCCTTCAGTGGAATTAAGCTAAGTTTTATACAGCTATTCATGAAATAGCTTATTCACCTAAACATCACTTTAAAGAAATAAATATATCCTTTTAAAGTAGGGGCTGCAATCTAAAATAACTACAGAGAGTGTGAAGGTAACATACAGGAATGAAATATGACAGATAATAAACAGCAACTGTCATCAGACCCTATTGTTGGAAATAACAATAAAGAGTAACAGGCCTGGTGCTCTGTGATGACCTAGAGGGGTGGGGTCGGGTGGGGTGGGTGAGAGATAGGAGGGAGGTTCAAGACAGAGAGGATATATGTATACTTATGGCTGACTGACGTTGTTGTATGGCAGAAACTCACACAACATTGTAAAGCAATTATTCTCCAATTAAAAAAAAAATAACTCATATTAGAATCACTGAAAAATAGAGTAAAAAATAAATTCCTAAGAAATAAAGTACTTTTAAAAAAAAAAGGTGACGGAGACTGTGTTAAAGAGTATGTCTCCCAGCTAAGGTTACGGTGACTACTCAACTTTAGCTGACTGCTGTTATGTGAAGATGCAGGATGACACTTTCAGATACACTTGTGTTTCCCAGGGAAAACTGAAATTTCAGATTTTTATGTAAAAAGTTTTAGTTTTTAAATGTTTGCACCTAAAAAAATGAGAGTATAGTACAGACCAACACACTTTGGATCAAATGTAATTGTGAACTGCCTATAGTCAAGCCAAATTGTAATGTCTATTTTGAAATTTTGTATAAGTCAAGTACTGGTAAACAGAATGCTTAAAAAGTTTAATAGAAGAGCCTTTATATAAAGCAGCTGTGCTATACACACTCTTCATTTAGTAAGTGCTGTGATTTCCTAAAGGAAAAATTAACTACAAAGCTACATATGAAATGTTCTCTAAAAGAAATACAAAATGAAGCAAGAATGCATATGTATAAATGACTTCCTGTTGGAACACTGAAAAACTTCTGGGTGATGGCATTTGAACTACGCTTTGAAAGACACATGGAACTTCATCAGGAAAAAAGGATAAAGGCACAGAGAAAGTAAAGAGAACAGTCATACACAAAGTATTTTACTGAATACCTACAAAGTTTCAGGTATTATTCAAGTTGCTCAAGAAGCAGTAGACACCAAAACAAAAATCCTTATTCTATTCAAGGAGAAAAGCCAGACAATACATAAGATAAATAATCAAAACACAAATTATCTAGAGAATGATGAGTTGAATAAATAGAGCAAAGAAAGGGAGTGGAACAGGTATGTGTAAAATTTTAGACAAGGTTGCCTGTAAAGGGCTCCTTGAGAAGGTTACATTTGATTAGAGACTCAAAAGTAGGGTTTGAGTGTGCCTTGTGGATCTACTACGATATATGGGGAGAAAAACATTCCAAGAAGAGAGAAGAATAAGTACAAAGGCCCTAATATGGGAGTATGACATGTTAATGGAGGTGAAATTTGGAATGAATGCAGTGGGAAAAGAGTAAAAGAAGTTGGAGAGAGGCAAAGGAAGACCAGATCATGTGAGGTCTGGTAGATCATAGAAAAGACTGGCTTGTATTGAGTGATGGAAACCACTGGAGTTTTTGAGCAAAGGGGTAATAGAATCACTCTGGTTCCTATGTTAAAACCAGACAGACAACAGGAGGCTATTCCATCATCCATGAAGACAGAAGAGGGAGGTAGTAGAGAGGTGATAAGTAGATGGATTCTGAACGGATTTTAAAGGTAGACCCTATGCGGTATGCTCAAAGATCAGATGTACCTTATGAGAGAAAGATGAGTTAATGATATCTCCAAGGTATTTGGCCTGAGGAAATGGAAGAATGGAGTTGCCACTAAAAGGAATGATGGGTGGGTGGGTGGAGGATATGGGCTGCAACTCACTTTTAGACAGACTACTCTTGTAATTATTAGATTTTCAAGTAGAACTATTGGATAACAGGCAGGTAGATATACAAAAGAATTTAAAAAGAAAGTCTAGGCTGTAAATACTAAGTTACACAGATTTTTAAAACACCATCAACTGTAATATGTATAATCATTTTATGTGCTACCAAAATTTAAAAAAATTGCTAATTATTACATGTCACTGATTATACAAATGCAGCCCAATTTCAGAAATACTAAAATCTGAAAAAATGTGAGCCTCAGAACTGATGAAATATACCAAGTTTGTGAGTCATACAAATAAAATCTAAAGCTGTGAGACTAGATGAGATTATCTAGGGAATGAGTATAAATAGAAAAGAGAAGAGACACAAGGATTAAATTCCAGATGCACATCAAAGGTTAGAAAATATGGGGAGAAAAAAGAAAAAAGTTTAGAGGTTATGGAGAGAAGAAGAAATCAGCAAAAGAGGCCGAGAAGGAGATTTCAATGTAGTAAGAAGAAAACTAGGAGAGTACAGTGGCCTAGAAGTAAAAAGAGTGGTACAAGGAGTAGAGAGTAAACAACTATGTTAAAGGCTAACAGGTCAAACACAAAGAGAATCAAGAACTGATATTTGGAATTAGCTGCATGGAAGTCACTTGTGAACTTGAGAAAAGCCACTTTGATTGAGTGGTAGAGATAAATGTCTGATTGGAGTGTGTTCAAGAGAGTGCTATAAAAAGTATAGAATTGGAGTTGTAGGTAGATGGCAAATGATGTCAAAAGTGGATTTTGATGAAAAGAATGATAAAATGTTTGTATGTTGACAGAGCTACTCTATAGAGAAGGAAAACTAATGACATAAGAAACAGAGGCTACTGGAAGGATATACTTGACAAGATGATATTGATACATAAGGAAAGAGGGTAGCCTTAGCTAGAAGTATGGTTTATCCACTGTCACACAAGGAAGGAGTAGAATATATTGGCTCAGACTGATGTAGACATATTGGTGACTGATGAAGTAGTGAGCTTATGAAGTGATCTTTTGATTGCTCAGAATGTTCAAAGCACAGCAGTGGGGGAAAAAATAAAATCATTGTGTTCTAAAAATAGATCTTAGAATCCCTGGCAGTCCAGTGGTTAGGACTCTGGGCTTCTACTGCAGGGAGCCCAGGTTCACTCTCTAGTCAGGGAACTAAGATTCTGAATGCTGTGCAGCGTGGCCAAAAAATAAAAAAATAAAAATAGATCTAAACTGATTTGATTAAGCAACTTTGGTAATAAATTTACTACTCTGAAATGTCATGGTCAAGTGTTCCAAGCCTTATTCTACAGGCAATGCATGTCACTAAAAGTTTGAGTATTAAAATCAGAGATGTGATTTATTTTGCAGCAGTAAGCATATAAGATTAGAAGAATCAAAAGAGTAGAGGAGAATGAAAGGCATTTAGTTTCAGGAAAAGGAATGAGGCACTCATTGAAGCAGTATTAATCTATGGGATAGAGAGATGCTGTGAAAGAACAGACAAATCTTGTCTGAAATGGGGTGTAGAGCAAGTAAAAGGAAAAGATATGCGGTAAGACAAAAGATTCAGGTTTTAAGCTTGCATACCTCAGAGAATCAGGTCATTTATTGAGAAAGGGAACACAGGAAGAAGAGCAAGTATCACGTGAAGATGAGTTTGCTCTGAAACACTGAGCAGAGAGGATGGAGAATCTCAGAAAGCATTTGGGAAAGTAGGTCTGGAGTGATGAACAGATAATAGTGACAGAGGTATTTGGGAGTCTATTATCTGTGAAGGAATAATACCTGATGCTGATAATGAATGACAAACATCTTCAACAGAGAGTGTAGAGAAAGCAAAATTCCAAGAACACAAGCAGCCTACTCTTCAGGGGGCAAGAGAGGAAAGAGCAGACAAAGTGAACAAAATAAGACAGAACTAGCATTCAGACAGGCCAGAAGAGAATCCTAAGACTACAGAAAGATAAGGTATCAAGACAGTTTATCAAGAAAGTAGTCAACAACATTACCAAATGCTGAAGACAAGTAATTTAAGAAGCCTTTGGAATTAGAAACTAGGAAATTACTAGTAAATATTAAAAGTTTTTAGTTCAGTAGTAGGAATAAACACAAAGACAGTAGCATATAAGCTAACACACCCAAGATTTAAGTATCAGGTGAAAAATGAAGCTTGGTTGATTTTCACCTTAAGGAGAAGGAACAGGAAATGGCTTGACAAATTAGACACGCAAAAGAAGATATGTGATGGAACAAGATTATGGTGGAGAAGGGAAACTTGGAACCAAAAAAATGCAACTAAGGACATGTTATACAGAAAAAAATGAAAAAAAAAAACCAAAAAAACCCACAAAACTGGAGTTTTGTCAAAAGAGATGAAAATGGTAAAAATACAGCACAATGTTGTGATGAGACAGGGAAGAAACATAAAGGATCCCAGAAAGAATCTATTTTCCTGGTGAAAAGTAAAAATAAATTAAAAAGTATTAAATAAATATTAGTTGAAGTAACAAACAGACAGACAAGATCAGGACCAGAAACTTAACTACTACGTAAGAGATTCAGAATTACTACTCTGGGAAATTCTAGAGAAATTTAACAAAAGACAAAAGAATCACTGAATAGTACTAAGGCACATATAGGATAGTCCATTAATTCCCCCTGGATTTACCTGGACTAGGGTCAATGTTTGCTAATAGCTCCAAATGGGGTCTTAGTCGATTCAAGTTTGCTGGATCTCCAGTCCGCTGGAGAGCAATTGTTAGTTCCTGAACACTTTGTGCAAAAGAGGCTGGGGTCTGCAACTTAAAAAAAGATAAATATTAACTTCCCCCAAAGACCAGATAATCCTTTTAAAATAAAGATTATTTACAAGATCACAATCAGTTTTTGCAATTAATTACATTTAATTTTTATCCTCCCCCATATCCCATGTGTTGGCCAATTGGATCACTCGCTTCCTGAAGAAGCCTTGCACTTCTCTGCATCAACACGTTGGTATATTGTATACTCTCTTCTCTCTGTCATTACACTCCTCAAATGTGAGATCGTTCTCAACTCCTCAATTTGGAAATACTCTTTAGAGCTCAAGTTCTTACAGCACCATGTTAGTTTGCCTCATGGATCCGTTCAAATAATTGAAATTTGGAAATACAGTCTAGAGATAATGTTATACAACAACAAAAGCAATGAAACTGGAGTCAAACTGAGTTTGAATTCAAGTTCTGTTATAGACCAAAGGTTATGGCACCATATACAATATTTACAGACTCGATCTGAACTCACCTGTTGGCACGGACTACATAATTTGAGTTAATTCCAGTTCGGAAAAATTCTGTATTTGGTTTGGGATTCTTGGAAGCTATCAGGTTGCGTGTTTTCCTAAGGCTTAATGGACACACATACTTGCCCTAACTCTCCTAAGGGAGCCAATACATTTGACCGTTAAAGAAAAGATGAGGTGATGCTTCCCTAGTGGCTCAGTTGGTAAAGAACCTGCCTGCAATGCAGGAGACCTGGGTTTGATTTCTGGGTTGGGAAGATCTCCTGGAGAAGGAAATGGCAACCTACTCCAGTATTCTTGCCTGGAGAATTCCATGGACAGAGGAACTGGGCAGGCTACAGTCCATGGGATTGCAGAGTCAGATATGACTATGTGACTAACTTCCACTTTTCACAACTAAGGGTTCTTATTTGAAAACATTTAGCTCTGTGGTTTATTAATATAGAAGAGGGCTGCTCTCACCTTATGAAACTGACTGCATCCTGCCTATGACATGCGAATCTTTCTACTTTCACTTAAAAAAAAATACACGTATGAAACTTTTTCTCCCCTACAGGTCGTTTTAAAAGGTATATTTTAAATAGCATACATTTAAAAAAACATGGAGTAACACAACTAACTAATCATTAAAATGGTGACATGCCTTTTATTCAATTTTTTCATCTTTGCATGTTTTTCACATACTTTTAATGGGCTATTTATAAACTTCTGGATTTGTTTACCATTAACATTATAACAAAGATATTTTTAAAATATCTAACCGTCTTTATTATAAAATACTTCAAAATAATTGTCTACTATAATTCCTGTGCATCTATCACTGAGATTTAACAAAAATATTTCACTAACATTTTTAAAAAGAAATTTAATGCTATTTAATAGCTGAAGAGGGTATCTGTCCTGACATAACTGCAATTTTATTGGCCATGTAACTACTCAGTGTTCTGAGTAGATGAACGTTAACTTCTTTAACCATCCCCTTATAATAATCCTTTATAAATAATTTAGCAAATGACACTTTTGAATTTCTAACTTTTTTGAAAGTTTGGATTATTCCTTTAAAACAAATTCCTGGAAATAGTAACTTTGGTAAAGGCCATGAATATTTTGAGGTTTGGGGACTTCCCAGTGGTCCGGTGGTTAAGACTCCTCTTCTGCTGCAGGGAACTAAGATCCCGCATGTGAAAGTAATAGAACACTGTAAATCAACTATATTTCAATTTAAAAATGGAAAAATTTGAGGCTTCACTGACAAGTTAGTTCCCTCAAAATCTGTAATCCATTTTACAAACCACAGCAATGAATGAGAGAATATGTTTCTTTATAGTTTAACAGACAATATTTGTCATGTTACTGTTTTAGATGTGTATTTATTATTGGGGCCCATTCTATCCCATCAATTAGATACACTTCCTCTTTGTGAACTCTAAATTCATATTTATTAATTTAGTACGGTTATTGATTTTCTTGTCACTTTTAATAAGTTCTCTATTTCCATGGTCCAATACAATAGCCCTTAGCTACGTAAGGCTATTAAAAACTTTAAGTAATATAAAAATTTTAGTTTATCAGTCACGTAAGATACATGTCAAGTGTTTAATAGCCAAGTATGGCTAATGATCACCATATTGGACAATGCATGTATACAGAAGATTTTCATTATCACAGGAAGTTCTATTGCACTATATAGTAACAAGATATCACACTGCAAACTTCATTTACCAGTTTGTTGCATGAAAGTTTAGGACATTAAATTCAAATTAAATTCACAATGTGAGCAAATTATTACAGAGTATACATTTAGGTATATAGTCCAGTTCAGATAAGAAGGTTAATAATCTCCTACTAGAGTTTTCACAAAAGTCAGTCAAGTTTCTCTTCAGAAGTAGAAAGGAACTCCTCTAAAAGATCATGATTAAGGTTATAATCAGTCTATTACATAATTTCACACCTAGGAGTGGCAGGTAAAGTTTTGGTAAAGGTATCTACTGCTACTGCTGCTGCTAAGTCACTTCAGTCATGTCCAACTCTGTGCGACCCCACAGACAGCAGCCCACCAGACTCCCCTGTCCCTGGGATTCTCCAGGCAAGAACACTGGAGTGGGTTGCCATTTCCTTCTCCAATGCAGGAAAGTGAAAAGTGAAAGTGAAGTCGCTCGGTCGTGTCTGACTCTTAGCGACCCCATGGACTGCAGCCCACCAGGCTCTGCCGTCCATGGGATTTTTCCAGGCAAGAGTACTGGAGTGGGATGCCAGTGCCTTCTCCACAGGACAGAACAAATAATATATACTGAAAATTATGCATCACATAGTTATAAAACACATTTCCTAATTCTCCTTTGACATCAACCTACTACTCATTTCAAGAATCTTATCTTTAGGAAAAGTAACAACAAAAAAAGGGTGGGGTGGGGTGGAGAGAATAGCCTGGAAAGAGGTTTTCATGGTTAAGAGCTGGATTCTTGAGTCAGAAGTCCAAGTTCAAATCCAGCTCTGTCACTTATTACCAATATGACCCTGGAGAAATGTACTTAACCTGCCTCTGTTTCTGTATAAAAGGAATATTACAGGGCTGTTGAGAAGATTAAATGAATTATTTAAAACTACCAGACAGGGAGTTCCCTGGCGGTCTAGTGGTTGGGACTTGGCACTTTCACTATCATGGCCAGGGTTTAATCCCTGGTCAGGGAACAAAGATCCCACAAGCCATGTGGTATGGCCAAAAAGTAAAACATTCTAAGCAAAGTATTAACACATTAAAATAAAAAAATAAATAATTAAAACTACCAGACACACAGCAAGCTCTCAGTAAGTGTTAAATATTTTTTATTTAGGCTACTCTTACATACTGACATTTCTTTAAATTAAATATAGGGTGGACTCTCACATATAGTCTCATTTCTATGGTTATAAGGATTTAAGATAAAGTAGCAAAAATTAAGGAAAATAGAAAGTTCTTAAAAATCATTGAACATAATATATACAAATGGCACTTAAAGACTTTTATACAGCACTTTCACAAATTTCATGTTGAATTACAACAAAACCAGCTTAAATATTTACTCTATAGCTTTAAGATAATTAAATATAGCTTTTAGAGTCAGAAATTTTAGGGGTCTGACCTAAAATTCATGTGTACTTAAGTGATCTTTTCATCATAACAAACAACAATTAAAAGTAGAGATAAACTGAAAATCTGATCAAATTTAGAATGGTTGATAATTTATTATGTGAGATTTTCCTGGCTGAGAGTCAAAAGAAACCTCAGTGTACACATCTTTCAGGCTATTAAATAGGTGCTCCAGGAAGAAGATAAAAGCACTGAGAAAATGAGTTTAACAAATATAGTGATCAAAACTCAGAGAAAAATAAAAGGGAGAGAGGCAATGAGAAAATAGAGACAGGAGACCCTCAAAGGGATGGAAAGCAGCACTGGATAAAATGTAAAACATTAATTAAATCAATTCTTATATAAGCAATGTCAGCTACACATCAATTTAAAAACCTTTATATGAACAAACTGGTATTATGATGCGACTAGTTATGACATGACACTCAGCTATAGAGAATATAATTTACAAGAGCCTGATATATAGTATTCATTTTAATACATATTTATTAAATAAATGAATTACCAAACTCCATGATTAGTCCAAGAAATAAAGAACAAAAAAAAGAGTCTACCTTGTCAATAATGGACTGCATATGAGATTTGTGAGACTGGTCCCCATACAGCAAAGAGGACCACTGGTCTGGTGCAATTCGTAAGCCTGCTTCCATAGCAATCTGCACTATCTGGGAGTCATGTTCTCGCCGCAGAGCTTCATAGGTTCTAAATTCTTCTTTCAGCTGCATCAAAGAAGAGTCTTCATCACGTTTGGTGACCTAATAAGACATATGGAATCTCATGAGTCAAGTAAGAAACAAACTGTGTTTATATATTATAAGACCACATAGAGACATGAAAATACTTTGAAAAGAAGAAAATTCTCATGCAACTATTCTGAAAAACACTGCCTTTTTTAGTTTGAGTGTCAGATGAGGGGATGCGATGGCCTCCTTATAGCTTGTTATCAATTAACAATTTTTTAGATAGGCTCCCTGGCCCATGAAGTACTTGTTATATGTTGTGTCAAAAGCAGGAAACCATGACTTTAAGAAGGAAAACAAAATGAACAGTAAGAGACAACATACTGGACACCAATGTTTGAAGTGTGCCGATTCAATCTGGCATACAAAGGACTACGTTCTGCGTTACTGCATATACTAAAATCAAAATGGCAAATGGAGCTCCTGTGCTGTATATGTGGAATTATGTCAGGAGCAAATAGCCACATAAAATGCACTCCTGCTTTAATGACTCTCTCTTTAGATCAATTCTGTTTGTAGTCTTGATGGAAAACTGACATGGCTTTATAGTCTCTTCAAATAAAAAAATCTATATGCCTTGATTTGATCTTTGCTGTTCAATATCTAATATAAAAAATTCAATGCAACAAAATTGAACTTTAATAAGACACCATCTCCCTGGAGAAGGGAATGGCAACGCACTCCAGTATTCTTGCCTGGAGAATCCCATAGACAGAGGAGCCTGGTGAGCTATGGTACACAGGGATGCAAAGTCAGACACAGCTAAGTGACTACATTCTTGTTCTTTTTTTTAAGATTTTTTTTTCTTCTTTTCTTGATAAGGACTATTTTTAAAGTCTTTGTTTAACTTGTTACAATATTGCTTCTGTTTTATGTTTTAGTTTTTTGGCCAGGAGGCCTGTGGGATCTTATCTTCCTGACCAGGGATCCAACCCGCACCCCCTGTTTTGGAAGAAGTCTTAACCACTGGACCATCATCTACATTCTTTAAAAGAAAATCTGCTAAAATTTATGAAAAGATACAGGCAACTTTATGAAACTCAAGTTTTACTACTTAAGTTTGGGGAAAGAAAGTTTCCTTTTAACTTGAAATTTACCATACCTTGAAGCAGGAGGCTCTATAAAGGAGCTGGACAACATGCCCAATGCTAGTTTTAGAGGCTTGAGGAAACCGTGGCTCCAATCTCTGCACCACAAAGAGAACCAATACTTTTCTAGACAAAGCAGAACCATCTTCTAAGGCCAGGAGAACCAGCTTTAGGGCTTCCTCCTGCATTGCTAGGAAAAGTTGAAAAAAAAAAAAAATTTTATCATGTACAGATACTAGATAAATCTATTTCTTAGAAGGGTGATATTTAATAATTTCTACAGGTACCACTTAATTAATGGGCAACACAACAACAACCAATATTCACAGCTACACTTTTTGAACCATATGGGGGCAATCTTGTATTACATTCCATATATTTAATTTAAGAAAGCAGGTTAATACAGTTAAGAGAAAAGTTTTAAGTGTACTGAAAAACTGACCTGGAATTACCCACGCCATGATTATAGGAAACCAAGTGAGACATTACTTGATAACAACAGAATATTGCAAAGAACTGGCCTTTTTATATCACCTATAGCGCCTACACTATACTTTAAATATAAAATTATATACCTGGTCCAAGGAACTGGCAGCCTCTAGCTCTGACTGCTGCCCAAAGATTGGAAGAGAGTTGCTGAGGATTCTGGTGTTGGAGAATGAGCTCTGTAACTGTTCGTTCACCTAAAGATCGGGCTGCCCTCATGGCACGAATCCTGCCTTCTTCTTCCACTAGTTGGCAGTGGACCAGCGTCACTAGCTTCCTCTGCATTGGGCGACTCAGAACACTCTGAGTAGTACTATTCAGACCCACTCCTTTAAAATAGAAGAAAGAGTTATTTCTAGGTTTCCAATGAAGTTTTGGAGTCCAGAAAAACTTCCTCTAATGGGCTGACTGACTTACAGGTATATGGAATAGTTCTGGGTTCTATCAGGATATTTAAAATAAACAATACAAATCACACAAATGAAGCCTAGTTTGTAGTTTAAAAGTATACAAAGCTGTTAACCACATGCAAGTGGAATACTCACGATGACATTAAATATATCATTATTCATTTTAAGCATAATTTTAAAAGGCTAGTCAATATTCATAATTAAAAATTCAAATCTTAGGTCCTAACAGATTTGGTACATTTCACAGTGGTTAAGCTCACCTTTTCAATGAAAACAAGCCATACTGGCAAGACAGTAATGGTAACTTTCAATTGTATTATATCCCCAATAGCACACCACACAAAACTGGATAGAAGGCAGACAATTCAGGGTTGTCAAATGATACAAAGCCCTTCTGAAACCACTAGTATGCTTATACCTACTTTTGCAACCCATTCAAAAAATGTTTCCAATAAACGGTACCTAAACTTTAAATTCACTACTTTATTTGATGTGGTTTATAATGATATTATTTAACATCAGTGGGTTTGGCTTATAATAAATAAATGAATTTTGTTAACACAGCCCACAATTTTTATGGTCACAAAAGCATCTTTGATGAACATGTGCTTAATTAGCATGGATAATTTCATCCAATTTACCTCTAGCACTGCTGAGTGGTTTCAGGTACAGTGCTAATTCTTCTACACATTTCTTGGCTTCCTCATAATGTTTTGTGTCTTCAACCCCACTACACAAAGTAATGGGCTGCTGCTCAGGAACCTAGAGGTCAAAAAAAGGGTGTTTGAGTGCTCACTAATTATGATCAAATGCTTTGTTGAATAGATTTTATGCACTCCTACTCTCCCTGGTGGCTCATGGTAAAGAAGCGGCCTGTAGTGCGGTTCACCCAGGAGTGGTAGTGTAGTGCGGGAGACCCAGGTTCAATCTCTGGGTTGGGAAGATCCCCTGGAGGAAATGGCAACCCACTTCAGTATATCTTCCCTGGAGAACCCAACGGACAAAGGAGCCTGGTGAGATACGGTCCATGGGGTCGGAAAGAGCTGACACAAGTGAGCAACTGACACTTTCATTTGCACTCTATCGCTGTCACTATCAAAACTCCCATTAAATTAACTGAATTCTTTCAAAAGATCTTTTCTATACATACATACAAAATTATAGCATTTTAAAATTTTTGTTTTATTTCTGTAACAGCTTTATTGAGACATAATTTGCATAACATATAACTGACACATTTAAGGTATATATTCAATGACTTTAAGTATATTTAGTTATGCAACATCAAAATTTTAGAACATTTTCATGGCCCCTTAAAAGAATCCCACAGTCACGCCTGCCATATTTCCCCTCAAACCTCCTCCAGTTGTATGAAGAAACTATTTTCTGTCTCTCTGGATTTGCCTATTTACAACATTTCATATAAACAGAATCATATAATAACTTCCAAAGCAGCTGTACGATTTTGCATTCCCATCAGTAATAAATGAAGGGTCTCTGTTGCTTTATATACTCACCAGTATTTTGCATTGTGTTTTGAATTTTAGCTATTTTAATTCATGTGTAGTGGTATCTCATTGCTGTTTGCACAATTATTAAAGGTTATATTTTGTTTATACTTGCTATAAAATGTGGGCTATCTTTCCCTTATTGTAAAATATATCTTTGCAGCTTATTTATTTTCTACATAGTAGTTATACCTCTGACTGTCATTTTAATTTGCAATTTTTTAATGACGAACAATGCTGAGCAAGTTTTTATTTGCTCATTTGCCATGTGCATATCTTTGGTGAGGTGTACAGATCTCTATCCATTTAAAAATGATGTTCTTTTTATAATGGAGTTGAAAGAGTTCTTTATATGTTCTAGATACATGTTTCTTCTCAGATACATGATTTACAATTATTTTCTTCCATTCTGTGAGCTGTTCTCTTACTCTCTTGACAGTGTTGACGCACTATGCTTCTGGTTTCGTTTTTGTTTTTTGGCTGCAGCTATTGAGATCTCAGTTCCCTGATGAGGAATTGAACCTGGGCCATCAGCAATGGAAGTGCAGAGTCCCAACCACTGGATGTCCAGGTAAGTCCAGTAAGTTTTCCTTTTGAATAAGCTGTTCTAGAATCACTCTCTTTATCTCCAGCATATATAGTATCGACCTTCCTTACTTTTTATCCACTTAGAGGAAGACTGATTCAGCAAATATTAGTGGTACTAATATTAATATAAGTATTAATGTCCAAGTTCTAGTATATTTAGAACTTGGACAGAAAATAATTCACAGTAAACATAGGACACTTCAGACTCACACTATGCAAATCAGTGAGGGATTGTTTAAGTGAATCATATTTATCTCTGAAAAGCCTGCCTTCCTTGGCTTTGTGAAACCTTCTGAAGATACTACTGATCTCTAACTTGAGAATACTGACACAAAGCTTTCAGAGTATCACCTTCAGAATCACTAATTTTTACATTTTATGTATTAAAGGAGCATTTGCTCCTACTCTAGACAAAAGATTCCAAAGGCAGTGTTCTACAGTTTTCATTACCTTCTGTATCTTTCATTTCAGTTAGTATCTACTAAGTAAAATTGTCTGAAGCAGCTTCATTTTTCTTATTAAGTAAAATGCAATTGTTTAGCAAATAATATCTTCCTTAATATTAAGAAGTCCTTGTGACTTACCTCTAAGGTTTCTCTAGTGATCTGAGAGCGAAGGCTGTTGAGAAAATCTAACCACCAGATTGAATGTTACTGTGCAATGAGAAACACTGCACCAGCACAACAGAACCTAAGGTGCTGAAACAAAGTGTCTAAACAATACTTTACAGAATTGCATCTATTTAAATAGAAGGCAATAGGACTCAATCTTAATCAGTTTCTCTCAGAAGGAAAATACACATATACAGACATTTAAAAATGTAACAAGTTACCCAACTAACCTGAGCACCCACTAGCTGCAACAATGCTGAGTTCACTGGGAGGAGTTCAATGTCTGTATTGATAGTGGTCTGGTCAAATGGGCAAGCCTTGCGGTGGAGTTTGTTCAGGCACATCTTGCAGACAGTATGGCCACAACCCAAACTGATGGGCTTTCTAATTGTTTCGTCAAAAGTCTGAGTGCAAATTGGGCAGGAGAGGAAATCCGTCCACTGTGGAGCTTGCACAGGCATTGTTCTGGAGTTACAATTTACTCACACACACACAAAATCTAAAGCAAAGATTCCACTGGAATCAAAATCTTTGAAAAAAGTTTTTTTTTTTTAAATATCTTCTGTAAATACAGTCAGCACATAGTGTGAAATATAACCTGAAAAACAAAGAAAGAAAATGACTGCCTTCCTTTACTGTACATTCTCACCCCACTACCTATAACATTTTATACCACATTTATATCAACACAGTCCACCTTTTTTGCATTTTGACAAAATCAGAGCCATAATAAAACAGCTAGTCTCATCCCTTCATTTTAGAGATGGAGAGTAGACCTCAGAAAAAGGAAGTAATTTGCTGTAGGTGACAATAACAAAGCTGGATCCAAGATCTAAGTCTCTCAATTTATCTAAGTTTATGATTGTTTTATATTTTAAAATTAGACTTAAGATAGCTAAGACTACTCTGATCTGCACACAATCTGTTCATCTGTGAAAATTCAGGAAGCTCTACACTTAACAATGTATACATTTCAGTGTATGTTATACCCTAATAAAGAGTTTTTTTTAAAAACTGGCCTAAAGTAAAAACTACCCTAAAATATTTTTATCATCAAATTCAGTGTGGGTAATGAGATTAAAAAGCGATTGTGGGGTTTTTAACATTTATCTTAAGAGTTTTTTTTTTTTTTTTTTAACTGGTAAAGATCTTTAAGCCTCTGTTATGGCTTATATTTGCTGCTATAGTATATTGTGTTATAGTTAAAATGATTTACTTCAAAAGATTTTTTAAATTCTCAAGTTTAAGAATGATAGAACAATACAGTTAACCAGAACACATATACATACAGTTAAATTTTACTGTCTCTCCACTTCCTTTTGGTAGGGGATAAAAATCAAATTACAAAACTTATCACCTGTGTCTAACATAAATTTTCTTTACATATAAAATCTAATCTGAAATTTCTTGCACATATCTGAAACAACCTGCTATACTTACTGTAACTGTAGTTTCTAAAAATGAGAACTGATGAACAGAACAATAAACTAACACAGTATTACATGTTCTTAAAGATTTGATTATGCTCCCTAGAGACTGCTTATGGAAAAAAAGAAAAACTCATCTAAGCTGTAATTAATTAGAAAGGTAAATTATCTACACATTTTATTTTCCAAGCATTACATTTAATTTAGGTTTTACTGAAGTAATTCAACCTTAAATGCAAGCCCATTATTGAGAGAACAATTTCCATTAGTATGCTAAAAAATTTTATCCAGTCACTGAACAAATTTTTACTAAGCACTACTAGTACTGTGATCCAGACTCTGAATTATTAGGGAAACAATGAAACTCTGTAGTATCTGCCTTGTGAGTAACCTGAGCTTTGTCTGGATTTTTGTGCTATCAAATAAATGGATAATGGGGGAAAAAATATAAGAACCTAGACAGTTAACAAGTTAATTTCATATGTAGATCTAAAATTAAAGTTATCTGTGTATATGTTCAAATGGCCTGTGCAATAACAGGACAGAGTGAGTAAAGAAAATGCCCACATTTTTATTTCTATAATTAATTATAAATATTTTAAATAAAATATACCTGCAAATAGAATGAGTAGCTACAGGCATGTTTACATTAATTAAATCTTTATACTTAATAAAAAGAGACCATCATCCAAAGTGTTAAAAAAGAAAATGAAGTATCTAATTACTCAATTGTAAAGTCAAATGCTACAATTTGCATGGGGTTGTAGAATGCTCCAAAATAAAGGAGAAAAGTGCTTAAAAGACATAATATTTAGAACAAGAACTGGTTATTAGTCAGAAATGTTTGCTGAAGTTGATTAAGTATCATCCAATCTTTTCTATAAATTAGCATGCAGCTTAAATTAATGCCTAAAAAGAATGTGATCTTAGGTTAAACCTTCACACAGTGAATGATTCCTTCCTTTTTACTAGTATGGCTGTGTAAAGAACTTAACATTTGTTAATTAATCATAAAACAAAGTTAAAACATGGCTCTCTATTCCCTTAACACTGTAAAACTATAGAAACCCAAAAGAGCACAAAACATAAATGCTTTATTGCACAATCAGTATAATTTTTACTATTTATATGTCATGTGCCACATACTATAAATGTACTAAATGCTTTACATAGAACAAAATGATAAAAAGTAGGTAACTACTGTTATCTCATTTTACAGATACAGTTGACCCTTAAACATCATAGGTTTGAATACCAAGGGTCCACTTGTACGTGGAATTTTTTTTTTTCAATAGTAAATACTGCATATTACAACGACCTGCTTCCCTGGTGGCCCAGATGGTAAAGAATCTGCCTGCAATGTGGGAGACCTGGGTTCAATCCCCGAGTTGGGAAAATCCCCTGGAGGAAGGCATGGCAACCCACTCCAGTATTCTTGCCTGGAGAATCCCATGGACAGAGGAGCCTGGTGGGCTACTGTCCATGGGGTTGCAAAGAGTTGGACATAACTGAGTGACTAAGCACAGCACAGCACAACAACCTGCAACTGACTGAATCCTTGGGTGCAGAACCACAGATAAGGAGGAACCATACATATGGAGAGCTAACTGTAAATTAAACATAGATTTTCAACTGATCAGAGGGTCAATGGAGTTCAACTGTCAACTCCATGAGAAATGGAGGTTTAGTAAGGCTGAATAAGCTAAAAACAGAAAGAGCTGCAATAATAACCCAGATTTTATTGTTTAGTTGCTAAATTGCATCCTGCTCTTTTGCAACCCCATGGATTGTAGCCCTCCAGACTCTTCTGTCCATGGGAGTCCCCAGGCAAGAATACTGGAGTGGGTTGCCATTCCCTTCTTCAGGGGATCTTCCCAACCCAGGGATTGAACCCAGGTCTCCTGCACTGCAGGCAGATTATTTACTGTTTGAGCCACCAGGAAAGCCCAATATGCGTTGTGTATAGATTTTATAACAGGTAAAAGAAAAACATAATCACAGATTCTGAGACTAAATTCAATATAGTACAATTGGGGAGCTTGAAAAAAAAAATCAAAGCTACAGGGAAGCCAGAAACAAAACAAAAAATAAAACAGAGAGCAAGACAAAAAGATACGAGGTGAGACTAAAGAATTAGAAGGAACCAAAAACTATAGGATCTTTTAACTCATAACCAGTAGCTCATGGTAAAGAATCCACCTAAAAAGCAAGAGATTTTCCTGGGTCTGGAAGATCCCCTAGAGAAAGAAATGGGAACCCACTCCACTATTCTTGCCTGGGAAATCCCATGTACAGAGGAGCCTTGGCAGGCTATAGTCCATGGAGTCACAAAAGAGACAAACATGACTTTGCAACTAAACAACAACAATGGTATCTGATCGTAATGTTAAGGCACTGAAGAGCCAGGAAATGATCCACTTCATTGTTTTTTAAAACAAGGTATGCCTATACTATCAAAACATGCAGAATAATTAAAAAGAGAATTAAGCATGTAGAAATGTTAAGTTAAAGCAAAATTTTCAGACCAATATGTATGATGTCATTTGTGTTGGGGGGGAAAATCCTACAGTCTTGGTATCAATGAATATAAATGGATAGAAGAAAAAGATACAGAAAATATCTAACAAACTTAACAGCAGTTACACAGTTGGGCAACTTACAAAATGTATACAATCACAATTTACTTACATAAGTACAAAAAACCTGAAATAATGAAAACAAGAGAAGACAGACCACATTTAGAACACAAAGAATTACTATAAAACTATTAAAAACATTTTCTTTAATAAACTGATCTTCTTTTACTATACATATTTGGATGGTCAAGTCATCAAAATTACTTATTAGTTCTTTATAAAATTCATTAAAAACCCTTTAAGAACTTCTCTATAATTTATGTTTCAAAGAACTAGCATAATTTATTACTTTTATAATGAAATGTATCATTTCCATCTGTATTAACCTAGTAAAATGAAGTATATAATTGCTAACCCCTCACACATTCCAGTTAAGTAGCTCTTAGAGGCATAACAAAGTTTATAGAATTATCATTCAGAATCAGCACCCAGTTCTTCGCTAAAAAGCACTCTTTTGACCAAAAACATGGGTTTGAGAGACAAGGAGAGAACAATATTTTAAAAGTTTGACTTTGGATAGAAAATTTAATGAATAAGAATAGGGTTAAGTCACACTTTGATGATTCTATTTCAATCAGCAAAATCAAAAACCAAAGCTTTTCTCAAGACTCAAACTGTCATTAAGTTGTAGTAGATACAAGAAGAATTTTCACTTCCTCATTCTTTAAACATCTTTCTCCAAAGTCATCTTTTAAAACATTGTTCAAGCTTCTCAAAGACAGTTCTTTACACCACCTTCAACTACAAAACACATCTAAACCACAAAGGACATATGACTTTGCGAATATAATAAACATTCTTTCAATCAAGAGTAAACATGAGACACTTTAATCATAACAAGCATGAGGAGGCTGAGAAGACAAAGGAGCTGTCACTGGACAAAGAAACAGGAATTAAGTCACTTTGTTGGAATTCTAGATGTGTCCAAAGACATTATTGCAACAGGTGACCACCGGGAATAAAAATGAAAAAAATAAAAAAGTAACAGGAAGAGAGTGCCACACCCCACCTACGGCGACTGTGCTGGTGTTTTGGTCTCACCACTCCAGTGAAATAAATGGCTCTTCTCAACATCACCAAGATCAAGTCCTGAGCTTTTGGAGTGGGAGCACTGACTCCAAGACCCTAGACTACCAGAGAACTAACCCTAGGGAGTATCAAATAGTGAGAACTCCCACAAAGGAAACCATAAGTATTCCTTGTGAGGAAAACACAAGTATTAAATAATACATTAGATGAGATGGATCTCATTGATATCTTCAGGACATTCCATCCAAATACAGAACAATACACCTTCTTCTCAAGTGCACATGGAACAGTCAATTTAAGAAAATTGAAATCATTATCAAGCATCTTTTCTGACACACTAGACTAGATATCAATTATAAGAAAAAAACTGTAAAAAACACAAACACATTGAGATTAAACAATACATTTCTAAATAACCAACAGGTTACTGAAAAAATCAAAAGGGAAATCAAAAAATTTCTAGAAATAAATGACAATGAAAACACAACTCAAAACCAATGGGATGCAGCAAAAGCACTTCTAAGAGGGAAGTGTATAGCAATACAGTCCTACCTCAAGAAACAAGATAAACATCGAATAGACAACCTAACTTTACACCTAAATAAAGCAAGTGGAAAAGAAAAAGAACAACAACAACAAATTAGCAGAAGGAAATAAATCATAAAGATTAGAGCAGAAATAAATGAAAAAGAAATGAAAGAAACAGTAGTAAAAGATTAATAAAACTAAAAGCTGGTTCTTTGAGAAGATAAACAAAATTGACAACCCTTTAGCCAGACTCATCAAGAAAGAGAGAATAATCAAATCAACAAAATTAGAAATGAAAAAGGAGAGGTTACAACAGACAACGCAGAAATACAAAGGATTATAAGAGACTATTATGAACAACTATATGGCAATAAAACGGATAACCTGGAAGAAATGGACAGATTCTTAGAAAACTTTAATCTTCCAAGACTGAACCAGGAAGAAGCAGAAATTATTGAACAACCCAATTACAAGCACTGAAATTGAAGCTGTGATCAAAAATCTCCCCAAAAACAAAAGCCCAGGACCAGATGGCTTCACAGGAGAATTCTATCAAACATTTAGAGAAGAGCTAATGCCTATCCTTCTAAAACTCTTTCAAAACACTGCAGAGGGAGGAACACTTCCAAACTCATTCTACAAGGTCACTATCACCCTGATACCAAAACCAGACAAAGACAACACAAAAAAAGAAAACGACAGGCCACTTATCACTGATGAACATAGATGTAAAAATTCTCAATAAAATTTTAGCAAACAGAATTCACCAACACATCAAAAACCTCATACTCCATGATCAAGTTGGGTTTATTCCAGGGATGCAAGAATTCTTCAACATACGCAAATCAATGTAATACACCATATTAACAAATTGAAAGATAAAAACCATATGATAATCTCAACAGATGCAGAAAAAGCCTTTGACAAAATTCAGCAGCCATTTATGATTAAAACTCTTCAAAAAATGGGCATAGAAGAAACCTACCTCAACACAGTAAAGGCCATGTATGATAAGCCTACAGCAAACATTCTTCTCAGTGGTGCAAAACTGAAAGCATCCCCCTAACATCAGGAACGAGACAAGGGTGTCCACTTTTGTCACTAGTATTCAACATAGTTCTGGAAGTCCTAGCTACAGCAATCAGAGAAGAAAAAGAAATAAAAGGAATCCAGATAGAAAAGAGGAAGTAAAGAGCTCACTGTCTGCAGGTGACATGATACTGTACATAGAAAATCCTAAAGATAGTATCAAAAAATTACTACAGCTAATCAGTTAATTTAGCAAAGTTGCAGGATACAAAATCAGTACACAGCAATCACTTGCAATTCTATATACTAACAATGAAATACCAGAAAGAGAAATTAAGGAAGCAGTCCCATTCACCATTGCAACAAAAAATAAAAATATCTCTAGGAATAAACTTACCTAAGGAGACAAAAGAACTCTACACAAAAAATTATCAGACACTGATGAAAGAAATCAAAGATGACATAAACAGATGGAGAGATATTCCATGTTCCTGGGTAGGAAGAATCAATATTGTGAAAATGACTATACTACTAAATGCAATCTACAGTTTCAATGTGATCCCTATCAAATTACCAATGGCAGTTTTCACAGAACTATAAGAAAAAATTTCACAATTCATATGGAAACACAAAAGACCCTGATTAGCCAAAGCAGTCTTGAGAAAGAACGATGGAGCTGGAGGAATCAACCTTCCTGACTTCAGATTATACCATAATGCTACAGTCATCAAGACAGTATGGTACTGGCACAAAAACAGAAATATAGCCCAATGGAACAAGACAGAAAGCCCAGAAATAAACCCACACACCTACAGGTATCTTATTTTGACAAAGGAGGCAAGAATATACAATGGGGGCAAAGACAGCCTCTTCAATAAATGACGCTGGAAAAATTGGATAGCTACACATAAAAGAATGAAATTAGAACACTTCCTAACACGACACACAAAGATAAACTCAAAATGGATCAAAGACCTAAATGTAAGACCAAAAACTATAAAACTGTTAGAGGAAAACATAGGCAGAACACTTGATGACAGAAATCAAAGCAAGATCCTCTATGACCCACCTCCTCCTAGAGTGATGGAAATAAAAACAAAAGTAAACAAGTGGGACCTGATTAAACTCAAAAGCCTTTTGCACAGCAAAGGAAACTAAGCAAGGTGAAAAGACAACCCTCAGAATGGGAGAAAATAACAGCAAATGAAACAACTGACAAAGGATTAATTTCCAAAATATACAAGTAGCTCATACAACTCAATGCCAGAAAAGCAAACAACCCAATCAAAAGTGGGAAAGAGACTTAAATAGACATTTCTTCAAAGAAAACATGCAGATGGCTAGCAAACACATGAAAAGATGCTCAACACCGCTCATTATTAGAGAAATGCAAATCAAAACTCCAATGAGATATCACTTCACACAGGTCAGAGTGGCCATCATTTCAAAAAGTGTACAACAACAAATGCTGGAGAGGGTGTGGAGAAATGGAACACTCTTGCACTGTAAGTGGGAATGTAAATTGATACAGCCACTATGGAAGATGGTATGGAGATTCCTTAAAAAACTAGGAATAAAACCACCATATGACCCAGCAATCCCACTCCTAGGCATAAACCCCGAGGAAACCAAATTGAAAAAGACACATTTCCCATTGTTCATTGCAGCACTATTTACAACAGCTAGAGCATGGAAGCAACCTAGATGTCCACCAACAGATGATGGATAAGGAAGTTGTGGTACATATACACAGTGGAATATTACTCAGCCATAAGAAGGAACACATTTGAGTCAGTTCTAATGAGGTGGATGAACCTAGAGCCTATTATACAGAGTGAAGTAAGTCAGAAAGAGAAAGATAAATATTGTATACTAATGTATATATACGCAATCTAGAAAAATGGTACTGAAGAATTTATTTGCAGGGCAGCAACGGAGAAACAGACATATAGAATAGATTTTTGGACATGAGGAGAGGGGAGGAGAGGGTGAGACGTATGGAGACAGTAACATGGAAACTTACATTACCATATGTAAAACAGATAGCCAATGGAAATTTGCTGTATGTCTCAGGAAACTGAAACAGGGGCTCTGTGTCAACCTAGAGGGGTAGGACTCGGAGGGAGATGGAAGGGAGGTTCAAAAGGGAGGGGATATATGAATACCTATGGCTGATTCATGTTGAGGTTTGACAGAAAACAACAAAATTCTGTAAAGCAATTATCCTTCAATTAAAAAACAAATAAAAAGAGTAAACACAAAATAAAATTATTAAATACCAACATCTAGATTCTTTAAACTTCCTCAGAGCAAGGCTATGTAAGAAAAAAAATTTTCTATTAATTAATGCACATGTGCTCAAAGTCTGCAGGTAAAATATGTGTTAGAGCTCAGACTAAATCTAGCTCATTAAGAGTAATTCTACTGGAACCTTCCTAATCAGAAACAGAACATAAATGATGGATCCTCTTATTTCTAAAAAAATACAAGAGTCACTCTGCTGCTCAATGATGAGAGCAATGGTTAACTTTCCCATCAGTTTAAACAAGACCTACTCTCCTTTGTAGATGGCAACAATTGGTGATCTTACTGTTGATAACTGATAATAGATCATTCAGAATACAAATTAAACAGCACTCAGTCTGACCTTGAAGAGAGCCCAAACTTATTTTAAAAAATCATATATAACTTCCCCAATAAAATACACATTCTTACACCCACAGGAGTATGCTTAAACAGCATTTAGAAGGTCATCTTCTGTGCCTTCTTCCATACCCTTGATAGGAGTTACTAGACAGAATGTGACATTGACATTTTACTAATTCTTCCCAACTTCTAAATTCTGATTAAAAACCATCACTCAAAATATCTCTTATGCTGTTGTTGTTCAATCACTCAGTCATGTCTGACTCTGCGATCCCACACACTGCAGCATGCCAGGCTCACCTGTCCTTCACTATCTCCTGGAGTTTGCTTAGATTCATGTCCATTGAGTCCATAATGCTATCTAACCATCTCATCCTTATCCACCTATATTAATAAAATTAATCTTCAATATTATCATCAGAGTTTTTTTTTCTTTTAAAAGGAAATAAAATCTTACCAGAGTAAGAAAATTATTTCAGTGAACAGTAAACAATAAAACCACTGACTCATTCCACCAGCTAAGTGACTAGTTTGCAGACATCAAACTCCAAGTCATGTAAATGCCTTGTAGTAACTCCTTTCAAACCCACGCCTCTGCAAAACAACAAACAACTACATGTTGTGAGCCTTAAGGTTTAAGGGTGATTAAAGCAATTCCCAAAGAGCTACTATAGGCAAAATTATGATAACATGATGTGTAACAGAGCTTGGCTTTCCAAAAGTAAACCATGTGTCATGTCTCATGCCAAGTGTTTTCAGGTGTGTCTCTCATTTAAATGTCCACCACAAATCTAAACCACAATCTAAACCACCACCAGTAACCAGTATTTGTTAAGCACCAACTAGGTGCCAGTACTTTCAGTGCTCTATATACTGTATCTAATTAATTAAATGTTCACAGCAACACTGTGATATAGTTATTTCCATTTCAAAGATAAAGAAACCAGAATACTAGTGAGTGGCTGGACTATGATTCAAATTCAGGCCAGCTTAACCCATAAGCTGGTACTTTAAAATTCTCTAATTTCTGCCACTTAACAGGTGCAATTAAGTCATTATGGCAAGGGAGCTTAGGATGATGGAAATGTTCTAAAATTGTGCCGATGGTTGCACAAGTCTAAAAATTTACTAAAAATTGTTGAACTGTACACTTAAGTAAATTTTACAGCATGTAAATTATACTTCAATAAAGCTGTTTAAATAGCCATTAAAGGTTTTTTATAAAGTCATAGTTTTTAATTTTAATGTAGTAATTTAAAAATATAAAGATACGTTTCAGACTGTTCTATGAGCACAGCAGTAATTCTAGTAGTAGTAGTAGTTTGGTCACTAAGTCGTGTCCGACTCTTGCAATGCCAAGGACTGTAGCCTGCCAGATTCCTCTGTCCATGGGATTCTCCAGGCAAGAATACTGGAGTGGGTTGCCATGTCCTTCTCCAGGGGATCTTCCTGACACAGGAATTGAACCCAGGTCTCCTGCATTGCAGGCAGATTCTTTACCGACTGAGCTACAAGGGAATAGCTAAATTAAATAAATAGCTAAATTATACTGCTTTGAAGATTTCATTTAAATATATTCAAACTGACATTTTAAAAATTGTTAAAAAGTTATTACCATCTCCTCCATCAAGGTTTATTTTATGCGTGTCTGATTTAGAGAGAGAAGTAAGAAAATTAAAATTCCTCAAGTATCTATTCTGGCCTAGTCACTCTTCAGAAGCATTATTATACCCATTTTATAGGTAACTCTTGATCTTCAGCAGCATTAAATAACTTGCCCAAAGTTAATAAATTGTCAAGTTGAGACTAAAACTCAGTTCTTATGTTAATTCACAGCGTAAGTTACCTAGAGCAAGATATTACATCAAACAAACAAAATCTTACTGTCTGTAAGAAGAAAATCCTGGATCTCCTTCCACCCTGCCCTACCCCATGAGATGAGTTTAATTATTATCTTTGGCCTTAATTTGCCATTTGCCTGGGACATTTCCATAGCAACCAATAAACAGGGCAACATCAGAGAAGAGAAAATTTTTAACTATCTTGAAAAGTGATGCTAAGAGCAGAAAATAAAAACAAAAAGAAGAAAAATAAATGAAGGTTTAGTACAATACCACTCAGGGTTATAATTCTCAGAATATTAGTTAATTCACATATAAAACAGTGTGAGATTTCTGAAGGCTCAAGGTTTCTCCAGCAATAACACCCTGTGAAGACTCAATTTTGACTGTAAAAATACTTCTTCCCAAAATAAACAAACTGAATTGTAACTTTATACTGTACACAACATCCTAGATATAAATAACTTAATATGCTAATGTTAGTGCAAATATAGACAAATTCTTAGGACCGGTATAAAGAGAAGGACTTCTGACTTAAAAGGAGGAACAGGCCTGGAAAACAGAACTTGATTAAAAGGGTTGAGAAAGCTGCACAGGGCTAATTTAGGTGGCTTATTTTCCCAGAGTTCAGAGGGACAAAAGCAAACACTTCTATTTCCAATGTAAAGTCAAATTTAGCAGAAGAAATAGTAAGGAAGGATAAAGCCATTCACAGAGAAGCTGCTTGATCAAGCTGAAACACTGCAAGTGAAGGACAGCTACTAACTTTGGGTATAAAGTCTGAAGCTTCAGATTCCTATTCTATATAGCAAAGTTCTACACTGTGTGTAAAACATGCTCCACAAGAGGTCATTAGAGTTATTACAGAGGTGGTGAAATAAAAAGGCCAAAGTCAAAAGCATCATCTTAAAGGAGCTGTGAGGCAGTAGGCAGGGAAACTTATCTGTCATAGCAAAACATCAAAGAGTTTTTTTTTTAGTTTGCATTAATAGTCTGCTGAAGATTACATATGCTGTATGTACATATGTCCTCACCATTTAATGGTGGCCCAAAAATCAAAGAATAATGAGAATAACAAAGTCAGATATATGTTGTTAACTGCTTTCAAATTAATTGTAGATGTCTGAAACTTGTTTTCTTTGTGAAAACTGATGTCTTATGAATAATAACACTTCCTAAAAAACAATAACAAAACCAACACCAAGAACAATGCACAGAAACTGTTTTGAGCCCTTTCTGTATATTAATTCATTTTACTTTAAAAATTAAATATCTTTTAAAAAAAAGAAAAATAAGAAAATAAGCTTAAAGACAGGAAAAAAAAAAAAAAGTGAAGTCTCCTTAATTAAGACTCTTTTTTAAGCCAAAAAGATAACTCACTTATCTTTTGAAATCTGTCCTCCTGCTAAAATAATGGCTCCTTTTCATAAAGGAAGTTTACTCCTCCTGTCCCCAGAAGTTATTTTGAGACACAATGACAAATCTGATTGGCAAGTCCTCAATAATCTTGAATGTAAGGGAAAATGTTCACTATAAAAAAAAAAATTAACTTGTGTCTCAGAAATTTATATTCCAGATTGTTAAATACTAATTTATAAAACTCCTGAGGAATTCAATGAAATTGAGACATTTTAAGGCACAACACTAATACTGTTTCTTTAATGTATCCTAATTTATTAGTTATTTCCTTGCTTATATGGAAGCATTTAAGCTTAAATCTTTGTGAAAAGGAGTTAAAAAAAAAAAATTTTACTTCTATCTCTACAATGCTATAAGTAAAAAAAAAAAAAAAGTAACTCAATCCCTGTGCCTATCCTCTGGTCTCTATTTTCTTCTCCCTCACCTCTGAGTTTTCAAATTATCACTTTATCCCAACCACTATTAGTGTATCAACAATCTTCTTATGAAATTCAACAGTCACATCTCAATCCTTATCTTCTTTCTATGTGTTTAGTAATGTTAACCAGTTTCTCCTGCAAATGCTGCCCTTCTGGGCTTCTATAATGGCATACTTTCCAGGTATTCCACTAATTAGCAGGCTACTCCTTACATGTCCCTTTTGAGGGCTTCTCCTTCTCTGCCCATCCTTGCCCTCCACCCATAAATGCAGTTCTTCAGAATTCCTTCCTCAATTCTCCTCTCTACAAAATTTCCCTGAGTGATTTCATCTACTTTCAGCTTTTGACTACCAACTGGATGCTTATGACTTCCAAAATTTCAAGCCACTCTTCTGAGTGCCAGCATCATATAACCAGTTGACTACTAGTCATTCATGTCCAACTGGGGTCTCAAACTATCTCAACCATACCAAACCTTTTGTTCCGTATGTTAATGATGAAGTGACTTACCTATTGAGAGAAGCATGAGTAATCATCCTTCACTATTCAGTTTTCCTCAAACCTGCTCTCCCCTCAACTAACAATCATTATGTCCCATTCATTTTATTTCCTCAGTGTTTTTTGAAACCTTTCCATCCATTTTTAAATCCTTACTTTAGGCTGCCAACATCTCTAACTGGGATTGCTGTGACAATTTCTTAAGTCCATGTTAAAAGTATCCTCAACAGAGCAGGTTCTTTAAAATCAGAGAATGTCTTGGGCTTCCCCCCGTCCCCTTTCTTGATATCTTCCCTATGGTTTTAATACAGAAGAAGCCAGCTAATATACAATAGCAAACATATCAAGCTGGAATATTTATGCTTTCACCAACAGAAAGTCAACTGAATTAATAGAAAGCTGCTAGAGAAGAAACCTAGGGCTTTACTATCCAAAGTATCACGTACAGATAAACAAGGATAGATAAGACTTGAATAACACTATAAATCAACTAGACTTAAGACATCCATAGAATGTTCAACACAACAGAACTCTTTAAGTGCTTATGCTTATGAAACATTCTCCAAGATAGACCATATATGCTAGATGATAAGACAAGTCTGAGTAAGCTTAAAAGGATTGAAATCATAAACACTGTAGTCTCTGAATACAATGGAATGAAATTACCAACAAAAAAACCCTTAAACTCACAAATATAGGGAAGTTAAACAACATACTGTTGCCATTTCCTTCTCCAATGCATGAAAGGAAAAAGTGAAAGTGAAGTCGCTCAGTCGTGTCCAATTCTTAGCAATCCCATGGACTGCAGCCTACCAGGCTCCTCCGTCCATGGATTTTCCAGGCAAGAGTACTGGAGTGGGGTGCCACTGCCTTCTCCAATACTGCTAAATAACCTAAGTCAAAGAAGAAATCAAAAGGGAAATTAGAAAATATTTTGAAATGAATGAAAATGAAGATACACCATACCAAAATTCATGGGATGCATTTAAAGTAAGGCTTAGATGGATTTTAATAGCCTTAAGTGTCCATATTAAAAAGAAGAAAGTCTCAAATCAATAATCTTACTTTCCCACCTTAAGACATTGGGGAAAAAAAGATATCTAACACCAGCAACACAATGACAAATTCTCTATGGCCAAAATATAAGTTCTGAATTTAATATTGTTAAGTAATGCCAATTTTAGATGATTTCTTCCCTAAATACTACAAAAGAGAAACTTATAAACAAAAGACATTAAAAACTTAAAAACCCAAGTATTCTAATATCACAAACAGTTTAATATTAGTTAATGAGGTGTAAATGCAATTAAAAAAAAATCTTGACAGTTCCTTTTTACAATGAATATACATATTTCAACTTGGAAGAGGGAGGTAGAGAGATACTTCAAGGCTGATGTACCCAAATATAAAATCTAGGGTTTTGTTTGATTATTTTAAGCAGATAACTTATAAGCAATCAAGTCTTAACATCAAAGCTAGCAAATAATAGAGGAAACAATTCTCAACTGTATCTTTCAGAGGGCCTCTGGGATACCACTTATTAGTAGCAAATTATGCTGGCATTCCTATCTTTGAAGGAGATTATCACAGGTTCAAGTAATAAGTGAGCAATATGACAACCCAGATAGTGTACTAAAAAGAAAAGACATCTCTTTGCTGACAAGATCTATAAAGTCAAAGCTACAGCTTTTCCAGTAGTCATGTACAGACAGATGTGAGAGTTGGACCCTAAAGAAGACTGACAGCCGAAGAAGTGATGCTTTTGAACTACAGTGCTGGACTCTTAAGAGTCCCACAGACTGGAGATCAAACCAGTCAATCCTAAAGGAAATCAACCTTGAATATTCATTGGAAAGACTGATGCTGAAGCTGATGCTCCAATACTTTGGCCATGTGAGCCTATTCACTGGTAAAGACCCTGATGCTTGGACAGACTGGAGGCAAAAGAAGAGGGCGGCAGAGGATAAGATAGCATCACCGACTCAATGGACATGAATTAGAGCAAACTCCAGGAGATAGTGAAGGATAGGGAAATCTGGAATGCTGCAGTCCATGGGGCTGCAAAGAGTTGGACATGATTTAGCAACTGAACAACAACATAAGCAAATGGAAATTTAAAGGAATGACAAGTTCTAAAATAATAATAGAATGTATGGATGGGTCAAAATATTCTAAAAACTTAGAGTGCTTTATTTTTTAATCCTCATAATAACCTTGCAAAATATTATTACAACTTTGAGAAAATCAGGGCTCAGAAAAGTTAAGCAATGTTCTTAAGATCTCACAGCCACCAAGGGTTGAGATTCCAACCTAGTTTATCTAACTTTACTCTGAAAAAAGTTTTCCCTTAGGTTTTTGAATCATTTCCTGTGACAGTCTGCAAAGATGGCCACAGTTCCTCCCATCCCTTTAGCTACACCCCTCTGTAATTTGACTTTGCTATTCTTTCTATCAAGAAAGAGAATCTTTTCCTCCACTTTGAATCTGGGTGACCTTGGCTTACTTTGAAAACTGTAGTTGAATATAGCATTAGTGATGTTTGTAGAGCTCCAGACAGAACATAAAAGCCTCAAGAAACCTTGCAACTTTCCACTCTTACTCTCTTGGAACATGGTGCCACTATGTGAAGGGCACCTGAGCTAGACCTGAGATGAGACCAACAGAACAGAGAAAAATTGTCCCAGCTCAGACCCCTAGAACAATCAGCCCCAGTTTTAGCTGCCAGATGACTAACCTCTGAGACCAGCAGCAGAACCACCTGCAGCTAACCTAGTTCCAAGCACTAACTCAATTATAAGCAAACAGTTGCTGTTTTAAGCCACTTTAAATTTTGGAGTGGTTTGTTACTCAGCAATAGATTATCTGATTGTTTATATAGTCAAGACACAATTTTACATTTATAAATTTCACTAAAGCCTTTTGAGAAAAGAATAATACTGAATATTCATAGTAGAATCTAAAAGGTTCCCTCAACTGAATTATAAACTTTTAATAAAGTGAATCTCTTCTTTTTATAAGGCCTAAAAATTACCAATATATTTAAGTACCTTCACAAACACCACATGCCTAAATTTAGCTTCTTATTCTTGCAGCATAAATTATCAGTAACTGAGAAGAGCACTCAAGTGTACCAAAATGGTGATATTTTCAAAGCACAGCATGAACAACAAATCCTTAGACTTAACAATATGTACTACTTAGGCTTAATTTGGAGAAGGCAATGGCAACCCACTTGCCTGGGATATCCCATGGACAGAGGAGCCTGGTAGGCTGCGGTCCATGGGGTCGCTAAGAGTCGGATACAACTGAGTGTCTTCACTTTCACTTTTCACTTTCATGAATTGGAGAAAGAAATGCCAACCCACTCCAGTGTTCTTGCCTGGAGAATCCCAGGGACGGGGGAGCCTCGTGGGCTGCTGTCTATGGGGTCGCATATAGACGGACACAACTGAAGCAACTTAGCAGCAGCAGCAGGCTTAAATCTATCTGAATCTTTGTGTTCTATTCCAACCTAATACACTGAAACTGTCATCTATGTAACAGTCCTCCATGTTAATGTGCCAGAGCAGCATTATTACCTTATTGAAAGTGATTCAAATACTCCCAAGTTAGCTGTTATTAGTCTTCACTGGCACAATCTAAAGGCCTAAACTTCCTTACCAGCATCACCTTAGTCATCTTCAACAGGCTATACTTGCTTTCACCCACCTCTAACTTACCTTTATGTACTCCCTGAATCTTTTCCCCCTCTATCCCATATCCCAAAACTGTGTGTGGCGGGGGTGGGATCTGGGTGCTAAGCACTTACAAACCATCTCATTTAATCCTCCAACAACCTTCTGATCAGGTTACAGCAACTTCTATTATTTCTTTGGAAGAGAACCACAAAGCATATTTTATTAGAATATTTCACTGAAAAATAATCAGGGGACTAAAACACAAAGTGAATTTTAATTTTATAAATATTTTAAGATACTTAATATATTGAAATATAACATACATACATAAAAGGTATACAGAGTGTTCAGCTCAATGAATTATCAAAGTAAGCATACCTGTATACCCCGTCCTTCCCAGAAAGCCCCTCACTATCCTTCTCAATCATTATCTCTTTATTCTTGTCAGAGCCCACTGCTATCCTAACTTCTAATATTGTAGATTAATTTTAACTATTTTAAAATTCTATGTAATGAAGTCATCAGCATGTGTTTTCTATTTTGGCTTCTTTCATTCAACATATTTGTTAAGGTTGTTTTTCCTACACTTACATTACTAAACTGTTACAAAACATTCCAGTTAAACTACAATTAGAAAGCAAACCTTCATGAACTCATTTTTGGAGTACTGATGATATTTGATTTTGAATGAAGCAAATTTCTAGTGCTGAACTAGAAGGAAAACACCAGGTATCAAACAACAAAACTGGAGAACAAAGAATTCCCTCTTTACTCAAGAAAACAAAGCAACACATGTGTTACACTAATAGCCCTCAGTCCAGTTCAGTCGCTCAGTCGTGTCCAACTCTTTGCGGCCCCATGAATCACAGCCCTAGGCCTTTACTTTTACTTGTTTCTACCTTTTTCTTCCTGAGGGAGCTTGTGTCCTAGACTTCCTTGTGGAACTTCGTAGCTACCACAGGGCTCTGACTGAGTCTAGAACTGGGCAGCAAAGAAAAAACAGGCACATGTATTCAGAATAGGTAAGCTTCAAAGGCAATGTGCTTCTTTTGCAATGGGTGGGTGATACTTAGTGCACACTCTGACCTAGGGAATCTTTGTGTTAAAGATATAACCTATTTAATAATAGCAAAATAACAATAACATTCGTACTATTAAAATGTCCCCATAATCTACTGGCCAAGGCCTAAGGACATTTTTATCACTGTTTATTTTAGTGAAATATGCCTAAAAGAATTCAAACTATTTCCAGAACACAAAGTCACAAGGATATTCAACTGCACATACTTGAAAAAGAATGCTTAAAAAAAAAAGTATAGATTCATTTTCCACTTTAGAACTATTTCTAGACTGTTAATCTCAGGTAAACTTCTATTTTGAAGAGTTTAAAAGAATGAACCAATTGCTACATGGAGTCCAAACCCAGAAGCCTACAGCTACAATGTATCTTATTTACATATATCAAGTGGTTTGAAAAAGCCATATAAATTGTAAAAAGATATTTTGCTGTTCCCAAGTAGTAGCTCAGAGAAGGCAATGGCACCCCACTCCAGTACTCTTGCCTGGAAAATCCTGTGGACGGAGGAGCCTGGTGGGCTGCAGTCCATGGGGTCGCTAAGAGTTGGACACGACTGAGTGATGTCACTTTCACTTTTCACTTTCATGCATTGGAGAAGGAATTGGCAACCCACTCCAGTGTTCTCGCCTGGAGAATCCCAGGGACTGGGGAGCCTGGTGGGCCGCCGTCTATGGGGTCGCACAGAGTCCGACACGACTGAAGTGACTTAGCAGCAGCAGCAGCTACTGTTAGAGAACCTACTGATTTGTTACTACTGTACCAGAATTAAACACAAAACATTTCCTCCAAAATAGGTAACAATGATCTCTGAGGGAATAAATACGTGCTTAGGTCTGTGTAGTGTGTGGAACAGGCAACAGAGGACAAAAGGATGGGATACGCCAAACCGCCATGGGTTATACAACAAACAAATCTAATTTTACATGCTATTCTTTCATAAAATAGGGGGCCTCCTTTCTTATCTTGGAGAAGGCAATGGCAACCCACTCCAGTACTCTTGCCTGGAAAATCCCATGGACGGAGGAGCCTGGTAGGCTGCAGTGCATGGGATTGCTAAGAGTCGGGCAGGACTGAGCGACTTAACTTTCACTTTTCTAATCTTAAATCACGAACAATTTGTCCCTCTCCCAATCCTGAACTTTCTCCCTATTTCCCTACACATATTATTATGTGAATTCCCTGAGGGAGGGCCTCAGTTGATTACCTTATTTAAAATGGACCCCTCAACCCTAATCATACTACCAGCACAATCTGTGCTTCCCATCTCATTCCTGATTAATTTTTCTCCAAAATACTTCTCACCATTCAATATGCTGTTTCTCTTATTTTGCTACAGTGTGGAACTGCCACTAGTAAAATTTAAGTTCCATGAAGACAGAGATTTTTGTTTGTTTCTCTCTCTCATCGTTTTTGAGTATATTTTATGTGCCAGGCACTATTCTAAATTTTACATGCATTATCTCACCTAGTCCTCACGATGATCCTATTAGATATCAGATATCATTATATCTTAATATTACAGTTGAAGAAACTCAGCACAAATGTTAGGTAATAAGCACAAGGTCACATGGTAATTAACTTGTCTCTATTTTTTTAAACTGGTAATGCCTTCTGTAGCCTTTGTTTCTTTAGTTACCTCACTACACAACGTGACACTCAATGTACACAACCTAGTAATCTGGTAAGCATCCTAGATTCCACCCTCTTCTACCTTCATTAAAAATTTTATATCATTTCTTACATCTGTATCTTCCTTTCTATCTCTCTTTCTATGATTGAAGGCTGTATTCATTCATTCATTCAAAAATTACTTACTGAGCACTGACCAAGTGCCACACACTGTCTTAGGATCTGAAGATGTAGTTCCTAGTGAAACAAAGTCCCTGCTCTCATACAGGATATATATAGTCTCTCTCACCTGGATCACACAGTGACCTTCTAAGTGATCTGTCTCCAGCTTTGTCTTCCTTCACCCTCCTCACAGCAGCTGGTCATTCACTTATGGTTTTCTTCTATGACCAAAAACAAAAGCAATAAAAAAGGACAATAACTTGAAAGATCCTCTTTCACAAGAGGATATCAAAATGGCCAATAAGTGTATCAGATACTTCTAAGAATCATCACAAGGGGAGTTTAAAGTAAAATGGCAATGAGAAACTATACCTAGCAGAATGGCTAAAAAAAAAAAAAACTAACTGACAATACCACATATTAAAGGCTATATGAGCATGCAAAATTCTCATACAATGCTGCTAGCAGTGTGAACTGGTACACTTGGAAAACTGGCAGTAGCCTCTTAGATTAAACAAAAGCCGACTAAGGACTCCCAAATTTCACTGCCAGAGGAATGACTACATATGGTTACCAAAAAACGTATGCAATAATGTTCATAACAGCTTTACTCATAAAATGCCAAAAACAGACTGTAAACAATCCAAATGTTCATAAACAGTAGAGTGGATAAACTGTGACAATTTCATACAATGGAATACTATACAGCAAAAATAAAAATAGAACAACTGATCTACTGTTAAATATAACATGGCCAAATTTCAGAATACTACAATCAACAAAGCCAGATACAAAATAGCACCTTCTGCAGGATTCAGTTTATAGAAGGAGCAAAAAGAATACATGATGTACGATTTAGAAGAAAAACAGACTATGGTGCTAGAAGTGAGAATTTACTCTTGGGAAAGTTGGGAAACACTGGGGAGGAGAAAGAGTAGAAAGAATTCTTAGGTGCCAGAAACACTGAGTATCTTGATCTGGATGGTGGTTACACAAGTGTACATACATAAAAAGTCATCAAGATGTACACCTATGATTTTTGCCCTTTAGTGGGTGTGTTTTGTACCTCAAACATAAAACAAAAACAAAAAAAAACACAACTCTTTGATGGTGCCTTAGCAGAATTGATCCCAACTGCTTGAACACGTCATACAAGATCCCTGGGTTGTGGCCCCTACCTACCTCTCTAGCTTTATTTTTCATCACCATCTGCCTCAGGTTTTATATTTTAGCAACGAAAGTATGAAGATTTCCCCACACACAACATACGCTTTTTCACTCTAGGTCTTGTCTGGCTCAAATAAGTTAGGGATGTTAAACCCCTATTCACCCTTTAAGTCTCATTCAATTCAGGAAACTCCAGAAATCTCTTTAAAGCCCAGTATATATTAGGTTGCCCCTCTGATGGCTCCAATACATTCTAAACTTTATCTATAAGAGAAAATCCATACTGTTGTATACTGCAGTATGCCATTTCATTATTGTTTAGTTGTTCAGCTGTGTCTCTTTGTGACCCCATGAACTGTAGGCCACCAGACTTCTCTGTCCATGGAATTTTCCAAGCAAGAATACTGGAATGGGTTGCCATTTCCTCCACCAGGGGATCTTCCCAACCCAGGGATTAAACCCACATCTCCATGTCTTCTGAATGACAGGCAGATTCTTTACCACTGAGCCACTGGGGAAGCTGCTCCATGGCACATATCTGCTCAATAATTTTTAAATGATTGAAAAATATCACTACCTGATTGTGGCATGTTTCACATTTCTAAAGATAATGCTGGACAAGTCACATGAAAGGTAAGAGTGCAGAATATATCACATTGGTTCTATTTTTATAATTCTGGTACTTAATATTTAGAAGAAAGTATACCTCCAAAATTAACCACATTCTTAAAAATATCTATAAATGAGGCAAAGCTAAAACTGAAGTAACAGATTAAAAAGTTAAGGATAAAGAAGCTAATCTGAAAAGACTATATATTGTGTGACTCCAGCTACACAATATTAGATTCCACAGAAACATATGAAAAGATACTTCATATCATATGTTATCAGGGAATGCAAATTAAAACAATAAAACATCACTACACACTATTAGAATGGCCAAAATCTGGAACACAGACAATATCAAATGCTGACAAAGATTCGGGGCCAACAGGAACTCTAATTCATTGTGGATAGGAAGGCAAAATAGGCCAGTTAACTTGGAAGACAATTTGGCAGTTTCTTACAAAACTAAACATATTCTTACCATACAATCCAGCATGACTCTCCTTGATATTTACCCAAAGGAGCTGAAAATTTGTATCCACACTAAAATCTGCATGTGGGTATTTACAGCAGCTTTATTCATAATTGCAAAACTTGGAAGCAATCAACCAAGACGTCCACCAGTGAATGGATAAATAACTGTGGTACAATCAGACAATGGAATATTATTCAGTTCTAAAAAAAAAATAAATGAACTACCAAGCCATGAAGAGACATGGAAGAAACTTGAATGCATATTACTAAATGAAAGAAGAATGCATATTGTACAAATCCATAGAATGTACAACACCAAGAGTGAACCCTAACCCTAATATAAACTATAGATTTAAACATCAATTTTAAGTTTATCAATTATAATCAATGTACCACTCTGGTGGTGAATGTTGATAATAAGGGTGGCTATGCATGGGTTGGGGAAAACTTGGTACCTTCTCAATTTTACTGTGAACCTAAAACTGCTCTAAAAACAAACAAAGTCTTTTTAAAGCTAAAAAGAATATTTTAAAAAGTTAATAACTGAATTTGAAATCTTCCTTCTCCTTTGCCACTTATCATTTTGTCATTATACAGCTGTGAAGATGAGTAAAGTTTTAATACTCTGAATACGGTGAATTAACTAATAATGCATGTCAATCATTAGGGGAATAAGTGCTACAGCTTCAATATTTAAAGGTGTTTTCAAGAGATTATCTGTTCTAAGCTACTCTTAAATGCTTTTAAAGAGATTTAAATATTACATTTTCTATCCTAAGGATTTTCTTATTCAAAAAACCCTCTCTCCCTCCTCCTCTCCTTTTTAAAGCAGGAGAAAGAGAATAAATTGAAAGGAACTTTTGTGACCTTATGAGTAGATTTTATCAACTGCAGACTAACATAATAAAATGACATTTTCAAAAAACTTGACTCAGGTAACTCATAACTCAACTTTTCTAAATGTATGAAGAGACTTACATTTTTTAAAAGTTTTTAATAAATTTAAAGAGAGGCTAGATTCAAGCAAAGAGTGACAGTTTTAATCAAAACAGTAATTAATGTAAAAACTGACATATAAAACATGGGTTTTAAGAGCAGTAATTACAGGGAAAGCATTTCAAAATGAAGGTTAAAATTCAGGCTTTTTTTTAATACAGTACTTAAACATGCAAGACTACTACTCTTTTAACAGAATGTCTTCACAAAAATGAACTTTTGAGCAAGCATAACTATCAATAACCTCAGATACGGAGATGACACCACCCTATGGTAGAAAGTGAAGAACTAAAAAGCCTCTTGATGAAAGTGAAAGAGGAGAGTGAAAAAGTTGTCTTGAAGCTCAACATTCAGAAAACTAAGATCATGGCATCTGGTCCCATCACTTCATGGTAAATAGATGGGGAAACAGTGGAAACAGTGTCAGACTATTTTTTTGGGCTCCAAAATCACTGCAGATGGTAATTGCAGCCATGAAATTAAAAGACACTTGCTCCTTAGAAGGAAAGTTATGACCAACCTAGATAACATATTCAAAAGCAGAGACATTACTTTGCCAACAAAGGTCCGTCTAGTCAAGGCTATGGTTTTTCCAGTGGTCATGTATGGATGTGAGAGTTGGACTGTGAAGAAAGCTGAGCGCCAAAGAATTGATGCTTTTGAACTGTGGTGTTGGAGAAGACTTGAGAGTCCTTTGGACTGCAAGGAGATCCAACCAGTCTATTCTAAAGGAGATCAGTCCTGGGTATTCTTTGGAAGGACTGATGCTAAAGCTGAAACTCCAATCCTTTGGCCACCTCATGCGAAGAGTTGACTCACTGGAAAAGATCCTGATGCTGGGAGGGATTGGGGACAGGAGGAGAAGGGGACGACAGCGGATGAGATGGCTGGATGGCATCACTGACTCGATGGACGTGAGTTTGAGTGAACTCCAGGAGTTGGTGATGGACAGGGAGGCCTGGAGTGCTGCAATTCAGTGATAGACAGGGAGGCCTGGTATGCTGCGATTCATGGGGTCACAAAGAGTTGGACACGACTGAGCGACTGAACTGAACTGAACTAAACCAGTGTACAGTGAAGGTCAAATCAAGACCATACACAGTATGGCTATTTTCAGCAAAAGCAGAGGTACAGCTTACCCCAAAAGAAAAGCAAAAGAGACTGACACAAGGCTCTCCATTTTTCAAGCTCTGGAAACTTGAACATGATAATCTGAAGAATGTTTAAGAAGATAACAGGTTTATGTGGTAACCAAATTGGATGTTACAAAGTATTTGAATAGAATATAAACTACACCAGGGGCCAACAGAGAATTTTGGATGGCAACAATGTTCAGTTAAAATTCTATTCACTCTTACCAGCTAATATTCATATTAGTACAGGAAATTAATTTTTATTAGACAAAGTGGGTCATACACAGAGCAAAAAAGTTTTTCCATCATAACTGAATTATAGAGAAGAATCAGTGAAATAAATTTCATTTTCAAGTTCTCATTTTTTAAAGAATTAGTACATCATTATTTATTAAATCTATAGCTATAACCTCTACAGTTTTGATATAAATCACAGTCCCCAATAAACTCTTCAAACGTAACTGCAACTTTAAAATTACTGTAAAAGCAACCCCAACTAGTGGAAATCCCCAGAGAGAACTAGAAAAAGGAGTTCTAGATTCTGATCTAATTTCTGCCAGTTATTAGCTCTGAGACATGTTTACCTTTGATAAGAATTCAAAAGGTGTAGAGAAAAAACGAAGAAAAAGATGACTCTAGATTTTAGGGACAAGAAGAGTGGAGTAAAAGATGATGCCCTGATAGGAAACCACATTATAATGGACAGCATCTGGAAAGGCTGATTCTTTGGGGGAGTAAAGAATTTTAAATTATGTTAAGTTTAGGACTGCTGGCAGCATAAGCCAAAGCACTGAAAATGTAGGCTTAATGACAAATTGAGGCTCTGTAGGTAAATTCTCTGTGAGAGTGAATGTAAATGGAGAATCAGATTTTGACTGGTATCAGCGTTCTTCAATAGAACTTCTTGAGATGATGGAAATGTGCTATATCTGCATTTTCCAATATAGTAGCCACTAGCCACATGTAGCTACATGTAGTGATGGACAAGGAAGCCTGGCATACTGCAGTCCATGGGGTCGCAAAGAGTCAGACACGACTGAGCAACTGAATTGAACTGAGCCACATGTGGCTAGTGAACCCTTGAAATGTGGCTGGTGCAACTGAGGAACTAAATTTTAAATTCTGATTTTAATTAATTAAAATTTAAATTTATCCATACAACAGAGCATTATTTAGCAATAAAAAGAAATGAGCTATAAAGTCATGGCGAGACAGGGAAGAATCTTAAACGTACGTTGCTAAGTGAAAGACAATCTCACCCGTAGAACCATACAATACAAATCATGAACTGTAAAGTAAACTATGGACTTTAGTTAATAATTTGTCAATACTGGTTTATCAATTATAACAAATGAACCAAACTAATGTAAGATGTTAACAGAAGTAACTGTGGGGAAAGGCATACATGGAAACATTACTTACAGTGCAGTTTTTCTATAAACCTAAAACTGCTCTATAAGAAAATCTAAATAATCACATGTAGCTAGTGCCTGGTAACAGCACAGGTTCATATTAATGAAAGACTGATGTGGGAAGAAAATGAGAATGGTATTTCATTCTTTACCACCAACTCCACCAGTACACAAGGTTTATTTTTATGTTGAATACTAACATTTGACAGCAGAAAATGTTCAAATATTCTAGATGAATATCTTTCTAAAGTGATTTTTATTAAAATGTAAGAAAGTAACATTTATTGAATGCATACTATACTAAAGATATAAGTTAACTCACTTAAATTTCGAAACAATCCTTTAAGATATTACCATTTCTGTTTTTAGAGACAAAAAATTATACAGTTATATGATAAAAGATGGGAACTAAGATACATCTGACTCCAAAGTCTATGTTTTAATATACTCTGTATATAGTTTTATGATTCCCAAATCACACACATAAGGGAATGTTCCCAAAATGAATCTACCATGAAGAACAACAGGTTATACTGCAAAATACAATAATTAATTAATTAATTAATGATATACTCAGAAGTCTAAAGTGTCTTTGTATTTCATTGTCCCAAGCTAATGTGATAATGTAGGACTGGATAAATACAAGCTGGAATCAATACTGCTGGGAAAATATCAACAAATATGCAGATGATACCAGTCTAACGGCAAAGTGAAGAGGAACTAAAGAGCCTCTTGATGAGGGTGAAAGAGGAGAGTGAAAAAGCTGGCTTAAAACTCAACATTAAAAAAACAAAGATCATGGCACAAAGTCCCATCACTTCATGTCAAATAGAAGGGGGACAAGTGGAAACAGTGGGCTCCAAAATTACTGCAGATGGTGACTGCAGCCATGAAATTAAGAGACGTTTGCTCCTTAGAAGGAAAGTTATGACCAACCTAGACAGCATACTAAAAAGCAGAGACATCACTTTGCTGATAAAGGTCCATACAATCAAAGCTATGGTTCTTCCAGTAGCCATGTATGGATGTGAGAGTTGGACCATCAAGAAGCTTGAGCGCTTAAGAACTGATGCCTTCAAATCAGGGTGCTGGAGAAGATTCTTGAGTGCCTTTTGGACTGCAGGAGATCAAACCAGTCAATCCTAAAGGAAATCAACCCTGAATATTCATTGGAAGGACTGATGCTGAAGCTCCAATGGGAACAGCTGACTCATTGGAAAAGACCTTGATGCTGGGAAAGACTGAAGGCAAAAGAAGAAGAGGGTGGCAGAGGATGAGATGGTTAGATAGCATCACTGATGCAATGGACATGAGTTTGAGCAAACTCCGGGAGACAGTGAAGTACAGGGAAGCCTGGCATGCTGTAGTCCATGGGATTGCAAACAGTCGGACACAATTTAGAGACTGAACAACAACAACGGTGATTTTTTATCTTACTACTCTTCCTGCTGTCCATCTTACCTAGAGTGCCTCTACTCCCACACCTAATTTGCATTTTTAATCTGCTGTGAAATTATATCAAACTTCTTAGAATAACACACAGTGCAAGAGAGGTTCTAAGCCAGTTGCCTTCATATAGATGATTTAGTTCATTAATATTTAATGAAGGCTTTTTGGCTATTTCTTATTCTAAATTGGGATCTGGCCAGATGATACACTGTTTTATAATGAAGCTAAGAATATAATGATCCTGTTTCATTCACAAATCTTACACTAAACCATATTTTCAAGCATAATCTCTAAACATAACCTCATTTAAAGATGTTCTTTTATGATTAAATGTATTAATTTAGCACACTAGCTTTCTAATAAATGTTACTAATAATTCTAATTAAATGTTCTAATAATTATGTTATCAACATAAACGAGGTATATGTAAACATAAATATTTACAAAGAGAGTTGAAATTTTCCTGAAAAAATTCACTAGTAAAAAAAAAAAAAGAAGGGGACTTTGCTGGTGGTCCAGTGGCTAAGACTCCATGCTCCCAAGGCAGGGGACCTAAGTTTGGTCACTGGTCAGGGAACCATATCCTACACCTGCAACTTCGACCAGGTGCAGCCAAATAAATAAATATTAAAAAAAAAGAGAGAGAATAAGAGAAAGCAGGAATTTTACGGCATTGAATTCTAAATATATCTATATAATTTTTTAAATCACTTTTAAAGTTGCTCTTAAAACACTTAATAATTAAATTTTCCCTAAAAGAGATGAAATTAGCATCAAAATTTAAATTTTTCTTCCCTGCTTAGAGCTTTTGTATCTGTAAAGTATTATAAATCTTTAACAGATAATATAAAATCTGTATTTCACTTCTCATCGTAAACATTAAAATTCAAATTTATTAGGGGAAGTACCTAATTTTGAATTTTGGAAAAGAATAAAAGAGTATTTTCAAAGCCCAAAATTGAAGCTTTAAATTCAGCAGTAATTCTAAATTTACAGAAGTCCAACTTTATTATACTTTATTCCAGAAAGAAAAAAAAGTCTGTTTATTTTCTCCCTCAATCAACCAACAAACATTTACAAACCAATTGCTTCTGTTTAACATGCTTTTGGAGGGAATTAGGTATAGAGTTGGAGAAGGCAATGGCACCCCACTCCAGTACTCTTGCCTGGAAAATCCCATGGACGGAGGAGCCTGATAGGCTGCAGTCCATGGGGTTGCTAGGAGTCGGACACGACTGAGCAACTTCACATTGACTTTTCACTTTCATGCATTGGAGGAGGAAATGGCAACCCACTCCAGTGTTCTTGCCTGGAGAATCCCAGGGACAGGGGAGCCTGGTGGGCTGCCGTCTATGGGGTCGCACAGAGTCGGACATGACTGAAGCGATTTAGCAGCAGTAGCAGCAGGTATAGAGTCCGGAGAAGGCAATGGCACCCCACTCCAGTACTCTTGCCTGGAAAATCCCATGGACGGAGGAGCCTGGTAGGCTGCAGTCCATGGGGTCGCCAAGAGCCGGGCATGACTGAGGGACTTCACTTTCACTTTTCACTGTCATGCATTGGAGAAGGCAATGGCACCCCACTCCAGTGTTCTTGCCTGGAGAATCCCAGGGACAGGGGAGCCTGGTGGGCTGCCGTCTATGGGGTCACACAGAGTCGGACACGACTGAAGCAACTTAGCAGCAGCAGCAGCAGCAGGTAGAGTCAAGACCAAGGTTTTGAAGATTTAGTCAACAAGCAAATCCAAACAGCCTCAAATGTTAGCTGAATAAAAGTCATAAAGTTAGACTCATAAAGATAAAAGACCTTCAATCTAACCAGCACTTTCTACTGTAACTTCAAATAAGTTCTTGTTTATTAATGTTCCAAGTTTATTTTATATATTAAGAAAAAACAAAAGGCAAACAAGTTGCAGACAACAGACTAAGTATTCATTGCTCACAATTGTAGAGAACATTAAAATTTAGTTAATTCTCACAACCCTAATGAATCTGAGAGTTTAAGTACAACTTCTCTGGAGTGATCAAAACAAAAACGTCAAAATGCTGTGACTTCCAACTTTTCTCCCATAAAGAATCCCTGGCAGCATGCCTACTGTACTTAGAGAAGAACACAAAGAATGAGGTGGTTTTTGATTCCTAACAATCATATCACAAAGTCTTTTCTTGCAATTTCAATTATACACAGCACTCGTGCTCAATCTTGGCTCAAAGTGATTTTATGTTAAATTCACAGAGACAGAAAGTAGTATGGTGGGTTGCCAGGGACTGGGGGAGGGGGAATGGGGAGTAACTGCTCAATGGGTACAAAAGCTTCCTTTTGGGGTGATAAAATGTTTTGGAATTAGACAGAGGTGGTGGTTGTACAACATTGTGAATGTATTGGCACTGAACTGTTAAATATGGTTAATTTTATATTATGCGATTTAAACCTCCATTTAAAAAAATTTATGTTACAACATATAGACCATTTTAGAGTTCTTCAAAAACATTGTTACCACATTCAAATGCTGTTTAGATCTTGGAGATATTTAGAAAAAAAGCATTACAAGCTAAATTATCACCATATATATACAGTAATAGGTGTGTATTGATATCAGTGCTAAAATGCCTGAGAAACATCGAAATATTGCTGACATACTTTGTAAATAATCTCAAAAAATATATAAATGAACCTTGCGATATTTAATCCTCTAGGACAGAACACAATTTTAGTCAGCTCAACTGGGCATGTTAAGGTGAACTCAAAATTACTAAAATTTTTCTCTCAAACCTCAATCAGAAATACTGTAAACTGATGAGAAATGTCTAATATTACATAAAGAGTAAACAAGAATATAAGAAGTAAACAAGCACAAATCTGACCAACACTGGATATAAATAAATATGCTAAAGCTAACTGTCTTGCGGATGTAGCGCAACATCACTTCAGATTGAGTAAACTTCACACATGAAAATGTATAAACTCAACATTAAGAAACTTTGGAGTAAGAAAAATTCCTTTATATAAATGGTTGACAAAATTAATATTATGCTATACCCTCAGAGGCTAGTCCAAATACAGTCTAGACTTTAGGATTAAACAAAAGAGATGGTAATCTTAAAGTAGATCCTAATAGCAGGCTGATTTTGAAATATGTGACTGTCTTGATGCAGGTCAACCTGAGAATTTAAATCCACTTGAATCCAACCCCAAAGAATACCTGAACTCCTGAGCACATACAGGGCCAAAGCTAAACCAGGTCAGCATACCCTGCCAAGGAACATCCTGCTCCGAAGTGTCCACCAAACAAGGATCATTTATCAGTTTATTCTTCACTTTACTGGATACCAACCACATCCAAGATATATGCAAGAAAAGGCTCATCAGGCCCCACCAAACTCCATTTCAAGCTCTAATATCTGGAGATAAAAAATGCTGCAGAATTCTAAATGGTCTATGGCTTTAAAAAATTATAAATGAAGAGCTTCAAATGTAAGCTGACCTGACCTTAACATCATTGAAAGTTACTAAAATCATTTAAAAATCTTCATATTTATTTCAAAGGTACAATTTAGTTAACAAATTAAAGCCATGAAACAGTTACAACATTACCACAAATCTGTTCTATGTAAACAGTATGAGTTTCTATATGTATGGCATTCAGATGTAATAAAACCAAAATCGAGGGTTTTTTCTGTAATTTACATGAGTAAATACTTTCTCAAACTTGTAAGTGAATACTGGCAGGGTACAAATAATGAAAATAGAAAGGATATTAGCACGAAAGGCAAACTCAATATTACAAAACATAGTTCATAGTTTAAAAAAAAGAAATTCGTCATAAAGGAGATGCCAATTTAACCTTGGGACATATGGCAGGAGTAGCAGTAGTAAAACATCTATTAATAAGTTGAGTCACAAGACTTGGGTTTGAGTAAGCTTTTTCATCTATTAATTAAGTGGTCTTTTTGCCAGTTATAGTAGCTTCTCCTTAGACTGAGACTCTTACTATATAAAATGAGAATACCAGCAATACTACAGACGAATTAGGAGGAATAAATGCAAATATTTTTATTCATTTTATAAATATGCTTTGAAAAACTGTAATTTTAGATTTTTAATGTATTAAAAAAAGCCTTTCAAATTTCTTCAAATGAATCAAACATATAGTAACTTTTAATATTACCTCAAAAATACAAAACTAATTCTTAAGCTGTGGTCCCAAAACTTCTTAGAGGAAATTCTTAAATTATCACTTGAGAAAATCTGAATTGACATAATTGGAATAAACATTAATATTGAGGACATGACAATTGAGGGGTCACATCTTAAAACAGCTTGACACAAACAAAAGCACAATTCTCCAAGAGCTTTTTCAATATCGAATAGAAATTGGGACCTAGCCTCAATGCTTGTTGGGTCAGCATCTAATTTCAAACACAAAACCATCAACACTTAAAAATCTTTGTTTTCAGGAAGATGATGAGGCAAATTAGTCCTTAACACAAGATCTGTTTTCACAACAAAGCACACTGACCACTTAAAATTTACAAAATCATAAGTTACTACAATTGTTCTAATAGGTTTAGAGTCACAGATAAATTTAAGTATCAGTCACAGATAAATTTAAGTATCATGATATAGAGATTACTTGCACTCTGTATCAATCTAACACAATTCAGCAAAAAAAAAAAAAAAGACTGATTAAATTATAACTTTGAACACTTTAAAAATGTCCCTTTTGAAATGTATTCCCAGAAAATTCATATCAGCAGGAGCCATGTGAAAGTTGTTCTCTCCCCACTACCTAAAAAGTCAAAACATCCGCAACGTTATTTATACTAGACATAAAATGAAAGTCATTCATATTCATCTATTATACTTCAATTCTAAACAATAAAATAGTCCAACCTCCACGTTTATTCAATTGCTAGTCTATTTACCGTGAGTTTTTGTGGAAGAACCAAGGACCAGTGCCTCTCATTAAAGTTCATATAACCTGAAAATGCTCTAAATTACAACAGACATGGACAATTCTAACTAGAAGTTCACCCTAAAACTGTGTAAAAGATATTAACTGGCATATTCTCTGCACAGCACAGGTTCTGTGAAGAACGCAAACCAGTTGGACCATGAGAGTGAATGTTAAATAGTGCAAAGCAGTCTTTCGGACGCATTCAAATATTTTTAATATAAATTTCTCCATACCGCCGTAGAAACTGAAATAGAAATAACTTGGATAATTTCCTCCTTGAGAAATTAAGTTTAGGAGAAATAGTAGTTAATTTTTTTTTTTTTTTTTTAGTAGTTAATTGTTGACGTTTCAGAAGTCACTACACAGGGCAACTATAATGCGTCTTGATAAGCCTAAACATTCAACAGAGAACAGTTGTTTCTACTTTTCGAAAATTGTTAAAAAAAAAAAAAAAAAAGACAAGTTCTAGCCTGGCGATGAACCTCTTCTGTCTCCTGAAGAAATGCTTCATTCGGTCTATTTTATCTAGTTAATATTGCTTCTTATGAGGCACACTAATAATTTAAAACGGTTCCTTTGAAGAAAAGTTTTATTCAAACATTACAATTTGTCTCCGCGTTGCCAGTAAGCGGCTTTGTTTCCAGTTTCTGGGACTATTCTGGGATGTCAAGAGTTATATTATTTACCGTTCCAAAAGAGCCCTTGTTTCACTCTCACCCTGGACGCGAACACAATTGATGTTTACAGAGAACCGATGCCTAGAGATGTTTAAAGAGGAATAGTCTTTAGCTCTCTCGCTCTCTCTCTCTCCATCCTTTGTCGATAATCACATTTTACCTGGTAGATTTCTTGCTGTTGTGCACTTAATTTTTTTTTTTTTTAAACACCTGCAAACATAACCGCCCTAGCGCCGCCGGGAAGAAAAAAAGACTACCGGGCTCGCTCTGCAGTAGCTCCAGGCAAACAGACTTCGTAAAACCCACTTGGCCAAGGAAAGGGAGCGCTTAAGGGGTAGGGGAGAGGGAGCAGCCTTGAGGTGCAGGGAGGCAGAGGCGGCGCCTGTTTACAGACGCCTTCACCTCCTCCACCCCCGCAGCCTGAGGGTCCAAAAAGCATCCCCTGGGCGCTCTCTGCTCCCGCCGAGGTCCTCGGACTAACAGAGGGGCTGGGCAGCCTGGTGGCCCCCTCCCTATGGCCGAAGCCTCCCTCGCCCTCCCCACGTCCAGGGCGGCGTCTGTACCTCCCCACGGCCTACCCACCCCTGCAGGCCCTCCCGGCGGCATGCGGAGGCCTGAGGCCTAAAGGACGCCGGCCACTGACAAGCCCCTGGACCACCGGCGAGGTCCGAGACCGGGCGGGCGGACGCCACGGCCGAGGAGCCGAGGGCGGCCGAGGACAGACCCTGCCCCGCCGCGGCCGCCTATTGTTCCCGACGGAGGCCAGGCCGCGGCCGCCCGGCTCCCCACGCCGCCGCCGCCGCCGCCGCCGCCGCCGCCGCCTGCCGCTCGCTCACCGCGCTGGTCCGAGCAGTAGCTCCTCTCAGCTCCGAGTCCCCGCGGCCGTCGCCACCGCCGGGGCAGCCACCGCTGCCGCCGCTGCCACCGTCGACTCTGACTCTGTCCCAGGCCGCCGGGCCACGGCCGCCGCCGCCACCACCAGCGCCGCCTCCGGCCCCCCACCTGCTGCTGAGGCTGCTCCTGCAGCAGGGGCCATCTTGTTGGTCTGCCTCCTCTTCCTCCTCCTCCTCCTCCTCTTCCTCCGCCCCGTCGCTAGTTGTCCTCGTCCCCTTCCTCTTCCTCGGGCTCCGGCCCGCCCCAGAGACTGGGGCGGAGACGAGGGCGAGGCTCCTCCTTCCGGGGGCGGGCCATGCGGAGGGGGCGGGGCGGGCGCGGGAGCAAAGCTCTGAGTCACCCGCCACCAACGCTGTGGAGGGAGGGCGGCGTCGCTCCCCGCCTGGACCCGGCGCGCACCCACGCCCTGAGCTGAAGAACTGGTCCCCCAGCGCCTCGGCGTCCCGCGGGCAAGTGGCCAGACGGCGAGGGTGAATTCGAAAATTTCTGACATTTCCAACCGGTCCGGCGCTCACCTCTAGTCCCTTGGCTATCTCAACCCGTCCCTCTACTCTTGTTTCTTTTTCACGTCTCTCCTCCTACACCTCAGAAGAATTTGTTCTTATCTCGTTTTATCCTGGTTCTTGATCACATCAGCTTTGCCCTAGTCACTCCTTTTACAGAGTCTCTGAAGAATTCAGCCTCCCAACAGGGCTGAACAGTCCAAAGGCCTGGACACTCGACTGCCTCAAAACGTCTCTCCAGGCCTATGTGACCAATTAACAGCTGTCTGAGGGAGGACAGGAAAAGAACTGGCTCTTAGAAGAAAAAACTCGGATCTAAAAGCTAACCTTGTGGTTATTGAAAGTCTCTTCTCCCTTATGGAAAAGAAGTCATCTTCATTTGGGGTCATGGAAGACCCCTTCAAGACAATTCAGTTTAACCAAACATTTGCTTTTAAGAAAGGAGAGAAATGGGGATTCTTCTTATACCATACAGTCCTAATTTCAAAATAAATCAGCTAGAATAGAGAGAGACGGTCCTCAAATAAGCACGCAATTAATACTCTTCTGCATTATCATCCCTTTGTTTTTTCCTCAGGTCTGGCCAAGAGAAGAGAGATTTTGCTGTCCTGTCCTTTCTTCCCTGCATACATCCCCAACACCAAGAGAAGTACTATATTTAGAGAAGCTTCTGTTTTTAAGCTGATAAATTCAATTACTGTAACAGCCAATGTTTTTATATTATTTGTAAATAATATATCACACACCTTCCTAAATTCTGAGCAGAGAACAGTTCTTTTTAGTTGCTAACACCCTCCTGCTACTCAAATTTCAGCTTCTTTCTAGAAGACCTATTGATGCCTTTATACTGATTGGAATTTAGTCTCTTTGAAGTGGGCTGAATCAGTAACCATCTCTTCAACCCAGTAAATAGTAACCCCAGTCCTGACAAGGGCAAATTTCTAGCTACCATGGAGGGATTAGGTGGGTGTGTGCTAATCTAAAGGCTATCTTTTGGATAGCATTTCCCTTCTCAGCCAGGCCTCCCGTCTCCTGCTGGGAAAAAAAGATGAATCTGTTCCTCCAGTTTTTCCTCCTCCTCCCTTCTCACTCCTAGGGAACCTTCCACAACAGAAGGTTTCAGCGGCTGTTGCTAGGCAAACATGCCAACTTCCCTGTTTAGGTGAAGCAAGTAAGCCAACTTTCATTACAGTCAACCTAGATAATGTAATTTATTTGAACTGTTAATAGTTACACCTCAACAGGTAGACCCACTTCAAGGTTCCCTTAAAAAGTAAGATTTTTAAGTTAAATTTATTTTTATTTTGGTTAAAAATAAGTTTTAAATGCAGGGGCTTCCCAAAATTCATTTTAATGATATAGTTAAGAAAACATTTGGCAAAAAAAAAAAAAGACCAGCTTTGAAGAAAACAAGTGTTTGCAATAAAAACTAATCTACAAAAAGTAGTTTATATACTTTGAAGCCCCAGATAGGGTAGATGTATAAAGTGCAGAGAATAATTTATCCCATGAGACTAAGTCTGTTTAGCAGATAATATGGTTATTCGGTGGAAAAAAATATATATATATCCTGGATTTTATTCCCAAATTAACTCTGTAAGAATTCTAGCTAGTGAATTCAGCACTTTTCCCCCCTGATGCTGCTGTTTAAAATTTTTACTATGTTATTGTTAAGTGATAGTAACCATTTTTAGGGTGTTGAGAGTTAATATGAATAAGATTAAATAATTATGTTGAAATTTAAATTATATTTAAGCTTCTAAATGCTTAAATTATATAATTTGTTTTAATCCAGTGAAATTTATATGTAAATTTTCATGTAAAGGGCTTAGAACAGCACATGGCACACAAAAGGTATACAAATGTTCTTTAAAAATCCACTTTAGATATATATCATTATAGTCTTTAGTTTCTTGATCAGTCATATAAGGATGACAGTAACCAAATACAATTTTGCTCTTAGCATGAACCCTAAAAATTTTTAGTGCTGTTTTTTAATGTCACACACAAATCAGTTAGAATAAGCCCTTATAAATTTTTTAAATGTGTTTTCTGATATGCCTATATAATGTTTTTCTTTTGATTATTTATTTAGAATAGGCTATGCTTTTTAGTTTATGCTAAGTGATTTTCTAAGTTACCATATGCTTTAAAATTGATCTGGAATGTGTAATTGTCAACTTAAAGCACTGCTTATTGTATTAGGGCTAGGAAAAAACCTTACTGCAAACCAACTCACTGCGACAGCTGAAACAGAGACTACTATAAGTTAGGTAGGTGACATATATACTCAACTCTTTGTTACAGATAAGTGCCATGTTATTGAGTAGGGAGGCTAGAGAGTGGGACGGACTGGAGGAGGAGGAAAAAATTCAAAGATAAATGAATCATGTGTCCCTGCCTTAAAAAAATGTAATAATCTAGTGGGAAGAATACAATGAGAAGTACTTATCAACAGCTAGAGTATAAAATAGATGATTCTTGCATAAAAATATAGAATTCTGTGAAAGTTAAAAGGAAAAACTAGTGGGAATTGTCATTCTTATATCATAGAACCTACCTTTTGACAGATGTCAATACTGTGCGTTAGATCTGTATGTAGAGGCATATAAGTACAATCAGCTTTCAATAGACGCCTGATTGGAGGATTTGCTCACACACTAGCAAATAAATCTATTAATTAAGTTGAATTAGATCTATTAAAGTACAGCTGATTTTGGTATTGACCATCTGGTGATGTCCATGTGTAGAGTCTTCTCTTGTGTTGTTGGAAGAGTGTTTGCTGTGACCAGTGCATTCTCCTGGCAAAACTCTGTTAGCCTTTGATGACCTGCTTCGTTTTGTACTCCAAGGCCAAATCTGCCTGTTACTCCAGGTATCATTTGACTTCCTACTTTTGCATTCCAGTCCCCTATAATGAAAAAGACATCTCTTTTGGGTGTTAGTTCTAGAAAGTCTTGTAGGTCTTCATAGAACTGTTCAACTTCAGCTTCTTCAGTATTACTGGTCGGGGCATAGACTTGGATTTCCGTGATATTGAATGATTTGCCTTGGAAATGAACAGAGATCATTCTGTCATTTTTGAGATTGCATCCAAGTACTGCATTTCAGACCCTTTTGTTGACTATGAGGGCTACTGCATTTCTTCGAAGGGATTCTTGCCCACAGTAGTAAATAGAGTGGTCATCTGAGTTAAATTCACCCATTCCAGTCCATTTTAGTTTGCTGATTCCTAAAATGTCCACTGTTCACTCTTGCCATCTCCTGTTTGACCACTTCTAATTTACCTTGAATCATGGACCCAACATTCCAGGTTCCTATGCAATACTACTTTTTACAGTGTCAGACTAAACTTCCATCACCCGTCACATCCACAACTGAGTGTTGTTTTTGCTTTGGCTCTGTCTCTTCATTCTTCCTGGAGTTATTTCTCCACTCTTCTCCAGTAGCAAACTGGGCACCTTCCAACCTGGGGAGTTCATCTTTCAGTGTCATCCCTTTAAAATCACTGCAGATGGTGACTGCAGCCATGAAATTAAAAGATTCTTACTCCTTGGAAGGAAAGTTATGACCAACCTAGCATATTAAAAAGCAGAGATATTACTTTGCCAACAAAGGTCCGTCTAGTCAAGGCTATGGTTTTACCAGTGGTCATGTATGGATGTGAGAGTTGGACTGTGAAGAAAGCTGAGCACCGAAGAATTGATGCTTTTGAACTGTGGTGCTGGAGAACACCCTTGCGAGTCCCTTGGACTGCAAGAAAATCCAACCAGTCCATCCTAAAGGAGATCAGTCCTGGATGTTCATTGGAAGGACTGATGCTGAGGCTGAAACTCCAATACTTTGGCCACCTCATGCGAAGAGTTGACTCATTGGAAAAGACCCTGATGCTGGGAAGGATTGGAAGCAGGAGGACAAGGGGACGACAGAGGATGAGATGGCTGGATGGCATCACTGACTCGATGCACTTGAGTTTGGGTGAACTCTGGGAGTTGGTGATGGACAGGGAGGCCTGGCATGCTGCAATTCATGGGGTCACAAAGAGTCAGACACAACTGAGTGACTGAACTGAACTGAACTGAATTGTTCATGGGGTTCTCAAGGCAAGAATATTGAAGTGGTTTGCAATTCTCTTCTCCAGTGGACCACGTTTTGTCAGAACTCTCCACCATGACCAATCCGTCTTAGGTGGCCCTATGTGGTATGGCTCATAGTTTCACCAAGCTATTCAAGACTGTGGTCCATGTGATCAGTTTGGTTAGTTTTCTGTGATTGTGGTTTTCAGTGTGTCTGCCCTCTGATGGATAAGGATAAGAGGCTTATGGAAGCTTCCTGAGGGAGAGACAGACTGAGGGGGAAACTGGATCTTGTTCTGATGGGTGGGGCTGTGTTTAGTAAACCTTTAATCTAATTTTGTTGATGGGCAGGGCTGTGTTCCCTCCCAGTTACTTCACCTGAGGCCAAACTATGGTGGAGGTAATGAAGACAATGGCAACCTCCTTTGAAAGGTCCCATACAGGCGCTGCTGCACATTGCCTCTGACCCTCCAGCTGGCCACTGCCAACCCACACCTCTGCTGGAGACTCCTGCACACTCATGGGCATGTCTGGGTCAGTTTCTTGTGGGCTCACTGCTCCTTTCTCCTGGGTCCTGGTGCACAAAAGATTTTGTTTGTACCCTCCAAGAGTCTGTTTCCTCGGTCCTGTGTAAGTTCTGGTGGGTCAATGGTGGGGTTAATGGTGACCTCCTCCAAGAGGGTTTATGCTATACCCAGGTCTGCTGCACCCAGAGCACCTGCATCAGGCCACTGCTGACCCATACCTCCACAGGAGACATCGAGTGGGTCTTAGGAAGCAACACTACAAGCAAAGCTAGTGGAGGTGATGGGATTTCAGTTGAGTTATTTCAAAGCCTAAAAGATGATGCTTTGAAAGTGCTGCACTCAATATGCCAGCAAATTTGGAAAACTCAGCAGTGGCCACAGGACTGGGAAAGTCAGTTTTCATTCCAATCTCAAAGAAAGACAATGCTGAAGAATGTTCAAACTACCACACAATTGAACTCATCTCACACACTGGGAAAGTCAGTTTTCATTCCAATCTCAAAGAAAGACAATGCTGAAGAATGTTCAAACTACCACACAATTGAACTCATCTCACACACTAGCAAAGTCATGCTCAAAATTCTCCAAGCCAAGCTTCAACAGTACATGAACCGTGAACTTCCAGATGTTCAAGCTGGATTTAGAAAAGGCAGAGGAACCAGAGATCAGATTGCCAGCATCTGTTGGAGCATCGAAAAGGCAAGAGAGTTCCAAAGAAACATCTACTTCTGCTTTATAGACTATGCTAAAGCCTTTGACTGTGTGGGTCACAACAAACTGTGGAAAATTCTGAAAGAGGTGTGAATACCAGACTACCCGACCTGCCTCCTGAGACATCTGTATGCAGGTCAAGAAGCAACAGTTAGAACTGGACATGGAACAACAGACTGGTTCCAAATTGGGAAAGGAGTATGTCAAGGCTGTATATTGTCACTCTGTTTATTTAACTTACATGCAGAGTACATCATGAAAAATGCTGGGCTGGATGAAGCACAAGCAGGAATCAGTATTTCCAGGAGAAATATCAATAACCTCAGATATGCAGATGACACCACCCTCATGGCAAAAAGCAAAGAAGAACTAAAGAGCCTCTTGATGAAAGTGAAAGTGGAGAGTGAAAAAGTTGGCTTAAAGTTCAACATTCAGAAAATGAAGATCATGGCATCTGGTCCCATCACTTCATGGCAAATCGATGGGGAAACAATGAAAACAGTGACAGACTTTATTTTGGGGGGCTCCAAAATCCGTGCAGATGGTGACTGCAGCCATGAAATTAAAAGATGCTTACTCCTTGGAAGAAAAGCTATGACCAACCTAGACAGCATATTCAAAAGCAGAGGCATTACTTTGCGAACAAAGGTCCTTCTAGTCAAAGATAAGGCTTTTCCAGTGGTTATGTATGGATGTCAGAGTTGGACTATAAAGAAAGCTGAGCACTGAAGAATTGATGCTTTTGAACTGTGGTGTTGGAGAAGACTCTTGAGAGTCCCTTGGACTGCAAGGAGATCCAATCAGTCCCTCCTAAAGGATATCAGTCCTGAATATTCATTGGAAGGACTGATGCTGAAGCTGAATCTTCAATACTTTGGCCACCTGATGGGAAGAACTGACTTGTTGGAAAAGACCCTGATTTTGGGAAAAATTGAAGGCAGGAGGAGAAGGGGACAACAGAGGGCGAGGTGGTTGGATGGCATCACCGACATGGTGGACATGAGTTTGAGTAACCTGCAGGAGTTGGTGATGGACAGGGAAGCCTGGCATGCTGCAGTCCATGGAGTCTCAAAGAGTCAGACATGACTGAGTGACTGAACCGAACTGAAAGTACAGCTAGGTCCTGAGACCTCTCCAGTGTAAATTATTTATGTACGCAGAGGAAATGACAGCCTCAAAAATGAACACATGCACAAAATACAGGGTACTGGAGCTGAGTCATTTGGATTTTCTGAATTGCTTTAGGTAAATTAACTATGGGAGGCCAAGTTAGGCCTCTCTTTCTCACCCTCCTTTCCTTGTATATAGATTCCCCATAGTCTACATTTTCCCCCAATCTACACTTCTTTACCAGTGTTCATTAAGATAAATCTGTGGGATAAGAAATAGAGGAAGGTGTCCCAAGGAAATAGGAAATCAACAGTTTCTGACCTGCCCTTAATCTTTACAGTCCAATCTCAAAAGAGGCCTGAGGTAGTAACTGCAAACTAAACCTAAAGGTTGCCTTAGATCCAGGGTAACAATCCAAAATGATCATGGAAGATGTCGCCAAGTTAGTTCTGGGATTTCTGGAACTAGATTCCTGTAGACTTGATTTCAAAAGAGCTAAATAATATGATGTTTCTGAGTCCTGCCTGTAATTGCTTTTGAACTGGCCTACCACCTTATTGCCAAATTCAGACTGAAATTGAAGAAAGTGGGGAAACCACTAGACCATTCAGGTATGACCTAAATCAAATCCCTTATGATTATACAGTGGAAGTGAGTAATAGATTTAAAGGACTAGATCTGACAGAGTGCCTGATGAACTATGGACTGAGGTTCGTGACATTGTACAGGAGACAGGGATCAAGACCATCCCCATGGAAAAGAAATGCAAAAAAGCAAAATGGCTGTCTGGGGAGGGCTTACAAATAGCTGTGAAAAGAAGAAAAGTGAAAAGCAAAGGAGGGAATGAAAGATATAAGCATCTGAATGCAGAGTTCCAAAGAATAGCAAGAAGAGATAAGAAAGCCTTCCTCAGCAATCAATGCAAAGAAATAGAGGAAAACAACAGAATGGGAAAGACTAGAGATCTCTTCAAGAAAATCAGAGATATCAAGGGAATATTTAATGCAAAGATGGCCTCGATAAAGGACAGAAATGGTATGGACCTAACAGAAGCCGAAGATATTAAGAACAGGTGGCAAGAATACATAGAAGAACTGTACAAAAAAGATCTTCACGACCCAGATAATCACGATGGTGTGATCACTCACCTAGAGCCAGACATCCTGGAATGTGAAGTCAAGTGGGCCTTAGAAAGCATCACTACAAACAAAGCTAGTGGAGGTGATGGAATTCCAGTTGAGCTATTTCAAATCCTGAAAGATGATGCTGTGAAAGTGCTGTACTCAGTATGCCAGCAAAGTTTGGAAAACTCAGCAGTGGCCTCAGGACTGGAAAAGGTCAGTTTTCATTCCAATCCCAAAGAAAGGCAATGCCAAAGAATGCAAACTACTGCACAATTGCACTCATCTCACATGCTAGTAAAGTAGTGCTCAAAATTCTCCAAGCCAGGCTTCAGCAATACGTGAACAGTGAACTTCCAGATATTCAAGCTGGTTTTAGAAAAGGCCGAGGAACCAGAGACCAAATTGCCAACATCTGCGGGATCATCGAAAAAGCAAGAGAGTTCCAGGAAAACATCTATTTCTGCTTTATTGACTATGCCAAAGCCTCTGACTGTGTGGATCACAATAAACTGTGGAAAATTCTGAAAGAGATGCGAATACCAGACCACCTGACCTGCCTCTTGAGAAACCTATATGCAGGTCAGCAGATTGGTTCCAAATAGGAAAAGGAGTATGTCAAGGCTGTATATTGTCACCCTGCTTATTTAACTTATATGCAGAGTACATCATGAGAAACACTGGGCTGGAAAAAGCACAAGCTGGAATCAAGATTGCCAGGAGAAATATCAATCACCTCAGATATGCAGATGACACCACGCTTATGGCAGAAAGTGAAGAGGAACTAAAAAGCCTCTTGTTGAAGGTGAAAGTGGAGAGTGAAAAAGTTGGCTTAAAACTCAACATTCTGAAAATGAAGATCATGGAGTCTGGTCCCATTACTTCATGGGAAATAGATGGGGAAACAGTGGAAACTGTGTCAGACTTTATTTTGAGGGGCTCCAAAATCAGTGCAGATGGTGACTGCAGCCATGAAATTAAAAGACGCTTACTCTTTGGAAGGAAAGTTATGACCAACCTAGATAGCATATTGAAAAGCAGAGACATTACTTTGCCAACAAAGGTCCGTCTAGTCAAGGCTATGGTTTTTCCAGTAGTCATGTATGGATGTGAGAGTTGGACTGTGAAGAAAGCTGAGCACCGAAGAATTGATGCTTTTGAACTGTGGTGTTGAAGAAGACTCTTGAGAGTCCGTTGGACTGCAAGGAGATCCAACCAGTCCATTCTGAAGGAGATCAGCCCTGAGATTTCTTTGGAAGGAATGATGCTAAAGCTGAAACTCCAGTACTTTGGCCACCTCATGCAAAGAGTTGACTCATTGGAAAAGACTCTGATGCTGGGAGGGATTGGGGGCAGGAGGAGAAGGGGACGACAGAGGATGAGATGGCTGGATGGCATTACCGACTCGATGCACGTGAGTCTGGGTGAACTCCGGGAGTTGGTGATGGACAGGGAGGCCCGGCGTGCTGTGATTCATGGGGTCGCAAAGAGTCAGACACGACTGAGCCACTGAACTAAACTGAACTGAACTGAACCACCTATGAATTAAGAATATCTGAACATCAACTGATCTCCTGAGACCTCTTCCAGGGTGATAGTAAACAGCACCCCTTTATGAATGAAACATCAGACAACTTGAGGCAGAGAGGTGCATTCTAGGTTCTATAATACTTTAAACAGTGTTATAGGAGAAAGTAGCTCCACTTTTAAATTGGGCAAAACTCACTGGAATGTTGTTGGTTTTCATTATTGGGTTAGTTTGCTAGGGCTGTGGTAACAAATAGCACAGATCGGATAGCTTAAACAACAGATATTTTTTCAAAATTCTGGAGGCTAGAAGTCCAAAATCAAGGTGTAGGCAGGCTTGGTTTTTTCCAAGGCCTCGCTCTTTGGCTTGTAGACAGCCATCTTCTCCATCTGTCTTCACATGGTCTTCACCATCATGTCTGTCTGTGTACTATCTCCTCTTCTTATAGGGGCACTAGGTATGTTAGATTAAGGCCTACCCCTATAACCTTATTTTACCTTAATTATCTCTCCAAAGGCCCTATCTCCAAATTCAGTCATGTTCTGAGGTACTCGAAGTTAGGGCTATAACATGTGACTTTGGTGGGAGCAAGAGGGATGGATAGACACAGTTCAGCCCATAACAATAATAAATGCTCATTTTTAGAGTATCATCAGATCAGATCAGATCAGTCGCTCAGTCGTGTCCGACTTTTTGCGACCCCATGAATCGCAGCACGCCAGGCCTCCCTGTCCATCACCAACTCCCGGAGTTCACACAGACTCACATCCATTGAGTCAGTGATGCCATCCAGCCATCTCATCCTCTGTCATCCCCTTCTCCTTTTGCCCCCAATCCCTCCCAGCATCAGAGTCTTTTCCAGTGAGTCAACTCTTCGCACGAGGTGGCCAAAGTACTGGAGTTTCAGCTTTAGCATCATTCCTTCCAAAGAAATCTCAGGGCTGATCTCCTTCAGAATGGACTGGTTGGATCTCCTTGCAGTCCAAGGGACTCTCAAGAGTCTTCTCTAACACCACAGTTCAAAAGCATCAATTCTTCGGCGCTCAGCCTTCTTCACAGTCCAGCTCTCATATCCATACATGACCACTGGAAAAACCATAGCCTTGACTAGACAAACCTTTGTTGGCAAAGTAACGTGTCTGCTTTTGAATATTCTATCTAGGTTGGTCATAACTTTCCTTCCAAGGAGTAAGCGTCTTTAAATTTCATGGCTGCAGTCACCATCTGCACTGATTTTGGAGCCCCCCAAAATAAAGTCTGACACTGTTTCCACTGTTTCCCCATCTATTTCCCATGAAGTGATGGGACCAGATGCCATGATCTTCATTTTCTGAATGTTGAACTTTAAGCCAACTTTTTCACTCTCCACTTTCACTTTCATCAAGAGGCTTTTTAGTTCCTCTTCACTTTCTGCCATAAGGGTGGTGTCATCTGCATATCTGAGGTTATTGATGTTTCTCCCGGCAAAGTAAAAGGCACCCTACTGAAAGTACAATTTTAAATCTACCCAGTGAAATCTGAAGCGACTTTTCTTTTTCTAATTACTCCTTGCACTATAAAATATCAATGCTTTGGGAGGCATAAATTAGCAACAGTAAATAGGATACTAGAATTATAAAAACCAAATTATCAAAATTATCTAAGTCACAGCTCAATGAGAGTTAGCAGAAGACAGATACTTGAAATTGAATAGACCCAAGATTAGTATGACTGGATTAAACATTTTTATCAAGCTAATGATTTGAACAGCATTTAGAGCTCTGCCTAAATAAGTAATTATAGATATTGTTGCTGTTGTTCAGTCACTCAGTCGACTCTGTGACCTCTGGAGCAGGATGCCAGGCTTCCCTCTCCTTCACTGTCTCCTGGAGTTTGCTCCAACTCATGTCTTGAGTCAATAATGCCATCCAACCATCTCATCCTCTCTTGACCCCTTCTCCTCCTGCCCTCAATCTTTCCCAGCATCAAGGTCTTTTCCAGTGAGTCATTTCTTCCCATCAGGTGTCCAAAGTATTGGAGCTTCACCATCAGTCATTCCAATGAATATTCAGGGTTGATTTCCTTTAGGATTGATTGGTTTGATCTCCTTGCTGTCCAAGGGACTCTCAAGAGTCTTCTCCAGCACCACAGTTCAAAAACATCAGTTCTTCAGCACTCAGCCTTCTTTATGGTCCAACTCTCCCATCTGTACATAACTACTGGAAAAACCATAGCTTTGACTAGATGGGCCTTTATTGGCAAAGCAATGTCTCTGCTTTTTAATATGACATCTGGGTTTGTCATAGCTTTTCTTCCAATGAGCAAGTGTCTTTTAATTTTATGGCTGCAGTCACCATCCACAGTGATTTTGAAACCTACGAAAATAAAGCCAGTCACTGTTTTCCATTTTTCCACATCTATTTGCCATGAATTGATCGGACTAGATGCTGTGATCTTAGTTTTTGAATGCTGAGTTTTAAGCCAGCTTTTTCATTCTCCTCTTTCACCTTCATCAAGAGGCTGTTTAGTTGCTCTGATATATTGAGGTTAAATACATTCTGTAACCAAATTATATCATCTAGCAAAAGATGTATGTTCAATATTTCTTAGGCATTATTAGATTTACCTTGTTATAAGTAACCAGTTAAAAAAAAGTCTGACATTGATATGTAAATCATTCAGGAAACCAGCATTTGAAAGTTGTGCTGTAAGCAAGATGGAGAGGAAACTTCCTTTTGCTCCATGCCTTAATTTCTAAGATCTGGGCTTAGGTGAGTCTTTAGAGTTCTTTATGATGTTCTAAGAGGTTAGGGATTAAAGTTGAGCTCTACCAGTGGGAGACAGGTCATGAACCAGATGTCCCTGTGGCATACTCCTCATTGAAGATGAGTTTTCACCCTTATGTTACTCCATAAATTTATTTCCCTTTTGTTATCCTCTAGATTTGAATAACATCTTATTTGAATGTTCCAGTGTTTTCTCAGACGTGGTAACTTCTTTTAACGGGAGAGTTCAGCAGTTATACCTAGGCCTAAGTCATACTCAGCCCAACCATTCTTATGGGCGGAGAAGGCAATGGCACCCCACTCCAGTACTCTTGCCTGGAAATCCCATGGACGGAGGAGTCTGGTAGGCTACAGTCCATGGGTTCGCTAAGAGTCAGACATGACTGAGTGACTTCACTTTCTCTTTTCACTTTCATGCATTGGAGAAGGAAATGGCAACCCACTCCAGTGTTCTTGCCTGGAGAATCCCAGGGACAGGGGAGCCTGGTGGGCTGCCGTCTATGGGGTCACACAGAGTCGGACACGACTGAAGTGACTTAGCATAGCATAGCATAGCATTCTTATGGAGGTCCGTGTCGCATTAGTAACAGGAAATACTACAGCTCCCCCAGAGAAAATGCATATCTCAGGAGATAAGAATCAGTATCTCTTTCCACCTGTATGTTTTTCTTCTGTTGTCAGTCTTGGAGAGGTAGACCTAGTGCAAACCCTTGTCCCGTTACTTACTAGCTGTGCTGTACAAGTTAACCTTAGAATGCTGTATTTCCTTTGCTATAAAATAAGGATTAAATGTATTTAATGTATTAAATAATTCAATTAAAATGTATCTAATATGGTTTTTACGTAGGCAAATGAAAAATACATGTTGAGCATCTAGTGCAATGCCTGACATCTATTAGTAGTAGACACTCTGTGAATGAAAATTATTAAAATTATACTGTGCTTGTGTGTGTTCAGTCCCTCAGTCGTGTCTGACTCTTTGTGACCCCATGGACTGCAGCCTGCCAGGCTCCTCTGTCCATGGGATTTTCCAGGTAAGAGTACTGGAGTGGGTTGCCATTTCCTTCTCCAAAGAATCTTCCCAACCCAAGAATTGAAGCCATGTCTCCTGGTCTCCTGTATTGGCAGGCGGATTCTTTACCACTGAGCCATCCGGAAAGCCAAAATTACTAGGTACTGTGTATTATATTAGACTGGTGATTCTCAATTTTGTGTGAACTTTTAAAAACTATATCTCCAGCTCTTCAGAGATTTCCATCTAGGATATTGGTGTGGGACCAGGGAGTTTTTCTTTTTGGGGATTTTACAGAAGATCCCATCCTGTGATCTGAGATGAGATCCACTGACATAGATCAATGGTCAGCAAAATTTTTTGGTAAATGGCCAGATAGTAAATATTTTAGGCTTTACAGGCTATCTGGTCTCTGCCACAACTACTCAACTCTGTTATTATAGCATGCAAGCAGCTCTAAACAAAGTGTAAACTAATGACCATGACTGGATTCCAGTACAACTTTGTTTATAAAAGCAGACATAAAGAGATGCTGGTGGGCTGGATTTGGCCCCCACACTGTTGTTTGTCATACCTGTCTTCCCTGAAGAGAGATTTTATTTGCTGTAGCCAGGCAAGCTATTTAACAGCAGCTTTAAAAATCTTCCTTACGTGTAATGACCAATATTTGATGTTAAACACAATTAGACAGAGATCCTGCCTTTTCAAGGAATTAGTAATCCAGAATAACAACAGCACAGACATAATATTTGCAAAGAATCCTGTATGAGTAATTGTCATGCAAACAGATGACTCTACAAGACTAAATGGGAAACTAAGTTCAGAGGTGGGCAGATTTTCCTAATACTTTTGATTTGTAAATATCAGATAAAATCAAAGGAGCACAAGGGGTCATTCAGGAACCAATGTGAAGAGAACAATGCCCCTGATTAGAACTTCCTTCTCATCAGTAAGCTATATAAGGGAGCATCTTTTAAAAGGAGTCCCTTAAACAGAACTTCATGACTGTACATGGCTGAATTGCCTTCTCACAATGTCATTTCATCAAAATATATTATTTTCAAATTTATTCTCTGAGGTTAGGTGCTATGATACAGCTGTTGTTTAATGACACCTGTGACCGTACCCTTTATTTGACCTGGAAAAAAGAAAGTTTCCTTTTCTCAATAGGAACAGTAAATGTAGGAAAAAAAGAAAAAACTTCAGTGGATCAATTTGTGAGCTTGTGTGTACATGTATATATGGATATGTTTATATCAATAGTTGGTGATTTAGTAAGCTACCACCTCATGTGTGCTCAGTTGTGTCTGACTCTTTGCAACCCTATGGACTAGGGCCCACAAGGCTCCTCTGTTCATGGGATTCTCCAGGCAAGCATACTGGAGTGGGTTACTGTTTCGTCCTCCAGGGGAATCTTCCCAACCCAGGGACAGAACCCACACCTCCTGCACCTCCTGCATTGGCAGACAGATTCTTTTTTACGACTGAGCTGCCTGGGAAGCCCCTAACCTATTGCCTACAGCTGCAGAAATGATGTATAGTAGCTGTTGGACAGAGCAAGATTCTCTTATATTGCCTCATACCCCTGAAAGATAGATGTATATAGTGGATATTTATAATTCTTTGACTGCTCATCATCTTACCCTTCCCTTCTTATACTGTTAGGGAATTTTCCAATTGGGAATATTTGTGGGTGGCAGGATCTTTCTTCCCACTACAGGCAGAAAATCCAGATATTTGCCTTCGGCCCTCCACCCGCCACCTCCTCTCCCTATACCCCACAGCATCCTAGAGTAAGAGAAAGTGATCTAAACTTGGTAGGCTGGATGCTGTTACTTGGAACTTTGAGTCTAAACTGAGTTACACAGAAGTAAGTAGAATTCATCCCACTCACAACTTTCATACCCAGAGTCCGAAAAAACAGTGGCAATAATCCTGAGATGGGGTCCAGCCTCTACTGGTCAGGTCAACAGTACCCTTACCAGGCCATTTCTGGACTGACTTTAGCCCAAGTTCTGGCCATCTAGCTTCCTTCAGTTCCCTACCTTACTATTAAAAGTATAAGCCACTCAGGGTTCTTCCAGAAAATTCCCTCTCTGCTGATGTTAACCACCAAAATAGTTTAACATACAAGGGAAAAGGTACAGCAATCAAGGGTCCACAGAAATAAGCCGTTTTCCCATTTTTCATATAGTTGACATTTACTCACTTTAAAGGAATTACCATGTTTTTTCTTCCTTTGGGCCCTGATTTCATGATCCTAGTCAAACAATCTCAAAACTTAATATCTGTATCCATTTCACTTAAACTGAAGTGGAGATATCCTAAATTATATGTTTCCTTCTGTTACTCAGTTCATTGATATACTCAAATAATAAGCAGTCCTCTCAAGCTTTTGATGTGATTGTTTTCCTTATTCTGCCAAGAATGTTTAGTGTCTACATTAAAAACTAATATTGCACAGATTTCTCAAGGGAAAAGTCTCCATGTAAATATCTCTTAGCTAAAAATTATGAAAAATGCAAAGTGCTTTTTATTTTTTCTCAAATTCCTTTTGCTAACAGGCATTCTTTCTAATCAAGCATTTCATCTGGGGCAAAACCTTCTTTGCTAAAATTACATGGAAAAAGAATTATTTTAAAAATTTTGTGCAAAGGTATTTCCACTCTCATAATTGAAGTGTTAATTTGTGGATCTTTTCTGCAGAGATTTGTAACTTTGTTTCTGCAACATCTAACTGAGCATCAGATGTTCTCAAATGATGATATAAAAGTCACAGAACAAAATTAATTTGCATCGACTTTATCACAAGGAATCACAGCAAATATTTGATAACCTGTTATATATGCCTATCCCTGGAGAAGGAAATGGCAACCCATTCCAGTACTCTTGCCTGGAAAACTCCATGGATGGAGGAACCTGGTGGGCTACCATCCATGGGGTTGCAAAGAGTCAGACACGACTGAGCGACTTCATTTTCACTTTCTTATATATGCCTATAAACATCATTTTGCTTCTCAGATGAGATTGATATGCAGAATGGGTTTTTTGTATTTATATGTATTTAACACAAATGATCATGAAAGAGTATTTGTGTAAACATTGTGGATGGGGGTTCAGATCAGGATGATGCCTGGGATGGATTGTCTTGCTATGATGCTAACGTGTAAAATATTCTGTCACATACTCACACATAAACCCCAAACAAAACAAACCATCTATCAACTTTCTGACCTTATCAGCAATTCCACTTATAGATATTTACTCAAGAGAAATGAAAACATATCTCCACAAAGATTTACACATAAATGTTCGTAGCAGCTTCACTTATGATGACCTCACATGAGAAACAGCATTTTAGTGTCCATCAATAGAAGAAAATCTAAACAATGGTGTCACCATGCTGCTGCTGCTGCTGCTGCTGCTGCTAAGTCGCTTCAGTCGTGTCCGACTCTGTGCGACCCCATAGACAGCAGCCCACCAGGCTCTGCCGTCCCTGGGATTCTCCAGGCAAGAACACTGGAGTGGGTTGCCATTTCCTTCTCCATTGCGTGAAAGTGAAGTCGCTCAGTTGCGTCCGACTCGTAGTGACCCTATGGACTGCAGCTCACCAGGCTCCTCCATCCATGGGATTTTCCCATACAATATAGTAATACTCATCAAGAAAAAGGAACAAGCTAATTATACTTGCAATGACATGAATGAGTCTCAAAAACATCTTGCTGAATAAAAGAAGCCTTACATATAAGAAAGAGTTCAGTTCAGTTCAGTCACTCAGTTGTGTCCAACTCTTTGCCAGCCCATGAATCTCAGCACGCCAGGCCTCGATGTCCACCACCAACTCCCGGAGTTCACTCAGACTCACATCCATCGAGTCAGTGATGCCATCCAGCTATCTCATCCTCTGTCGTCCCCTTCTCCTTTTGCCCCCAATCCCTCCCAGCATCAGAGTCTTTTCCAGTGAGTCAACTCTTCGCACGAGGTGGCCAAAGTACTGGAGTTTCAGCTTTAGCATCATTCCTTCCAAAGAAATCCCAGGGCTGATCTCCTTCAGAATGGACTGGTTGGATCTCCTTGCAGTCCAATGGACTCTCAAGAGTCTTCTCCAACACCACAGTTCAAAAGCATCAATTCTTCGGCACTCAGCTTTCTTCACAGTCCAACTCTCACATCCGTACATGACCACTATATACTATATAATTTCATTTATATGAAACTCTGGAACAGGCAATCTTTGGTGGAAAAATATCAAAAATATGGTTGCCTCTGAGGGAGAAGGCAATGGCAACCCACTCCAGTACTCTTGTCTGGAAAGTCCCATGGACGGAGGAGCCTGGTGAGCTGCAGTCCGTGGGGTCTCGAAGAGTCGGACAGGACTGAGAGACTTCCCTTTCACTTTTCACTTTCATGCATTGGAGAAGAAAAAGGCAACCCACTCCAGTGTTCTTGCCTGGAGAATCCCAGGGACAGGGGAGCCTGGTGGGCTGCTGTCTATGGGGTTGCACAGAGTCAGACACGACTGAAGCAACTTAACAGCAGCAGCAGCAGCAGTAGCAGCAGCTGTGGGAGAGGGAGTAGAGACTGACTGAAAGGGACTTGAGGGAATTTTCTGGGGTCATCATGATGTGTATATATTGATAGGAATTTGCATTAAACAGGCAATTATACATTTGTTAAAATTCATCAAATGGAACATTTTCATTATATATAAATTTCAATTTAAAAAGTCCCATAGGCCGAGAGGAGTTACCCCTCGCCCAAGGTCAGGGGCAGCGGCCGAGAGGAGCTACCCTACGTCCAAGGATCAGTGGCTGCGCGGGTGCAGGAGGGCCGAGAGGAGCTACTCCACGTTCAAGGTCAGGAGAGGCAGCAGTGAGGAGATACCCCTTGTCCAAGGTAAGGAGCAGTGGCTGTGCTTTGCTGGAGCAGCCGTGAAGAGATACCCCACGTCCAAGGTAAGAGAAACCCAAGTAAGATGGTAGATGTTGTGAGAGGGCATCAGAGGGCAGACACACTGAAACCATAATCACAGAAAACTAGTCAATCTAATCACAGGGACCACAGCCTTGTCTAACTCAATGAAACTAAGCCATGCCATGTGGGGCCACCCAAGACAGGCGGGTCATGGTGGAGAGGTCTGACAAAATGTGGTCCATTGGAGAAGGGAATGGCAAACCACTTCAGTATTCTTGCCTTGAGAACCCCATGAACAGTATGAAAAGGCAAACAATAGGATACTGAAAGAGGAACTCCCCAGGTTGGTAGGTACCCAATATGCTACTGGAGATCAGTGGAGAAATAACTCCAGAAAGAATGAAGGGATGGAGACAAAGCAAAAAGAATACCCAGCTGTGGATGTGACTGGCAATAGAAGCAAGGTCCGATGCTGTAAAGAGCAATATTGCATAGGAACCTGGAATGTCAGGTCCATGAATCAAGGCAAATTGGAAGTGGTCAAACAGGAGATGGCAAGAGTGAACATCAACATTCTAGGAATCAGCGAACTGAAATGGACTGGAATGGGTGAATTTAACTCAGATGACCATTATATCTACTACTGTGGGCAGGAATCCCTTACAAGAAATGGAGTAGCCATTATGGTCAACAAAAGAGTCCAAAATGCAGTACTTGGATGCAATCTCAAAAATGACAGAATGATCTCTGTTCGTTTCCAAGGCAAACCATTCAATATCACAGTAATCCAAGTCTATGCCCCAACCAGTAACTCTGAAGAAGCTGAAGTTGAATGGTTCTATGAAGACCGACAAGACCTTTTAAAACTAACACCCCAAAAAGATGTCCTTTTCTCTATAGGGGATTGGAATGCAAAAGTAGGAAGTCAAGAAACACCTGAAGTAACAGGCAAATTTGGCCTTGGAATACGGAATGAAGCAGGGCAAGGCTAATAGAGTTTTGCCAAGAGAACACACTGGTCATAGCAAACACCCTCTTCCAACAACGCAAGAGAAGACTCTACACATGGACATCACCAGATAGTCAATACTGAAATCAGACTGATTATATTCTTTGCAGCCAAAGTTGGAGGAGCTCTATACAGTCAGCAAAAACAAGACCGGGAGCTAATGGTGGCTCAGATCATGAACTCCTTATTGCCAAATTCAGACTTAAATTGAAGAAAGTAGGGAAAACCACTAGACCATTCAGGTATGACCTAAATCAAATCCCTTATGATTATACATTGGAAGTGAGAAATAGATTTAAGGGACTAGATCTGATAGATCGAGTGCCTGATAAATTATGGACATTCGTGACATTGTACAGGAGAAAAGGATCAAGACCATCCCCACAGAAAAAAAAAAATGCAAAAAAGCAAAATGGCTGTCTGGGCAGGCCTTACTAATAGCTGTGAAAAGAAGAGAAGCAAAAAGCAAAGGAGAAAAGGAAAGATATAAGCATCTGAATATAGAGTTCCAGAATATAGCAAGGAGAGACAAGAAAGCCTTCCTCAGCGATCAGTGCAAAGAAATAGAGGAAAACAACAGAATGGGAAAGACTAGAGATCTCGTCAAGAAAATCAGAGATACCAAGGGAACATTTCATGCAAAGATAGGCTCAATAAAGGACAGAAATGGTATGGACTTAACAGAAACAGAAGATATTAAGAATAGGTGGCAAGAATACACAGAAGAACTGTACAAAAAAGATCTTCACGACCAAGATAATCACGATGATGTGATCACTCACCTAAGAGCCAGACATCCTGGAATGTGAAGTCAAGTGGACCTTAGAAAGCATCACTACAAACAAAGCTAGTGGAGGTGATGGAATTCCAGTTGAGCTATTTCAACTCCTGGAAGATGATACTGTAGAGTGCTGCACTCAATATGCCAGCAAATCTGGAAAACTCAGCAGTGGCCACAGGAGTGGAAAAAGTCAGTGCTGCAATTCATGGGGTCACAAAGAGTCGGACATGACTGAGCGACTGAACTGAACTGAACTGAACTGATAGATAAATATTGAACTCTGGTTGATGTGCATGCTTTTAGGGGTGAAATGTACTAATATCTGCAGCTTACTTTGAAATGCATCAAAAATAAAATACCTTGTTAGATGGATAGAAGACTAGACAAATAAATAGAAATGGGAAAAAGCAAATATAGTGAAAAGCCAGTTATAGAATGTTGGCGGTGGGTATATGGATGCTCACAGTGTAACTCTTTATGTTTAAAGTTTTTCATCATGAAGTGATGATGAGGAAATTATGTTCTTCAAAGCTTAGTTTTAGGCCCCCCTTTTTTCTTTATTCTGTTCTCTCTTCCTGTTTAATCTTACCTACTCCTGTGACTTAAATACCAACTGATGATGCCCTCATCCTTGTATCATTATCCTAGATCTATCTGCTGAGCTTCTGATCCATATATTTCTTACCTGACACCTCACTTAGATGTCTGGTTGCTGCTGCTGCTAAGTCACTTTACTCGTGTCCAACTCTGTGTGACCCCATAGATGGCAGCCCACCAGGCTCCCCCATCCCTGGGATTCTCCAGGCAAGAACACTGGAGTGGGTTGCCTTTTTCCTCTCCAATGCATGAAACTGAAAAGTGAAAGTGAAGTCACTCAGTCGTGTTGGACTCTTAGTGACCCCATGGACTGCAGCCTACCAGGCTCCTCCATCCATGGGATTTTCCAGGCAAGAGTACTGGAGTAGGGTGCCATTGCCTTCTCTGTAGACATCTCAAATTCAGCATTTCAAAATAGACTTACATTTATCTTCTTCTTGATCTAAACCTGCACTTTTAGTGTTTCTCACCTCAGTAAATTGAGTGCTGCACTTTCACAGCATCATCTTTTAGGATTTGAAATAGCTCAACTGGAATTCCATCACCTCCATTAGCTTTGTTTGTAGTGATGTTTCCTAAGGTCCACTTGACTTTGCAATCCAGGATGTCTGGCTCTAGGTGAGTAATCACACCATCATGATTATCTGGGTCATGAAGATCTTTTTTGTATAGTTCTGTGTATTCTTGCCACCTTTTCTTAATTATCTTCTGCTTCTGTTAGATCCATACCATTTCTGTCCTTTATTGTGCCCATCTTTGCATGAAATGTTCCCTTGGTATCTCTAATTTCCTTGAAGAGATCTCTAGTCTTTCCAATCCTATTGTTTTCCTCTATTTCTTTGCATTGATCACTGAGGAAGGCTTTCTTATCTCTCCTTGTTATTTTTTGGAACTCTGCATTCAAATGGGTGTATCTTTACTTTTCTCCTTCATGTTTCACTTCTCTTCTTTTCATAGCTATTTATAAGACCTCCTCAGACAACCATTTTGCCTTTTTGCATTTCTTTTTCTTGGGGATAGTCTTGATCCCTACCTTCTGTACAATGTCACAAACCTCTGTCCATAGGTTGTCCACTGGAATGGGTTGCCATTTCCTTCTTCAGGCACTCTATCAGATCTAATCCCTTGAATCTATTTCTCACTTCCACTGTATAAATGTAAGGGATTTGATTTAGGTCATACCATTTTAGTTCAATGATTCCTAAAATGTCGATGTTCACTCTTGCCATCTCCTGTTTGACCACTTCTAGTTTGCCTTGATTCGTGGATGTAACATTCCAGGTTCCTGTGCAATATTGCTCTTTACAGCATTGAACTTTACTTCCCTCACCAGTCACATCCACAACTGGGTGTTGTTTTGGCTTTGGCTCCATCTCTTCATTCTTTCTGGAGTTATTTCTCCACTGATCTCCAGTAGCATATTGGGCACCTACTGACCTGAGGAGTTCATCTTTCAGTGTCCTATTTTTTGCCTTTTCATACTGTTCATGGGGTTCTCAAGGCAAGAATACTGAAGTGCTGTGCCATTCTCTTCTCCAGTGAACCATATTTTGTCAGAACTCTCCACCTGCCTGGCTCATAGTTTCATAGTGGCCACAGGACTGGAAAAGTTCAGTTTTCACTACAATCCCAAAGAAAGGCAATGCCAAAGAATGCTTAAACCCCATAGTTTAAGCTGCTCTGGGTTGTTGGACATTTATATTGAAGAATGCTCCTCTAAATTACAAAGTGCAATTAACCATGGAACTAGAGTTTTATTTTTGTTAAAACTTGAACCAAAAGTAGACTGTCACATTACCGACACTGGAGGCCTAGGAGGGCGGCTGCCTGGGGCCCATGGCTTCTATATTTTAAAAGAATATATAAAGACAAATTTAATTTAGAGATTTTTGTTTAATATCTATAAAAACTACACTCCCATGTAGGGACCAGGAGACCTCCAGCCATATTGATTTTTAAGTTATAGCGGAATTTTGATGAAAACGTGAGCTGCAGTAATTTTGTGTTGCAGGATGGAGCAGTAGAGGGGTACTGGGGAAATGGACATATTTTCAATAGTTTCCCATATTTTTCTACATTTGCTTCTTTTTGTCCCCCTTCTCTACAAGGATGGTGTTTCAAAAAATTAATGCACATTTAATTCTCCAAGCCAAGCTTCAATAGTACGTGAACCATGAGCTTCCAGATGTTCAAGCTGGATTTCGAAAAAACAGAGGAGCCAGAGATGAAATTGCCAATCTCCATTGGATCATCAAAAAAGCAAGAGTTCCAGAAAAATATCTACTTCTGCTTTATTGACTATGCCAAAGCCTTTGACTGTGTGGATCACAACAAACTGTGGAAAATCTTCAAGAGATGGGAATACCAGACCACCTGACATGCCTCCTGAGACATCTGTATGCAGGTCAAGAAGCAACAGTTAGAACTGGACATGGAACAACAGACTGGTTCCAAATCGGGAAAGGAGTATATCAAGGCTGTATGTTGTCACCCTGCTTATTTAACTTATATGCAGGGTTCATCATGCGAAATGCCAGGCTGGATGAAGCACAAGATGGAATCAGTATTGCCAGGAGAAATATCAGTAACCTCAGATATGCTGATGACACCACCCTTATGGCAGAAAGCAAAGAAGAACTAAAGAGCCTCTTGATGAAAGTGAAAGAGAAGAGTGAAAAAGCTGGCTTAAAACTCAACATTCAGAAAACTAAGATCATGGCATCCAGTTCCATCACTTCATGGCAAATAGATGCAGAAACATTGGAAACAGTGACAGACTTTGTTTTTGGGGGCTCCAGAATCCCTGAAGATGGTGATTGCAGCCATGAAACTAAAAGACACTTACTCCTTGGAAGGAAAGTTATGACCAACCTAGGCAGCATATTCAAAAGCAGAGACGTTACTTTGCCAACAAAGGTCCATCTAGTCAAAGCTATGGTTTTTCCAGTAGTCATGTATGGATGTGAGAGTTGGACAATAAAGAAAGCTGAGTGCCAAAGAATTAATGCTTTTGAACTGTGGTGTTGGAGAATTGAGAGTCCCTTGGACTGCAAAGAGATCCAATCAGTCCTTCCTAAAGGAAATCAGTCCTGAATGTTCATTGGAAGCAGTGATGCTGAAGCTGAAACTCCAATCCTTTGGCCACCTTATGAGAAGAACCAACTTGTTGGAAAAGACCCTGATGCTGGGAAAGGTTGAAGGCAGGAGGAGAAGGGGACAACAGAGGGTGAGATGGTTGGATAGCGTCCCCAACATGATGGACATGAGTTTGAGTAAGCTCCAGGAGTTGGTGATGAACAGGAAAGCCTGGCATGCTGCAGTCCATGGGGTCACAAGAGTTGGACAAGACTGAGCAACTGAACTGAAGTGAACCTCAGTAAATTATGCCACCATCCAGTCATGGCCATGCCATAAATCTAGACACTCAGGTCTTGCTTACATCAAGATAATCACTAAATGGTGACAATGCTTATTCCTAAATTTGTCCTAGAATGCATTGAATTCTCTCTGCTCATCACTGACACCAAAGAGGCTCCAGCTGCCTTATTGTATCTTGGCTATTTAGTCTCGTAACTGGTCTCTCCTCTTCTGTCTTTGAAGAATCACACCAATTCTTTCAAGACATAAACTGATCATGTGACTTCCTGGCATGAAACTCTTCAATGGCTTCTTATCACACTTAAAATGAATTTGAAATCCATGGCATATGCTACAGGCTGAATTGTGTCCCCTCCCCAAATTCATATGTTGAAGCTCTAACCTCCCATGGATTGTATTGGTAGTAGCATCTTTAAGGAGGTAATTGAGATGAAGGGTGGAGCCTTGATCTGATAGGGCTTCCCTGGCAGCTCACATAGTAAAGAGTTTGCCTGCAATGCAGGAGACTTGAGTTCAATCCCTGGGTAGGAGGATCCCCTGGAGAAGAAAATGGCAAGTATTCTTGCCTGGAAAATCCAATGGATGGAGGAGCCTGGTGGGCTATACCCCATGGCATTGCAAAGAGTCAGGCATGACTGAGTGACTAACACACACCTGGTCTGATTGCACCAAAGCTCTTTATAAAAAGAGGAAAGGCTACCAGAGCTCTCTCCCCACCACATGAGGCCACAGCCAGAAGGCCACTGTCTGCAAGCCAGTAGAAGAACTCACACCAGATCCTGCCCATGCTAGCTAGCACCTTGATCTTGGACTTTCACCCTGAATAACTGTGAGACAATAAATTTCTGTTGCTTAGGCCACCCAGTCTTTTGTAGCAGCCAGAGCTGACTAATAGAGCATAGAAGACCATGTATGATCTGGCCCCAGTGTATTTCTCCAGCTTGTGTCTCACTCTCTCCCCCTTGGATCTCTACTACAAGTTCTCTGCTTGATTTCATCTTCAAAACATGACACGCTCCCTCTTGTCTCAGGGACTTCATACATGCTCTCCCTTCTGCCTGGAAGTTCTTCCCTTCCCTCTTCACCTGGCTAATTCTTATTTATCTTTTAGTCTCTAATGTTTCTTGTTCAGAATGGCCTACCCTGACTTCTCAGTCTAAACTGAGGGCCTCTCTCATAATACCCTCTATTTTTTCTTCATAAGAAAGTTTGTAATTATATAGCTTGTTTTGTTTGCTAAGTCACTTCAGTGGTGTTCAACTCTTTTTGACCCTGTGGACCATAGCCCACCAGGCTCCTCTGTCCATGGGATTCTCTAGGCAAGAATACTGGAGTGGGTTGCCATACCCTCTTAAAGGGGATTTTCCTGACCCAGGGATTGGACCCATATCTGTTACAACTCCTGCATCAGCAGATGGGTTCTTTACCACTAGCGCCAACTGGGAAGCCCAATTATATAGTTTACTGTGTTATAATCAATAACCTCAGATATGCAGGTGACACCACCCTTATGGCAGAAAGTGAAGAACTAAAGAGTCTCTTGATGAAAGCGAAAGAGCAGAGTGAAAAGTTGGCTTTAAGCTGAATATTCAGAAAATATTGGCATCCGGTCCCATCACTTCATGGCAAATAGATGGGGAAACAGTGGAAATAGTGCCTGACTTTATTTTTCTGGGCTCCAAAATCACTGCGGATGGTGATTGCAGCCATGAAATTAAAAGACACTTCTTGGAAAGAAAGTTATAACCAACCAACAGCATATTGAAAAGCAGAGACATTACTTTGTCCACAAAGGTCCATCTAGTCAAGGCTATGGTTTTTCCAGTAGTCATGTATGGATGTGAGAGTTGGACTATAAAGAAAGCTGAGTGCAAAAGAATTGATGCTTTTGAACTGTGGTGTTGGAGAAGACTCTTGAGAGTCCCTTGGACTGCAAGGAGATCCAACTAGTCCATTCTAAAGGAGATCAGTCCTGGGTGTTCATTGGGAGGACTGATGCTAAAGCTGAAACTCCAGTACTTTGGCCACCTGATGTGAAGAGCTGACTCATTTGAAAAGACCCTGATGCTGGGAAAACTGAGGGCAGGAGGAGAAGGGGATGACAGAGGATGAGATGGTTGGATGGCATCACTGACTCAACGGACATGGGTTTGGGTGAACTCCAGGAGTTGGTGATGGACAGGAAGGCCTGACATGCTGCAGTTCATGGGGTCACAGAGTTGGACACAACTGAGCCCCTGAACTGAACTGAATAGGTTGATATTTCTCCTCCCCTAGAATTTAAGTTTCATACATATAGGAACTGTGTATTATCCATTGTTGTATCATTAGGGGCTAAAAATGTCTCAAAGATATCAGGTCTTCAGGAAATATTTGTTGAATGAAAAAACAATTGATGATTGCAGACACATATTCCTTAAAATATGTTCTTTATACATGGTGAATATTAAAAAGCAGGTTATAAAACCATGTATTGATACAATATGATCCTTTTGAATAACATAAACAAAGAAAAATAATATCAGTGACTTAGACCCTCCTGTTGAAAGCAACAAAAAATGTTGGTTGAAATATTTTCTTAAAAATTATCTTGTAGGGATGTCCGTGGTGGTATAGTGGATAAGAATTTGCCTGCCAGTGCAGGGAGGGGACATGGGTTCAATACAGAAGACTCCATGTGCGATGGGCAACTAAAGCCTGCAACTACTCTAGAGCCTGTGAGCTGCAACCACCTGACAAGAGGAGTCACCATGAGAAGCCTGTGCTTTGTAATGAAGAGTAGCCTCTACTCTTCACGAGTACAGAAAGCCCACACATAGCAATGAAGACCCAGCATAACCAAAAATAAATAATTTCTTAAAAGATCTTAAATATATATATATAATATATATATAAACCAAAAATAAATAATTTCTTAAAAGATCTTAAATATATATATAATATAATATATATATAATATAATATATATAATATTTTTTATATATATAATATATATAATATAATATATATAGAGAGAAGCTGGCAAGGAAGTTAGGAATATTCAGACCAAGTTCTGAATAAAGTCAGGCGCTCTCAGTTTTACAAGGAGCTCTGAGTTTTCTCCTTGAGAACATTTGCTGAATTTGCCTCTCTTGGTAAATTCAGTTTTTGTGACCGAGAAGGACTAGGGGCACAAAAAACAGAGGAACATTCAAGATGTAAACTATAAAATCAGAGTTTTCCCTCCTAAAGCCAGGATCCAGAGGGCTCTACCCCCAATATTAGGATGAAATATAATATGAACCTGCCCCCACCCCACAATCCTATTTTCAAAGAGAGACAACCGTAGACCACAGTTAGGATCAGCCAATCAGACAAATGTTTACTTTGTTCCTTGTTAAGTGTTGTACTCTGTGACATGCCAAATGTATATCAAGAACAGTCTTTTCCAGACTTCCCTGGTGGTCCAGTGGCTATGAATCTGCCTACCATTGCAGGGGGCATGGGTTTGACCCCTGGTCCAGGAAGATTCCAAATGCCCCTGGGCAACTAGAGCCCATGCTTCACAACAAGAGAAGCTACCTCTATGAGAAGCCAGCACACTGCAACTAGAGGAAGCCCATGTGCAGCTACCAAGACCCAGTGCAGCCAAAAATCAATCAACTAATTTATTAATCTGGAAATTTATTTAAAAAACCCCAGTCTTTGTCCTCAAGGAGATGACAGTCTCATTGTGTACATAAGAACAACAGGTTCGATCCCTGTTCCAGGAAGATCCCACATGCTCTGGCACAACTAAACACATTGGCCACAACTATTGAGCCCACATTCTAGAGCCTGCGTGTTCAAAACCACTGAAGCCCCCATGCCCTAGAGCCTGTGTTCTGCAATGAAGCCCAGGCTTTGCAACAAGAGAAGCCACTGCAATGAGAAGCCTGCGCATCACAGCTAGAGAGTAACCCCTGATCGCCTCAACTAGAGAAAAGCCCAAGCAGCAAGGAAGACCCTGCACAACCAAAAATAAATAAAACTGCGTTAAAAAAAAGATTGTGGCACAAACTCTAGGTGCCTAGATGTCAAAACTATCAGAAAAGAGAAATATTGTTGAGAGCTGGCATAGTTAGAGAAGGCTTTAAAACTGACCAGAAACCTTGAGAATGGTTTTAATTTAGACTGGTGGAGGCGAAGGATAGTGCCTCTCAATGGTTTAAAGATTATGAAGGAGGGAATAACCTCCAAGGAGAACAATGCCGCTGAACAGAGAGTTACACAGGGTAAGGAGAGGGGGCCTGATGATAACAGGCCTTCAAAGGCAGGAAGGGGGTTTAGACAGGATAAATTTGGTATACAGAGTGAGAGTGTTCAGGGATGCCAGCCAGGTGACTACTGTGGCAATCCAGATCTGAGATGCTGAGGGATCCAGCTGGGGTGAGGCAGGTGTGAATGGCAGGAGGAAGTGATATTTGAAAGGAAATATTATTAGGCCTTCATTATCAAGAGGAGGGGAATAAAGGATGGGTTCAAACATAACTCTCAGGGGGGTCTCCTCTGTTCACTGATGTTTATGCTTACCCAGTGTTTACACCCTCCTTTCTTTGAACAGGCTTCCATCAACTGCGTGTAAAACTATGCAGAGTAAAATAAGATCAAACATTTTTGATAAACTCTTTTGGGGCCAGTTTAGAGTTGTTTATCTCAATGGGAAAAGAATCTTGAGAATCAAGAATCGTTCTTATTTTCAGTCTGCTTTCTTTGAACATTGAATATGTGGGTTTTTCCGCCCTTTCCTTTCTTTGTTTCTTTCATTCTTTTTGATATTTAGGTATCATTAGTCTGTATTTCCTTAGTCTACAACAGAATTACATCTGCTTTTGTCAGTTACATGTTTACCTGAAAACTTCTTAAGTTTCATTCAGTTCAGTCGATCAGTCATGTCCGACTCTTTGCGACCCCATGCACTGCAGTATGCCAGGCCTCCCTGTCCATCACCAACTGCCAGAGTCTACTACCCAAACCCATATCCATTGAGTCGGTGATGCCATCCAACCATCTCATCCTCTGTCATCCCCTTCTCCTGCCCTCAATCTTTCCCAACATCAGGGTCTTTTCAAATGAGTCAGCTCTTTGCATCAGGTGGCCAAAGTATTGGAGTTTCAGCTTCAACATCAGTCCTTCCAATGAACGCCCAGGACTGATCTCCTTTAGGATGGACTGGTTGGATCTCCTTGCAGTCCAAGGGACTCTCAAGAGTCTTCTCCAACACCACAGTTCAAAAGCATCAATTCTTCAGCGCTCAGCTTTCTTTATAGTCTAACTCTCACATCCATACATGACCACTGGAAAAACCGAAGCCTTGACTAGACGGACCTTTGTTGACTGAGTTTCATTATATTCCTCCAAATGCTGTTTGGTTTTTCTACAAACACTAATAAAAAATAACCTGAAGTTAATACTTCAGCTTTCATTCAGAAAGATCCTAACATTCTTTACAATGTGTACTGATCTTATTATTTTATGTAGACACACTGCATTTCCTTAATGCCTTTCATCTTAGGATCATAAAGTACAGAGCAAACATTAATTAATTTTAAAAACAACCTTGTGAACTATAACTTTCATGTGTATATAGTAGATGAATCACCTGAAGGATCAGCAAAACACAGGCTTTGGGAGGAAGATTAGGCTTGGCACAGCTTACTATGTAAACAGCCCAGTCAAACAGTTTAGAGCAAGAAAGGCAGTATCATTTTTTAATTTAACTATAACCACCAATGGAGTTTCAGTGACAGAATAATTATGCAAATAGCAACTTGTCTAGGTTTCTATAAGTAGCACTTCATGTTTTGAAACAAACAGTGCCAAAAAAAAAAAAAGGAGTTATTTTTTAGTTAGAGTCTGTTAATATCTACACCCTCAGACCTATCTATGGTCATTCCCGAAACAAGTGTTTCAGCAACAAAGCAATCCTACTCATTAACTGAAGCTCCGATTTAGTATCAAGGCAGAAAAAGTGTACCACCAGCTGACTCATCAACACTTTGCCTCCCACTGAGGTTTCCCTGGAGGGTCTCTCCTTCAGGTTCTTAGCAGGCCAAGGCCTGTTTTGCTGATGAGGATGAAATCTTTATTATTGTTATGTAGGCTGCATATAATGGAAAAGATTGAAAAGAAAATGGACTCTTGCCTTCCTAAGTTGACTCACTGAACAAACAAAGATAGATATTAACAAATGCTTTCCTTTATTGGAAACTGAAAAGTGTTAGTCACTCAGTGGTGTCTGACTCCTTGCAATCTCTTGCACTGTAGTTTGCCAGGCTCCTCTCTTCATGGAATTTTTCAGGCAAGAATACTGGACTGGGTTGCCTTTCCCTTCTCCAGGCAATCTTCCCCAGGGATCAAACCCAGGTCTCTCACATTGCAGGCAGAGTCTTTATTGGCTAATCCACCAGGGAAACCCTTTATTAGAAGCCTTCCTTTATTGGAAACCCACCTTTATTCTAGCTGTTTTAGTAAAGAAAATTCCTGTACAAACAGAGGTAGATTGAATACTATAATCGAGACCCTAAATACTCATCACTTAACTAGCAAGTATCATGTGCTTTGTTTTACAAACTATAGTCAAAGGATCTACTAAAGCTCAATTCAAAAGACATATGTCACTAAAGTTAGAGGGAGAAAGAAAATGGCAGTTCTAATTTGGGGGGAGGGTGTGAAAAGAAACCCTTAAGAATTGTTGAAGTTTAATACCAAAGCTAAGGCAAGGGAGTTAGTCAAGTCCACCTTGCATTTGCTCCATTTGAAAGAACCCTAGGACTTCCCTGGTGGTCCACTGGTTGGGAATCCACCCGCCAATGCAGGGGACGTGGGTTCAATCCTCTCTCCAGGAAGATTCCACATGCCATGGGGCAACTAAGCCCATGTGCCACAACTACTGAAGCCCAAGTGCCTAGAGCTGGAGCTCTGCACCAAGAGAAGCCACTGCAACAAGATGCCTGTGCACCATAATGAAGAGTAGACCCAGATCCCTGCAAAAAGAAAGCCTGTGCCCGGCATTGAAGACCCAGCACAGCCAAAAATAAATTAAAAATTTGAAAAGAACCCTAGATATCTTAATATGACAAAATGAATAAATATGTCATTTGCCCAGCAATACAATCATTTAAAATAGCCATAATTGCATAATAAAGACTATTTTAAACTTCCTATGGATATAATGCTAGGTTAGATCAGAAGCCATGCAAAATCACCATTAGTGCATTCTCTAAGTCCATTATAAGCTCATGTCTAAGTCCATTATAAGCTCATGTCATTCAAGCACAATGCATTAACTTGAATTTCATTGGCTCAGTCATCCTTACCTTTTATAGCAAATTGATTGTCAAGGTGCCAAAAGAGCAAGTGCAAATTTGTTTGGCATATTTTTATTTAGGACAAGTGATCCTTTTGTGTTCAGCTTTTATTTATAGTACTTAGATATTTTATAAGAGAAAATTGTTTTACTTAACCTTTTATCAATTACTTAATTAACATTTTAATCAAAGTATTTGCTACATGCACATATTTTAAAAAAAAATCAAATAGCACCTAATAAGTTATAAAAACAAACAGGAGTTTCTTGCCCCACTCCTTCAAATTATCTCTCAGTGACTGCCTCTGAAACAATTACTTTTTAAAAAAAATCCATATTAACTGTTTCTTTGTGTATAAACATATCTCCATATTCCTAGATACCTCTGTCTTTTTTCAGTCTGTATTGACTGTTCTCTGGGCCTGCTTCTTATATGTTGCACTGTAGTGTTTCCCAGATTGCATGTCTTTCTCTGTCTTTATCTATATCTCTCTTTTGTTGTAGTACATCTTTAGTAAAATCCAGAGAAGGATGGACAGAAAATAACATATCTGGGTCCTTGAATCAATGAAAATATCCTTAGTCTATGTTATGGCCTTGAATGGTACTTTTTCCTCACAATTCTGAAAGCATTGTTTCATTATCTTCTAGCATTCTTATTGATGACAGAATTCTGAAGCCATTCTCTCTTGCTTCTATGCATACCACCTGTTTTTCCTCTCTGGAAGATTTCAAAATCTTCATCTCCGGTGTTATAAAACTTCACAATGACAAACTTTTGTGTGAGTGTTTCTTTAGCCACTGCTTAAGGTATCTGGGCTTTTTCAATTTGTAGCCTCCTGTCATTTGGGTCTGGGGAATTTTCTAGTATTATTTCATTGATAATTTACTCATCTGTATTTTCTCTTTTTGCAAAAATTCTACAACTTGGTTTTCAGCCTTACTGGATTGATCATCTATATCTCTTTTATTTTCTCTTTCTCTGTTTTCCGGGGGATTCATTAACCTTCTCTTCCAACACTTCAAATCACATTATTATTTTGGCTATTACATTTTTAATTTCTAGATAGCTTTTACATTTTCTGTTTAATTTTTTTACAGAAGTCTTTTTTTTTTAATCGACTGTCACATAATCTCTTACTTCCTTGAAAGTTTTAGAGTTTTAAAAAGAATTTTCTTCTTCTTACATTATCTCTGTCTTCTCTGGGCCCCTTTTTTCTGTTTACTTAGGATGATTAGGCGGAAGCCAGCTGTTTCACTGGAGAGTTACAAAATGTATTTTTTTCTGGAGCTATTCAGTTTCTGCTTTGCACAATCAGTAACTGCTACTTCATCTGATCTTGGTTTAAAAAAAACTGTTGACATTTTTAATCTGCTGTTGTTTCTTCTCCAATTCTCTTAATTTTAAAGAGGTTCTTAGGCAGGCAAGGAGAAGAATTTATATGATCAGCCTGTCACTTTCAGCTAGAATCTACTGGAGAAACGTAAAAGCCCTCAAAAATACAATTTTTGGATTACTCTTGGTGGTGATTGTTAATGGAGGCAGCAAGATTTATAGAAGTAGTCTTAAAATCTCATTTTTCAGCTTTCTCTGTGAACCCCTTAGCTCGGCTGGGCAGAGCACGGTAAAATAATGCCAAGGTCATGAGTTTGATTTCCGTGAAGGTCAGTTAAACTTACCTAATTTCACGGGCTGTCTTCTCCCTCATCTCAGAGAAAATTAAGAATATTGTTTTGAGTAGCTATAAAATAGGCAGGGAATAACACAGCTTTCATTTTACTGCTGTTATTAATATTCTGTGTCCTATGCAGCTGCAGGAACTTAAAAAGAACAAAAACCACTGGAAAATTGAAGGGAAATGTTAAGAAAAAGAGTACAGGGCTATTGCTGAAACCATTTGGTGTCATTTCAGGGGCTTTGTAGGGCTCTGGTACCACAGTCCTTTATGTTTCAGTGCAGAAAATAATTCAGTGAGAGGCAGTGTGATAGATAGGAAGTGATTTATTAGAATAGGATGCTTGTGAGAATTACAAGCAGGCAGGCAAGGGGGTGCCACACCCTGAGAACTTACTTGGCTATAGTTTTATAATCATAGGAAAAGGGGGAAATCATGGGAAGGGGGAAAATAACTTCTTTGTATTTCTTGAGTAGAGCTCATGCTTTCATCATCAGTTCCTCCACCAGGTCGACAGGTGAGTTTTCTTGTCCTTACTTGGTCAAGCTAGGTCCGCAAATTATTGTTTTTGGTGTGTGCAGAAAGCATGTCCTAGGGATCATTAACTTACTGAGCTCACTGGGCAAGATGTTGTTTTATTGTTTGGGGACATGTCTCATGCTTCTGCTGCATGGGTTTTATTGCTAAGCAAGCCTGCTTGGTTTTGTGGTTAAGTAGACCTGCTCTCTTGAGTAATCGTTAACTTACAGGGGTCTCCCATATTTTTCTACTTACAATCCCCTACTGGGATTAACTATTTAATCACCGACTTTGTCCCTTTCCTCTGTCCCTGTCATTACTACAAAGCAATTTACTTTTGCTGGAAGAAAATAAAATATGCCTTAGATTGTCTCCTAGAAGCAGACTCTTACTTAGTGATTGATGGAGAAAGGTTTTTTGAGAAGTACTTTCAGGGACAGCACCTTTAAGGAATGAAAGCAATGGGAAAAGCTGATCTTTGATCCAGTCACAAGAGAGGCCTCCACAAGAAGTTTTGGAGCTGGGAGTCCCTTCACACATGTTCCACCTTGAGACAAGAGGCCAGTCATTTATAACCTCACATTGACCAGTTATCGGGTGAGAACTATCTTTGGGAAAGAAGCATAAACTTTTGAAAGAATGGCTTTCATTAGCTGATGGAAATTTCCAGAGTGTTTTGAATCAAATTTGGGCCACCAGTGAGCTGGAGTAGCAGACCATAATATTGACTATACTTTATAGAGTACTGTCCCTTTGAAAGTCCAAGATCTGAGATGTTGGTTCTTCTTTTTATTTCTCCTAGATTCTTATGGGGAGAAGAAAATGAGTGGTTAAATGGCAGAAGTATAACTATATTTGGAGTGAGAAGGAGCAAAAGATCTGTTCAGTCCATAAACCAGACAATTATGCTCCAAGAAACGAAATGAATGGAGTAAACTCTCCAAGGGTTTGAGTATTTTTATTCCATATTATTGCTTGCACTTGTGCATTTTGAATATATTTGCTTTGGTTAGCAATCGTTCTTAGGTTTTAAAAATGAAGCCAAAGTTGTTATTTTTAGGTTTATGCTGTTAAATTTGGGGTAAGTTCAAAGATAATACCTCCAGGAGGAAGAAAACACTCAGGGTGTATTTCAACTTTGGTTAACAGAGCACAGAAAAGTAATGGTCAAAAATTCTCACTAATTTTTCACTCTTTATTTATGGAGAAAGAGTAAACTAGTAACTCATTACTGAAATAGATGTCTTTGAGCATATATATATATATATATATATATATACACACATATTTTTAAATTAGTATATTATTTTAATATTTATGGCAGGAATCTATAATATTGCCTATACTGCATGCTCTAAAATTGTATTTTGTTGTTGTCAGTAAAAATATTTTTAATGCTTTAGAAAAAATGATTGAGGATAACAGGGTATCAGTTAGAGTAGTCCCATTTCCATTTCCTTAACTAAGGTTTTCCTTAATAAAGTTTCCATTTCCTTAACTAAGATTTTCCTTAAGGTTTTCCTTCCATTTCCTTAACTAAGGTTTATGTATGCTATTTTATCTCTAATAATTACATTTTACTTCTTGGAAAAGAGAAATTTAATGACATCTTTTGATTCATTTTGTCGTTTTTTAAAAATCAGAAGTTCAGTATTTTCTAGGCCAAGGTATATCAAAATTATTCAAAACATAGCTAAATAAAACAATGGCTTGAAACTTTACTTATTTTCCTTCAAACTTAAAGTCTGTGGAAAACCAAAGATAAAGAAAGAAAGCAGAACTTCACAACCTACAAGTCTATTTCTCATTGCCGGGAAACTGAAGAACATTAATCAACTAACCCAAAACTGTAAAAGAGGGAGGGAGCAAATTTTTGTTAAGCAGTGACTTAATGGGTTCAGCATGACAAGATGCACTGTGAAGACGAGTGGTAGCTGAGTCATGTGTAGGGAACAACTAAGCTTCGACAGACATCTGAATTTAGCATCCCGTGGTAATTGAGAACAAAGTAAGTTGGTTTGTCTGTGTTGCAATAAAGGCTGGGAAGATGGTGTCAGCATCATCTCAGAGAATCTTCAGAAAACTCTGGAGGTTAGGCTCATACAATTCAAAAGCTACTTTACATAGACAGTAAAATACGTCTTCTTCCTTCTTCTGTTCTCCAGCCTTCTCATTCCCTTGCCAGAGGCAAACATTGTTTCCATTCCATTTCGTTGTGTATTTGCCCCTAAGATATTCTAAAATGTAGGTTTTAAAAATCCACACTTTCCTTTCTACTTTTGCCCCATTACCTCCTTGTCATTTAGAATCAATATAATAACTTTGAAAAAGAATTTTGTCTTAGGAGTTTATAGAAAACCTCTTGGCTCTTAATGATCAATTACTACTTTTTCTTAAAGTGATCCTGTGCAGTGTGTATGTGTCCTCAAATTTCTCCTGCGACAGATTTCTATGGTTTCTGGGGTTATATATTGAAATTTCTTTGCGGGCCAGACAGGAAATCAAAATATATAAGATGGCTGGGAGAAGACAGCAGGAAGTGGAGGGCAGGGTACAAACTGAAGTGCCTAGTCTAAAGGTATTTCAAATACCAAGACTGTTATATATATAGTTCAACTAAATTATCTACTTTTGTGGTCCCTTATTGTATAATTTGCTCTTCTTAAAATCATAAACATATTTACCCACCATTTAGTATTGGTAAGACTAAGTCTTCTAACACTTAGTCTGTTTTTTCTAATTTCTTCATAATTACAAAAAGCACTTTAAAACTTTTAGGATCCTGATAGATAATGTGGTTGGGTCCCAAGAGGAACTAAAGAGCCTCTTGATGAGGGTGAAAGAGGAGAGTGAAAATGCTGGCTTCAAACTCAACATTCAAAAAACTTAGATTGTGGCATCTGGTCCCATCACTTCCTGGCAAATAAATGGGGGAAAAGTGGAAATGCTGTCAGATTTTCTTTTCTTGGGCTCCAAAATCACTGCATCACTGCAGACAGTGACTGCAGCCATGAAAGTAAAAGACACTTACTCCTTAGAAGGAAAGTCATGACAAACCTAGACAGCATATTAAAAAGCAGAGACATCACTTTGCTAACAAAGGTCCATATAGTCAAAGCTATGGTTTTTCCAATAGTCACATATGGATGTGAGAGTTGGACCATAAAAAAGGCTGAGAGCCGAAGAATTGATGTTTTCAAACTGTGGTGCTGGAGAAGACTCTTGAGAGCCTTTTGGACAACAAAAAAATCAACCCTGAATATTTACTGGAAGGACTGATGTTGAAGCTGAAGCTCCAATACTTTGGCCACCTGGTGCAAAGAGCCGACTCATTGGAAAAGACCCTGATGCTGGGAAAGATTGAGGGCAGGTGGAAAAGGGGGCAACAGAGGACAGGATGGTTGGATGGCATCCCTGACTCAATGGACATGAGTTGGAGCAAACTCCAGGAGATAGATAAGGACAGGGAAGCCCGGGGTGCTGTAGTCCATGGGGTCGAAAAGAGTTGGACACAACTTAGTGACTGAATAACAACAAGGGATTTAAATATAGTATGGAAATGTTTTGCATTCATTGGGCAGAATCACAGCATGTTTAAGGACACAAGCTCTGAAGTCAGAGAGACCTGAGTTTGAACTTTGGCTTGGACATTGGCCAGATTGGGCAAATTCCTTAAGCCTTTGGCCTACTTAGCTTCTTTATCTACCAAAGAGGATAACAATCCCTTTGCTTTGAGGATTATATTAGATAATATAGGTTAAGTGCCTGACACCTACTTGGTGCGTAATAAGTTATCTCAATTTTCAATACTTTGTTTCTTCTTAACCAATTTTTTCCTACTTTTTTTTTTTTGCCATGCCACATGAGACCTTACGAACCAGGTAAGGTTGGTACTAACCTTCCCCAACTAGGAATTGAACCCATATCCTCTGTATTGGAAGCATGAAGTCTTAACCACTGGACTGCCAGGGAAGTCCCTTTTTCTTCCTTGCTTTAATCCAAAGGTCATTTTTGACAAAAGACAGAAACAAGACAGGTTTGTTTTATTGGCTGAATTATTGGATTCGGCCAATAATAAATATTTATTGAATATCTTTTATGACAGGTATAGTTTTTGCAGACCGAGTATTGATGACAAAGTTCCTCTGCTCATGGAACTTACTTTAGAGTGAGGAGACAGACAACAAACAAATTAACAATGTATAATACAATTTCAGGTATTGATAGGTGCTAGGATTTAACTTGGGACTTCCCTGGTGGCTCAGATGGTAAAGTGTCTGCCTACAATGCAGGAGACCCAGGTTCAGTCCCTGGGTCAGGAAGATCTCCTGGAGAAGGGAATGGCAGTAGACTTCCCAGGTGGTGCTAGTGGTAAAGAATCTGCCTGCCTATGCAGGAGATGTAAGAGACTCAGGTTTGATCCCTGGCTTGGGAAGATCCCTTGGAGGAGGGCACGGCAACCCGCTACGTATTTTTGTCTGGGGAATCCCATGGACAGAGGAACCTGGCAGGCTGTGGTCCATAGGGTTTCAAGAAGTTGGACACGACGGAAGCAACTTAGCACACACACATGGTACAGAGTAAAGCAGAGTTAAGAATCTCAGGTGTGAAGGTAGTGGAGGCCCAATGGAGTAGAATATTGATAAATCATAATTACTGGGCGCCTTGTTGACACAAAGGTAGGAACCAATGAATTAACATTGCCATTGGACCCAAGAGGTAGGTTAGTTCATTTTTCTGCACATCCTCCTTAGCATTTATTCACAAGTCTTATTAGTTCATTTGGTTTCAGCCTTGCTGATACTTTATGTTAGAGCCAATCTCTTATATTTGCTTTTGGCTATGGATCTTACTTTGTGTCTTCTGGGTTTTTTTGTTGTTGTTAAGAATTGAGTTTATGATATGTTGCACACTTGAAACTAATATGGTGTTAAATGTCAATTATATCTCAGTTAAAAAAAGTACAAAAAGGCAGTATTGGAGGAACAACAACAAGCTATTAAAAAAAAAAAGAAGAAGAACCAAGGGACTTACCTGGTGCTTCAATGGCTAAGACTCCACACTTCCAATGCAGGGGTCTTGGGTTTGATCCCTGTGTTAAAGCCCACATGCTGCAACGAAAAGTTTGTGTGCCACAAATAAAGATCCCGCATGCTGCAATTAAAGATCCTGCATGCCCCAACTCAGACCCAGCACCACCAAATAAATAAATATTAAAAAGAAAGAATTGAGATTATCAGAGACCTTCCTGTGTAACCACAGTTACTTCCCTGACTCCCTCTTGATTTTAGTCTTACCAGAGATGTTTGCAAATGCTTCCCCTAGCACTTTGCTGTTGGTAACTGTAGTCATGTAGCCATCCTACCATAGACAATGTCTGGCTTCTCCTTGTACAAACCTTGAGACACAATTCTTTTTTTGCCACATTCCCTCTAAAACAAATCTGCTCCACAAAATACTGGGAAGAAAAGCCAATTTTTACTATTGATTTCATTGGAAGAAAAAAGTGTAGCGTTACAAGGCATACCACACAACAAATAATTTTCAGTTCCCAGTTGGACTTTTCTATCCCCTTCCCAAAATGCTGCCAGCCACAGGGTGTCTCACTGTCTTCTAACCCTTTGTATACTCTCCCCATAGAGTATTTTAGGACTTCTCAACTTCTGCAAGTTACAATTTTCTACCTTCCCATAGACTTTTATTTTTTAATGGTTTTATGAATTATAGTTGATTTATAGTGTTGTGTTAGTTTCTGATGTACAGCAAAGTGATTCAGTATATGTGTGTGTGTAGTATATTCTTTTTCAGATTCTTTTCCATTAGGTTATTACAATATATGGAATACAGTTCTCAGTGCTATACAGCAGGACCTTGTTTTTTATTTTATATATTGTTACACATATATGTTAATCCCAAACTCCTAGTTTATCCCTCTCTCCACCTTCCCCTTTTGGTAACCATAAATTTGTTTTCTATGTTTGTGAGTCTGTTTGTTTTGTTAGGAAGTTTATTTGTGTCATTTTTTTTTTAGAGTCCACAGAAAGTGATGTCATTCAATCTATAGACTTTTGAAGCCTAACCTCTTCTAACTTGGTCTAGCACAGTAGGTCTCCTCCTAGGGAAGGATTCATCTGCTCCCTTCCCCACAGTCTTCTTATTCATCTTGTTACATTTCCAGTTCTCTTTTTCCAGACCAAATCTTTCGTATGAACTCTTGTTCTCTTTTTTTTTTTTTTTTTCCGCGCCTGAACTCTTGTTTTCTGTATCTAGTTGCCATCTGCCTTCTCTGCCTAAGTGTCTTGTAGGTACTTTATTTGATCATGTGTTAAATCAAGCTTGCGTTCTTTCCTATCTTTCCATTCTGTTTCTCTTCTGAGTTTTCTGTCTCAGAAGATGGTACCACCATCTACTCAGGTACTTTAAGTTAGAAACCTGAGAACCATCCTTGACTCTTTCCTCCTTTCTCATACCTTCTGTGTTATCATTGCTCGCATCAGTTTAGCAATCAATTACCAGGTTCTATTTCCTAAGATTTTTAAAATCTACTTCTTTCCATCCCCACTTGTCATAATGAATGGGTTTCTTTTGCTCAAAAATGTACAATGCTCTATTGTTTGGCAAATAAAAACTTTTTTGCCTTTAAAATGAATATTAACATGAAAACATTTTATTATGATCAGAGGATTATCAGTAGTTTCCCTTTCAATAAAGCCGTTTATGTCTGATTAATTTGTAAAGATCCCTTTCTCTACCTTCTTCTTTTTTAGTGTTTATCTTCATGAAAGATATACACGTCTCTAAAGATAAAAATAATATTGTAAGATTTGAAACTAAAATGAGCAGTCCATCACATTTTACACTTTCCTTCTCTGTAGAGGCAGCACTTTTCAACTCTTTAATTCGTTTGGTATTCCAGATCTGTAAGCATACTATCTTTCTACTTCTTTTTTTTTTTTTAATTTAATTTTAATTTATTTTTGGCTGTGCTGGGTCTTTACTGCTGCATAGGGGCTTTCTCTAGTTGTGGTGAGTGGGGCCTACTCTTCCTTGCAGCCCACGGGCTTCTCACTGCCGTGGCTTCTCTTGTTGCAGAGCACAGGCTCTAGGGGTGCAGGCTTCAGTAGTTGGGGTGCATGGACTTAGTTGCTCTGCAGCATGTGGAATCTTCCCGGAGCAGGGATCGAACCCATGTCCCCAGCATTGGCAGGCCAATTCTTCACCTCTGGACCACGAGGGAAGTCCCTTTTTTCTTTTTCTAATTGAAGTGTAGTTGGTTTACAATATTATATTAGTTTCAGATGTATAATATTGTGATTCAAATTTCTTCTAGATTATACTCCATTTAAAGTTATAAGATACTGGCGATATTCCCCATGTTACACAGTATGTCCTTGTAGCTTATTTATTTTATACATAAATAGTAATTTGTACCTCTCAATCCCCTCTCCCTATTGTGCCCCTCCTCTCTCCTTGCCAGTAACCACTAATTTGTTCTCTATGTCTATTGAATCTGTTGCTGTTTTGTTACATTCAGTGGTTTGTTTTACTTTTTAGATTCTACAGCTATTAATACTTCTTAATTTTGAACTTTAGGTCTTATTGTAATTTTGCTGTGGTCAAGTGTTCTATAGTGACCATGTAAAAACTGTTAACAGTTAAACCAAGTAATAAACTATGACAACTATTCTTGTACAACATTTTGTTTCCCCTAGAATTCAGTGTCTTTTTTTGAAGCTGTTGTTATATAGTTAGTTTTCTATATACTTATCAATAATTCAACCCCAGCTCTCTGCCACATATCTAAATCTCCTCTCCATTCCTTCAGCTATACTAGTCATTCTTTTGATTTAATCTTCATGGCAAAATGTCTCCAAGTATTCTGAACTGCTCCAGTGTGGACTAGCTGTCTGGTGCATGTCATTTTAGGATCTTCCTGCACCAATATCCTGGGAATTTTTACACCTCTACCTGTATACCACGTATTCTTTCTTGATTTATCCACTCCCGCTCCCCTCCTTCCCCAATTTTGATGAAGCAGGTACCAGTATCTTGCTAAGAAAGAATACATAGGAGCTAAGTTTTTGAGACCTTGTATGTCTGAACATATCCACAATTAACTGTAAGAGCTAATTGGCAGTTTGGTGAGGTATGTAATTCCAGGTTAGAAATTGCTTTTCTTCAGAATATTGAGTGTGTCTCCATTGTTGTCTAGCTTCTGTTGTTGCTGAGAAGCTGTGCTCATTTTCTGTTGCTGTTAACAAGTGACCACGAATCTAGCAGTTTAAGCAATACCTATTTATTAGCTCACAATTCTATAGATCAGAAATCTGAGCACAGCATGACCAAATTCCCTGCTTAGGATATCACAAGGCTGAAATTACCTCCAGGCTCATTCAGGACATTGGCAGAATTCAGCTCCTTGTGCTTATAAGACTTGGACCAGTATTTCCTTGTTGACTGGCAGCCAGTGACGCCTCTCAGCTGTGATCAGTCACTCAGTCATGTCCAACTCTTTGTAACCCCATGGACTGTAGCCCACCAGGCTCCTCTGAACATGGGATTCTCCAGACCAGAATACTAGAGTGGGTTGCCATGCCCTCCTCCAGGGGATCTTCCCAATCCAAGGATCAAACCCAAGTCTCCCGCATTGTAGGTAGATTCTTTACCGTCTGAGCCACCAGGGAAGCCCAAGGTATTTCTTGCCACTTGACCTCCTTGTCTTCAAAGTCACGTATGGACAACCTCCTTTCTCAGAAAGAGCAGCATCACTTTAAAGTGTCCTTTTCATTCTGATTCGTTCAAGCTTTTCTTAAAGTCAGCTGGCCCATATAACACAACCTAATTATGAGAGTAATATCCACTGTATTTATAGTAAAACATTTTCATAGTACACATGTACACAAGTGATGGGGAACCTTGAGGTTAGAATTCTGCCCACCACAGAAGTTCAAAATTATTTGAGTTCATATTATATGTCCTATTTTTACCTTTGGAAGCTTGTAGAACGTTTCATTGTCTTCAGGTTTCTGAAATTTCATGATGTGCCTTCATATGGGTTTATTTTTATCTATTGTGTTGCACAGTAGATGTGTTGTGTTTCTCAGTCAGGAAATACACATCTTTCAGTCCAGTTTGATTATGTTTATTGATTATTTCCTCCCTTTCATTTTCTCTGTTCTTGTTTTCTGGGACCTGAATTATTTGGATGTTGGTCCATCTGGATGAGTATTCTTATTCTTTTTCCCACTCCCTTTCCCATTTTTTAATCTCAGTTTTTTACTCTTTGCTGTACTTGTTTATCTACAACATCATCTTCCTGATATTGAATTTGCATCTGGGTTGTTTAAGTCTTAATTTACAAGGGCTGATTTTATTTTTTGTTTTGTTTGTTTGTATTATTATTATCAGTGCTCTTTTTATTTGGTGTCATGTTCTTCTTTCATTGATGCAGTGCTGTCTATTATTTATCTGAGTCTAATGAGGATTTTTTTTAAGAGTATTCTTTTCTCCACATGGTCTTTTTTTCCTCCAGTTACTTTAACATATTTGTTAGAGGCTTTTCTGAGATAACTGTGAACTTTACTTATCTGTTTGAAACTGCTGAAGAGCTGATTGTAATCCTGAGCCCACGAGAAAAGCATGTGTATTGTGAAGTTTACTGTAGAGTGTGCTGCATTGGCCACTAGGTTAAGGAAACCCCAGTGCTGGTATCTTTACGTCTTTCCTCTTGGATGACTCAGATAGTTCTGGAAATATATCTCAAAACCTTTTATTGGAGATTTTTGGCCTGGTTTTCAGCATCTTGGAGCTGAATGGGGGAAAGAACTGAAGGTGTATATTCCTGGTAATATATCTGGAATTCAGAATTCTGTGTTGTGGTATCAATATTAATATATGCCCTGGTTTTCACCAGGTGTGAACCTGGTGGAGTGCTTAGAATGGATTCTTTACCCCTCATCTTTGTCTGTTGAATTTCCACCATTCTTTAGAACTCAGTTCAGTTGACCTGCCTAGATGTAATCCTTCCCTCTTTTGTGATGATTTAAAATATGGTTCATACCACTCATAGCACATTAAATACGCTTGCCTTGAATCATGTATAATACTTGTTTACTTATCTCTTTACTAGAGACAAGCTCTTTGAGGGCAGTGACTGTGTCTATACAATGGAGGTTCATATCATAGTTATCCTGCCCTTTATAGGCTTCTAACAAATACCTGTTGAGTGACCAGTGATCACAAAATTATGTTGATATTCTCCAAGACATATTGCTACTAATTCTTTACTTTTGGTCTTTCTGGAGAGAGGTTTTTTTTTTTTTATCTTATTCATTTGGTTTTAGATATATCATTCAGAAAAGCACATTGTGTGGTTGGAAACATAACAGGAATAGAGATGAAATGGCCCACCATCTTCCTGTATCAGCTAACTCCCATGTGGAACAGTAAGGGTCAAATATATAGATATTAAGATAAAACTATCTCCATTTCCTGCTGCCAAATTATTGTCAGAAACTTCCATGGCAGCAGGTACTACTCATCCTTAAATAATTTGAAACTAACCTCTAGCATTATCTAGTTTATGAATGGTTGACAATGCTTTTTTTTTTGGTTGACAATGTTTATGATAAGATATCTAGTCATTCTCATTCATTCTACATTTATAAGGCTCTGTTCAAATACAATCAATCTGAATATATTAATGCTATTCTCCAACAGAGATGTTCCAAAAAACTCATTTTTAGTCCTAGAAAAGGCCTTTTCCCCAATACTGTTAGCAATGTAGCCTGGAGTATCAGAAGGGCTCTTCTTTTTCTAGCTTCATTATTAATTTTTGTGAACATGTAACCTTTCTTATCTTGGTCTCAGCTTCATTTTGTGAAAATGACAAATAAAATGCCCTAAATGTCAAATCTCTTTTTGAAAAACATCTTGGAAGAAGCAACTTATAGAAACTCAATTTTTGCCTGCTTTTTCTTTTTTTTTTAAAAAGTATTCTATTGATGTATATTGACTTACAGTGTTGTATTAATTTCTGCTGTACAGCAAAGTGACTTAGCTATATATATATATGTATACTTTTTCATATTTTTTCCATTATGATTTATTACAGGATACTGAATATACCCTGTGCTACACAGTAGGACTTTGTTGTATATCAGTTCTTTATATAATAGGTTGCATCTGCTAACACCAAACTCCCAACCCATTCCTCCCTAACCCCCCGCCCCCCACACATTGGCAACCACAAGTCTGTTCTTTGTCTGTGAGTCTGTTTCCTGGATAAGTTAATTTGTGTCATATTTTAGATTCAACATGTAAGTGATTCCCTTGCTTTCTGATTCACTATAGGAATTTTGAGAGCAAACCTTAAACTTCCTCCCACTTACTTTTCTGCAAATTTTTACTTAATTTCTCTTCATTTGTCAAGACTCAGCACAATTTTTACCCCCCTTAATAAGTAATCTCCCTTAATTGAAAAACAGTTGGAAATATAAAACAGAGAGGGAAATAAAATGTGTAAGCCTACCATTCATAGAAAGTAGTTTATTAATATTTTAGAATATCTTCTAATGCTTTTTTAGAGCACAAATATACTATATACATAATTTGATTAAAATTATATATAAAGTTATATCAATATCTTGCACTTTTTAATCTAAAAATGATAGTGCGGATATTTTCCCATGTTGGAATCCTTTTCTGGAGATGTTGTAGTTAAAAGCACAGGCTCTATAGTCAAATTCATCTCTGGGTTCAAATCTTTCCTCTCCCACTTACTCACTATATGACTTTGAGTATGTTACTTAGCCTCTCTGTGCCAGTTTTCATATCCTATAAAATGAAGTAATAAAATAGGATTTCTGTGTTTATTAAGTAAACTACTATATACACAACACTAGAAGAATACTTGGCACATAGTAAGCACTGAGTGAACATTAGTTACTACTATTTTAAAATATTTTGAATTGAAACAAAATTCCCCATTACTTAGATATTCTGTAACTTATGTAATTAATACCTTATTATTGGGCATTTAGGTGGTTTTCAATTTTTTAATGTTGTAAATAAGCATTTTAATATGTCAGTATCTTTGTGATCACATCTAAGTTCAGTTCAGTTCAGTCCAGTCACTCAGTCGTGTCCGACTCTTTGTGACCCCATGAACTGCAGCACGCCAGGCCTCCCTGTCCATCACCAACTCCCGGAGTTTACCCAAACTCATGTCCATTGAGTCGGCATGAACACAATAAACATTGTCTTTGCAGTTCTTCCCACAGAGGATATAGAGGAGAGGGCAATTAACCCCAGGCATATTCTCAGGACCCTGGAAGCTGAACCATAATCACATTGGCCCCTTTTCTATCTTCAATTCAGTCCATCACCAACTCCCGGAGTTTACTAAATTCATGTCCATCGAGTCGGTGATGCCATCCAACCATCTCATCCTCTGTCGTCCCCTTCTCCTTCTGCCCTCAATCTTTCCCAGCATCAAGGTCTTTTCAAATCAATCAGCTCTTCACATCAGGTGGCCAAACTATTGGAGTTTCTGCTTCAACATCAGTCTTTCCAATGAACACCCAGGACTGATCTCCTTTAGGATGGACTGGTTGGATCTCCTTGCAGTCCAAGGGATTCTCAAGAGTCTTTTCCAACACCACAGTTCAAAAGCATTAATTCTTCAGTGCTCAGCTTTCTTTATAGTCCAACTCTCACATCCATACATGACCACTGGAAAAACCATAGCCTTGACTAGACGGACCTTCGTTGGCAAAGTAATGTCTCTGCTTTTTAATATGCTGTCTAGGTTGGTCACAACTTTCCTTCCAAGGAGTAAACGTCTTTTAATTTCATGGCTGCAATCACCATCTGCAGTGAATTTGGAGCCCCCCAAAAATAAAGTCAGCCACTGTTTTCACTGTTTCCCCATCTATTTGCCATGAAGTGATGGGACTGGATGCCATGATCTTAGTTTTCTGAATGTTGAGCTTTAAGCCAACTTTTTCACTCTCCTCTTTCACTTTCATCAAGAGGCTCTTTAGTTGTACATTTATCTAATTATTTACTTTGAGTTCTTAGAAATTATGAACCACATTAATTAATTAATTATTCTTTATTTCTTCCTTGACTCCCTGCCATTGTAAGAATAGTTCCAGGCAGGCAGAAAATTTGTCTTTCTTATTTAGTATTTAATTTCTAGAATCTAGAAGATTCCATGAAACATAGTAAGGACTCAATAAATTCTATTTGTTGAAAAGAGTATGTCTGGTTAAAGAATCTTGACAAATTAATCTCCATAAACACTTTACCCTAAGTCTGTGAGTGCCCAGCTCATTCCTCCCTTTCTTGTCTGACAGTGTAGTTTACATTTTTTGTGTGAAGCATCTTTGATAGTATCCATGAGAGATTGTTGCTCTTCTGGTATGCTGTTTGTCATACTTCACTAGCTCGATGCTTATTAAAGAAGGTGCTTAGCCTTATCCTTTTTCATTGCTACTCAGTGTTCTGTGTATAGAATGATCTGCTTTAGTTAATCCTGTCTGTTCATGATCATTTACATTTTCATGACTGTACTGGGCTCAGTTCAGTTCAGTTCAGTTGCTCAGTCGTGTCCGACTCTTTGCGACCCCAAGAATTTCAGCACGCCAGGCCTCCCTGTCCATCACCAACTCCCGGAGTTTACTCAAACTCATGTCCATTGACTCGGTGATGCCATCCAGCCATCTCACCCTCTGTCGTCCCCTTCTCCTCCTGCCCCCAATCCCTCCCAGCACCAGAGTCTTTTCCAATGAGTCAACTCTTCGCATGAGGTGGCCAAAGTATTGGAGTTTCAGCTTTAGCATCAGTCCTTCCAATGAACACCCAGGGCTGATCTCCTTTAGAATGGACTGGTTGGATCTCCTTGCTGTCCAAGGGACTCTCAAGAGTCTTCTCCAACACCATAGTTCAAAAGCATCAATTCTTCAGTGCTCAGCTTTCTTCACAGTCCAACTCTCATATCCATACACGGCCATTGAAAAAACCATAGCCTTGACTAGACGGACCTTTGTTGGCAAATAATGTCTCTGCTTTTTAATATGCTATCTTGGTTGGTCATAACTTTCCTTCCAAGGAGTAAGTGTCTTTTAATTTCATGGCTGCAATCACCATCTGCAGTGATTTTGTAGCCCAAAAAATAAAGTCTGACACTGTTTCCACTGTTTCCCCATTTATTTGCCATGAAGTGATGGGACCGGATGCCATGATCTTAAGTTTTCTGAATGTTGAGTTTTAAGCCAACTTTTTCACTCTCCTCTTTCACTTTTATCAAGAGGCTCTTTAGTTCTTCTTCACTTTCTGTCATAAGGGTGGTGTCATCTGCATATCTGAGGTTATTGATATTTCTCCCAGCAATCTTGATTCCAGCTTGTGCTTCTTCCAGCCCAGTGTTTCTCATGATATACTCTGCATATAAGTTAAATAAGCAGGGTGACAATATACAGCCTTGACATACTCCTTTTCCTATTTGGAACAGTCTGTTGTTCCATGTCCAGTTCTAACTGTTGCTTCCTGACCTGTATATAGGTTTCTCAAGAGCCAGGTCAGGTGGTCTGGTATTCCCATCTCTTGAAGAATTTTCCAGTTTATTGTGATCCACACAGTCAAAGGCTTTGGCATAGTCAATAAAGCAGAAACAGATGTTTTTCTGGAACTCTCTTGCTTTTTTGATGATCCAGCAGATGTTGGCAATTTGATCTCTCATTCCTCTGCCTTTTCTAAAACCAGCTTGAACATTTGGAAGTTCATGGTTCACATATTGCTGAAGTCTGGCTTGGAGAATTTTGAGCAGATAAGGCAAATTCCTTCTATGCAACTAACTTGAGGCAAGTTAAGCAAACAGGGTAATTATCTTAACGACAAGGAATTTTCTTACTGAATTCAAGGATAATGCAGTGAGAGACTCTGGAAGGGTGTAGAGACTCTTGAACCAAGCAAATAAGGATTTTTCTCTTGCTCCTTCGTCTTGCAGATCAATTTTCCCCACTTCTCTGCCTATTTATGGCTCCTGATGTTACATGTTACAGTTCCGCCTTGCTTAAAGACTAACCTACTTGTTTTGAGTTCCAATTTATAATGTCTGAGATAGAGAATTTGATTGACCTGACTTGGTTTGGGCCAAGCATCCAGGGAAGTCTAGTCAGTCTTGCCATAGTATAGGAATTACACAGTAGATCTTGGTTATCAGGTTCTCATTCCTGTGAAGGGAGGGTCAGTTGGCCAAGAAGTTCGAGTTTTTCTGTAATGCCTTACAGGAAAAAAAAAACGAATGCACTTTTTGGCCAACCCAGTATTTTGAGCTGAGCAGAAATTCCTAAAATATTTGCCATAATAATCTTATGCAGATCCTTTCCTTGCCTGAATTTGTCGGTTCACCTAAACTTTATATATCCTTAAAATCCCCCAAAGAATCTTCCTTTTTAGAACTATAAACATACCTGGATAGTCCAAAAAAAATTTTTTTTAAACCTCTGTTCTTCTTGAGAACTTACTTTCTGCCCTTAGTATTTAGTATTATATTAAGCAATAGGTTACTTTCTAATTGTTTAATTCAGAGAGCTTTTGATTTCCAAGCTGGTACATATTTTGAGGAGGAGCAAAATCTCTCAAATTTTATTTCTATACACTTAGAAGGTATTTGATTAATATTTGGTAAATTGATTGCATTCCTTGATAACAGCTTTGATTTCATTGAAAGAGAACTCATCCTGTCAAGAGAAAAGATTCTATCTTATGTATTACGCATAGAAACAGTTTACTGATAACCAGTAGAACAATAGGTATATTTGATACACCTCCAGTTTGTGAACAATTTTTCATATCCATCACCATCTTTGTTGAATTCTTGTCATCTATCTGAGAGAAATAATATGAAATAATAATGATAAAATGAAATAATAACTTAATTACTCTCATTTTGGTTCCCTGTTGCTTCTCTTGCTCCTTTCCAACTCATTCTTCTCACAGTAGCAAAAAGATCTTCATGAAATACAAATCCACTCATGTCATCCCTCTCTTTAAAATCCTTCTGGTGACTGTACATTGTACTCAGAAAAACATCCAAACTTTTCCATGGCCAGTAAAACTCATTGTGATCTGACCCCACCATATGTCTTAAACCTCGTTTTTCAAGTCACTCTCCCCTTGCTCATCTTGTTCTGACTACCCAGTCTTCTTTCAGCTCCTGGAGCACATCAAGATCTTTCCTCAGGGTCTTTGCATGTGCTGTTATCGCCTCTGTCAAGAGAGCTGCAGCCTTCACAATCTGCTGTTCTTTCAGGTGGTGATGGTGGTGGTTTAGTCACTGAGTCGTATTTGACTTTTGCAACCCCGTAGACTGTAGCCCACCAGGCTCCTCTGTCCATGAGGTTTTCCAGCCAAGAATACTGGAGTGGGCGGCCATTTCCTTCTCCAGGGGATCTTCCTGACCCAGAGATCAAACTCACATCCTTGCAGGCAAATTATGTACTGCTGAGCCACTGGAAACCCTGTACTTTAAGGACTCAGCTTAAATGTCATCATCTTTTACTGACTTGACTTTTCCTGAATTCTCTCTAAGATCATTTTCCTCTGTTTGTTTCTATTTTAACGTAATGAATTCGTGTTTATTTCCTTTCTTCATGGAATGTTCACAACTCACAGCTATTTAATTTTTCTCCTCACATTTTTTTTGGGGGGCTCTGTTTATCATCTGTCAGATGATAAACTTCCTGTGCAGGGACTGCTGGGTTCTTTTTCCCTCCTTATTGTAGCTCTGACACCTTCCGCAGAGCCTGGCATATAGTAGCTATTCGGAATATATTTGTTAATTTCATAACCTAATGAATAATAAGATAAACAGAATGGAACTTAGAATGCTAATTTTTCAATACTCCCATGTGATTCCAGTTGTTGTTCTGTTGCTAAATAGTGTCTGACTCTTTTCGACCTCATGGACTGCAGTATGCAGGTCTTCCCTATCCTTCAGCATCTCCTGGAATTTGCACAAACTCATGTCCATTGAGTTGGTGATGCCATCCAACCTTCTCATCTTCTATTGTCCCCTTCTCCTGCCTTCAATCTTTCCCAGCATCAGGGTCTTTTCCAGTGAGTCAGCTCTAAACATCAGGTGGCCAATGTATTGGAGCCTCAGCTTCAGTCCTTCTAGTGAATATTTAGGGTTGGTTTCCCTTTGGATTGAGTGGTTTGATCTCCTTGCTGTCCAAGGGACTTTCAAGATAGTAAGGGGTTCCAGGATGATTAGAAGGTGAATGTCCATGATTGACACTATGTCATTTTAAGTAAATAATTTCATCTTTCTGTTCCTCAGTTTTCTTATAGATAACTAGAACATAATCATATCCTATGAATTTGTTAATGGAAACATTACTCATCAAGGCATTTGGAAGTGATGCTGAGTGACCATACTGCTAATTAGGCATGCAAATGGGGTGTGTGTATGCATGTGTATGTTTAGTGCAAAGTGTACAGATGGATGTGTTTTTCTCCCCCAAAACTGGGAAATCTGTCTGTGCAAATTAATGGAAGTTTTTCTGTTGATAGAGATGATTACATGATAAAAAGATCTCTTATCAAACCTTCATTATTTAACTTGTACTTTTTCAAGATTGAGGAGGAAAAAAAAGAGACTTGCAGAATCTTAAGAGGGGAGAGAGTATTCTGAAATTGTGATAGTAGATTTCTGACTTTTATCTTTGTCTACACTAACAAGATGAACACTATTGTCAGAAGGTTCTAAAGCCAATCTCTGTAGACCTGGAATCAAAAGGGTATATTGCATTTAGTTTCTGGAATTTTTTTCTAACAGCTTGACTTTTTACACTTTGTAGTACCTACCTTACATATTTACAGCGCTTTGCAACACACTTTTACATTCCTAAACAGGAGCAAAATTATCAATATTTTAGATGTATGGAACCTGAAATAACACAGTTTGCCCTCAGGTTATATAATAAGAACTGATGGGGTGAGGGCAGGCGAGAGATGGAGGTAGGTAAGTGCTCTCAAACCCTAGCCTTTTGATTTCTGGTCCATAGTTTATTCCACTACCCTAAGCTATCTCTCTCATAAGTACTAGGTGCTAAACTGACATTTCCTGGTGGTCCTGACACTTGCAAATAAGTAGTGAAAATCATATTATAAACAGAATCACTCAATTACAGAAATTTGTAACTATGCAAGCATCTAGAATATTAACCTTAGTGATCTCACCAATATTCATATATAAAACCTCTTTTCTTTGGTTCATGACTTGATATGCTTTTTAAAATATAGTAAGTCCCCACATATTCCGTTCTGAGAGTACCTTCATAAGTCTTATTTGTTCCTAAATCCAACAAAGTTAGCCTAGGTACCCAGCTAATACAATCAGCTGTATAGTACTGGGCTGTAATAGGTTTATAACACTTTTTGCAAAAATAATACATACATAAAAAATAAACATAAATGTAGAACATTTAAAATCTTTATAGTACAGTACCTTGAAAAGTACAGTAGTGCAGTACAAAAGCTGGCATATAGGGACTGGCACACATGTTTACATCTTTGAAAGTTAGCAACTTGAAGGTTCATAGGTAGGGGACTTACTGTAATGACTACGCAGTTCTAAAAATATGCATCTATTAACTATTTTGCCACCTGAAGTTCAAAACCATCTTGATCGCCTAGTGCCCTCTACTGAAACAGCCATAGTATAACAATTAATTTCTTCTAAGAGACTGATAATTTATTGTTCTTAGGATCACAAAGGGCTTTCAATTTTGTACTGGCTCTTCAACAAATCTTTATTTCTAAGTATATTGTATTATATATGAAGAAATTATATTGCCAATACTTAGCTCAGCAACCAATTCAGAGGTCACTCCATAAATGTTTGGTGAATTAATTTACCTGTATTTTGGTTTATTCTAATAGTTCTCATGTAACAGTCTACAGTGGCATTCTTTTATAAAGTAATATCATTCTTTTGCAGTTTTAATTGGTCCTCAGTAACTTCCTCTTCCACTCCTAGAGGCTTACCTTGAGGCTTGACAGCCAGAGTGATTTCTAATCTTTCCCCATTCCCCCTTTCCCCTGGTTGTCAGTTTCGGTTTTGTTTGAAGTATACTGGAAGTTTATAAGAGCTTTGGCTTTTGAGTAAGACAGATCTGAGTTTATATCCAGACTGCCATTTCCTTGAATAAGTTAGTTACTCATCCTTTTAAAGATTTTCCCATATGCAGAATGGAGAAATAGTCAAATCTAACTCCTAGGATGACTGTGAGGATAGAAATGATGTAATGCAAATAAAGGACTCAGCACAATGCTTATCGCTTAGCAACTGCTCAGTTACTGTTAGCTTTTACTATTATTATTATTTTTTTTTATTATAGTTTAGCTTAAGCATTAGGTTTGTCTTGAATATTGAATTCACTGGCTGAGTGAATGCCCCGAAGGACTGGTTGTTGCCATACTTAACAGCATCTCCAGAATGTATTTGTTTAATAAAAATTTTTTCTTTCAAGGAAGGAAATTTCTGAAGAAGATCCCCACATTCTAGAATTCATTTTCATATCTCATGTTCTAACAATTTTTAGCCCAAAAGACTTGCCCAAGACTCCTATTCTTTTGAGCCTCTTTATACTTGCCATTTTTTGTTTTTCCTCATTCTTTGTGAAAGTGGCAAATAATTTTCATTTAATAAAATCTGAGGGAGTAGAGCACCAAGAAGAGGAAATTTGGAACCATAGAAGTGGAAGAAGATCAGACAAACAAGATTTTGTGTATTTTGCTATACTTATATAAAGGAGTTGGCTACATTTTAATTTTGTTTTAGTAAAAGAAAAATCTTCAGTTTTCAGGGTTTTTATTTAATCTAAATTTTTGTCACAGTATAGGATGTACATAGTTTAAAAAGTCAAATTATATTATAAGGATTTTAATGAAAAATGTGATCTCTGGACCTGTCTTTCCTCCAAGATTACCCTCCTCCCTCCATTTCCGTGAGTCACTGCTTTCAAATCTTTAAGCTGGCTGTTGTGGTATTTACACTCAAATGTCTAAATAACATGTCTATACTGCTATATCTTTTTAAAAAATTGTTGTATAGTTGCTCTACAATGTTGTGTTAGTTTCTGCTGTACAACGAAGTGAATCAGCTATATGAACACATATGTCCCCTCTCTCTTGGACCTCCTTCCCATTCCACTCCCCATTCCACCCATCCAGGTTAGCACAGACCAACAAGCTGAGCTCCTTGTGCTATACAGAAGCTTCCCACTAGCTATCCATTCTACACACAATAGTGTATTTGCATCAATCCCAATCTCCCAATTTATCCCACCCACTCCTTCCTCCCCACCTTGTCCAAAAGTCCATTCTCTACATCTGTGTCTCTATTCCTGTCCTGCAAATAGGTTTATCTGTAGCATTTTTCTAGATTCCACATATATGCATTAATGTACAATGTTTTTATCCTTCTGATTTCATTCTGTATGATGGTCATTAGGTCCATCCACATCTCTGCAAATGACCCAGTTTCATTCCTTTCTATGGCTGAGAAATATTGGAATGGATTTCCATTTCCTACGCCAGGGGATCTTCTCACTCCAGGGATCAAACCTATATCTCTTGAGTCTCCTGCACTGGCAGGCAGATTCTTTATCACTGCACCACCCAGGAAGCCTTGCTGCTGTATTGGATCCCATTTCCTGGGTCCTGTATCTCCCGCTATACTAGATATCCAATATTCTAGATTCTGCCCTCAACTCCTCTCCCCCCTTTGCCACTCTGCTATATACAGGCATAGCTTGCTTTATTTCACATTGCAGATAACACATTTTCTACAAATTAAAGTTTTACAGCGGCCCTGCATTGAGCAAGTCTATCAGCACCATTTTTCCAACAGCATTTACTCACTTGGTATTTTGATATCACATTTTCATAATTTTTAGATTATTTCAAGCCCTCCACTAGCAAAATAAATTATGACTCACTGAAGGCTCAGATGATGGTTAGCATTTTTTAACAATTAAGCATTTTTAAATTAAGGTACATACTTTTTTTTTTAAGACACAGAACTATTGCTCACTTAATAGACTATAGTATAGTGTAAACATAACTTTTATATGCCCTAGGAAACCAAAAAGTATGTGTGACTTGCTGTGATACTTGCTTTATTGTGGTAGTCTGGAGCCAAATCTGCAATAACTCTGAGATAAGCCATTCTTTTTGTTTTTTTGTTAGGGTTTGGCTAATTGGAGGCTCAGCATTTGATGTGAGGGAGGAAACTGAAAATGGAGTATTTATTCTCCTGACTCCTTCCCTCTGTCTAAAGTCACAACTCCTGTCTGGTAGTCTCCACCAGATAGCGCTGTCTCTTATCTCTGGTTTCACTAACCACTCCTGCCCCTTGCCCTTTCAGGCCCAGAGGCGTTACTAGGTCCAGAGTACTACTCTACACCTTATTGCTTTCCCTAAGCCCTGTCCATGCCCTTCTGAACAGTCCCTTTATTAAACTGTCTTCAGTTACCCAGTTTGATGTACCATCTGGTTCATTCCATCTTTTTGGTGATACGTTCTTCACAGCTTCCTGAGAAAGGGTATATGAGAAGCAGGGTATATGTGGACTTGTTTGTCCACAAATGTCTTAATTCTATCCGTACACATGACCACTAGCTTCGCAGGGATGGATATCTCGGTTAGAAATAATATTCCCCCATACTGTTCTTGCTTCATTGTTTTCTACCTTCAACTGTTGCTACTGAAAATTCTGAAGATATTCTGGTGTTTAACTCTTTGCATGTGACTTTGTTTTCCTTCTAAGAGCTCTTATAATCTTTTCCTAATCCCAGATTTGAAATTCAACCATGATGTGCCTTGATGTGGGTCTTTTTCAGTTATTGTGCTGGGTACTCAATGAGTTTCATTCAGTCCTAAAATTTGTCCTTCAACTATAGGAAATGTTCTTGTATTATTTCTTCAATAATTTCCTACATGCTTTATTCTTTTTCATTTCTTTCCAAATTTGGGTATCAGAGCACAACTGACCCTTAAATTTTCTTACTTTTTAAATCTCTCATTTTCCTTCAGTTTTTGTTTTTATTTTCTGGGAGATTTCATCAATTTTATCTTCAATTCTCCTATGTATTTAAAATTATTTTTATATTATCTATTTCCTAAAATATTTTGTTGCTCTCTGTGTCATCCTTTTTAAAAATAGATTTGTCATCTCATTTCATGGATGCTATCTCTTTTATATCTTTGAAAATAAGCTAATTTAAAAAAAATAGGAATTGTTTTTCTCCCCATCACCTATTTTTCTCCAAGTTCCATTTGGAGTATTTCTATTGGTCTGTTCCATGTTAGAGACTATCCTGAAATATCTGATGATTCTTGATGTTTATTCACATTTAAAGTTAAATCTCCTTCAAGGATTCTAATTACATTTATCTTAGGCTGCTTAAAATGATCTCACAGCTTATTCTCTGTTCATTTTCCCGTCTTTTGTTTTTTTTTTTAATCTGGACATATACATAGAAAAACTGTATTGGATAATTTTTATCACTGTCCCTACAAGTTCACAAAAACCTTCATCTGCAGCATCTAAACTACTGCCGTTTCCATCTTCTGAAGTTCAATTTGTATCTTTTTACTATTTTCTGTGTTTGTATTTATTATTCAATATTTCCTCTACCCTGTAGAGCACATGGAATATAGTTATAATAAATTTTTATATGCTTGTCTAGTAATTACATCATCTGTCTCATTTGTCAGTATGTTTTTATTAATCTTTTTCTACTTATTAAAAAAAAATTTTATTTATTGGATTCCCTGGTGGTCCAGTGATTGAGAATCTACCTACCAATGCAGGGGACATGCGTTTGATCTGTGGTCTGGGAAGATTCCTCATGCCATGGAGTCAACTAAGCCTGTGCACAACTGCTGAGCATGGAAGCCACCACAATGAGAAGTCTACGCACCACAACTGGAGAGAAGCCCCTGCTCGTCACAACTAGAGAAAGGCCGTGTGCAGTGAGAAAGACCCAGTGCAGCCAAAAAAAATTAATTAATAAAATTAAAAAAATTGTTTATTAGGCTGTGTGAGGTCTTAGTTGTGGCATATAGGGTCTTCACCATGATGTGTAGGTTCCTTGTAGCCCCTGCTAGAAACTTAGTAGTCTTAATTCCTCCTCTCCCTTTTCTGCAGTATCTAATCATTCACAATATCCTACTGGTTCTGTCACGCGAGTGTATGTTCCTCGGTTCTTTGTCTCGTCACAACAAAGATGTGGAGCAACGGACATTAAAGCCCTCGGCGCGTCACAGCTCTCAGGTCTTGGACAAACCGTGCTACAGCTCTTAGGCAAATCAGTGTTACAGCTCTATTTTATTTAGAAGATAGCAGGAGAGAGAGAGAGAGAGAGAGAGAAAGAAAAGAGCGCATGCACGCGGGAGAGAGAGTCCAAGAGAAAGCGCTTTGGCTCCTCCTTTTATATGTTTTTTCCTCCACCTGGGCCTGCCCTATGCAAATTGGGCTTAGCCAGGAGTGCTGTTTGTTCTGCCTGAAGTCTTCACTCTGGTCCTCGGACCTTCCTTGTCTTTTAGCCACCACCATTTTGGACTCCTTTTCCCTATTCTACCTACCTAACAGTTCTGTCTCCTAAATGTCTTTTCTTGGTCAGTATCTTCTGAATCTACCCACTTTACCTGCATTATAGTTCAATCCATTAGATAATTTTTTTTCCTGAATTTTCTCAAATCAGATTTTCTCAAGTCTGATTATCTCTTTCCTGTTAAACTTTTCCATAATCTTTCAACCTACCTATGGGATAAAAGCCAACCCTCTTGGTATGGCTTATCCAAAGATGGAGAAGCTCTATACAGTCAGCAAAAACAAGACCGGGAGCTGACTGTGGCTCAGATCATGAACTCTGTATTATCAAATTCAGACTTAAATTGAAGAAAGTAGGGAAAACCACTAGACCACTCAAAGTAAAGAAAGTGAAAGTGAAGTCGCTCAGTTGTGCCCGACTCTTTGCAACCCCATGGACAGTAGCCTGCGCCAAGCTCCTCCATCCATGGGATTTTCCAGGCAAGAGTACTGGAGTGGATTGCCATTTTATTCTCCAGGGAATCTTCCCGACCTGGGATTGAACCCAGGTCTCCCACATTGTAGACAGACGCTTTACCTTCTGAGCCACCAGGGAAGTAGACCACTCAGGTATGCCCTAAATCAAATCCCTTACCATTATACAGTAGAAGTGACAAATAGATTCAAGGGATTAGATCTGATAGACAGAGTGCCTGAAGAACTTTGGACAGAGGTTCGTGACATTGTACAGGAGGCAGGGATCAAGACCATCCCCAAGAAAAAGAAATGCAAAAAGGCAAAATGGTTGTCTGAGGAGGCCTTAGAAATAGCTGTGAAAAGAAGAGAAGTGAAAGGCAAAGGAGAAAAGGAAAGATATACCCATTTGAATGCAGAGTTCCAAAGAATAGCAAGGAGAGATAAGAAAGCCTTCCTCAGTGATCAATGCAAAGAAACAGAGGAAAACAATAGAATGGGAAAGACCAGAGATCTCTTCAAGAAAATTAGAGATACCAAGGGAACATTTCATGCAAAGATGGGCTCAATAAAGGACACAAATGGTATGGACCAAACAGAAGCAGAAGATATTAAGAAGAGGTGGCAAGAATACACGGAAGAAATATAAAATAAAAGATCTTCACGACCCAGATAATCATGATGATGTGATCACTCACCTAGAGCCAGACATCCTGGAGTGTGAAGTCGAGTGGGCTTTAGGAAGCCCACTTTGTTCACTATGAACAAAGCTAGTGGAGGTGATGGAATTCCAGTTGAGCTATTTCAAATCCTAAAAGATGATGCTGTAGAGTGCTGCACTCAATATGCCAGCAAGTTTGGAAAACTCAGCAGTGGCCACAGGACTGGAAAAGAGGTCAGTTTTCATTCCAACCCCAAAGAAAGGCAATGCCAAAGAATGCTCAAACTACCACACAATTGCATTCATCTCACACGCTATCAAAGTAATGTTCAAAATTCTCCAAGCCAGGCTTCAGCAATACGTGAACCATGAACTTCCAGATGTTTAAGCTGGGTTTATAAAGGGCAGTGGGACCAGAGATTAAATAGCCAAAATCCATCTGGAACAAAAGATTTTTCAGAAAAACATCTGCTTTATTGACTACGCCAAAGCCTTTGACCTTGTGGATTACAACAAACTGTGGAAAATTCTTCAAAAGATGGGAATACCAGACCACGTTACCTGCCTGCTGAGAAATCTATATGCAGGTCAGGAAGCAACAGTTAGAACTGGACATGGAACAGCAGACTAGTTCCAAATGGGGAAAGGAGTCCGTCAAGACTGTATATTGTCATCCTGCTTATTTAACTTATATGCAGAATACATCATGAGAAACTCTGGGCTGGAAGAAGCACAAGCTGGAATCAAGATTGCTGGGAGAAATATCAATAACCCCAGATATGCAAATGACACCGCCCTTATGGAAGAAAGTGAAGAAGAACTAAAGAGCCTCTTGATGAAAGTAAAAGAGGAGAGTGGAAAAGTTGGCTTAAAACTCAACATTCAGAAAACTAAGACCATGGCATCTGGTCCCATCACTTCGTGGCAAATAGATGGGGAAACAGTGGAAACAGTGACAGACTTTATTTTTGGGGGCTCCAAAATCACTGCAGATGGTGATTGCAGACGTGGAATTAAAAGACGCTCCTTGGAAGAAAAGCTATGACCAACCTAGATAGCATATTCAAAAGCAGAGACATTACTTTGCCAACAAAGGTCTGTCTAGTCAAAGCTATGGTTTTTCCAGTAGTTTTGTATGGATGTGAGAGTTGAACTATAAAGAAAGCTGAGCGCCGAAGAATTGATGCTTTTGAACTGTGGTATTGGAGAAGACTCTTGAGAGTCCCTTGGACTGCAAGGAGATCCAACCAGTCCATCCTAAAGGAGATCAGTCCTGAATGTTCATTGGGAGGACTGATGCTGATGCTGAAACTCCAATCCTTTGGCCACCTGATGCAAAGAACTGACTCACTGGAAAAGACCCTGATGCTGGGAGGGATTGGGGGCAGGAGGAGAAGGGGACAACAGAGGATGAGATGGTTGGACAGTGTCACTAACTCAATGGATATGAGTTTGAGTAAACTCCAGGAGTTGATGATGGACAGGGAGTCCTGGCGTACTGCAGTCTATGGGGTTACAAAGAGTTGGACATGACTGAGCGACTGAACTGAACTGAGTCATTATCCAGGCTGTTGGGGGCCGGCGTGAGGCACTCCGCCTGTGGCAAAGGTCATGAGGAAGGAGGCTCGACATACGCAAAGGCAGGATCGAGCCTCAGGAGTCCCCCTGGAAATCCTCGAGCATCTACCCCCATAACCAGAGCCTGCCTACTTTACTACTTTGTGCTTTCACCTACACCTCTGACTTTACGGGGGGCTGTCCCCCACCACCTCTTTCAGAGAAGGAGTTAACTTAGAGCTCCAGTTAATAAAAACTCCTGGGCGTGATAGGAGTGTTTCAACCTACAAACTCCTCTGAAGGTTCTCTAGCCTGCCTGACAGGCTTGTCCAGCCACATGTGATTGCTCACAGCCTCCCACCCGTGAGAGGCATGAGATGCTTTAAACCTTCTAAAAATAGGTTCTTTAGAGAAGTTAGAAAATTATTAGTATAAGTATAATGGGCTGATTAGAAATTGTATTGGTGAAGGGTTTTTCATTTGTTGAGCCAATGTTTACTGCTAAGTTTCCACATCCCCTGCCCTTATACACGTTAATGAATATATAGAAGAAATAAATATTAACCTTTGATATTAATCACATTGGACCTTAGGCTAAGTAAATTATTTCCTTAATTAAAACCCACTACACCCTCACCCTATAGGAATGTAACTTTGTCTGGTACCTTCAGAAGGTGGTGTCTGTTTCAAAAATAATCACCCCTGGAGAAATAAGTGTTCTGGTTGACTGACAGCTGTCACAAGGAGAGGGTCATAAATTGTCAGCAGGCCCCCTGGCCAGAAGATGATGTAACACCCCTAAGACCTCTGTATACATTTGTATGAAGCACCTGACTTTGATAAAAGTCAGGACTGCTGACCCCACGTGACTCAGTGTATAAAAGTAGACCATGGAAAATAAAGAATTGGGATCAGTTCCTCGAAAGACTGGTCTCCCCATGTCTCTCTCTCTCTCAAACTCTGGCTGAGTCTCCACCTGGAGTGCAGAACCTGCCATGCTTACTAATTATGCCTGGGCTTCTAAGATCCGACCGGGGAGGCCTCAGTGTCTCCTCTCCTTTGGGAGAAGGGAAGGATGCCTGAGGCCTACGTAAGTGGTGCAAACTTCTTGTCTTGAAGTTTTATTGGTCTCCCGCGTAAACCAAGCTACTCAGCCTCTTTTCTCCACTGAATTTTCCTACTGAGCTATCCTCATTCTATTACTCTTTACATCTCTAATTAATATCTAATTGAAGCTATTGTATCCTGATCCTCACCGATGCCGTCCCCGCTTCGAACTCCCTGGATCAGCCGGGGCTGGACCCCAGCACCAGGCCCAGACTATTTCTCTAGCCTGGTGTCCAAGTTCCACCTACAGTGAACATGTTTTGTTTTATTTTGATACTGTATGGTGCAGCTTGTGGAATCTTAGTTCCCTGACCAGGGGTTGAACCCGCACCCTTGGCAGTGAAACTGCAGAGTCCTAACTGGACCCCCAAAGAGCTCGCAAGTGAACATGTTTCTGTTCTTCAAGTGTCCTCTATTGCTTCTAAGGCTTATAAGAGTTCTTTATTTTTTCTAGAACACTGTCCCCTCTTCTTGTTTGCCTGGTTAATTCTTAGCAATCTTTTAGGTCTTGGTTAAAATTTCACCTCTGGTTTGACTTCTTTGACTCCTAAAATAGGAGGTCAGCTTCATTGCCACACATGATTGTGATTATTTGTTGAATTTTCTTTTTCTATTTCCCACAAGTTCCTGGACAAGTCTTTTTCACTGTTGCATTTCCAATGTTTATTACATAGTAACAGCTGAATAAATACTTATTAATTAAATGAATGAATAATGTTTAATGGGCTTTAATTTCCGCTGCCCATATTTTACAGCACAGCTTCCTCATTTGGAATTCCTATTTTTCTTTCTTTCTTACTTAGTTGAATATATACAAGATTTCTTTAAAGAAATGAACATGAATGGCATTCTGAAGCCTCTCATTCTTCTCTTAACATCACACGTAAACTCAGTGGTTCATGCTTGCTTCATACTTAAACCATAGCTTGGATTTCAAATGTTATCCCTGCAAATTTGTTACAAACTCTGTTACAGTGCTGGTGGTGGTGTTGGTTTAGTCCCTAAATCGTGTCCGACTCTTGAGACCCCATGGACTGTAGCCCGCCAGGCTCCTCTGTACATGGGATTCTCCAGGCAAGAATACTGGAGTGGGTTGCCATTTCCTTCTCCAGGGGATCTTTCCAACCCAGGAATCGAACCTATATCTGCATTGCAGGCAGATTCTTTACTGACTGAGCTATGAGGGAATCACTGCAGATTTGTTCCAAACTCTATTACAGTGGAAACTCTGAAGGAGGACTACATGATTTTTGGTCACTTAGAAGTAATCTGTTTTAATCTACTCAATGCTTGGGCTTCCCTGGTGGCTCAGAGGTAAAAAATCCACTTGCAGTACAGGAGACCCAGGTTCGATCCCTGGCAACCTTGAAAAGTAGACAATAATCTGAGATGTGAAATCTGTAGGGGAAGGTAAACCAAGAACTGGATCTTTTTCAAAGATTATCAGAGAAGATTGACCTTAGTGGACTTCCCTGGTAGTACAGTAGATAAGAATTTGCCTGCCAGTGCTGGGGACATGTGTTTGATCCCTGGTCCAGGAGGACTCCACATGCCATGGAGCAACTAAGCCCATGAATTGTAATTACTAAAGCCCACACCCCTATAGAGTCTGTGCTTCGCAACAAGAGAAGCCACCACAGTGAGAAGCCCAGGCACCATGACAAAGAGTAGCCCCTGCTCACTGCAACTAGAGAAAGCCTGCAGGCAGAAACCAAGACCCAGCACAGCCAACAATAAAATAAATAAATAAATAATGATTAAAAAAAAAAAAAGATTGACCTTAGCTAGTAGGTTCTGAAGACAAAGCCAGGAATGCTAACCTGAGGAAATAAAACACATGAGCATGTGATAGCTTTTCATAGTGCTAGATTTGGTGGGAATTATGAAGACCTTAAGTCAGTTTGGAAAGTTTTTCCCACTCTTTATTTTCTCATCCTCAACTGTATATGATTCATATAGGAGGAAGTATGGATTTCCTTTGGCTCTACTCTTAGATCCTTGGGGCTTCCCTGGTGTCTCAGATGGTAAAGAATTCACTTGCAATGCAGGAGAACTGGGTTCTATCCCTAGGTTGGGAAGATCTCCTGGAGAAGGGAATGGCTACCCTCTCCAGTATCCTTGCCTGGAGAATTCCATGGACAGAGGAGTCTGGCAGGCTACAGTCCATGGAGTCGCAAAGAGTCAGACGTGACTGAGTGACTAAGACATTCACTTAGATTACTTAGCTAAAGCTAGAGCCCAGATTAGTATGCCCATGGCCAGGGCCATTCCCAGTGTTTCTTCTTACCCGGCTCTGCTTTATGGCAATGGGACACTGTGAACCTAATGTTATTTATGTTCTGCCTGAGGGATAGGAACTAACTGATTCTCTGACGAAACAAACTAGTGGAATTCATGATCTGCTATCAGCTCAGAAAACATTATGACCAGAACTCTGTCTATAGACTTTGTTCATACAGACAAATCTGCTAGAGCACAGTGGACCACTACCTGCTTCTCCATTCCTACCCCATCCTTCCCCGATGAACTTTGGAAGTTGCTATCTTCCGACATACAGAGAAAGAGGCTAGCCTCTAATAGTATTATAACCAGAAAGCATGATTTGGGATTTTTGGAGGCAAAAGAAGATTGATAGCTCAGTTTGCAGCTCTGTATGGATCCTGGCTTTCTGGGTCAGCAAATTGACAATGGGAGAGGGATGCTCAGACATCCTACCTTTTCCTACATGATTGGATCTGCTCTTAATCATGAAGCAGAATGTGGGCATGCCACCAACTGTTTTTCTGAATTCAACTCCATTGACCTCATAAATTGGGGTGATTCCTCTTGGTAATAAGCCACCTGTCCATCTTCATGCTCTGTGTTGGTATAAATTTTATCATTTTTCTTTGTCTTTTTATGTGTTTTAAGCAGCAGTTGGGAGAGACTGAGTCAGGAGCTGCCAAATACTACTTAAAACTAGAAATGACTCATTGATTTTTATTACAGTTGCACATCAGTCTGGTCTCATTCCATCAAGCCTCTGATTGTGGGATTTCCCACGGCATGGTTTTTGGCTGGTTGTTCAGTCTACACTCTCCTTCAGAGGATTAATCCTCTCGTACACCTTTACATTTGATACCTGCTGACTGTCAAACTGCTGTCTCCAGTCCTGGAGACTAGAGACAGAAAAAATAAATATATGTGGGCATCCCTGGTGTTTCAGAGGGTAAAGAATCTACCTGCAATGTGGGAGACCTGGGTTTGGTCCTTGGGCTGGGAAGATCCCCTGGAGGAGGGCATGGCAACCCACTCCAGTATTCTTGTCTGGAGATTCCCCATGGACAGAGGAGCCTGGTGGGCTACAGTCCATGGGGTTGCAAAGAGTCAGACACGACTGAGCAACTAAGCACACACACACACACACACACATAGGCCACACTGCACAGCTTGTAGGATCTTAGTTCGCAACCAGAGATTGAACCGGAACCCTTGGCAGTGAAAGCACAGAGTTCTAACCACTGGACCTCCAGGGAATTCCTAGGGTATCGTATATTAATCAGAGGTTTAGAGCATTTATTACATTGTGTAGGACCATGTCAACTTCACACCTCAATACAGCATGATCCCCCACTTGACAAATTCAGTAACTGAGTTTTTGATGGCCATGTCACCGTTCTATAAGATCAGTACCAACTGCTTCTGGGTGATGAGATGCCAGATAAGATTTGTAAATCCAATGGATGTCATACTATGGACTCTTTTGTCTGCAGCAATGCTATGTGGAAAATTCATATCATATAAAATGTTTTCAGTTGTATGGAACAGAATATCCTCTAAGTTATCATTCTTAAGGTTTTTGCCACAGGGGGATATTTCTTTGCCACTGTCCTTCAGGGTTCACCTAAATGAAACCAAATATCATAGAAGTCCTTTTAGGGCAAGAGCTACTATATTATACAGCACTTTCTATGAACTTGTTAGATTCCTGCCGCATTTCCTCAAGCAAATGATCAGAACCAAACAGAAGTGGGAGGCCATGGAAGTGGGATGTAGGAGGCATGGCAGTGAAGTCAGAAAAAACATGCTGGCAGTGTGACAAAACCACATGTGTAACTTCCTTGTGACCTTTAGACCGGCTTGGCTGTAGTCCTGTTTATGTTTCTTCCATTTGATTATGATGTGCTGATACTTTACTTTGTGTGTAGTTAGATAATATTAAGTTTATGATAGAAACAGGTATCTCATGATCATGCACTCAGTATCTACCAGGGATCAATATGTACTCAGGATCAATATAGCAAGCCACAGGCGGTTTCTTTAAAAACAACATGTAGAACTTCCCTCGTGGTATAGTGAATAAGAATTCAACTGACAATGCAGGGGACGTGGGTTCGATCCCTGGTCCAGGAAGATTCCACGTGCCATGGAACACATAAGCCCACGTGCCACAACTACTGAGCCTGCGTTGCTCCATCTACTGAAGCCTGTGCACCTAGAGCCCATGCTCTGCACCAAGAGAAGCCACTGCAATAAGAAGCCCTTGCACTGCAGTGAAGAGTAGTTCCCACTCAGTGCAACCAGAGAAAGCCTGCGCAAAGGAATGAAGACCCAACAAAGCCAAAAAAAAAAAAAAAATTAATGACATGCATTACATGTATTTTTACTATATTTTATATACTATATTTTTAATGAGAGAATAATTTTATTTTGCTTTAAAGTCCTGGTATTATTCACCTAACAAACTTTGGAATACTCTCTATATAAAATAATCAAATGCAGCCACTGGCACAGAACTACTTGCACTTTAGCCTTGAAAAGTTGGGGTATTTTTCTCTAAATGAACACCAGGTTGCTTCTCTACCTACCACTAAGAAAGAGACAACGCTGGTGAGCCCCCTTGGATTTTAGAGGCAACATGTGTCACATGAGCCTGCTGCTCTGACCCAGTTTCAGGTTAACACAAAAAGTTCTTGACTTGAGAGAGATCTAAAGCAAGCTCAGTTTTTCTAAATGATTAAGGCAGGTCTGAGAGCTGTATGGAGATGATGGTAAGTTCTAATGTTGTTTAGCTGCTCAGTCGTGTCCAATTCTTTGTGACCCCATGGACTGTAGCCCACCAGACTCCTTTGTTCATAGGATTCTCCAAGCAAGAATACTGGAGTGGGTTGCCATTTCCTCCTCCTGGGGATCTTCCAGACTCGGAGATAAAACCTATATCTCTTGCATCTCCTGCATTGGCAGGCAGATTCTTTACCACTTAGCCACCTGAGAAGCCTGGAAAGTTCTAATAGGTAAATCAAAATGGAGGCATCCTACAATCTGGGAGAAAAACTGTACTCTTTTTGGCAAGTAACTACGTTATTTTTGATAAGAAACTCTTTCTTTCTTTTTTTTTTTATACAAGTCTCTTGCAGAGACTGAGTACTTGACCTCAAGATATCAGAGGGCTATGAATTCTGAGGAGCCCTCCATAAACCAAACCATAAAGTCTGATGTTCTCAGCAGTATTCCATCATCAAGTGAAAGTGATATATGTATGGCCATGGACAAGCAAAGTAGTAAATAACATTAATAGCTTCTTTTCTGCTGCTTTTTCCTCAACCCATACCTAGTGCTTCATGTGGAATTCTCTATATTCATTCACTGAGAAGAAAAAAAATCCCATCCTGACTTACATTTATTCAGGTTTTACAACCAGAAGGCTAACAGTTCTCTTCAGCCGTGACAGACCAGAGGCTTAATTTTGAACAAGTTGAATTTGAGACAGCTATTATTCATCCAGGTGACAATGTCTTCAGTTGGATATATGAGCCTGGATTTTAGGGAGGAGGATCAGACTATAGCTCTATGGAGAGGTGATTGTGAAGGGCAATGGAAGAGAGAGCCCCTCCTACCCCTCATCAATTAAATTTTAAGCAGGACATTGCATGGCTCACTTCACCTAGAAAAAAAAGATGTCATAAGGTAAATATGTCCACTGATTCATGGGCAATAACTCATAGTTTTGATGAATGGGCAGAGACTTGGAAGTAAAATAATTGAAGAGTGGCTTAAAAGAAGTTTTAGAAAAACAGTATGAGGGCACATTTCTTTAGAGTGGGCCCAGGATATTAGAATATGTATGTCCCATGAGAATGCTCACTAAAAAATGCCGATTTCAGAGGAAGCGCTCAATAATCAGGTAGACAAAATGTCCGATACTCTTTTCCCATCCACCCAAGTATTTGTTGAGTGATCTCATAAATACTTAGATTCACTGCTGCTGCTGCTGCTAAGTCGCTCAGTCGTGTGTGACTCTGTGCGACCCCAGAGACGGCAGCCCAGCAGGCTCCGCCATCCCTGGGATTCTCCAGGCAAGAACACTGAAGTGGGTTGCCATTTCCTTCTCCAATGCATGAAAGTGAAAAGTGAAAGGGAAGTCGCTCAGTCGTGTCGGACTCTTAGCGACCCCATGGACTGCAGCCCACCAGACTTCTCCATCCGTGGGATTTTCCAGGCAAGAGTACTGGAGTGGGGTGCCATTGCCTTCTCCATTAGATTCACTAATTGTTAACATTTTGCTGCTGCTGCTGCTGCTGCTGCTGCTGCTAGGTCGCTTCAGTCGTGTTCGACTCTGTGTGACCAGGCAAGAACAATGGAGTGGATTGCCATTTCCTTCTCCAAACATTTTGCTACATTTGCTCTCAAAAAACATTTTGCTACATTTGCTTTATTTCTCTTTCAGTTGCACTATTAATGTACACACACACACATTTTTGTTGTTGTTGCTGTTCCTTTGAGAGTAAGTTGCAGGCATCATTATGCTCCATTCCTAAATAATTTAACATTCATCAGTTATGATACATATAGTACATAACCATATCACACTCAGGATAATTCACATTTGTATATATATCCAGTCTATTTTTGAATTTTCTCAATTGTTCCAATAATATTTTTATAGCTTTTTTAAAAAGTCTGATACAACAGCCAATCAAGGATCATGCATTGCACTTAGTAGTCATGTCTCAACATTTTGAAGTCTAGAATGGCTCCCCAGTTACGTTGTTTTCACTTTATAGCATTGATAGTTTTAAAGAGTCCATGCCAGTCTTGATAAATGTGTTCTAAATGAAAGCATACTAGTCTCCTCAAATGTTTTCGCTTCCTGTACCTGCAGCTCTGAGTGTTGATTATTTATTAACCTAAGAAAGCAAGAGAAGAATGCTTCTACAGGGAATACAAGAGCAATTTAATAGTTTTATCTGGTCATTTTAGGTTACTTTTACCATTGGTCCAATTGACCCAGAAAAGGGGGATATTATGATGATTTATTGAGGTAACTGATTTTGGATATGGGGAAAATAGGAATTGCTGCTCCAAAAAAGGGGGGAGGAATGTTATAGGTGGAGACCATCTATTGGGGCTTCTGTTATTGACATATTCAGAGGTATAAGGTGATGGAAGACTGTAGGAGATAATACAGGCAGGACCACCAAAGATTCATATCTTTCAGGAATGAAGAATGACTATCTGGTGACTGTCTTGCTAAAGACAAAGAGAATGTGCTATCTTCATCTAAGAATTAAGTTCATAGATATCTCGTATGCTCTCATAACCATTTTCAGGGAAAAGAACTGCAGTATAGATCTGTATTTTCTCCTCTGCTGTGTCACATCAGAGAAAGAGTTAAAATTTTCATAATAACTTTTTGACTACATCATCTGGCCCCTTCTTTTTAAATTTTTTTTCAAATTTTGTATTACTTTTTAATTGGAGGATAATGGCTTTATAATGTTGTATTGGCTTCTGTCATACAACAACATGAATCAGTCGTAAGTATACACACATCCCCTCTCTCTTAAACCTTCCTCTCACCCCCTCACCCCACCCCACCCCTCTAGGTTGTGACGGAGCATCAGGTTGAGCTCTCTGTGTTATCCAGCAATTCCCGCTGGCCATCTGTTTTAGACACAGTAGTGTATGTGTTTCAGTGCTACTCTCTCAGTTCGTCCCACCTGCTCCTCCCTGAACTGTGTCCACAAGTCCATTCTCTATGTCTGCATCTTTATTCCTGCCCTGCAAATAGGTTCATCAGTACCATTTTTTCAGATTCCATTGTTCCTGTTCAGTCGCTCAGTTTTGTCCAACGCTGCAACCACATGGACTGCAGCACGCCAGGCTTCCTTGTCCTTGAGCGATCTCAAGCATCTTCTGGAGCTTGCTCAAACTCATGTCCATTGAGTCAGTGATGCCATCCAACCATCTTATCTCCTGTTGTCCCCTTCTCCTCCTATCTTCAATCTTTCCCAGCATCAGGGTCTTTTCCAATGAGTTGGTTCTTTTCATCAGGTGGCCAAAGTATTGGAGCTTCAGCTTCAGCATCAGTCCTTCCAGTGAAATTCAGGATTGATTTCCTTTAGGATGGACTGGTTTGATCTCCTTGCTAGATTCCATATATATGCGTTAATATATGGTATTGGTTTTTCTCTTTCTGACTTACTTCACTCTGTATAACAGACTCTAGTTTCATCCACCTCACTAGAACTCTCAAACACATCCCTTTTTATGGCTGAGTGATATTCCTTTGTATAAATGTACGACAACTTCTTTATTCATTCATCTGTCGATGGACATCTAGGTAGCTTTCATGTCCTGGCTATTGTAAATAGTATTGCAGTGAACATTGAGGTCATCTGCCCTCTTTTGATCTCATATTCTACTACTCTCTCCAACACTGGCTTTCTTCCTTAGAGCTTCAGTGCATGTTGTTCCCCTTATCTCAACTGATCTTCCCCACATACCTGCATAGCTCATCTCATCATCTCTTTAGGTCTTTATTCAATGTCAGCTCCTCAACAAGGATGTCTTTGGTTACCCTGTCTAAAATTGCAACTCTATTCCTCTTCATATATTTCCTCCCTCCACCCGTTTTATTTTTCTTCTCATCACTATCTAAATGATATTTATTGCTTGTCACTCCTAATAATGTTTGTTCACAACCGTAACTCCAGTATATGGAAGAGTACACATGGTAAGTATTCAATAAACAATTGTTGAATTAAGTAAGAAAGTATAAATTTATCTTTGAAGATTTAAAAAAATGTTTTCTATTTTCCCCACCATTTTATACTGGATTTGTAGTTGGTATTTGTCTTTATAATTTAGTTTGGAGGTTAGAATATTGTGATGGGATAATGATATGATTAAAGGAATAATAGATATTACTCCAGAGAAGACAATGGCACCCCACTCCAGTACTCTTGCCTGGAAAATCCCATGGGCGGAGGAGCCTGGTGGGCTGCAGTCCATGGGGTCGCTAAGAGTCGGACACAACTGAACGACTTCACTTTCACTTGTCACTTTCATGCATTGGAGAAGGAAATGGCAACCCACTCCAGTGTTCTTGCCTGGAGAATCCCAAGGACGGCAGTGCCTGGTGGGCTGCCGTCTATGGGGTTGCACAGAGTCGGACACGACTGAAGTGACTTAGCAGGAGCAGCAGCAGCAGCAGCAGATATTACGCAGAAACTGTGGACTTGGAGCTGAATGAACTAATTCAATGGTCGGTAAACTTTTTCTGTAAATGGTCTGATAGGAAATATTTTAGACTTTCTGAGACATACAGTCTCTTACCACTGTTCAAATTTGACACTGTAGAACAAAAGCAGCTATAGATGATATGTAACAAATGGGAATGGCTGTGTTCCAATACAGCTTTAATAATAGTTAAACCCCCCTGCACCAACTGATGATGTCCCCATTTGGGGGTGATAGAACAGGTTTCCATTTGTTGAAGGATATGTTACAGTTATTATTGAGCAGAAGTAATTAGTTATATAACAATAGGAAGAAGTGTGTTTGCTTCTATTGGGCAGTTACAGAGTGAATTACAGTAACACTGGCTTTTTTCTTTTTGACTGCCTAGTATTTGAAGCTCTTTGGTAATATGGATGGGCTTCCCTGGTGGTTCAGACGGTAAAGAATCTGCCTGCAATGCAGGAGACCCGGGTTCGATCTCTGGGTCAGGAAGATCCCCTGGAGAAGGGAATGGCAACCTACTCCAGTATTCTTGCCTGAAGAATCCTATGGACAGAGGAGCCTGGTGGGCTACAGTCCATGGGTTGCAAAGAGTTGAACATGACTGAATGACTAATGCTTGTAGTATACAGGGTTTCTGTCTTATATTAGAGAAGCTGACTATTCCAGATACCTGCTCTTCCAGCACCAGTCAGAGCCACTCTCCTGAAACATTTAGCAGGTGGTAGTGGAGAAAGCAATGGCACCCCACTCCAGTACTCTTGCCTGGAAAATCCCATGGACGGAGGAGCCTGGTAGGCTGTAGTCCATGGGGTCGCTAAGAGTTGGACATGACTGAGCGACTTCACTTTCACTTTTCACTTTCATGCATTGGAGAAGGAAATGGCAACCCACTCCAGTGTTCTTGCCTGGAGAATCTCAGGGACGGGGGAGCCTGGTGGGCTGCCGTGTATGGGGTTGCACAGAGTCAGACACGACTGAAGCGACTTAGCAGCAGCAGTAACAGCAGCAGTGGTGGCTGAGACTGTGAGGAACTCAGGGGAAGTTGCTGAAAGATCCACTCCCTGGAGCAGAGTGATAGACATGTCTTATGGTGATACAGTGTCTTGTATTAGTGGTATTGGGTGGTACAGGTTGTTGCAGATGCTGCTTTGTGTTAGGAGGAATGGTGCCTTTCCTGTGCCAGTCCTGAAATATTATTATGAACATCATTTAAGTTTAGGTAGCCTAAGGATCTGGTTCTCCAGTTCTTCAGTAGATTCTGTAAGTTATCCAACATCCATAAATTCTTTTTCTATTTGAATCAACCAGAGTTGATTTCTATTGTCTAGAACCAATAATTCAGATTTACGTTCCTTTTATATTTATCAAACAATCCTTTGACACAGTCATGAAGCTCTTTTTATAAATGATCATCAGCTAGCTTAAGTAATTTTCCCTTGGGTTTTTTATGTCCATTATGGTATTTTTTAGTTTATAAAAGATCTAGTCGGTTTTCTTAATCTGCTTTAAAAAATAATATCTTATGTCTCTTTCCTACCATGGTTCCTTCCTGTGTTTCTTTAAATAGTGCTGGATTTATGATAGCTAGAGTTTATGAATAGTACAACTCTGCTTCTCATCACTCCTTTTTTTTTTCAAAATGTCAACATGATAACTACAATTTAACTTGAGAGGTACTATTTTAATCTGAGTACTTCAAAGATATTCTCATTACTTTACTACCAAAGTAGTACACACACAAACACACACACATACACACATAGAGAATCTGTCCTTTTAACCAAAGCTCTTCCAATACTTAAGACATTCAGCTCCCTTTTCTCTAATTCCTTTTGTGCTTAATTTCTAAACTGCATAAATCATTGGGTTATTTTGTACTTCCACAATATTATTTGTGTAATATGGCTTTTAAAAGCAATTATTTAATGTATTTATTGTTTGACTATATTGTGAGCTTTTGTACCCAAAGACCTACATAGAGGTTGCTCAGAAATTGTTGATTGACTTTTTCTGCCTTAAAACTAGGCAGTTCCTCTCAGTGAAGACTCTATTTAATATTCAAAATAGTAACAGGAAGGAGGACCTGAATGGGAAAAAAGAATGTTGTGACCTAGTTCTAAACATAAACTATTAGATCATCTAAATATCTAGGGATCTTCCTGTAGCAGGTTATTTGGCCCTTTGGAGCATGGAAATTTTCTCAAAGACCAGAGAAAAACTTCCAAATTCAGAGGGACTTTCCAGGCAGGGTGAAAGCGAGCAGGGAGATATGAGATAATCTAGTTAAAAAGCCATTTGATAGCTTAAAATGCCTCTGACAGCTATTTGAGCAACAATGGCTCTAGCATCTCTGATTTCAGGAAGTTCTGTTATTAATGCATGTATGAATGTTTAATCGAATTGTATGACCTCTCTCTTCTTTCCTTTTTAAAGAATGGGGACTCTTGTAGTCTACATGAGTAAGAATAGGGTTTTCTGGAGAACTCTTGAGCACTGTTTTCACTTCCCTTGTAAGCTGAATGATCATGCAATTTATCTCCCAGATTGAGATGAGATTTTTTTTAATTAAATTATTTATTATTTTTAGTTACACTGGATCTTCATTGCTGCACACGGGCTTTCTCTAGTTGCAGCAAGCAGGGGCTACTCTCCAGTTCCAGTGGACAGGATTCTCATTGCAGTGGCTTCTCTTGTTGTGGAGTACAGGCTGTAGGGCATGCAGGCTTCAGAAGTTGGGGCACACACAGGCTTTGTCCACAGTATGTGGGATCTTCCCGGACCTGGGTTGGAATCTACATTGGCAGGTGGATTCTTGTCCACTGACTACCAGGGAAGTCTAGATGTTGTTTTCTTTAGTAATGTAATCTTTTTTTTAGTAATCTTTTCTATTTGGAAAAACCTCATACTCACAGAGATTTAATTTACTGGATAAATCTTCCATAACCTCTCCATTTGATAAAATGCCCCAAGCTTGAGCCATTTATTTTTAAGTAGCATACTTGAGGCCTCACCTTGATATTAAGTGTTGCTTAATGCCACAGAAGTCATGCTGGGAAGTTTGGGAGTGGTGGTAAAAGGGAATGAGAGTCTTGTTTTCATGCCAATGGAGCATATGGAGTCTACTGTTCAGATGACCTTTTTTATATTTCCACAGTGTGATTGTAGGCATGCTGATTTTATTAGTTCAGGGACTGATTAAATTACTCATGGAACCTCTCCCCACTCTTCTTGTTCTTTTTTAAAAAATTAATTAATTTATTTAGTTGCATCGGGTCTTAGTTGCATCACACAGAATCTTCATTGCCTGGCTTAGTTGCCCTGTGGCATGTGGGATCTTAGTTCCCTAACCAGGGCTCAAACCCACAACCCCTGCAGTGGAAGTGAGCAGCCCTAACCACTAGACTGCTAGGGAAGTCCCACAACCCAGTTTAAAAATGGGCAAAAGATCTGACCAGACACCTCACCAAAGAAGATATACATATGATAAGCATATGTGAAGAGATGCTCAACATTATGTCACCAGGGCACCGCAAATTAAAACAACAGTGATTTCCTACTACATATCCATTGGAGTGGCTAAAATTCCAAATACTGTCAACACCAAATGCTGACAAGGATGAGGAACAATAGGAACTCTCATTTATTTCTGATGGGAATACAAACTAGTATAGCCCCTTTGGAAGACAGTCTAGCAGTTTGTTAAAAAGTAAACATAATCTTACCATCTAATTCAGAAACATTGCCCTAGGTACCCAGATATGTTGAAAATTCATGTCCACACAAAAACATATACACAAATGTTTATAGCAACTTTATTCATAACTGCTACTACTTGGAAGCAACCAAGATGTTCTTTGCTAGGTGAGTGGATAAACAAACTGTAGTACATCCATACAGTGGATTATTTTGCATTGATAAAAAGACATAAACTATCAAGTCACAAAAAGATATGAAAAACCTTAAATGTTGTTTCACATTGTTAAGTGAAAGAAGTCTGTATAAAAAGGCTGCATACTGTATAATGTCAACAATATGACATTCTTGAAAAGGCTAAACTGCGGAGACAGGAAAATGGTCAGTAGTTGTGTGTGATTTGAAGAGAGGGAAAAAAGGATTGAATAGGTGATGCAAGGGTATTTTATGGCACCAAAACTATTTTGTATGACACTACAGTGCTGGATACATGACATTGCATTTTTCAAAACAAACAAAAAAATCCTGTACTACACAAAGAATGAACCTTAGAGGAAACCATGGACTTTAATAGCATATCAATATCGGTTCATCAATTGTAACAATGTACTCCACTCATGCAAGAGGTTAAGAACAGGAGAAACGGTCAGGGGGTAGAGAAGGGTATTTGGGAACTCTGTATTTTCTGTGTAATTTTTCTGTGAGCTTATAACTGCTCTAAAAATGAAGTTTATTAATAAAAAACAGGTATTAATTTTTAACTAATAGTACAGCCTAAATCAATATTGTAGAAGAAAATACGTCATTGATTAGTGATGCTTCACCCTACCCATATTTTAATGGGGCTTCATTTTTTGTGTGGAGCGACATGCCGTTTTTTTCTCTTCATTAGCTCCTACTGGAACAAGAGGAGAACTATGTTAGCTTTTGATGGTGTCTCTCTGATGATTCTGGTTTGGATTAAATTCCTTTGATTCAGTAGTCTCCCAGTAAAAAAATAAATGGGGGTTTCTCAGTAAAAGGGAGCATATACACCTAATTTTGCTCCTTCCCGAAACTTCAGTAAAACTAGGTTTTAAAAAAATATAAGGCCATAAACTGACAAGCTAGAAAACAGGAGAATAAACAAAATTAATGACATTTTGTCTGCTATGAAGCAGACAGGTATAGATTGGTGGTTACTGAGAGGAGTCCAGTGAAAGTAGCTTACTAAACTAACAGGAGGAAAGCCAAGAACTGAACTGACTTGTGCTGCAGAAATGCTTAAAATGCCAGGAATTAGCAAGACTAGATATCTCTTTAAATGGAAATAAAAATAGGGGGAATTTTTTAAAAGGAATGTTAGTTGAAAGATAATAAAATACACAGCTAGATTTTATTTCTCAGTCCATGCTACTGATTGATTATCTACTCCCTGCCCCCAACAAAAGACTATAGACTTTTTCTGTGGAGAGGGTAAAACAGAGAGGTCTCCGGTCTGACTGTCATTAGTCACAGTTGAATGTTGAATACTGTACCAAGCATGGGAAAATGTGAGTGCATGCTGACTGCTGAATCCTAAGTCCTCTCACTAGTTTCTCAGGTGGCTCAGTGGTAAAGAACCTGCCTGCCAATACAGGAGACATAAGAGACACAGGTTTGATCCTTGGGTTGGGAAGATCCCTTAGAGGAGGAAATGGCAACCCACTCCAGTATTCTTGCCAGGAGAATCCCATGGTCAGAGGAGCCTGGTGGGCTACAGTCCATAAGGTTGCAAAGAATCAGGCATGACTGAGTGTCTGAGCAAGTACTCTTACGACAGTTGACTCCAAAATACCAGCAGTCAGGACTAGACCTTCTAGGCAAGAAGTTGGAAGATCCTTCTCTGAGGATCACAGTGCATAAATAAAGCTAAAGATAATACTTCAGGGATTCCTCAATAAACAAAAAACAACTCAACCATATCATTTCACACTAAAACTTGAAATTGACATATGCTCAAAGCTTTCAATCAGCTTTCAGTGTCCGACATGAGCAAACAATCAATTTAATACCATAAAGTTGAAGAAATCATAAAACAGATAAAAATAAAAATGAATATTTAAAAAGGAAAAGAAAAAAAAAGTTGAGATAGCAACTAGGCAAGGAGAAAAAAAACTTAAAAGAGAAGATGTTATATTCATGAAACAAGATGCTACATAAAAACAATATTCAGACAGCAAAAATTATTCTTTGAAATGAAAGTCATGGTAGCATGAAAAACTCAACAGAAAGCTTGGAAGATCCAATTGAGGAGATCTTTCAGAAAGTAGAGCAAAAAGAGCAAGAGCAAGAGCTAGAAAATAAGAGAGAGGGAAAAAAAATCCAGAGAACAAGTCCAAGAGGTCTTACAACTGAATAATAGGAGTTCCTGACAGAAAGAAATAAGAAAACAATTGGAAAGGAATTAATAAGATAATTTACAAAAATTTCCTAGAACTGAAAGCCATGAGTTTTCAGATTGAAGAATCTTACTTGGGTATATATGATCAAGGATGGAAAAAAAAGACCCCCACCCAGACACATGACCATGGATTTTCACTGGGAAAAAGGTAGGATCCTACAAACTTCCAAAAAAGAGGAGAGAGGTTTCATACCAACACTCAAGAATCAGAATGTCTTTTGCTTTTTCAGAAGCAATATTAGAAGCAGAAAGCAACAGTGAAATGGCCTCACAATCATGAAGGAAAATTATTTCCGACCTAGAATCCTATACTCAGTATGCAAGTAGAAGGGGGAAAAGGCATTTTCAGACATGCAAGGTCTCAAAAAACTTATTTTCCATGTATATATCCTTTCTCATGAACTTAATGAAGGTTGTGTTTCAATCAGGACATCTTCATAGGACAGGAGTGAAGGATTCTCCAAGGTGTTTGCCAAGGGAGATCTTAGGACCATAGCTATGCAACAAATCCGAGCTGGAGTAGGTCAGAGGCTGGGGATAGAAATATTTAGGAAGATGAAACTGATAGTATACATTAATGAATTTAAGTACCTGACTGTTTGACTGAATTAGGGATTAGAATATTAACTAAACTTACATAGAAGTTATCAACTCTAGAGAAAGCAAAATATTTTGCAAAAATGGCCCTAGTTGATCACTGTTCTGAAAGCATATATAATCATAATAGAAACAGTATACATTTATCTAATCACTATATTGGGATGATGAGGAATGGGAACTTATCATGATTGTGTGTGTCTCTGTTTAATTGTGATGGAGTGAGGGAAGACTCTTGATAAAAGTGAAAGAGGAGAGTGAAAAAGCTGGCTTAAAACTCAACATTCAAAAAAACCTAAGATCATGGCATCAGATCCTATCACTTAATGGCAAATAGATTTGGAAACAATGGAAACAGTGACACACTTTATGTTTCTGGGCTCTAAAAATCACTGCAGATGGTGTCTGCAGCCACGAAATTCGAAGACCACTTGCTTATTGGAAGAAAAGCTATGACCAACCTAGACAGCATATTAAAAAGCAGAGACATTACTTTACCAAAAAAGTCCACATAGTCAAAACTATGGTTTTTTCAGTAGTCATGTATGGATGTGAGAGTTGGACCATGAAGAAATCTAAGTGCTGAAGAATTGATGCTTTTGAACTGTGGTGTTGGAGAAGACTCTTGAGAGTCCCTTGGACTGCAAGAAGATCAAATCAGTCAATCCTAAAGGAAATCAGTTCTGAATATTCATTGGAAGGACTGATGTTGAAGCTGAAACTCCAATACTTTGGCCACCTGATGCAAAGAGCCAACTCATTAGAAAAGACCCTGATGCTGGGAAAGATTGAGGGCAGGAGGAGAAGGGGATGACAGAAGATGAGATGGTTGAATGGTATCACCGACTCGATGGACTTGAGTTTGAGCAAGCTCCAGGAGTTGATGATGGACAGGGAAGCCTGGCGTGCTGCAGTCCATGGGGTCTCACAGAGTCAGACACGACGAATGACTGAACTGAACTGAATGAAAACAACAGAGAATCCCTACAACAGAAAGAACATGGTATAGCAATAGTGAAAGTGAAATCCACTCAGTCATATTCGACTCTGAGACTCCATGGGCTGTAGCCCACCAGGCTCCTCTGATCCCAGCAAGAAAATTGGAGTGGGTAGCCTTTTCCTTCTCCAGGCGATCTTCCCAACCCAGGAATCAAACCCAGATCTCTTGCACTGCAGGTTGATTCTTTACTGTCTGAGCTACCAGCAATCCAAGTGTTTTATTTGCAGTGTGGAAGCTCATATGAAGAAAATCACAAAGAGTTGAGAGTTATTGTCTTTGGAAACAGAGAAATGATAGGTGGAAGGACTTAGGACTCTTCTCTGTTTTAAATATCCTGTAAAACTTACTGACTTTTATAAAAGAAAGACAAAAATTTAATTGATAATCATATTTCATAAAAATTATTTAGAACACTGCAATAGGAATTATTATTTTTTTAACCATGCCTTGAACATGGTGAATAGTCTCAATTGTATTCTTGTTTTGTTTTGCTTTTATCTGTAGATAATTTTATTGTTAAAGAGTCATACAGACAGTGCACAAAACAGATGTACATTTTAATGAATTATGTTTATATATATGCCTGTGTTCAATTGTATTTTAAATTGAGTCTTTTATTTATTTATTTGGCTGTCCCGGGTCTTTGTTGCAGCATGCAGGATCTTTAGCTGTAGCCTGGGAACTCTTAGTTGCAGCATGTGGGATCTAGTTCCCTGACCAGGGATTGAACCTGGGGTCCCTGCAGTAGGAGGATGGAATCTTAGTGACTGGATCACCAGGGAAGACCCTGAACTGAATCTTTTAAAAATGTGTCAGAAGTTATTGTAGCAAGTCATTACTAGGCTGTGATATCCTTGTGACCAGGGATTATTTCTTACACATCTTTATAGTTCTTTCAGGACATAGTGTGGAATCACCTGCATTCTACTCATATTAATGTGTAGGGTTTTGCATGTTTTAGCCTCATGAAGAAGTAAGTCAAATTCCGTCATATTCTTAGGTATTAACAATCCTGAATTGAATATTTAACTCTACAAATAGGATCTACTCTCTTCAGCACTGTGAATCTAAGCTCTGCCTCGCAATCAAGAAATCAACCAACAAAAAGTTTTCATCATGAGCAAGACAGATCACATAGTTCTTTATTAACTATATCACATTCTCTATGAAAAGAATCTGAGAGCTCGCCCAAGGTCACCCAGAGAAATAGGCAGTACTAGCTCTGCAAATCAAACCAATTGCTTAAGCCAAACTTCTGTGATAAACACACTTAAAGTAGGTGTGAGAGAAAAGTCAGAAGGGTTTATCCCACTTGAGATTAACAGGCAGTGTAGTTTGTCTTCAACTAAAGTGCTGATGGATAAAAGGCAAAATCTGGTGTGTAAATTCTGCTTTCACTATGTTGAAAGGGGATTAAAAATAGAAAGGAATTCTATTTAGGTTTAGACAGCGAAGGCTGAGATATAGAAAGGACTTTTGTAAAGGAGTGGGATTGAGATATTCTTTCCCTACCCAAAAGCCCCAGTTATGAAGCTGCCAGAATATGCCTCTTGCCTGCTTGCTTATATTTCTGGTATCTTGATTAATCACATGGCTGTCCTATATCAGCAATTTTTAATCTATAAATTTACAGCTCCAGAGAGTTAATGTGAGATTATCCAGACACTGTTCAAAGGGCCAGCTATCAAGGAAACAAAGGAGCCTCTTCATTGGGGGCATGTGAGTACTTTTCTAGTCCTTAGGCACTTGGTAATTTCACAAAGTAGATATGGTATATTTGTCAAGCAAATCTCTTTCAACAGATTCTCGTCCTCCCCATTTGTTCTTCTCAGTATAAATGGAGTTTACATTCTATACTTCCATTAGGGGGCAATTATTTTAAGTAGAATCATTTGCTACTATTTCCTGTATTAATGGTTGTCTCTTGTATGCAATCTTATCTTGGACATCTTAGGTTAAAAAAAAGAAAAAACCACAGAAGAGCATCCCCAGGACTTCAGAGACTATAAATATAATTCAGAAAGCTTTTGAAAAAATGGAGTTTAGGAAACGGTAAGTGTAAGAAAACTGAATTAATAATTACCACTTAAAAATCTACCATGCAGAAGATAACTATAAATGTGAAAGGATTTATCTATTAGCTTCTATAATTTTAAATTTATTTTCAGAGACATATTTTCCAGATAAAATAAAAGGAAGCATTCTGCATTTTTAGCACTAAATCCTGAAAGAGTCATTCAATAATAACACTTTGCACTTATTGTTCTATACTTTTAAAAATCTTTTTCTCATATATATTTTGAAATAGTATAGATATTATTATCATTTATAGATCAAAGAAACTGACATGTGAGAATTTAAGTGATATTCTCAAGAATGCACAATTACACCATGAAAGGCAGGACCAGGCTCTGAGTCTGTTGTTTTGTTGTTTATAATCAGTTAAAAACTGTATCTTTGATCTATTATGGGCATTTTCACTTTTATAGTTCAGTATATGAAGATAAGACAAAAAAATTTTAATGGGTTTGTTCCAGGTCGTTCTGCAAGAGAAATGAACAGCTACGAAAAGTATACAAGTGCTGATTTGAAATCCTTTGCTCAAGTCACTTAACCACAACAAATGTAAGAGTGAAGGCCAAAGAGTTACGCAGACACATTGTCCATTACTGTTCTTAACATTTGTCCTTGATAAAAGTTTTCCATTCAAATCCATTTCTCCTTGGCAAATATTTGTCTTCTCTAGACATATTAAAAATATTAAAAACAAAAGGGAGAAAAGATTTCTCCTGAGAAAATAATGAAAAGGGAACAATCCATTGTGGTGGATAAAAATCAGAGGATTAAACTTTTTACAACCTAAATATAGGATTATGTTTGTCATATAGTTATAAAATTTTTAGCAAACATAAACTATTGTGTGATCAGGTAATTAATATTGTGTGATCAGGTAATCAGGTAATAGTATTACAGTGACATGTTGTTAGTCTGACTTTTAAAACTTAATTTAAATCAAAGAAACTACAATGTCAGCAGGAGCATCCATATCCTTACTGTGTTTGGAGTGCTCTTGGTTCTGAGCGGAAGGGAAGGCCGGAGGGGCCAGAGAAGGGAGGGGCAGCTCTTCCCTCAACTGTTGGTCATCAGGCTGCAGTGCCTCTCTCACCCACTGAATCACAGTGGGAGACTCACAGCATTCGCATTATTGTGACAGCCATGAACCCATTGCTCACAGCCCCCTTCTGTTTCATCCTTGGTCACCCTGACCTTTGGTTCTGAGTCGTGTTCTGGCCAAAGCACGATGACGAGTGTTTAGGGTTTAGTGTTTAGGAGTGTTTATGTTTGCATAAGGGGGGGGTTAGTGGGAAGGGACGGAATGAACTTTTTCTGCATTTTGTATTGTATGTTTTCTTTAACATGTAACCAATCAGAATCCTGTCAATATAGTCAGCCAATTGATCGACAAAAAAAAAAAAAAAAGACAAATGATTGCCTTAGTGTCCTCAAGTAATGTTAGAGAGTTAAAAAGATTAATAATTTGGATTCTGTAGGGGAACTGGTCATTATTTGGGTCACCTGCACTGCTTTCCTCTATCTAGAGAATTCCTCACTGTGTAAACCTTGGTGGTAAGCAAAGATGTCTCCCATAGTAGAAGATGTCAAATAATCTTTCTCTGCCTTCCTTGCAGCTAGGGTAAAGGCATATGACCCATGACCCAGGCTTTTCAATCAGATATCTCTGCTGTACTTTTGACTCAAACCTGAAGATACAAGCAACCATCTCTCTCTCTTAATCTACTGGCAGGAAAGATTACTGCAATCTACCATTTCCAGTGTAGAGGTAGCCAAATGGCAGACTGTGTGGTCTAGCCTGATGTCCCTGGCACTGGCTCGGGGGGTGCGGGGGGAACCCTCTTCTCACAGCTTGCATAGCTCTTACCCAGTCTTAGCATGGAAACCTCTGAATCTCTGGAAATCATTCGACCCCAGGAAAACCAGGATGGTTGGTTATTCTAGCCAGCTCCTTCATCAGATCAGTTCTGTGGGTGGTTTATCCCTACTGCTTGACTTCAAGCTTAGTTTTTCAAACATTCCTAGCAATTCTGTGAGGCACTCAATATCATTTTCAAAAATTATGGAAGTATAACCCAATATCCTGGGGAAGGCAATGGCACCCCACTCCAGTACTCTTGCCTGGAAAATCCCATGGATGGAGGAGCCTGGTAGGCTGCAGTCCATGGGGTCGCTGAGGGTCAGACACGACTGAGCGACTTCACTTTCACTTTTCACTTTCATGCATTGGAGAAGGAAATGGCAACCTACTCCAGTGTTCTTGCCTGGAGAATCCCAGGGATGGGGGAGCCTGGTGGGCTGCTGTCTATGGGGTCACACAGAGTCGGACACGACTGAAGTGACTTAGCAGCAGAAGCAACCCAATATCCTTTTAATCCACTATTGATCTGCTTAAATCCGTGAGAATTGGTTTCTAACTACTGCTACTGAGAACCTTGGCTAAAACAGACACTTTTGTGTATAGTTTGGAAACCTGCATTTCATGATGACCTATGAATCACACTGCTTTGATATAGCTTATATGGGCTTCCCTGGGTGGCCCAGGTGGTAAAGAATCTGCCTGTGAGGCAGGATACCCAGGCCTGATTCCTGGGTCAGGAAGATCCACTGGAGAAGGAAATGGCAACCCACTCCAGTATTCTTGCCTGGAAAGTCCCATGGACAGAGGAGCCTAGTGGGCTACAGTCCATGGGGTCGCAGAGTCCGACACAACTGAGGGACTAACAACACAACATAAGGTTATTACAGATGCTGTTTGATGTTAACATTTTGAAAGGTGCTATAAAAGCATCTGTATGATGGTTCTTACTGTATATTTGAAATCTTGAGATATTTCTGATGGTTGAAGACTATTGTGAACCATTTTTCCTTGGTGATGAGATAAACACTGACAGAAGTAAAGCTGCTGACAGAAAATATTTGAATTTCCCCACTCCATCTCATCCTATATCCCCCAATTTATGAAAGTGTAGTTCTCCAGATGAAGAATTTTTTAAGCCAGAAAAATAGAATAAAATGATGACCTAAAAAAATCTTTGCTGAATTAATCATTTCTGGAGCATGTATAAAAGTTCTTCATTGTTTTTCCTGAAAGTTAGACTCTTGAACACATGCAATTCTCATTCAGCTTCATCTTCTGGACATCCTCACACTCCTGCATTCTGATTTTTTTCATTCTTTGGAGAGAAAACCTTGAGTGAAAATACTTCTGTTCATAAAGTAGTCATTAAAATGTTATTATAGTGCTTACTTTGGCAACATTTACACTAAAATTGGAATGATATAGAGAAGATTAGAATAGCCCCTGTGTAAGGAAGCAAATTTGTGAAGCATTCCACATTTTTTAGACTTATCACAGTGACCATTTCAATGACTATAATTACTATGATGTACAGCTGAAACGAATGATATTGTATATCAATTATGCTTTAATTATTAAAATATTGTTACATAAATAGTACATCTTTATTAAAGAAAAATAGAAAATATCAGAGGATAGAATAGGTATCCATAATTTTGTCACTGCTAACATTTTGGGCTTTTTTGGGGGTAAGCATTCATGTCTATAGTTATAAATTTAAAAAAATTTGAAGTCAAACTATACAATTTCAGAACCTACTTTATTATTAGCATTATGAATTTCTTCCCAGGTATATGCATATAGGTACAATTTTAAATGACTGCACACTTAATGGATAGAAATATCATCACATTCATTAATTAACTCTTGGACGTTTTCAGCTTTGTAAACAATACTATTAAAATTTTATATCTGGCCTTAAACATTCATGCTAAGTTGCTGCAGTCGTGTCTGACTCTGCAACCCTATGGACTGTATCCCTTCTGTTTATTTCCCCAAAATAAATATTAGAAATAAAATTCTACATCAGATGCTCGGCTCATTTTTGAGATTTGTCTTATATTTTGCTTCCCAGAAAAGTCATACCTTTTATGCTCCCTCTAGCCACCTGTGAGACTATACAGTTCTACCCTCAACAACCCTGAGCATTATTGTTTTTTTTTTAATTTTTATTAACTTGATAAAGACATTATCTCATTGTTATTGATTACTAGTGAGGCTAAATATTTTAATGTATTTTTTTGGCCTTGTTTTCCTTCTTTTTAAAATTATCTGCTCTTAAAAACATGATCTGAAAGGATACACGCACCCCAATGTTCACTGTGGCACTGTTTACAATAGCCAAGACATGGAAGCAGCCTAAATGTCCATCAACAGAGGAATGAATAAAGAAAATGTGGTACATATATACAATGGAATATTGCTCAGTCATTAAAATGTAAAATAATGCCATTTGCAGAAACATGGATGGACCTAGAGTTTGTCATGCTGAGTGAAGTAAGTCAGACAGAGAAGGAGAAATATTGTATGACATCACTTACCTGTGGAATCTAAAAAGAAATTATACAAATAAACTTACACAGACTCACAGACTTAGAGAACGGACTTAAGATTGCTGGGGGGAAGGTTGTAGGGAAGGATAGTTAAGGAGTTTGTATGGACATGTACACACTGCTATATTTAAAATGGGTAACCAGGAAGAACCTACTGTATAGCACAGGGAACTCTACTCAATATTATGTGACAGCCTGGATGGGAGGGGAATTTGGGGGAGAATAGATACATGTAAATGTATGGTTGAGGTCCTTTGCTGACCTCCTGAAACTATCCCAACATTGCTAATCAGTTATATTCCAATAAAAAATAAAAACTTTAAAAAAGTGTTTGCTCCTGTCAAGTTACCTGTTTTATTCAACATGAATGTATGAGATTAACTACTTCATTATGTCATGAAATGCAAAGAAGTAAACTCAGATTCTGAAAATTTATCACCCCCTCTAAGAAATGTCATGATTTGCTTTGTCACCATTATCTACCTATTTGATTTTCACAAATTATTTCCTCCCCGAATTAGGTTTCTGGTTGATTTTCACCCTTTTATTCCCTTTTCAAGAAGTCCTTAGATTTTTAAAATTTATTTTCTCTTATCCCATGAAGTACCATAATAATATTACACTATTTTAAATACAGGTGTTTAGGAGTTAATGCCTTGCAGAGGAGGAAGTCAAGTAGGTGGTACCAAAATGTAATTGATCTAATCCATTTTCTCTTTTTATTTTTATTGAAGCATTGTTGATTTACATTGTCATTAATTCCTGTTATACAACAAAGTGATTTGGTTGTGTACATATATATATATATATATTCTTTTTAAAATATCCTTTTCCATTATGGTTTATCATAGGATATATTTTCAATTGGAGGACAATTGCCTTACGATGTTGTGTTAGCTTCTGCTGCACAACAATGTGAATCAGCTCTAAGGATACATATGTCCCCTCCCTCAAGCCTCCCTCCCACCCATCCCTCCATTTTCTCTTTAGGTTAAAAATATTGTTTCCCTTTCAAAAAGAAAGAACATCTTTTGTATCCTGTCTTCTGAGGGACATATAAACTATTAAGTAAAATATTTACAATGCTGGCCTTTGTCCCAGGTGGGAGTTGAGAGAGGTGTAATCAGTATCTTTGCAGCAGGATTTGCTGTCTGTTTCCCAACTACTTCACTGTTTTTTTGCTGACCCTCATGTCCACTGTTGCCTCAAAATCTATCATCACCCACTTCTAAAGCCTACCTGGTGGGCGTTGCTGGAGGCTGTTGATATCTGTCACATCAGAGAGAGGAGAGTGGGTGAGAAACTCTGCAGGGGATCTTGGTTGGCTTCTATTTAGTGCTATTTTTAACTCTCTGCAGTCAATGCTGATGGCTTTAGACATTTGCTTCATCCCAGTGCAGTCACTCACCGTTTCTTTGGCTCACACCTTAGTGCCTTCTCCCAAACTACACCCTGTGCTTCCAGTGACCATATGCTGTCTTCTACTGGAGAGTCCCAATTTCAAATATTCTGTCATATTGCCAAATCAGATACCCGACCATATGCTTCATTTTCTCTGGGGAAATATATTCACCTATCTATGCATCAGTTTCCTAAAAACTCTGCTCATCAAGATTTCTTTTTTTCTCTTTCCTATTTAAAGTTATGGAAGTGTGATAACACATTTACAGAAGACTAGGAAAATACAGAACAAAGTTACATATACTTGGTTTTGCTAGACAGTTTATGGAAAATGTTATTAATCCAAAATGCGGCTCAGATGTCTTCTCCTATGGGAAGCATTCCTTCAGAGCCCTCCTTCCTTGGATGTCACTCATATGTGCTCTCAGAGTTCTCTATTCATCCTCTTCAGGGCACAACCCAAACCTCAGATTTCCCTTGCCCACTCACTGGAATCACTTTCCTTAGTATACTTAGGAAAATGAAGGGTAAGAAGAGGTTTGCGCCACGTCCATTATGGATTCACCCACCTGCACTCTGTTGCTCAGAAAGGCATTCTCTGTCCAGTCAGAAAACACTCTTCATTTTTCCGCTGCTAATGGTTTGTTTGAATTGTAGATTATAGTTCACAACCTCCTTTCCTCTCCTGATAGTCTATGGATCTGAGTATCTCCCAGCAACATGTTTCCCCACCTTGAATATTTCAGTCTAGAATCAGTTCAGTCACTCAGTCATGTTCGACTCTTTGCTACCCCATGGACTGCAGCACACCAGGCTTCACTGTCTATCACCAACTCCCAGAGCTTGCTCAAATTCACGTCCATCAAGTCGGTGGTGCCATCCAACCATCTCATCCTCTGTTGTCCCCTTCTCCTCTGACCTTCAATCTTTCCCAGCATCAGGGTCTTTTCAAATGAGTCAGTTCTTTGCATCAAGTGGCAAAAGTATGAGTTTCAGCTTCAGCATCAGTTCTTCCAATGAATATTCAGGACTGATTTCTTATAGGATGGACTGGTTGGATCTCCTTGCAGTCCAAGGGACTCTCAAGAGTCTTTTCCAACACCACAATTCAAAACCATCAACACTTTGACATCAGTTTTCTTTATAGTCCAACTCTCACATCCATACCTGACTACTGGAAAAACCATAGCTTCGACTAGATGGACCTGTGTCAGCAAAGTAATGTTTCTGCTTTTTAATATGCTGTCTAGGTTGGTCATAGCTTTTCTTCCAAGGAGCAAGTGTCTTTTAATTTCATGGCTTCAGTCACCATCTGCAGTGATTTTGGAGCTCCCCAAAATAAAGTCTGTCATTATTTCCATTGTTTCCCCATCTATTTCCCATGAAGTGATGGGACCAGATGCCATGATGGGACCAGTCTAGAATAATACCATGGAAAAGGCATGGCGGTTCCAGGTGTACTTTCTATTCTAAGTCCAGCTGCATAGTCTAGTATCTAGAAAGAGCCTTGTTATTCTGAGGATTTAGTAGACAATCATCAAATCAGGCACACAAACACACATTGATCTGCCAAGGACAAACGTCAGTTTCCAGAGTGGTACCAACAAGAAGGAAAAGAAACATTTTCATGATTTTCCTACATAACACAACTCTCACACACAATGAACTTAGAATTTAAATTATAATGCAGAACAGTCTTAGCTATTTTGTTCATCTTTTTTCCTCTCCTGCTTTTTTAAAAAATTGAACTACAGTTGATTTACAATGTTTCAGGTGTACAACAGTGTTTTATATATATATGTGTGTATATATATACTTTTTAATATTCTTTTCCATTATAGGCTATTACAAGATTTGAATATAGTTCCCAGTGCTAGACAGTATATTCTTGTTATTTATCTATTGTGTATATAGTACTGTCTATGTGTTAATCTCATATTCCTAATTTATCTCTCCATCCCTTTCCTTTTCGTGACCATAAGTTTGTTTTCTATGTCTGTAAATCTGTTTCTGTTTTGCAAATAAGTTCATTTGTATTAATTTTTAGATTCCACATATACATAATATATTTGTTTTTCACTGACTTTTATTGCATTTAATATGTTAGTTTCTAGGTCCGTCTATGTTGCTGCAAATGGCAATATTTCATCGTTTTTATGGCTGAATAGTATTCATATGCGTGCGTGAGTGCTTAGTTGCTTCAGTCGTGTCCAATTCTGTGCGACCCTATGGACTGTAGCCCTCCAGGCTCCTCAGTCCATGGGGATTCTCCGGGCAAGAATAGTGGAATGGGTTGCCATGCTCTCCTCCAGGGGGTCTTCCAGAACCAAGGATAGAACCCACCTCTCTTTTGTCTCCTACATTGGCAGGCAGGCTCTTTACCACCAGTCGCCTGGGAAGCACACAACAATGTAAATAAATTTCAAAATAATTATGCTGAAAGCAAGAAGCCAGACAAAAAAAGAGTGTGTGATTATATTTTAAAAAAATTCTAGAAAATACAAGCAATACTTGTATTTTATGTATTTTATACTTGGAATTATGTATTTTACAAACATAATTTGTGAATTTCAAACATAATCCTATGTTGTTGTTGTTCAGTTGCTACATCATGTCCAACTCTTTGGGACACCATGGACTGCAGCATGCCAGGCTCCCTTGTCCTTCACTATCTCCTGGAGTTTGCTCAGATGCATGTCCATTGAGTCGGTGATGCTATCCAACCATCTCATCCTCTGCCTGCCCTTCTCCTTTTATCTTCTATCTTTCCCAGTATCAGGTTTTTTCCCAAAAAGTCAGCTCTTCACATCAGATGGCTATCGTATTGGAGTTTCAGCTCCAGCATCAGTCCTTCCAATGAATATTCAGGGTGGATTTCCTTTAGGATTGACTGGTTTGATCTCCCTGCAGTCCAATGGACTCTTGAGAGTCTTTTGCAACATTACAGTCCAAAAGCATCAGTTCTTCAGAGCCCAACCTTCCTTAGGGTCCAAATCTCACATCCATATGTGACCACTGGAAAAACCATAGCTTTGACTATACAGACCTTTGTCAGCAAAGTGATGTCTCTGCTTTTTAATGTACTGTCTAGGTTTGTCATAGCTTTCCTTCCAAGTAGCAAGCATCTTTTAATTTCATGGCTGCTGTCACCATCCACAGTGATTTTGGAGCCCAACAAAATAAAATCTGTCACTGCTTCTACTTTTACCCTTCTATTTGCCATGAAGTGATGGGATCGGATGCCATGATTTTAGTTTTTTGAATGTTGAGTTTTAAGCCAGTCTTTTCACTCTCCTCTTTTACCCCTCAAGAGGTTCTTTAGTTCCTCTTCAATTTCTGCCTCTGGAGTGGTATCCTTTGCATATCTCAGGTTGTTAATATTTCTCCTGGAAATACTGATTCCAGCTTGTGATTTATCCAGCCTGGCATTTTGCATGATGTCCTCTGCGTATAAGTTAAATAAACAGGGTGACAATATACAGCCTTGATGTACTCCTTTCCCAATTTTGAACCAGTCAGTTGTTCTATTGTTGCTTCTTTTCCTGCATTCAAGTTTCTCAGGAGACAGGGAAGATGGTCTGTTATTACCATCTTTTTAAGAATCTATTTCACTGTGATGCACACAATAAAAGGCTTTAGCAACATAGTGAATAAAGCAGAAGTAGATGTTTTTCTGGAATTCCCTTGGTTTCTCTATGATCCAGCAAATGTTAGCAATTTGATTTCTGTTTCCTCTGCCTTTTCTAAACCCAGCTTGTTCATCTGGAAGTTATTGGTTCATGTACTGCTGAAGCCTAACTTGACGGATTTTGAGCATAACTTTTACTAGCATGAGAAACAAGCGCAATTGCCTGGTAGGTTGAACATTATTTGGCACTGCCCTTCTTTGGGATTGGAATGAAAACTGACCTTTACCAGTCCTGTGGCCACTGCTGAGTTTTCCAAATTTACTGACATATTGAGTCAGAAAGTAAATTAGAGGTTGCCTAGGACAGAAAGCTGGAGAAGGCAATGGCAACCCACTCCAGTACTCTTGCCTGGAAAATCCCATGGGCGGAGGAGCCTGGTAGGCTGCAGTCCATGGGGTCGAGAAGAGTCCGACACGACTGAGCGACTTCACTTTCACTTTTCACTTTCATGCATTGGAGAAGGAAATGGCACCCCACTCCAGTGTTCTTGCCTGGAGAATCCCAGGGACGGGGGAGCCTGGTGGGCTGCCGTCTATGGGGTCGCACAGAGTTGGACACGACTGAAGCGACTTAGCAGCAGCAGGTCAGAAGCAGACAGGAAGAGATAAGAGGGAGGGATTAAAAAGAGGCATGAGAAAACTTGGGGTGATGGATATTCATTATTTTGATCATGGTAATATTTTCACAAATAATTTCATAAATACATATGTCAAGAGGTATCAAATTGTACACTTAAATATGTACAATTCATTCTGTGTCATTTCAATCTCAAAAAAGCTATTAAATTTTGGAGGAAAAAGAGTGAAAGGAGGCTGTCTCCATGCCCTAACAATGGCCTAAACGTCTTTTTTACCCCATAATTGAAGAGCAAGGCATGGGGCTTTCAATTCAGGTGGCCAGGCTTGGACCAGGTACCTGGTCAAGGCTTCTGATGATGCCCTGGATCTCTTTAGAGGAACTGTTTTTTGGGGGCCAGCTGAGATTCTTCACTGTGACTTTAAGTGGTGCTGCCTCTTACTCCTTACTAACCTCTCATTTGCTACTTTAAAGCAAAGATAAGAATGGATGGGTTGAGACTTCTGGTTCTCTGCAGATGAGAAAAAGATGATTAATTGATTACACTAAATAGAGTCTGTGTTCTTTAAAACTGAAAATTTTTTTTGCTTTTTATTGAAATTTATTTTTGGTTGGAGGATAATTTGGTTGGAGGATAATTTGGTGTTGTGTTGGTTTCTGCCATACTACAACATGAGTTGGCCGTAAGTATAAATATGTCCCCTTCCTCTTGAACCTCCTTCCCACCCCGCACCCCATCCTACCCCTCTAGGTTGTCAGGGAGCACCAGGTTGAACTCCCTGTGTTCTACAACAACTTCCCATCAGCTATCTATTTTATATATGGTAGGGTACACGTTTCAATGCTACTCTCTCAATTCGTCCCACCGTCTTCTTCCCCCTCTGTATTCACAAGTCTGTTCTTTAAGTCTACATCTCTATTCCTGCCCTGCAAAAAGGCTAATTAGTACCATTTTTCTAGATTCTATATATGTGTTAATACACAGTACTTGTTTTTCCCTTTCTAAGTTACTTCACTCTGTACAACAGGCTCTAGTTTCATCTACCTCATTAAAACTGACTCAAATCCATTCCTTTTCATGACTGAGTAACATTCAATTGTATATATGAACCACAACTTCTTTATTCATTCATCTGTCGATGGACATCTAGGTTACTTCCATATTCTAGCTATTGTAAATAGTGCTTCAGTGAATATTGGGGTACATGTGTCTTTTGGGATTATGGTTTTCTCAGGGTATACGCCCAGTAGTGGGATCGTTGGGTCATATGGTAGTTTTACTCCTAGTTTTTAAATCTCCATACTGTTGTCCATAGTGGCTCTATCAGTTTACATTCTCACAAACAGTGCAAGAGGGTTCCCTTTTCTCCACAGTCTCTCCAGCTCTTATTGTTTGTAGATTTTTTCTTGATGGCCATTCTGACTAGTGTGAGGTGATGCCTCATTGTAGTTTTAATTTGTGTTTCTCTAATAATGAGCAAGCAGAAGATATTAAGAAGAGGTAGCAAGAATACGCAGAAGAACTGTACAAAAAAGATCTTCCTGACCCAGATAATTACGAAGGTGTGATCACTCCCACTCACCTAGAGCCGGACATCCTGGAATGTGAAGTCAGGTGGGCCTTAGGAAGCATCACTATGAACAAAGCTAGTGGAGGTGATGGGATTCCAGTTGAGCTATTTCAAATTCTAAAAGATGATGCTGTCAAAGTGCTGCATTCAATATGTCAGCAAATTTGGAAAACTCAGCAGTGGCCACAGTATTGGAAAAGGTCACTTTTCATTCCAATCCCAAAGAAAGGTAATGCCAAAGAATGTTCAAACTACCACACAATTGCATTCATCTCACACGCTAGTAAAGTAATGCTCAAAATTCTCCAAGCCAGGCTTCAGCAATATATGAACCGTGAACTTCCAGATGTTCAAGCTGGTTTTAGAAAAGGCAGAGGAACCAGAGATCAAATTGCCAACATCCACTGGATCATAGAAAAAGCAAGAGAGTTCCAGAAAAACATCTATTTCTACTTTATTGACTATGCCAAAGCCTTTGACTGTGTGGATCACAATAAATTGTGAAAAATTCTGAAAGAGATGGGAATACCAGACCACCTGACCTGCCTCTTGAGAAACCTGTATACAAGTCAGGAAGCAACAGTTAGAACTGGACATGAAACAACAGACTGGTTCCAAATAGGAAAAGGGATACATCAAGGCTGTATATTGTCACCCTGCTTATTTAACTTATATGCAGAGTACATCATGAGAAACGCTGGGCTGGAGGAAGCACAAGCTGGAATCAAGATTGCCAGGAGAAATATCAATAACCTCAGATAGGCAGATGACACCACCCTTATGGCAGAAAGTGAAGAGGAACTAAAGAGCCTCTTGATGAAAGTGAAAAAGGAGAGTGAAAAAGTTGGCTTAAAACTCAACATTGAGAAAACTAAGATCATGGCATTTGGTCCCATCACTTCATGGCAAATAGATGGGGAAACAGTGGAAACCGTGGCTGACTTTATTTTCCTGGGTTCCAAAATCACTGCGGATGGTGATTGCAGCCATGAAATTAAAAGACACTTACTCCTTGGAAGGAAAGTTATAACCAACCTAGACAGCATATTAAAAAGCAGAGATATTATTTTGCCAACAAAGGTCCATCTAGTCAAGGCTCTGGTTCTTCCAGTAATCATGTATGGATCTGAGAATTGGACTATAAAGAAAGCTGAGCACTGAAGAATTGATGCTTTTGAACTGTGATGTTGGAGAAGACTCTTGAGAGTCCCTTGGACTGCAAGGAGATCCAACCAGTCCATCTTAAAGGAGATCAGTCCTGGGTGTTCTTTGGAGGGACTGATGTTGAAGCTGAAACTCCAATACTTTGGCTACCTGATGTGGAGAGCTGACTCACTTGAAAAGACCCTGATGCTGGGAAAGATTGAGGGCAGGAGGAGAAGGGGACGACAGAGGATGAGATGGTTGGATGGCATCACTGACACAATGGACATGGGTTTGGGTGGACTCCAGGAGTTGGTGATGGACAGGGAGGCCTGGTGTGCTGCGGTTCATGGGGTTGCAAAGAGTCGGACACGACTGAGCGACTGAACTGAACTGAACTGAACTGAATAATGAGCAATGGTGAGCATAAGATTGAATTTTTTATTTTATTAAAAATTTTTTTATTTAAAGACCCAAATTTATTTTAGTATTTTGGCCACACTGCCTGTCAGGTAGGATCTTAGTTCCTCTACCAAGGATTGAATCTGCACCTCTTGCATTGGAAATGCAGAGTCTTTTATTTTTATTTGTTTAATAAGCATTTAGTGAGCACCTACTAAATGCAAGATGTTGTGGACATATTTACTGAGCAAGTTCCTCACATCTTGAATGTGGGCCTCATGATTTTCTGTGAACAGTACAATGTGGTAGAAGTAACATTGAATGCCATTTCGTAGCCTTCACCTTAAAGGACCTGGCTTGCCTCTACTTTCAGTTTTACATAACCTTCATAGTCGATGGGCTAAGCCCGGGCTAGTCTGCGGGAGGATGACAGACTAGTTTAGTCTAGTCTGCTAGATGATGCGGGCTCAACTACCCCTATTCCCTAAACTGACAGCTTTTTTTAAGTGTCTGAAGTAGGACCTCTGAGCTGCTGGGCTTTTGACTGCAGAGACGTGAATGAGTCAAACTGAACCAGAAGACTTAACATGTTTAAGCCCAGCCCAGACTTCTGACCCATAAAACCATGAGTTCAAGAATTGTTTTAAGTCTTACACACACACACACACACACACATGGTTCCTATTCTGATTACTAGTGCTCGAGTGACTCAGTCAAGTTATTAAACCTGACTGTGCCTCCATTTCCTGATTTTAAAAATGATTGTAAAGCATACCTGCCACATTGGATTATAGTTATAATTAAATGAGATGGCACTTGTAAAGTGCCTTACACAGTGCTGGGGACATAGTATGTATTCAGAATTTGGTGGCAGTGTTTTTTATTTTGTGTGTGTGGGGGGAATGATTTTTCACGTCAGGACCCATATCTTACTCATCTCTGTTTCTCCAACACCTGGCACAGGCTTTTCTTCATAAGAGGAATTGAGTTAAAATTGTGACTATTTGGGGAACTGTAGTAAGTTCAGTGAATATTCTGAGGGTGCTAAGTCGGTTCTGTTGTGTCTGACTCTTTGAGGCTCCATGAACTGCAGCCCATCAGGCTCTCCAGGGACTGAACCTGTGTCTCCTGCCCCTCTTGCATTGTCAGGTAGGCTCTTTGCCACTAGCGCCACCTGCGGCTAGTACCCTATAGTTACCTGGGGCTTCCCTTGTGGTTCAGCTGGTAAAGAATCCACCTGTAATGTGGGAGATCTGGGTTCGATCCCTGGGTTGGGAAGATCCCCTGGAGAAGGGAAAAGCTACCCCCTCCAGTATTCTGACCTGGAGAATTCCACGGACTGTACAGTCCATGGGGTTGCAAAGAGTTGGACACGACTGAATGATTTTGACTTCACTTCACTTCACTATACTTACCTAGGGCTTCCCTGTAGCTCAGTTGGTAAAGAATCCACCTACAATGCAGGAGACCCCAGTTTGATTCCTGGGTCAGGGAGATCCCCTGGAGAAGGAAATGGCAACCCACTCTAGTATTCTTGCCTGGAGAATCCCATGAACAGAGGAGCTTGGAAGGCTACAGTCCGTCCATGGGGTTGCAATGAAGGAGGAAACAGAACAGGCTCTATCTTGAAAGCAGGACTTCATCTTGGGCCGGACTGTGGACTTTGAGCTGTGTGCCTAGTATGACATACCAATTGGAAAACCAGGCCCCTGCAAGGAAGAGCCCCAGGGCTCTCCATCACCTAAAAGAATACCCTAATTATCTGTGTAACCTAATAGATCATACATTCTATTATGCTTATTGGGATATGACCACAAGCCTATTGATAATTGTCTACTGTTAACTACCTAGGCTTAAGGCATATGAATCACGGGTTAATTTTGATTGTATTTTTCTTTTTCCTTTGTTTAGACTAGTTTCAGGGAATTTGGGGAGGTGGGTTTGGGCACCTACGCTTAGGGTATATAAGGTTTTCACAAAAACTGGTTGGGGACCTTGGCTAAGAGAAGACTATGCCTTGGGCGTGCTGGTGTAATAAACTGCACTCCACTATCTGCATGCACTGTCCTCCTGAGGGAGTTTGTTTCCCAGAATGCAAGGCTACAACAGCAAGAGTTGGACACAACTTAGCAACTAAATCACCGGTGGTTCCTGCAATGCAGGGGATGTAGGTTCCCAGATCTATGGTCCGGGAACTAAGATACCACATGCTGTGGGGCTACCGAGGCTGCCACTGCAACTAAGAGCTGATACAGCCAAACAAAATATAAATAAATAAATGCAGACAAACAAACAAACAAAAATTTTTATCTTCATTCCATTGAAACTCAGGACTGATACTGAATTGCTCAGTTCTTATCTTCTTGACCTATCAGCGGCATTCAAAACCAGCTGATGATTCCTTTACCCTTGAAACATTATCTTCATTTGGCTCTACGTACACACGCTTGGTGATGGACAGGGAAGCTTGGTGTGCTGCACTCCATGGGGTCAGAAAGAGTCAGACACGACTGAGTAACTGAAACTCACTGAACACCACACTTAATCTGATTTCTCTTCTACTTCTCTAACCACCTGCAGTTTCCTTTTGAGAGTTCATCCTTATTTCTTCAGCCTTTAAATATTGAACTGCTCTAGGGATCGGTCCTTGGTTCTTTTCTCTATTTCTATTCCCTCTCTTGGTGATCTAATTAAGTCTATGGCTTTAAATATTGTCCCTATATACTGGCAGTCCCAAATTTATATCTCGGCTTCTCTCCTGAACTCCAGTTTCATAAATCCAACTTTGTATATCTAAGTGCCTCTTTGACATCTGTATTTGGTTATTTAACAGGCACCTGGAACTTATTGCATCCAAAAATTAAGTCCTGATTCTGTCCACTCCTATGTACTCCTAAATTTTCCCCTATCTCAGAATATAATGATTCCATCTTTCTAGTCCCCTTTTCTGTTAGAAGAACCTAAAACACAATTCTCCTGGTGTATTTTTCCAATGCTCTGCTTCATATTCCACATAGCAGCCAGGGGTAAAGAGGAAGAGATGAGTTGTGACAGTACAACAGTTCTCAGAAGTTGCCAATCTCGGCTTGAGCCCATTCATGACCCCCTGCCTCTGCAGCAATTCTCCAGTCCTAATTTGCTTTTCTTTCTGGTCATTCTAGGTGATAGGACAGATACTATGATAAACTATTAGCCTTAAGGTGCTATTTGTCAACAAAGTTTTTGTCCTTAAAAATCTTCCCTTTATTAGTGGATTTCACTGCTGGTATCTTATGTTGTGGTTCACTTGCCAAGTCATGTCCGGCTCTTTCTGACCCTATGGACTGCAGCACATCAGGCTTTCCTGTCCCTCACCATCTCCCGGAATTTGCACAAGTTCATGTCCATTAAATTGATGACGCCATCCAACCATCTCATCCTCTGTCACCATCTTCTGTCTTCAATCTTTCCCAGCGTCAGGGTCTTTTCCAATGAGTTGGCTGTTCGCATTAAGTGGCCAAAGTATTAGAGCTTCAGTTTCAGCATCAGTCCTTCCAGTGAGTATTCAGGTATCTTATAAGGAACCACTTTTCCTTGCTGAATTATTTCAGGATAATATGTACATATTAACAGAAACCTTCAGTGTCTTAAATTCAAAGCAATAATGTTAGCCACTGTAACCTGACCAGTGGAGAATATATTATTAGGCAAGATACTCTTTTGGTATCAGTCAGGGATATTGTACTTGGCCATCTACTTACATTTCTCATAGATGAATTCTCCCTCTCACAGGAGGTAATTCTGACTCAAAAGTATCATTTTAACATTTTTCTATCTTCTTTTCTTCTTAAGAGTCTTATATGCAAGGAGCCTAATTCTCTTTCCAGAAGAGTATTCCTGAATGAAACATAGTCTCTTCCCTTTTTTGTAGATTTATCTACAGTCTGGAAGATCACTCAAAAGAGGAGTTTATCTGCATGGATTGGCTCACATTGTGTAAAGTTTAAAGATTATTTTCCATCTGATTTCTTGTCTAATTCCATTTCTATCCTAATTCTAATACTAGTCTTATCCTAATTCTATTACTATTATTACTATTGTATCATTACCACCACTGCCTTTCATCCCTACCATGAACTGGTAACACATCTTTACAAACCAATTTATTATATAGTTTTCTAACAGAGTCTCTGACTCTATATTCTTTCCTCTGATTCATTATGCATTCCTCTATTTAAAAGAAACCCTGATTTATAGAATCTGGACTACTTTTTCTTCCTTTAATTCTTTCACTTTTGCTTTGTATAAAACTTTAAAATTTTCAAGGAGTTTTCATATTTATTATATTGCCTAATTCTTATAATAATCCTGTAAAGTATTATTAACCTTCCTTTAACAGACAAGGCAACAACACATAGAGAAACTATTCCTTAAGAAAATCACAGGAAATGTATATCAGATCTGTGATTCAAGTCCAGATCTTTATTTTTTTTAAATGATTGTTGATGTACAATATCATATAAGTTATAGGTGTGCATGCATGCATGCTCAGTTGCTTCAGTTGTGTCCAACTCTTTGTAATCCTAAGGACTGTAGCCCACCAGGCCCCTCTGTCCTTGGGATTCTCCAGGCAAGAATACTGGAGTGGGATACTATTCCCTTCTCCAAAGTTATAGGTGTACAATATAGTGATTCACAATTTCTAAAGGTTTTCCTCTGTTTATAGTTATTATAAAATATTGGCTATATTCTCTGCCTTGTACATTATACACCCAGATCTTCTTATTCCAACTTGTGCATTTAAAAAAATAGAGATGCTCTTTTATTTGGCCCAAACTGAGTCATTCAAATTCATCCTTCTGGGAAATTGGAAATGGATCACAGAGACTCTGATAAATTACTGGAGACTAGTGCTTGGAGACAGAGAAGACAATGGCACCCCACTCCAGTACTCTTGCTTGGAAAATCCCATGGATGGAGGAGCCTGGTAGGCTGCAGTCCATGGGGTCGCTAAGAGTCGGATACGACTGAGCGACTTCACTTTCACTTTTCAGTTTCCTGCATTGGAGAAGGAAATGACAACCCACTCCAGTGTTCTTGCCTGGAGAATCCCAGGGACGGGGGAGCCTGGTAGGCTGCCATCTATGGGGCCGCACAGAGTCGGACACGAGTGAAGCGACTTAGCAGCAGCAGCAGCAGCAGTGCTTGGAGCTGGGGTGGTTTTTTCCCTATGTGTGTCTTTTTTCTTTTTTAAAAACCTTTTGTATTGGGATATAGCCGATCCTATGTGCATACTCTGATGTTTACCTCTTGGAGGCTTCAGACTGACTCACCAGGGTGGAGAGAAAGAGAAAAGACATAGACAATGAAAACTAGTAGTGAAGGAAAGATTAATCTTGGTTCTTAACTTTCTTCTTCCTGGTTCCATATACTTGTCTGGCCCAGATCCACTTTGTACCCATTCTTGAATCTGTGAAAAATTCTTTTTAAACAAATTCTACTTTAAATTTTATCAGTGGATTTTTGCTCTTGCTACCAAATGATATCTAAAACATGTTATTCTTGGGAGTTCCCTAGTGGTCTAGTGGTTAGGATTTGGCACTTTCACAGCTGAGGCCTGGGTTCAATCCCTTGTCAGGGAATTGAGATCCTGTATGCCATGTGGTGTGGCCAAAAAAACCCAAAAGACAAAAACTAAAGCAAACAAAATAACCAAAATAAAATAATGTTCTTCTTTCCACTCGTTTCCGCTTCCTTATCTCCATGTCTTTGCTCACCCATGCTTTTGCAGGGAAGCCTTCTTATTCTAGTCTCTGTCTTTCAAAATTCTGCCATCTTCAAGTTCAAATACCACATCTCCACATCTTCCTTAATAACTTCTTTGTTCATTCCTGGAATGAACAATCACTCTGTATAACTATAGATGCAATTTATATAAACAATATAACACTCATCACAGACTGCTTTATGGAATTATGTGTGTGTATGTCTCATCTGGAAGACTGTTGAGGAAACCTCTTGAGGGCAGAAAGCATAGTAGATTAATTTCTGTGTCCCCCCACTGAGCCAACACAGGGCAGTTGTTCAAATAGTTGTAAGAGAATATACAACGGATGACTGTGCAAAGACCTTGACCCACCCAGTTCTAAAAGGGACTGAGGCCTAAGGCACATCTGCATGTCAAAAGTGGAGCCATCTGTGATACACACATAACTATTCTCACAAAGTCAATACTAATGGATTTTCTTATTGGCTTATATTGTTTGGAGTGAGATAATAAAATTACTAAAGTAATAGCCATGTAAACTGTTGGTGCCTCAGGACGGAACAGAGGTGAGATGAGTCAAAACAGTTAATAGCTTTCTAGATGCAAAGAGAAAAGTTTTAGCCCTGAATTTCCTAAACTGCATTCAGTTCTGAAATAAGAAACAATAGCTATTTATTACAGAGCTCATGGTTGTATAGTGAAAATATTGATGATTGCAGTAATACTGACTTCTGAATTTATTTAGCATTTGTATCTTTTGCACACACAAATAATATTATCTCCAAAAGTGGCTGTCAATTATAGTTAAGAAGATAATATTTTTATCTATCATGACACATATACATTTGGAAAACTATTTTATAATGATTTAAATTTTTAGTAAAATGCATTTTTAAACATTATATAGCTAATATTGTTTAAACTCTTTCATGAGATGGTTTATACTGTGAGAGTCACACCCTCAACACTCTTTTCTCTCCTTTGGTATTTGCTTGCAGAGCTCCAAGCCTCCCTACCTACTTAGTGCCTGCACCTGATCAGTTAGAGAAAAAAAATCATCATGCTGACTGGACTCACTTTAGAATTATGGCCTCAAGTTTCAAGTGGGTTCTCAGCATTATCCAGCCATTCTTTACATTTCTCTAGTCATTTGTCTCTCCCACTCTTCCAGATGATGCCATTCCCCTCAAGCATCTTCCTCCCTTCTCCCTCTCAGCAGATGACCTTGCTTTTTATTTCTGAGTAAAAAGCATCAGTCAGAAGAGAAGTTTTACAGTCTCTCACCATTAATTCCACCCCCCTACTTGCATTTCACCCTCCCTCCTATTATGAAGACCGAACTGTTCCTGTTTCTGTCCGAATCCAAACTTTCCTCCTGTGCTTTGGGTTCTAGCTCCTTTTGCTCATTCAAGAATTTTGCTCTTAAAATGATCCCATCTGTTTCCTGTATTACCCTCCCCCCACTACTTCATGGGATTATTAACACTAATGGGGTGACCCAAGGACGAAAGAGCAGATAAAAACCAAGGAGGGTCTTGGAATGCAGGAACAGAAAAACCAGACCCTTATTGTCCTTCCCTCCCCCATGTTGTAACTGTTAATGGAACAGTATAATCTGTCTCTCCTCCTACCCCACAGGGAGAAGGTATTTGCCCTACTCTTCCCCCACGCAGTATACATGCCTCATCCAATCAGCAAATGAACTGCAAGACCCTGAGCCCACTCCTCGTACCCTGGGTATAAAAGTGGACTAAGGACATCTGTTCAACATTGGTTCTCCCTTGAGTTGACCCGTTGTTCTAACAGTGTCTCCCACTCTAATAAACTTTATTTCCCTCTCATTCTGTCTCATGTCTGGAAATTCTTTTCCAACTCACACCCAGACCATGACAACCAACATACAAATATATTTAGTATCTCAATTAATAAAAGAAGCCCTCTCAATCTCACAATCTTCTTTAGCCACTGTCCCATTTCTCTACTCCTGTTTACAGAAAAACTCAAAAGAATTTTTATATGTGCTGTCCCATATCATTAACTCTCATTCTATCTTGAATTTACTCCAGTTACATTTTTTCCCTCACCATTTCACTGGTAATACTCTCATCAAGTATACCTTTGCTCTCCATATAACTAAACCCAATGATAAATTCTTCATCATGCTTCACCTTTTAGTAGTATTCAATGGAGTACATTGAATAAAGGAAATCATAATGGAAATCAGTCCTGAATATTCATTGGAAAGACTGATACTGAAGCTGAAACTCCAATACTTTGGCCACCTGATGTGAAGAACTGACTCATTGGAAAAGATCCTGATTCTAGGAAAGATTGAAGGTAGGAGGAGAAGGGGATGACAGAGGATGAGATGGTTGGATGGCATCACTGACTCAATGGACATGAGTTTGAGCAAGCTTCAGGAGTTGGTGATGGACAGGGAAGCCTGGCGTGCTGCAGTCCATGGGGTTGCAAAGAGTCGGACACAACTGAGCAACTGATCTGAACTGCATGGAATATATCTTTTTGGATTTTGGAACACATTCTACATTGGCTTCCAAGAAATTTTACTCTCCTGGTTTTCCCCCATCTCTGGCTCCTTCTTTGCAGTCTGCTTTATTTGTTCCTCCTCATTATTTTGACAATAAATGTCAAAGTTGGAGTTCCCCCACGTCTTATTTCTCCTCTATTCTCATTCTCTAAGAGATCTCACCAGTCTTGTGGCTTTGCAAACTATATATATGACTAAGCCTCTTTCTTTTACTTCCTCTTCTTCCCAAAGCCATTAGGTAAGACAGAGTAAGGCTGGCATTAAGTATGAGATGAGAAGAATCACAGAAGCTCAGAGAAGGGTTTCAGGACCATCTGGAAAAGGAGAGTGCCTTATAAGAGGACTGCCTAGAATGGATAGTCCTAGCCTGATCCAAGTGAGGAGGACATGCATGAGGAGGCAAAGGTTCAGCAATATGAGGAGAAGCTTTATATTGTAGGAGCAGACAGGTATGCGTGTCAGAACCTGAATGGGTGAGGAGGAAATCTATGCAGAAAAGGGAGTGGGGTGACCCTGGAAGACCTGTTACTTATAGGGGAGTTGATTACATAAGTTAATATATTAAAAAGTTGGGACCAGGTTTCCCACTATCAGATGGAAAAAAAAGAAAACTACAATATTGTGGTGTCGGATTATTGTTGGAAATATTTGTGTGAATTTGTGGTTATATCCAGATAAATTATATTTATCATAGATAAATAGATGGATAGATATAAAGAGATATAAAACAAATATAGAACTAAAGGTGTGTTTTTGTATCTCTATATCTATATCTCTGTCCACTGAAAGGGCCTGGGAGAAAAAACATTTCAATACAATTGAGCACATCTATTCCCCAGATTTTGGCTTCTAAATACCATTTCCCACAAAAGTAACCAGGATTCTTGGAGAAGTAGCTGGTTCCAGTCCTGGGGCAGCAATAGTACAAGATAAGTTTAGAACATCTAGGTGAACCAGAAAGCAAAGTGTTCCCGGAATGAGGGGGTCTGTTGAAGAATCTAGCCTGAAGGGTCTACATGGGCAAACCTGGCACATTTTGAGCATTAAATTAAATATTGATGGAAATAGACTATAACCCATTAAATATTATAAGAAACGATGAGTCAATATATGAAAAACTTTGACTAAGAAAGAAGGGGAGGAATTTGAAGTAATTTTTTTATCCTCAAAAGGTAGAGTTTCAGGGGTAAGTAAAAGTTGTTATATTTTATTCAGGTTAGAGAAAAAAGTAATAAGGAAATCATGCCAGAGAAAAAAGTCTACTACATGCCTACATGTTTTCTTCTTTCTGTTTACCCATTTAGAAGAAAAGGAAAGTCTTTGGATAAGAGAAAGTTAAAATATGTAGAAGCAGCAACACATATATCTAAAAGGAATTTTGATTCTTAAAGATTTTGATTCTTAAAGAGGTGTTTGATTTTCAAGAGGACAGCCAAACGTATATTCTGAAAGATTTTTTTTACTCTGAGGTGAAGAATGCAGGGTTTGTTAGAGGAAGGTTTCTTAGTTCTGAAAATATTCATGATGGAGTAGGGAAGAGGATGTAGTAATTCAAAGAAACTATTGATAAAAGTTACTGATCAGAGAGAAAAATACCAAAATTTACTTTGAACGGAATGACTAGTCCATTCTGAAGGAGATCAGCCCTGGGATTTCTTTGGAAGGAATGACGCTAAAGCTGAAACTCCAGTACTTTGGCCACCTCATGCGAAGAGTTGACTCATTGGAAAAGACTCTGATGTTGGGAGGGATTGGGGGCAAGAGGAGAAGGGGACGACAGAGGATGAGATGGCTGGATGGCATCACTGACTCAATGGACGTGAGTCTCAGTGAACTCCGGGAGTTGGTGATGGACAGGGAGGCCTGGCGTGCTGCGATTCATGGGGTCGCAAAGAGTCGGACATGACTGAGCGACTGATCTGATCTGAATGACTACTCTGGTATTCCTGTTGTTCTAATAAAGGATTTTAATTTTTTAAAGCATAATTATTTGGAAAATATGCTAGTTTTCTCTTGGTTAAATAATTCTGTGAAAAACATGGCTTTTGAATCCTGAAGCTATAACAAATGTAACAGGAAGTTATATAGGAAATTGTGAGTAAAGCACTCCAGTGCAACAGGTGTGATTCTTCAGGGTGAAAGTACCAGACCACCAAGCAGAAATTTCAAACAAATTTCCACTGATTAGACAGTTCTTAAAAACCACAAGGGTCAAAATGATGGATAGTAAGATTGAATTTGTGAAGAGGCCTTCTTTAGAAAAAGCCATGCTGTGTACCCTAGGCTCTCTCACAAAGGTGAAGGAGGAAAGGATGCTTGCCCTTTCACCTTCAGCCTAGTGAGTGTGGACTCTTACTGGATTATTCAGAGAAGAGTGGTACGAAGGATGGAGTATAAAGGACTTAGGTCTGACTCCTCCCTCGTAAAATCTAGATGGCCAGAAAGAGATGGCCTGGCAGGCTCTTTGTTATTGGAGAGGATATACTCAATAGTACTGGGATCTGGCTTCTCTGGTAGCTCTGGCGGTAAAGAATCTGCCTGCTATGCAGGACACCAAGGTTCGATCCCTGGGTCAGGAAGATCCCCCTGGAGAAGGAAATGGCAACCCACTCCAGTATTCTTACCTGGGAAATCCCATGGACAGAGGAGCCTAGCGGGCTACAGTCCATGAGGGTGCAAAGAGTCGGACACAACTGAATGACTAACACGCTTCAAACAGTGGGATCAGTGAACTCTCTTAGAGTTTGAAGGATGAAGGACCCAAAAAGCTTTCCACAGAGCAGATGTGGGCTACACAGGGGAGAAAGAATCAGTCCAGAGATCTTTTTGACTCCCTATTCAAGAAAGCTGACTAAAATGTCAATTGGGCTTTAACAGAAAGAACCAAATGATGTAGATGTCCAAGAAATCTGAGGATGAGGGATAAGTGGCAGCAAGAATAGAGTATATGCCCAGTGTCAGGAGTTGTTGACAGAGTTGTAGCTTGTTTGACCAACCATGCAAATCCCTGAAGACAGAGGATCAGTTTTAAACAGCTGCTAGTCCTAGAAAATACAAAATCATCTCACTACAGTAAGACCTTTCTGTTCCCTGTTTCCTATTTGCTCCTTGTACTCCAACCCAGAGAGTCAAGAACAGCAACTACTTAATAGGAAGAAGGTAAGCAGGAAAGATGAAGCAGCTGACCACATTTCTTTTCTCTAATGCTTTCCCTTCTAAATGTCAAATTGAGGCTGACTTTTGTGATTTTAAAGTGATCATAATATAAGTGAGCAGAAAGGTCATGAGACACGCTGGAATTTTCTTCTTAGTGGCAGAGGGAAAAAAATCAAAGAGAATAGTTATGTTTTGACTATATTTCACAAGTCATACTATCTCAGGGTAACTAGTATACAGATTTTCCATGTACAGTTAGTGGAAACCTTTCAGAACTTGCAAGTTCAGGTCTTTGGAGGAAATAAGCATTGCATATCCAGATTCATAAATTAAAAAAACATACAACTCCTGTGTTAGTTTTATTCACCAGTCACTGCAGCGGAATCCTGAGATAAATGAGTATAGAATACTCAAACCTTACAGAAGAAATAAATGTAAAATTTGAATGAAAAAATTCAACCTTCCTAAGACAGGGAGAAAATTCAGTGTCCTTTCAGTAAAAAGAATATCAAACCCAAATGTACTTAAATCATACATTTTAGCTATGGTTATTGAGATAAAATAATTACTGAAATTTTTATCCAGCCTTCCTGTATCAGCTATCATAAGTATGATGCATCTAAATAAAGAATTCCCATTTTAAAGGAATTAGAGTATTATGAAACTATTTTAACTCTCTATTCTAAAATCATGTGAATCAATGAAGGAGGATTACCTGAAAATGACTTAAGCATTATAGCAATATTTTGATTTAGGTTCAGCTGCAGTGAGTAAAACCAAAGTTAAAAAAAATAATAATGGATTAAATATACAAGGTTTTATTCTGTATAAATGAACTGAAGAAAAGCATTTCTAAGACAAATGTGTGAATGTGTTATTTAATTTTTCATACAATAAACATTTACTAAATGTTTAGGTACTAGGTGAAAAAAGACATGATTTTTGTCTTCCAAGAGATAGAATCTCAGTTCAGTCAGTTCAGTCGCTCAGTCATGTCTGACTCTTTGTGACCCCATGAATCACAGCACGCCAGGTCTCCCTGTCCATCACCAAGTCCTGGAGTTTATTCAAACTCATGTCCACTGAATCGGTGATGCCATCCAACCATCTCATCCTCTGTCATCCCCTTCTCCTGCCTTCAATTTTCCAGGGTCTTTTCCAATGAGTCAGTTCTTCGAATCAGGTGGCCAAAGTATTGGAATTTCAGCTTCAGCATCAGTCCTTCTAATGAATATTCAGGGATGATTTTCTTTAGGGTTGACTGGTTGGATCTCCTTGCTGCCCAAGGGACTCTCAAGAGTCTTTTCCAACACCATAGTTCCAAAGTATCAATTCTTTGGCGCTCAGCTTTCTTTATAGTCCAACTGTCACATCCATACATGAGTAGAATCTAGTGGAATAAATAGTCATGAAAAAATTCAAAGATAAGAAAGTGTTATAGCTGCTGTAAGTAAATGTGTACCAGACATTGTGGGGGTACAGAAGAGCGATATTAATTCTATAAAAGAACTTAAAAGGTATGTATCCAAAGTAAGGCACAAAGTGATAATGGAATTTAACTAAAAATTATTATGCAATTTTAAGTATACTGAAAGACATAGAAAATGACATAATGAACATCCAGTCATCACCAGTTATCTTATAAGATATTGTGAATATGATCATAGGATATACTTTTTAAGAAAAATAATCCTCAAACCTGGATTTTGGTGTGAAATTTAAAATTATTAGTAATAATATATACAGGTATAAATATCATAGATAAATGATCTTCCACAAAAAGTTCTTATTGTCATCAAATCAGGAAATTAAAGGGAAGTGAGAATCTTCCTGAAATTGGGGAAATTTTAGAGAAAGTGTTAGGAATCTTTTAGTATGCTGCTGCTGCTGCTGCTAAGTCACTTCAGTGTCCGACTCTGTGCGACCCCATGGACTGCAGCCTACCAGGCTTCTCTGTCCATGGGATTCTCCAGGCAAGAACACTGGAGTGGACTGCCATTTCCTTCTCCAATGGATGAAAGTGAAAAATGAAAGTGAAGCCCCTCAGTCGTGTCCGACTTTTAGCGACCCCATGGACTGTAGCCCACCAGGCTCCTCCATCCATGGGATTTTCCAGGCAAGAGTACTGCAGTGGGGTGCCATTGCCTTCTCTGAATCTTTTAGTATATTCTAAAGCAAAAGTGTCATTTGATAAGTCTCAATTACTTTAATGTTAGATAGACTTTTATAGAACTTTGACATAAATCTTTTTTGCTTCAAATTTTCAGCTTATTTTTTAACACGGCAGAGGGAAAAGGGAGTAAGTGAATGTCTTGGGGGAGGGGTGGGAGGTGGTGGAGAGGGCAGATTTCTCTCCACCAGAAGAGGAAAGTGGTAATTTTCCTCCCTTTACCATGAAAGTATTTGTAATTTTTGAAGTTGATTTCCTGCAAAACATATGTATTTAAGAAATATATCTTATATGTCCAAAATCTAAATTCTAGGCCTGTGGCAAGTACTTCAAAGGAATGTGGGGTCACTGCCAAAGCTGTTTGCCTGCCTGGTGCTGGGAATTCATTGAGGAGCAAAAACTCTGCTAAAATGGCTGACACCACATCAACACATCACTCTTTGTATAGCTTCTTTTTTAAAAAAAAGATTTCTTTATTTAGGCTGTGTCGGATCTTCGTTGTTGCGTGTGGGCTTTCTCTAGTTGCAGCCAGCCGGGCTTCTCTTGTTGCGGGCCTGGGCTCTAGGTGTGCTGGCTTCAGTAGTTGTGGTGCTTAGGCTTAGTTGCTCTGCAGCATGTGCCATCTTCCCAGACCAGGGATCAAACCCGTGTCCCCTGCACTGCAAGACAGATTCCTAACCACTAGACTACCAGGGAAGCTCTGTATAGTTTCTTGACATTGTTAAAAAAATAAGAATTCCTTTCCAATATGTGTTACGTTGCTTCAGTCGTGTCGAACTCTTTGCAACCCTATGGACTGTAGACCACCTGGCTCCTCTGTTCATGGGATTCTGTAGGCAAGAATACTGGAGTGGGTTGCCATGCCCTCCTCCAGGGAATCTTCCCCACCCAGGGATCAAACCCATGCCTCTTACGTCTCCTGCATTGGCAGGCAGGTTCTTTACCACTAGCGCCACCTGGGAAGCTAAAAGGGAGTTTTTTTCAATAGTTTTCAAAAACTTTGTTAAAAAATCAATCAAATTCATATTAAAATGGTGAGGTCAAAAGTCAGCTGATAAAGGAAGACACTCTTTTTTGTTGTTTTAGTCACTAAGTCCCATCTTGACTCTTTTGCAACTCCTTACCTTTCCAAAAGGGCTTCTCTGGTGGTACTAGTGGTAAAGAACCTGCCTGCCAATGCAGGAGACATAGAGAGGGGATTCGATCCCTGGGTGGGGAAGACTCCCTGGAGGAGGGCATGGCAACCCACGCCATTACTCTTGCATGGAGAATCCCACGGACAGAGGAGCCTGGCGGGCTACAGTCCATAGGGTTGCACAGAGTCGGACACAGCTGAAGTGACTTAACACACATGCAGCTTTCTAAAAATACACAAATGCTAGATAATAATGTAAAAAATTGAAAAAATATGTTGTCAATTTCAGTATGTTTTGAAAGCAAGAATGGGGAAATTGTCAGATTCTAGAAAAAAGGAAACAGAAAAATGGATTATTAAACTCTACTCAATGCTCTGTAATGGCCTGTATGAGAAAAGAATCTAAAAAAGAGTGGATATATGTCTATGTGTAAGAGATTCACTTTGCTGTACACCTGAAACTAACAAGACATTGTAAATCAACTACCATAACATTTTTTGAGAAAAGAAAAACGAAGTATTAGAGCAAGCTGAAGCCACAGGCTCACATGGGTACTGGAGCTGGAAGCATGCCATGAGACTGGAAGGCTAAAAAGCAGCTACTGATATCTACACAACTGAGTGACTGAACTGATACGTGGATAGGGAGGATTAATCTCAAATAATTCTGTTGAGGGAAAGAAGCAACATCAAATAGAATACATATTGTGTGGTTCCTATTTATAGAAAACTCTAGAAAATGCAGACTAGTCTAGAATGACAGCAATGCCTGAGGTGCCTGAGGACGGAGGAGAACTTACAAAGAGGCACAAGGAAACTTTTTTGGGTGATAAATATATTTGCTATCTTTACTGTTGTGATGGTTTCACAGGTGTATACATATGTTGGAACTTGTCAAATTGTACATTGTACATATGTAGAGTTCACTTTGGCAATTAAACCACGTGAAGCTCTTAAAGCAGCTTCCCAGCTGGTGCTAGTAGCAAAGAACCCACCGTCAGTGGAGGAGACACATGAGTCACGGGTTCAGTCCCTGGGTCGGGAAGATCCCCTGGAGGAGGGTTTGGCAACCCACTCCAGTATTTTTGCCTGGAGAATTCCATGGACAGAGGAACCTGGCGGGCTACAGTCCATAGCATCGCAGAGTCAGACATGACTGAAGTGACTTAGCATGCATGCATGAAGCTTTTAAAAACAAGCAAAAAAAATCAAAATTCAAGCAATTTAAACATATTCTTCTTCCTAATTTTATTTATGCAATACATTTGTTGAGGAACTTGGTGGTTTGTCCCGTAAATTATCCCATATTCTGGATTTTGTTGATTGCAAAAAAAAAAAAAAAGAAGAAAATTTCTTACCTTTTAGAACTGTATAATGAAGTATATACATATATTTATTGTATTTTTTAATAGGTAAAATCCATATGAGGGATAGGGAAGAGAAGATTGGCCATATGGTGATAATTGTTCAAGCTGAACGCTTGGACATGACGACAAAATACTATTCTACTTTTTATGTGTTTAAACATTTTTGTAATAAAATGTCAAAATAAAACAAATCCTGAGCTTCGTCCCAGAGTTACTGAATCTCTTTGGGGCTGAGTATAGAAGTCTGCATTTAAAAAATAAACTCCCAAGGTGATTTTGTTATACATGAAAGAGGAAGTCTGCCTCAGACCAAAGAAAAGGACTCTGAGGGGAAGATGAATTTCAGACACCTGCCACAAGGTATGGGAAAAGTTTTGGTAAGTGTCCTTTTTATTTCTTATTGAATCACAAAAGTAGTACATCAGCATTCTTCTTCAGAGAAATATCTATGATTCTGCTTATCTTTTCTACTGCTGAGGAAATTTTCTGATTCCTATATACGTATTGTTTGATTTTGCTCTTAGTCTTATAAGGGTGATTTAATAGGTTTGGTTTATCACATAGGCTTGGGCTTCCCACATGGCACTAATGGTAAAGAACCCGCCTGCCAATGCAGGAGACGTAAGAGACACAGATTTCATCCCTGAGTCAGGAAGATCCCCTGGAGAGAGGGTGTGGCAACCCACTCCAGTAGTCTTGCCTGGAGAAACCCATGGACAGAGGGGCCTTGCAGTTTACGGTCCACAGGGTCTCACAGAGTTGGACATGACTGAAGCAACTCAGCTCAGAGTGGCAAAATTGTGAGGCTTACACGAGCACCATCATGTAGGCTTAGTATGACTTGCGTGAATTAGTCTGACGAAACCTACATGATGGTGCTCATGAATTATTCTGAATTTTGGGCTTCCCAGGTGGTGCTAGTGGTAAAGAACCCACCTGCCGATGCAGGAGATGTAAGAGATGTGAGTTCGATCCCTGGATCAGGAAGATCCCCTGGAGGAAGGCACGGCCACCCTTGGAAAATCCCATGGACAGAGGGGACTGGCGGGCTACTGTCCATTGGGTAACCAAAAATCGGACACTACTGAAGCCGCTTAGCATGCAGGCACACACAATCTGAATTTCAGCTCCACATAGAACTGTGAAATATAAAAATTTGTCTTCTACAATATATCTATGGTCTCTTTTTTTAAAAACATTTTTTTCATTTGGCTGCGTCAGGTCTTAGTTGTGGCATGTGGGATATTCTATCTTACCTGTGGCATGTGCAAGCTTTTCTTGTGGCTTGCAGAATCTTCTGGTCGCAGCTAGATGTAGGATCTAGCTCCTCGACCAGGAGTCAAATGCAGGCCCTCTGCACTGGCAGTGTGGAGTCACCAGGGTCACCACCACTGGGTCACCAGGGAATAAGTCCCAACAATATATAGTCTCTTCTATCACGTCTTTCTCTGTTGAGTCTTCCCTTCCTCAGGTTCCCATTGTCTCTTTTTCTATCTTTCCAATAGTAAAAAACCGCTCCAAACTCATATGATAAACTCATTTACACAAAATTACTGATACTCTTCTCAGTGAAAGCTGATTTAAACAGGGCAGAGGATTGAAGTCACAGTTTTTTGTTTTTTTTTTTTAATGTAGTGATGGATTCTAAGGGATAAGGTTACCTAGTCAGGGAAAGACTTGTGGGATGGTGGTGGTGAAGTTCCTTTCAAGACCCTGTAGAATTTTATCAAGTAGGTTGTTACCTATTCATCCCATTGGAAGTGTATTCTTAGAAGTGTCAAATAATGCAACTATAGCTTTTTTTTCTGTAACATGCATGGAAAATTTAGCTTTGGCTGCAAGTAACAAAAAGCCAAATTCAAACTTTCTTAAATAGATAAGGAAATTTATTGGCTTAGCTAAGTTACTAAATGCAGAGGAAGGTTGTCGGTTTCATTCTGGGTTCAAGCTTGTGTGTCATGTGTCAGCTTCAGGCTGGCTTCACTTATGGCAGCAAACTGTCTATAGTAACTATGGGATTCACATTCATCCATCACACTCAGCAAAGAGAGACAGAGAGAAAGAAAGGGGGGAGGGCACTTTTCTTCTCCCAACACAAGCCCAGGCCTTCCTTATACTGGACCAATTTAAATCTGTGTTAGCATCTATTACTGACAGAATCAGGTGAAGACCTGATTAGACTGATTGTGTGCCTCAGTCAGGGTCTACACTTGGAACTGGGCCTATTCCCATTCAAATCATTAGCTGCCTTATAATTGCAGAGGGCTGGAAATGCACATGTGGGTGGGAATCAACCAATAATACTCATCATAAAAACAAGATAATATTCCATCTCGACTTCCCTGGTGGTACAGTGGATAAGAATCCACCTGCCAATTCAGGGGACATGGGTTCGATTTCTAGTCTGGAAATACCCCACATGCTTTGGAGCAATTAAAGCCCGTGTGCTGCAACTACTGAAGCTCATATGCCTAGAGCCTGTGCTACATAGCAAGAGAAGACACTGCAATGAGAAGCCCATTCACCGAAATGAAGAGTAGCTCGCGCTCACTGCAACTAGAGAAAGACTGGGTGCAGCAATGAAGACCCAGTGCAACCAAAAGATAATGAATAAATAAATAAAGCTATAAGAAGATTATAAGACCTTTTTTTTTAAAAATTCCACCTGCTTAAATACTATAGTTTAAACTCTTCCATTTTTATTCAACATTGAACTTCTTCCCAGTTTTCGATATTCTGATATTTAAAATTGGGAACTGCAGACCCACATGGAAGAAACAGGGCAATGTGAGATACAATAAAGAATGCAGAGACTTTGGAAAAGAGACAGTACGTGTTTTGTAGCTTTTTGTCCCCATGTGAAACTGTAATTCCACTATTTCCAAATTTTCTACTTTTTAAAAAGAGGGCTGAAAAGAATGTGGAATCTTCTGGCTTTGAACTTTGGCTAACTTTTTAAGCACCATGCACGCTAAACAAAATACATCTGTGGGTTAGATATGGATCTAGGCCACTGGCTTAAAGTTATGAATCATCTTAGAACATTTTATAACACCTTCCCTCAAAGTGAGAGCCTCAGTCCTCTTATGAACCAGGGCTGCTGGTGTATGTTTAACGCTAAGAAAGCCACAGTGGGGAGACAAGTGAGCAGTACTCATTTTGTGAAGAACGCTTTGTTACTAGTTCTCTGGCATATACTTAGAACTGTTTTTCTGGTAGCGAGGATGCGTTTGTATCAAATCACCTTCACTGTCTCTTATCTGTGTTCTCTTGTGACTCACCTCTTATCTAGGTTCTCTTGTGACATCTCTTATCCAAATTCTATTGTGAGGAACAGCTCAGTTTTACAGAATGACTCCTCGTGATTAAGAGGTGTAACATGTGGCTATGGGACAGAGTACTTTTCCTTGTAGCAAGCTGGCACATCAATGACTTAGCTGTTATGCTCCACTTTAATAGGACAATTAACTAGCAACAGCCAATGGTAGACATTCTTATGCTGCCAAAGGCTTATGGTACTGAATATGGGAACACTAGGAACTAAAAGGCCTCTTGATGAAAGTGAAAGAGGAGAGTGAAAAAGTTGGCTTAAAGCTCAACATTCAGAAAACTAAAATCATGGCATCTGGTCCCATCACTTCATGGGAAATAGATGGGGAAACAGTGGAAACAGTGGCTGACTTTATTTTGGGGGGCTCCAAAATCACTGCAGATGGTGACTGCAGCCATGAAATTAAAAGATGCTTACTCCTTGGAAGGAAAGTTATGACCAACCTAGATAGCATATTCAAAAGCAGAGACATTACTTTGCCAACGAAGGTCCGTCTAGTCAAGGCTATGGTTCTACCAGTGGTCGTGTACGGAAGTGAGAGTTGGATTGTGAAGAAAGCTGAGTGCTGAAGAATTGATGCTTTTGAACTGTGGTGTTGGAGAGGACTCTTGAGGGTCCCTTGGAATGCAAGGAGGTCCAACCAGTCCATTCTGAAGGAGATCAGCCCTGGGATTTCTTTGGAAGGAATGATGCTAAAGCTGAAACTCCAGTACTTTGGCCACCTCATGCGAAGAGTTGACTCATTGGAAAAGACCCTGATGCTGGGAGGGATTGGGGGCAGGAGGAGAAAGGGATGACAGAGGATGAGATGGCTGGATGGCATCACCGAGTCGATGGACATGAGTTTGAGTGAACTCTGGGAGTTGGTGATGGACAGGGAGGCCTGGTGTGCTGCGATTCATGGGGTCGCAAAGAGTCGGACACGACTGAGCCACTGAGCTGAACTGAACTGAAACTTATTTTGAACTTATGATTTAAAACTTTTAGTTCCTTTTTTGGGGGGTCCGTTTCTTAGTGAGTGCTGATAATTGTCATGGTGTTGCCCTTTTTGTCAGAAAGCTTTTTTCCAGTTAGCAGATATCAGAAAGCAGAAACCATGTCATTGTCATCTGTTGACATCCTTGTGCCCAGTGTAAGTTTACTAGTATTTTATTTAGTAGAGGCTCAGTACATACTTGTTGGCTTCTTTATTAATAGATACAGATGATCTGAGTTATTCTGACCTTAACCTTATTAAATACCAAAAGTTCAGCATTTACTGGGTCAGGCTCAGAGTTAGGTAGTCTCTTGGAATACATAGGTTAAAGGATTTCCTAGGAAGACGCCCAGCACCTAGGGGAAATATTAAACAAATGTAATACTGTTGGTCTGTCCCAGCATCTATGAAAGTGAAAGTCCCTCAGTCCTGTCCCTCGGTCCTGTTAGACTCTTTGCGACCCCATGGACTATACAGCGTATAGTCCACTATACCACGTATGGAATTCTCCAGGCCAGAATACTGGAGTGGGTAGCCTTTCCGTTCTCCAGGGGATCTTCCTGACCCAGGAATCGAACCAGGGTCTCCTGAATTGCTGGTGGATTCTTTACCGAGCTATCAGGGAAGCCCCCTAGCATCTATAGAAACTTAAATTAGGGATTTCTCAAGGTAGCTTTTGGATCCAGGTGGGGAAATGAGTGCAGAAGAATTTAAGCAGGAGAGAGAATTTTAAACTAAAGAAGTCACTTTAGAGTGGAAATTATGGGACACATCTAACTCCTCCTGCGATGTCTTCACTTATTTATACAATAACATTTATGGAGTACTTTCTCTGAAGTCAGATGCTCTGCTAGGCACGTTGGAAGATAAAAATGAAGCACAGCCTCAAAAGATTCTTTAGTGGGCTAAAGTATCACACAAATTTACCCAGATAAAGCTGAATATATTCGGTGCCACAAACCTTTAGAAACAAAGTGCTAAGGAAATTCAGAAAAATTCCTGGTCTTTTTTTTTTTTTTTGCCTGTAAGATCTAGGAAGAAGGATATCCACAGTTTAAGGATCAGTACAGTATTAGTCGATGAAAGAGTTGGCTTATTTTTATCTCTGCTAGTTTGTACCCCCAAATTTATTACCCCACAGGATAAAAAGGTGCAAATGAGGGTAAGTTTTCTTCATAAATACATAATAGTGCTTCCCGTTTAATCCCCACTGGTTATTTTCTTAATCTTTCCTGAGTCCCACAGAAGGAACCGTTATAAGCCCACAAGACACCTTGAAAGAGGCACAGAAAAGAGTAAGTGACGAGAGAAGTTAGAATTCTTTAAGGTGACTTCCCTGAGGAGTACTGGGCATTAAGAATGACAATATACGTAAACCAGATTTATGAGCAAGAACACAATAGCCCCAAAGTAAGAATTATCTAAGAGATCAGTAATCGCTGGGCAAGGCTTCAACCCAAACTCGCTCGGAGATTGAGGTCGCCCTAGCGAACCCGCGCGGCTGGGCTCCCGGCATGGGTAAGCTCTGGGAAGTTCTGAAGCACCGCGAGCGTCTCTAGCCCCTTTCCGGGTCCCTACTCTTCACAGTCTAGGTGGGCCAGGTCTTCACTCACAGAAGTTAACCCAAACACCGCCAGGCGCGGACGTGTACGCGCGTGCGCGCCCGCCGCTCAGGGCAGAGAAGGCGCCTCCGCCGTCAGGAGCGCGCACGCCGCGCCGAGGGGCCCGGACGTGCGCGCTCCCGACACGTCATCACCACCGCCACCACCTCCTCCTCCCCGACCCGCCCCCTCCCTCGCCTCTTCCTGCCGGGCGGTCCTCCTCCCCTCCTCTCTCCGCTCCCTCCGCCCTGTTCCCTCCGCCCTCCCAGGGCTTCGGCGGCGGCAGAGTGAACGGGACGGGCCGGGCCGCAGAACGCTGGGCGGCGGGTGCGACGCGGGCGCCTGGCAGAGTTGTTCCGGCCCTTCCCGCGGAGACGAGAGGAGGTGAGACGAGGGCGGCCTCGTAGGGGCCGGCGGGCGCACCAGTGGCCCGGGGCCGCGGGCTGGGCTGGGGGTGTTGGCGCCGGGGCTGCGCCTGGGGAGGGTAGCTGTGGGGGCCGGGCCGGGACGGGATGCGAGAGGACCGCGGGAGGAAGGCTCGGGACTGTCGGTGGCTCCGCGGACATCGGGAGTTCTCCCGGGCGGCCGCTCCTCGCGGCCGGGGCGGGTCGGCGGGCGGGCGGGGTCGGCGCCCCTCACCTGGGGGCGGGGGTGGTGACTTGGGCGCTCGCCTCCAGATGTGCCCTCCTGACACTGCCGCCGGCTGCTGCCGGGGTCGCCGTCCCGGCAGCCCCACGTCCGGGGGTGGGGGTGGGCGTGTGGGGAGGGTATTTTCTTACCCACGTTCAGGCATCTGTTCGTGACCGCGTCTCGCCCTCGCGCTCCCCCTGTCTCCGCCAGGCACTTTGCTCCGCTCCTGCTGTTGATGCTTGTGGTTTTGCTGGCTGGGATGGGCTGCGTGCTGGGCAGATCTCTACCTGTAAAGAATGCCCCGCTTCAAAGTTGACCGCCTGGCCATGCCAAACATCCCTCGTCCAGGTCGTGGGTATTCAGTGTCCTGATAACTGAGTCAAAGTTTCTGAGACTGGACTAGTACTTTGCACTGGTCGCCAGCGGTGCAGGGCTGGGCAGTGCGTCAGCATGTGGAAAGGGGCCACTGGCCAGCGGGGAGGTGTTCGGGTGCTAGGGAACTGGACCGATAGGATTGTTTCTGATCCCAGGGCAGTGTGTCCAGGTGCTTGTGTATTGTCCCTGTACTTCTTAGATAGGGTCAGTTTAGAAAACGTACCGAAATTTACGTGGTCACTTGTAGAAATGAGAGTTTCATGTAAGTGACGAGAAATACCAACCTTATTTTGCTGATGGTAAGGACAGCTTTCACTTGCCTGATAGATTTCAACGCTGACTGGAAACTTGATTTCAAGGTCTGCAGTTCTGGTGCTGGAAGGTTTAGGGATTTAAAAAAATACATTTAAATTTTCTTGCATGTACTGGGGAGATAGTTGCTTTTTATCATTCTGGAAACACCGTATCACGGAAACCTGACTTTTCTCATAATAGTGTTTGTGTGTGGCTTCCGCTGCACTTCAGTAGAATATCTGCGCATTTGTAGAATGATGGCAGAAGATACATGAAGTTTGCTTGTGGTAAAATTGGAAGTGGATTTTTGCCCATGGAAAATACTGGTCCACAAGTTGCCAGTATTGGAAAACTGGCCTGTGATTCATTATCTCAACAGAGTCCCATGTGAAACTGACAATGAAACTGCAAAGGAGAAAGACCAGGTGAATTTAATGTATACATTATCTTCAAATTGTATTAAATGCTTGTTTGGTTGGGGAGTTAGTTGAGACTGAGACTGGAGTCTTCAATCAGGTCAAAGTGTGCCCTGATATTTTGTATTGACAGGTCATCTGGGGAGAAGTGATGTAGTTGGTCAGTCTTTATATGTGAATGTATTACATAGCCTACATTATATTCTAGGAAGCTGGAAACAAAGTAGTAAGTCCCAGTACTATTGGGACATAGTGAATATACCAACCGACATAAAAGGCATGAAAGGTGTAAATGTGTGACTTTTTTTTTTTTTTGACCTGAGTTATTTGATGGTGATTTTTATATATTATAGTTGCAATGTTCTGTGAATTTTTGTGCCCTTGCTAATTGTTTCATAATTCAGATAATTTTCTTTTCACCTTAGTGGTTATTATGGTGTTTTAAAACTTGAGTAACAGAATTTTATTGGGTATGTGAAACAGTTTTTATGTTTTATCAGCTCACCAGTTTTAAATTTGTGATTTCTAAAAACTTAAAATTTTCTTTGCCTTAACCCAAAGTTGAGCTCATTCAGTTAGTGTATATTTATTTGAACTCAGATGATACAGCATTGAAGCTCAAAGTGTTTTTACCCATTCTTTTGGAGGAATCAAAAGAAGGAATTCTCTTGTGCCAAGTTAAAATACTGTGAATGGGAGCTTTGAGAAATTAGCTTTGAAGAGAGTAGTAGCTAAGTAGCAAAACTTTCTTGTTTTGAGGGTGTAGAAATTGGTCTGAATTCTAGCCTGCTGTTGTCTTGAAGTGGTGTGGGGTCTTAATGGCTGAATAGAGGATGTTTGGAGGATGGATATACTGTAGGCTATGGGATTCCCAGGCACAGAGTTTTCTTTTTGCTGTGTCTCACAAGTTTTAATGAGTTGCTACATGTGCATAGCTCTTGTATGTGTGTTTGTGTGTTTTCAGTTACTCACTTGTGTCTCACTTTTTGCCACCCTATGGACTATAGCCCTGTAGACTTCTCTGTCCATGGGATTTCCCAGGCAAGAATACTGGAGTGGGTTGCCATTTCCTCTTTCAGGGAATCTCCCTGACCCAGGGATCGAACCCATGTTTCCTGCATTGCAGGTGGATCTTCACTGCTGAGCCACCAGGGAAACCTAGGTATAGCGCTTACTTTCTATTCATAGGTCAGCCAGTGGACCTGAGCATGACCAGCAGCCCCAGGCTATTCCAGTCTCTGGTACAGCCTCTTATAGAGATGGTCTTATGAGCATTTGGCACCACAGATAGTGGAGGCAAAGAAAATATTGACTAGAGCCTGAGTATGGTAAAACACTCAGTTTTAAAGGCAAAGTTTAATATTGTGACCATGAAGAAAGACATTGCTTGACTTGACTCTTGGCTTTTCAAAGAATCAGACATGACTGAGCGACTGAACTGAATAATTTTCACTTGATGGTCAGTATTTGAAATTGGATAGAAGTACCTAGCAGTGGACCCTAATAAGGAATAGTTAATGGAATTAAGCAGGACTTGTATCTCAACATTCTCTTTTTCCTACTTCATTTACTTTCCATATTGTACTCATGCAACAGATAGGATACTACAATTGAGTATTGCCAGTTTGTGTTCGTGCTGACTTCTATTTTTCATCTTCTTTGTTTTTTGGTGTAATTTTTGGGATTTTCCTGGGAAACTTCTGTGCATATATTCAGTTGATTTGGAGTTAGATTTGAGCTAACATTATTAGCCTGCTTGAAATTCTGAGCCTCTTTGTTTTCTAAATAACCTTAAAAATAGAAAACACAATTCTTTATAAACACTCAGGAAAAATCTGGTTACAGACTGTGTTGTTGTGATAGACATAGTACAGCCCAAAATATATTCAGTAAACTTTACTTCTCACCCAGTTTAGTAAGCTTAAGTAAGAAAATAAGAAAGTATGTTTTTCAATAAAAGCCTGATTTTCCTAGAATATCAAGTCTAACAACTGTTTGCTGTGCTATTTTTCCCCTTGCCTATTCTAAATTCAACAAGTACTACATGTCTCTAGTCCCTGGCAAAAACTTAATTTTAGTAGTAGGGGATTCTCAGTAATGGAAGTCTATTGAGGGATGCAGGCTTGTGCTGGAGAATTTAACAGGGAAACATCAGGGATGGAAATTCACCTTTTTATAGCTCTGGTTTTCTTTGTACCCAGGTTCTAAGCAAGGGCTTCCCTGGTGGCTCAGTAGTAAAGAATCCGCCTGCAGTGCAGGAAATGCGGGTTAAATTCCTGGGTAGAGAAGATCCCCTGGAGAAGGAAATGGCTACCCATTCCAATATTCTTGCCTGGGAAACCCCATGGACTGAGGGGCCTGGCAGGCTACAGTCAATGGATTGCAGAGTTGGACAGAACTGAGCGACTGAACAAAAACAACAAGGTTCTTAGTTGGGTGGGTGAAGGGCACATATTCACAGTTACATGGACCTTTTTTCCTCCTAAGATTTCCTTCTCCTTTCCTCCTGTCTCCCCTAACCCTTTGCTGAATGAGCCACTGCAACTAGTAGGAGGATGTTGTAGCCCTGGGTTGTAGCTGAACAAAGGCTGAGAACCTTGGTCTTTTGCTAATACTTCCTAAGCCAAATTTTCCCTTCCTGTAATTTGCCTTCTGGTGATGCCAGTAGGCATCTCTCATTTTTGAAGAGACATATAAATTTTGATGTCGAGATTACATATGTAACTAAGAGTGCAATTTATTGCATTGTGTACACATGGAAGAGGACTAGGAGATTGTTTAGCTGAACATTTATGAACGGTTTTGACTGTGACTCACAGTAAGAAATACATTTTATACCGATTCAGCATGCACGTGCGTGCACGCACACGCACACACACACACACACACACACACACACACAAACACGTGAAGTTGAAAGAAAATTTTGGTGAAGTAATACTTGTCATTTTAGGCCTTTGCTGGAGCTGGCTTATCAGTTGACTTGTAAGAGTAGTTATGCCTCTCTTTCCACCCAAGTGCATGTGTAGCTTGAAATTGGCTTTGGTGGGAGTATTTACACCAGGGACATCAACAGATGTTACAGTTCAGAGCTTTTCTCTCTCCTTTGGGTAGCCAGTTAAACATTCACAGTGTACCACTTCACTGCCTACAACATATTTTGATATTTTCTATTTTATTTCATTTTATTAAAAAGATAATGCTGGGTTTTGATGCCAAAATTGATTTTACAGCCTGATAATGGATAACCGTCTATGGTTAAAAACTGGCTTAGTCCACCTTCTTGACTTTGTGGATGAATACACTAAAAAATTGAAGTTCAAGGTCATATAGCTAGTCATTAGCAAAGTGGGGTCTGTGGACTCCTAATCTGAAGTTCTATCTAGTGGATTTATCTCTTTTCCTAACCCATGGAACTCAGAGAGTTTAATATGTGTAAGACGTGTTAAGCAGTTTGAACAGAGATGAATAAGGCATGAACCTTGACCCTGAGGCTTTATGCTTGTGTGGGAGATTAAATATGTAAACGAAGATAATGTAAGGCAGAAAGTAATATGTAGTAAAGAGATAAAGATAAGGAGGTACAAGTTAGAGAGAGGAGGGAGGGATTACCTTTAGTTGTAAGGATATGGGAAGAAGTGACATTTAAACCATGCTTTGAAGAATGGGTAGGATTTGGACATGTGGAAATAGGACGCATAGTAAATAGAGAAAGGTCTTTCTGGGCCAGGGTGATCAAAGGTATAGAGCGAAAGAGCTAGGCAAGAAAGAGTCAGTACCAAATGGTGAAGAGCTTTGAATGGCAGTTTTCCTTTCTGTTTTTCAGCTTATCTTTCACTTTTGTCTCTGCAGTCATTGGTACTCACTTCTTAACGTTCAGTAAGCTCCCTGTATGCTTTGCTCCTGACTTGACTGTGACCCAGAGAGCGCTTAAGTATCCTTAGAGTAAAAGCTGAGGGAAAAATTATTAGTGTAAGAGAAGCAAAGTTGAGTATACCAATCCTAAAACTGTTGGAAAGAAAGGGAAAACATTTTCTTTGTAAGGAGATACCATTATTTTTTGTTTTGCCAAATAGACAGCATCAGATTGGCTGTAGCAGGAAGCAGTTTTGAAAGACTTTTTAAAGCACCTTCTAAAATGTGCTTTCTATATGACTGGGTCTTAATTTGGAGGCAGGTTTGGCTTAGGCAGAAAGGCAGTTGATACAGATCCACAGCTGAGCTGACTAGTTTTCAGAATTTAGGACAGCAAAGCAGGGTATTCATACCACAGCCAGTTGTGAAGACTTGCTAGATTCTTTACTCAAGTAGTTCCTTTGATTTCAGCATTTATGTCTTTGACAATCTGTATGACGGGGGATGTTTTGAAGTCCTGGATGGAGCTTGCTTTGTTCCATAAGGGAATTAGATGGCTGGAAATGAAGACAAATGACAGTATGTTGTATCTGTTAATGAAACTGATTCTCAAGATTTTCTGCCTGTTGAAGATTTCATACTCACTGCTTCTAATTAAAATGATGCACAGTCAATTTGAAGAAGCTTTACTTCTCTTTGACCTACCTATTCTATAAAGTAAAAGCCCTTTTAGATTGTTGCCCAGGTAACACATACAGACTGCTGGAAGTGTGTGGAAAATTTTGGTAATCTTGGTAATGAAGTTGCTATAGTAAAAAAAAAAAAAAAAAAACTTCTTGGTAATAAGTTGGGCTACTTCTGGATAGTTGATAAGGAATTTTGGGGTTGAGATTTGGTTCCAAAATAAATATGAATGAATGTCTAGCCATACTGTTTTACTCATTTAAAGTTCTGATATGTATATTGTCCTGTTACTGTAGGTTTTAGCAGTTTCACATGAACTGCTTCACAAGATAGCACATCCCAAATAGCATGATAAGAGTTTAGAGGCAGCATGCTTCAGATACCTCACACCACTTGAATGGTGCAGCTAATCATGTCAGCACAGAGGTGTTTTTTTTTTTTTTTTTTTTTAACATGTTTTTACAAATTGAGTTGATTAAAATTTTCTACCATCAGTTTTTTTGTGTATATGTGGTACACAGTGTCCTTAATTTAAGCTATGCAAACATTTTCCTAAACACGTACACATTGATGTGTATGTATAACAAACACCGCTGCTGCTGCTAAGTCACTTCAGTCGTGTCCGACTCTGTGTGACCCCATAGACCACCAGTTGTTGGAATTTTTGGTGAGAATACAGTCAACCTGGTAAATGACTAAAAGTAAGTGATTTGGCTCTTTGAAGACTATCTCTTAAGTCACAAATATAAAAGAGCCATGCATACCCATTGGGTTTTTTTTTTTTTCTTTGTATGCCACATTTCCAGGAAAGTAGCACATTTTACAAGTCAAGCATAGAATTCATTGGTATCAGTGAAGGAGTTCCGAATTTCACCCTTACCTGTGTTTTACATGCACCTCTGTTCTGCCCTCCTTATCAGCAGTAGGAAACATTGTATTATGCGCTCAGACACGCAGTTTGCGACCCCATGGACTGTATAGCTTACTAGGCTCTTCTTTCCATGGGATTTCCCAGGCAGTAATATTGGAGTGGGTTGCCATTTCCTCCTCTAAGGGAATCTTCCTGACCTAGGGATTGAACCCGTTTTCCTGCATTGGGAGGCAGATTCTTTACCACTGAGTCACCAGAGAAGCCAGGCAAAATTACAGGACCTAAAAAATCAAACTTCCACCAGAGGGGATGCAAATAACAAACACTATTTTTAGAGAAAATACAAACTTGTGGTTTTTCAGTTTTGAAGGTTTAAGAGAAATGTAGCGCTAGTTTTTGATAAACAAGGTTGAGTGTTTATTCTGTGCTTCAAGATGTACTTTGTCATTTTTGAGCCCCATTTCTAAGAGCATTGTATAAATGCGAATGTTTGTTAGAGTGGTTATTAGGTATTTCCTTCAATAGTTTCTCTTTAGTAAATTTATCTTGATAAGACACTTGGGATGAATTATATCTTTGTTTAGTGAGAAGTCAACCTCTGAAGGGAGACTATACGTATACTGGCAGGTGATATGGTTTCTTAGGTTGTTTTATAGTAATTTTGTTGTCTCAGCAGCTAATAGCCATCTGACCTTAATCATTTATTATTTTATTTCCACAGAGATCCCTCATGGGCTGTATTCTTTCATTTAAAATCTCTGTCTCATATTTTGCCCTACTGTTAGTGGTCAGGTTTGGGCTAATGTTAAAGACTTTGTCCTAGTCTTTCCATGCAAATATGTTGCTTATCAAGTTGGTACTAAATTGTAATTTAGTTAATGTCCTCTTTCCTGCATCTATTTTTCTCTCTTAATATTCTAGAATCTTCTTTTAACACTAACCCAAACTTCCTGGTAAACTTAATGGGAAAAATGAAGTTAGATGTTATTATTCAAATCTTTGGACCACCTGTTTGCTAGTACTACAGAACCTGTAAAAATTTTTTTGCATAAGTTTGTTTGTTGTTCAGTTGCTAAGTCATATCCAACTTTTTGTGACCCCATGGACTACAGCATGCCAGGCTCCCATGTCCTTCACTATCTCTCAGAGTTTGCTCAGATTCATGTCCTTTAAATTGGTGATGCTATCTAACCATCTCATCTTCTGCATGAGTTAGGCAGCTTAATTTTTCAGTAATGAGTCTAGGCCTCTAATTTTGTATTTATTTTATTTAATTTTTAAATTGAACAATAGTTGATTTAAAAAATGCTGGTTTCAGGTGTACAGCAGAGTGATTATATATACAATCACTCTGATTATATATATAATCAGAGTATGTATATATATATATATAATCAGATTCTATATATATATAATCAGAGTGTATATGTATATATATATAAACACACACACACACACACACACACACACACACACACACACAAGATCTTCGTGACCCAGATAATCACGATGGTGTGATCACTCACCTAGACCAGACATCCTGGAATGGGAAGTCAAGTGGGCCTTAGGAACCATCATTACGAATAAAGCTAGTGGAGGTGATGGGATTCCAGTTGAGCTGTTTCAAATCCTAAAAGATGATGCTGTCAAAGTGCTGCACTCAATATGCCAGCACATTTGGAAAACTCAGCAGTGGCCACAGGACTGGAAAAGGTCAGTTTTCATTCCAGTCCCAAAGAAAGGCAGTGCCAAAGAATGCTCAAACTACCACACGATTGCACTCATATCACACGCTAGCAAAGTAATGCTCAAATTTCTCCAAGCCATGCATCAGCAATATGTGGACCGTGAACTTCCAGATGTTCAAGCTGGATTTAGAAAAGGCAGAGGAACCAGAGATCAAATTGCCAACATCCACTGGATCATCAAAAAAGCAAGAGAGTTCCAGAAAAACATCTATTTCTGCTTTATTGACTATGCCAAAGCCTTTGACTGTGTGGATCACAATAAACTGTGGAAAATTCTGAAAGAGATGGGAATACCAGACCACCTGACCTGCCTCTTGAGAAACCTGTATGCAAGTCAGGAAGCAACAGTTAGAACTGGACATGGAACATCAGACTGGTTCCAGATAGGAAAAGGAGTACATCAAGGCTGTATACTGTTACCCTGCTTATTTAACTTATATGCAGAGTACATCATGAGAAACGCTGGGCTGGAAGAAGCACAAGCTTGAATCAAGGTTGCCGGGAGAAATATCAATAACCTCAGATATGCAGATTACACCACCCTTATGGCAGAAAGTGAAGAAGAACTAAAGAGCCTCTTGATGAAAGTGAAAAAGGAGAGTGAAAAAGTTGGCTTAAAGCTCAACATTCAGAAAACTAAGATCATGACATCCAGTCCCATCACTTCATGGCAAATGGATGGGGAGACAGTGGAAACAGCGGCTGACTTTATTTTTTTTCTGGGCTCCAAAATCACTGCAGATGGTGATTGCAGCCATGAAATTAAAAGACACTTACTCCTTGGAAGGAAAGTTATGACCAACCAAGATAGCATATTCAAAAGCAGAGACATTACTTTGTCAACAAAGGTCCATCTAGTCAAGGCTATGGTTTTTCCAGTGATCATGTGTGGATGTGAGAGTTGGACTATAAAGAAAGCTGAGTGCCGAAGAATTGATGCTTTTGAACTGTGGTGTTGGAGAAGACTCTTGAGAGTCCTTTGGACTGCAAGGAGATCCAACCAGTCTATCCTAAAGGAGATCAGTCCTGGGTGTTCATTGGAAGGACTGTGTTGAAGCTGAAACTTCAATACTTTGGCCACCTGATATGAAGAGCTGACTTACTTGAAAAGACCCTGATGCTGGGAAAGATTGAGGGCAGGAGGAGAAGGGGATGACAGACAATGAAATGGTTGGATGGCATCACTGACTCAATGGACATGGGTTTGGGTGGACTCTGGGAGTTGGTGATGGACAGGAAGGCCTGGCGTGCTGCGGTTCATGGGGTCGCAAAGAGTTGGACACGACTGAGTGAACTGACGTGAACACACATATAAATGTATATATAATTTTTGATTATTTTCAATTACAGGTTACTATAAGATATTGAATATAATTCCCAGTACTATATATTAAATCCTAGTTGTTTATTTTCTGTATGCTATGCTAAGTCACTTCAGTCGTGTCCGACTCTGTGTGACCCCATAGATGGCAGCCCACCAGGCTCCCCCGTCCCTGGGATTCTCCAGGCAAGAACACTGGAGTGGGCTGCCATTTCCTTCTCCAGTGCATGAAAGTGAAAAGTGAAAGTGAAGTCGCTCAGTGTCCGACTGTTAGCGACCCCATGGATTGCAGCCTAACAGGCTCCTCCGTCCATGGGATTTTCCAAGCAAGAGTACTGGAGTGGGGTGCCATTGCCTTCTCTGTATTTTCTGTATAGTAGTGTGTATATGTTAATACCAAACACTCAGTTTATCCCTCCCACCCTCTTTTTCCCCTTTGGTACCGTAAGTTTTCTCTGCCTGTGAGTCTATTTCTGTTCTGTAAATAAGTTCATTTGTATCACTTTTTAGATTCCACATATAATATTTGATATCATATGATATTTGTCTTTCTCTGGAATAATTCACTTAGTATGATAATCACTAGGTCCATCCGTTTTGCTGCAAATGGCATTATTTCATTCTTTTTTATGGCTGAGTAATATTCCATTGTGTGTATGTACACCACATCTTCTTTATCCATTCATCTGACAGTGGATACTTAGGTTGCTTCCATGACTTGGTTTTTATAAATAGTGCTGCTATGAACAGTGGGGTGTTCTAATTTTTTTAAAATTTTGATGTGCATTTTATATTTCTTGTTGGCACTGTCAATAGTTTTGATAGGTGAAACAGGTTTCTCCCCTTGCACTTGATTTCACAAACAATAAAATAGCAATCTCTACCATATGAAGATACCAGATAAAGGTTTTAAAGAATAATCCAATAATAGTAGTTCATAGAAGCTAGTTCATTTAGCAGTTGATGTGGTGCTTCTCATTTTACTTGTAAGTTTCATTATGTTTACATGCTAGTCATGGTGGAACTTTATTATTATGTGCCATTGAGAATTTATTTTTCTAGATAGAGAACTTTGGTAATTTTTATACTTGTGAAAATTTCATTTGGAAGAGGAGCATGATAGTAGATTTTATAAATTATGGTTGGTCAAAGTGAATGGAAAAAAACATGTGCTTTAAGCCACAAATTACTGAAAACATTTTTTGGTTTTGTGGAACACAAGGTAGGTAGAGCCTAAGAGCTCAATTTTCGATGTAGTGTTGCAGTTAAATTCTGAGAGCATAAGTGATTTGCCACAGTTTTTCCTCTTTGCATAATAATAATAACAAAAACTAACATTATTGAGTGTGAATGGGTTAGTTATTCTATAAGATAATGTTCATTATCTAGTTAATCTTCACAATAACTACCTGAGGTAGGAACTATTACAGTGTCCAGTTTGCAGGTGAAGGAACAGACTTAGAGAAGGTCATAACTTATGATTACGCAGCTCATAAGAGGCAAGTCTCTTTCGCTACTAAATTACCTCATAGCAACTCTCAACTGCTACTCTATATTGATGATTTCTTTAAATGGGGTTGATGATACTTGCCTTGAGTGTTTTGTAGGGTAATTATGAGAACCTAAAAAGGTAAGATTTACAACAGGAAACCTATAAATGTGCCTGGTGTTTTCATTTTACTGGGAATTTTTTTGAGAAGCCAAAGAAGTCTTTGAAATAGATAAGCACATATATTACTTTTAATCACTAAAATAAGTCAAACCATAAAATAAATCGAGCAAACAGATTTTGATAGGCTGCTGTCTGAACAGCAGAAGACATGTTTTGTGTGGGTCCAGATGATCAGTGAGTGAAAGGCAAGTGGAGGCAGAAATGTAGGGATGTATTGAGTAGAAAGTGGATTGGATCATCTCTAGCAACCTGAATTCTTTCTGCAGTGAGGAGGAGTATTAAGTAACATTAGATGATCTCAGAGATGCTTCCAACAGCAAGATCTCTGAGTGTTTGTAATGGGTGACTTTTATTTTATTCTTGTACCTCAAAATAGCTAGATATACCCCCAAATGTTTTTATTTTAGCTTGGATAATTAACAATCACTGTTCTTTAAATGTCAGTTTATTTATTTATTTTTTTTGCACTGAGGGTGGAAAAATATATTATGGTTGCCTGGAGAGAATATATTTATGTATTTTGCTTTTTTCCCTACAAGATAAACAGATTTTTTTGAGGGTGCAGTGGGTAAAACAGCTTAATAGTATATTGTTGCTTGCTTGCACTTAATACTTTTTTGTAATTTCCCTCAAATTTAGATTTCATAAGTTTGTATTTCCAAATGAAAGTTAACATTATGAGTATGAAACGTCATTTTTATTGTATGGGGTGTTACAGTTTTATGGCTCTTTATACAGTTGGTTTCATTCTCTGACACTGTTTTATTCAGCAGGCATTTGTAAGGCAAGGAAAGGATTCAGTGCTTGAGAAACAGAGATAAGAGATGGTTAAGAAAATGACAGTCATATTGGAGAAACATACAAGTACAGTGGGGTGTAGCCAGGATGGGGGCAGTGTCGGATGTGTCTTACAGGAAAGCTTCAGAGGGTTCTGTAACCTGGTCTGAGTTGAATTTAAAGAAGGTGAGAGAGGCCTCTTAGGGGTATGAAAATTTGAAGTTGTAACTCTTTACTTGGGTAGACCCAGTAGCTCCTTATCTTCTTTCTGAAACATGCAGAAACCCCCAAATGGATGTAATTTTTTATAAGTAAGTAATTAAAAATAAAGCTCTCACTGAGAACTTACTTTTATTTTATATATGATGCTGTGGTTTCTAAAGTAGCAGATTAAAAAGAATAATATAGAATTGAAATGGTGTCATAAATATACATACTGTAATAACAGATTGCTGACATTGATAGCAAGGAAGAAATAGGAAAAACTAAAAAAAAAAAAAAAGAAATAGGAAAAACTATACACACACACACACACACACACACACACACAACCCAACTCTACAAACCATAGATAGTAAAGGAAAACAGCCTTGCACACCCATTTAGCTTTGGGTATCTGTTGTATTTCTATTGGTATATATAGAATAATAATGAAAGTTTGTCATGTTCTCTCTTATAAGAAAAGGTTAAATATATGGTCTGTATAGTTCATTTATGAAGACATTAAAGTTTTTTCTTAGGAAGATTTTAAAGTATGAAATAGTGTGAAAACCAGAGAGTAAACTCTTATGTCAGTTATCAAATTGTTTATCTTGAGTGATTGATTTCCAAAGGGCTTTGAATAACCTTAGATTTAGTTTTTTTCTTATATATGACACATCTTTGTTGTTGTCTAGTTGCTCAGTCATGTCTGACCCTTTTTGCAACCCCTCTGTCCAGGCTCCTCTGTGCATGGAATTCTCCAGGCAAGAGTAGGTTGCCATTCCTTTCCCCAGGGGGTCTTCCCAACCCACATACTGAACCCACGTCTCCTGCATTGCAGGTGGATTCTTTACTGCTGAGCCACCGGGGAAGCCCATATGACGCATATACTGCATATTTTATGGAATATTAGACATAGTTCAGACAGTAAAGAGTCTGCCTTCAATGCAGGAGACCCAAGTTTGATCCCTGGGTTGGGAACATCCCCTGCCGGAGGGCATGGCAACCCACTCCAGTATTCTTGCCTGGAAAATTCCATAGATGGAGGAGTCTGGCGGGCTATAGTCCACAGGGTCGCAAAGAGTTGGACACGACCGAGAGACTTCTCTTTCTTTTACTTTCAGACATAGTTCAGCACAGTCTTTGCTGTGTAACATTGGCTAGAAATTATTTGCTTATATTGTTCATTTGCTAAGTCCTGTGTGACTCTTCAGAGAAGGCAATGGCACCCCACTCCAGTACTTTTGCCTGGAAAATCCCATGGGCAGAGGAGCCTGGTGGGCTGCAATCCATGGGGTTGCAAAGAGTCGGACACGACTGAGTGACTTCACTTTCACTTTTCACTTTCATGCATTGGAGAAGGAAATGGCAACCCACTCCAGCGTTCTTGCCTGGAGAATCCCAGGGACAGGGGAGCCTGGTGGGCTGCTGTCTATGGGGTCGCACAGAGTCGGACACAACTGAAGGGACTTAGCAGCAGCAGTGTGACTCTTCTGTGACCCCATGGACTATAGCCCACCAGGTTCCTCTTCCATAGGTTCTCCAGGCAACAGTACTGGAGTGGGTTGCCATTTCCTTCTCCAGGTATTTGCTTATATAAAATATCAAACTTAGGATTCTTGACCGTTTGGGTATTAAGTCCTTTTGAGAGTATGGACCAGGTTGTCTTTCTCTTCTGGATGACTTATAGTTGTCTCTCTCAGTCTAGATGCTATCATCTTGAAAGCCTTCACTGAGATTGTAGACTGTTAGAAATCTGTTAGATATCTCTTATCTGTGTTTTTGGAGCATCTTATTTTCCTCCCTGTTGTGATACTAATAACATTGCATTGTACCTTGTCTGTTTTTACTTTAGACTACAGTATAGGCATTTTGAGAACAAAAGCTATTTTGTCTAGGGCTCTTGAATTGGTGTCCCCTTGATTTGAATCTTGGCTGTGTGTGGCATTGGGGAAATTATCTGTAAAGTGGGGATAATCGTACTACATAGAGTTATTTATCTTGAATATATTAATGAATGTAGAGGATAAATAACACAGTTTCTGGCATATTGTTTAGTTCTCATAAATGTTTCCTCCTCCTTTTTTTTTCTTACTGTGTCTGGCATTTACTTTTAAATGCTTTTAAAAGTATTACTACAGTAGTACTTTTAAGGTGGTTTTGTAAACTATGTTAGAGCTCATTTGGATCTATCATTATTAAATGAAAATTTCTTAAAATGAATAATAACTAGTATATAAAAAATACAGTCTTTGAGCTAGATATCAGCAAGTCATGTAGTCTCCAAATTTCATTATCAGCCTGAAAAACTTTCTCCAGGCCTTGTCAAGCATGTAATTGTTGTGATGGCAGTGAATTTCAAGTAGGTGGGCCTGGTGCTCTGTCTGTGGTGACCTGGAGGATGGGGGTAGGGAAAGAGGGGGAAGCTCAAGAGGGAGGTGATATATATGTATATAATTATGGCTCATTTGTGGTGGTGTATGGCAGAAACCAATACAACATTGTAAAGCAGTTTTTTTCCAATTTAAAAATAAAAAATAAAGATGCTTCTGAATGTAAAAAAATTAAGTAGGTGGAAAAGATTGTAGAATTCCTTTTTCTGAATTTGCTGCTTTCTGACCTTGTTCACTTGTCTTGGTGGCTGTGCCTCTTACTGCCATCATCTTGGCCTTGTTATTGATCTGTTTCTTGGAAGGAAAGAACCCTGTCTGACAAACTTACTAGCTGTGTGACCCTGGGTAAGTAACCTTACTTCTGGGTTTATATATGTGTATAATGAAGTAATAATAATACCTCATGACTCTGAAATTTTAGAAATAGGTGCCTGGTGTATAGAAGGTGCTTCGTAGATGGTAGGTATTCTTAGCTCTCTTTTCAAGCCAGAATGCTTGGTATTCCTTCTTTATTAGTAACTTTGTTTGACAGCAGCAAACCAAGAAATAGGGTAAAGGAGAGCTGGATCACCAGGGGAATGAAAGCAGAGATTTTGCACCAGCATTCTTGACCTCAGATGGGAGATGGGTGGGAAGGGCCTGTAGCTTTATGTGAAGGAGGATGGGCAAAACCTGATTGGATCAGATGTAGCATAACATCTGTAGTCTGGCCTAAACCCTCATCAGCTGGTTGGGTGGTTTTTAATTTACTTAAAATTTAAAAGTTTGGTTTATTTTTTAGTTATTAAAATGCTTACAATACTAAACTACTTACTTGATTACAGAATGATTTTTCAATGAGCTGAGCACAACTTATTCAAGGCTTATGGACTATAGAGCTGTTCCTCTGTGATAGTGTGTTAAGACATTTCTAGAAACGAAGTGTCCCCTACCCTGCCTCCCCCCACCTATCCTTTACTCGCTTAGTGCCACAGGTTGTTGAGATCTATATGACTGCTACTCCTGTTGGGATCTGTCATTTCATTACATCTCTCTGTTGTTTGCAAGGCGTCATGTTAAGTGCTGTGGAGGAATGTAAAGAAGTAAAACCATGTATTGCAGGAAATTGATTGCAATGGGGAAAATGATACATACATGTATTAAAAATAACTAATTTTTTAAAAACCAGAATTATTAACTAAAACATCTTATTTTCTGAGCCCAATGTCCCTAGGGTCATTTAAGGTAAATAGTTTTGCTGGAAAAAAAGTCTTAGGCTGTTGTTATGCAAGTGTCAAACTTGCATAGAAAAGTTGGAAACTGAAGTTTCTGACTAATGTTAATTTTTCCATCTTATTTGTGAACCTTTATTAGCATTATCTTGTACTGATTCCTTCACTAATATCTTCTAACAATTTAAAAAATTATTTGTCACCTTCAAATGTGATAATTGAAAAGTTGGTTAATTATTCTGTGTCTTTCAAAGCAGAATAAGTTAAATCATCATGATTTAGATGTTTTCCTATGGTAGTATTTTATCTTAGTTTGTGTCATTTGCAGCAGATCATCAAGTTAGTGCTGTATTTATTATTAAATCTAGTATAAATGTAGTATCTTTACTGCAGAATGGTGCACATTTTGATCAAAAGAAGCACTGCCACCCTCCCTGTCACCTCCAGCTGTACCTTGACTAATATTTGGATATAAAGGAATCTAATCAGATTGCTCTCTCCTTTGATTTTCCTGTTGCTGACTTCCTGTCATTCAGATCTCTGCTTAAAAAAATTTTTTTGAGTGTTTCCTGAACCACCTAATCTGAAGTGGTTCTTGATGCTCTTGGCTTGCTCTGCCACGTTGCCCTATGTATTTTCATGCAGAATACTTATCCCTGTCATAGAAACTTTCTTCTTTCCTTTCTCCCCCCTCTCCCTTTCTTCACTCCCTCCTTCCTTTCTTCCATTCTCCAGTAGCTTGTATGCTCTTTGAGAAGAAGGACTTAACTGGTTTTTATCACTTCTGTTATCTCTAGAGCTTCAAATAATTCGATCAATAAAGTTTTGTTACTGTAGAATGAAACAGACATTCTTTCCCCTAAGTAGCTTTATGACTGTCTTGAAAGTTCATTTTACTTCATTATGCCTTGGTTTCTTCCATTGCAAAATGGGTGGGGGATGGGAGAGGAAAGAGATTGAATTAGATTATTTCTAAAATTTCTGCTGTTAGCTTGTGGTGAGCTTTGAGTCCTGCTCTAATGGTGTTGATGAAGTTGGGCTTAGCTACTTAATTATTTTCTTACTCTTCTCTTGAAACCAGTAGTGCATATTTATATTTGTAAGATTACTGACAGCATTGGTGAGTTAACTCTGATTGTAGACTCAGTTTTTTGGTGTATATAGATTATTAAAGAGATTAGATCTGCAACATGATTTCTGTTTTGATCAAATTAGGTTCTGTGGCATATCCAAGTATTAAGTTGAACTGATCTTTCTGGTATTTACTCTAAATATCAGGAAATTTTCAGATCAGATCAGTCGCTCAGTCGTGTCCGACTCTTTGCGACCCCATGAATCGCAGCACACCAGGCCTCCCTGTCCATCACCAACTCCTGGAGTTCACTGAGACTCACGTCCATCGAGTCAGTGATGCCATCCAGCCATCTCATCCTCTGTCGTCCCCTTCTCCTCCTGCCCCCAATCCCTCCCAGCAGCAGAGTCTTTTCCAATGAGTCAGCTCTTCGCATGAGGTGGCCAAAGTACTGGAGTTTCAGCTTTAGCATCATTCCTTCCAAAGAAATCTCAGGGCTGATCTCCTTCAGAATGGACTGGTTGGATCTCCTTGCAGTTCAAGGGACTCTCAAGAGTCTTCTCCAACACCACAGTTCAAAAGCATCAATTCTTTGGCACTCAGCCTTCTTCACAGTTCAACTCTCACATCCATACGTGACCACAGGAAAAACCATAGCCTTGACTAGACGAACCTTTGTTGGCAAAGTAATGTCTCTGCTTTTGAATATGCTATCTAGGTTGGTCATAACTTTCCTTCCCAGGAGTAAGCGTCTTTTAATTTCATGGCTGCAGTCACCATCTGTAGTGATTTTGGAGCCCAGAAAAATAAAGTCTGACACTGTTTCCACTGTTTCCCCATCTATTTGCCATGAAGTGGTGGGACCTGATGCCGTGATCTTTGTTTTCTGAATGTCGAGCTTTAAGCCAACTTTTTCACTCTCCACTTTCACTTTCATCAAGAGGCTTTTGAGTTCCTCTTCACTTTCTGCCATAAGGGTGGTGTCATCTGCATATCTGAGGTTATTGATATTTCTCCCAGCAATCTTGATTCCAGCTTGTGTTTCTTCCAGTCCAGCATTTCTCATGATGTACTCTGCATATAAGTTAAATAAACAGGGTGACAATATACAGCCTTGATGTACTCCTTTTCCTCTTTGGAACCAGTCTGATGTTCCATGTCCAGTTCTAACTGTTGCTTCCTGACTTGCATACAGGTTTCTCAAGAGGCAGGTCAGGTGGTCTGGTATTCCCATCTCTTTCAGAATTTTCCACAGTTTATTGTGATCCACACAGTCTAAAGCTTTGGCATAGTCAATAAAGCAGAAATAGATGTTTTTCTGGAACTCTCTTGCTTTTTTGATGATCCAGCGGATGTTGGCAATTTGATCTCTGGTTCCTCTGCCTTTTCTAAAACCAGCTTGAACATCAGGAAGTTCACGGTTCACATATTGCTGAAGCCTGGCTTGGAGAAATTTGAGCATTACTTTACTAGCGTGTGATATGAGTGCAATTGTGTGGTAGTTTGAGCATTCTTTGGCATTGCCTTTCTTTGGGATTGGAATGAAAACTGACCTTTTCCAGTCCCTTGGCCACTGCTGAGTTTTCCAAATGTGCTGGCATATTGAGTGCAGCACTTTCACAGCATCATCTTTCAGGATTTGGAATAGCTCAACTGGAATTCCATCACCTCCACTAGCTTTGTTTGTAGTGATTCTTTCTAAGGCCCACTTGACTTCCCATTCCAGGATGTCTGGCTCTAGGTCAGTGATCACACCATGGTGATTATCTGGGTCGTGAAGATCTTTTTTGTACAGTTCTTCTGTTTTAGTCATCTCTTTTAATTAATTTCAGTTATGAGAGTTATGATTTCTATGAAATGAACTTTGAGATAATATACATATAAATAAAATGAAAGTTTACATTAAAAGTAACTTGTAGTAATTTCTGGAAGGCAGTTAGAATTGTAGATATAAACTAGTTTTTCCTGTGGTGCATGTGACTATAATTTTAGACAGTGGGCTATTTTAGTCTTCATTTGTGAATTTGTTTTATATTGAACAAAAACATTTTTGAAATGGGTAAAGGAAACGAGCAGACAGTTGATATTAGAGGATATACAACCTGTAAGCAACTGTTAGAAGAATGTGTGATCTTCTCAGTAATCAAAGAAATGCTGACTAAAACAAAATGGAATACTTCTTTATACTTATTTCAGATTTTTTCAAAAACAGTTATATGTAATGCTGGTTAGATATTAGTAAAGCAGGCGTATTCAGATAGTGCTACTGGATTGCAATTTGGTAGGATGTATCTAGAATTTTTAGACTATTCATAATTGTTTTATAAATCTGATCAGTAGCTTTCCTTCTGAGAATATCCTGAAGAAATAACTACAGAAGAAAGAAGGCAAAGATAAGAAACAGGTGTTTGCAGGAGACTATTCAGAGCAATATTATAGTAGTGGCTTATTGGAAGCAACTTAAATTTTCAACAGTAGGAGACTTTAAGATATGGTACACTTATTGCAAGAACCATTGTGTAGCATAAAAATAATTAGAAAGACTATCATTTTAAGGAAGAGTGAATGTAACCATTTAAAATTATAAGAAAAATATCAGGAATGCACTAAAATGCCAACTGTATTAGCTCAGTAGTATTATGGATCTTTTTTTCCCCTAAATTTGTGTAACTTTTATAATGAAAAAAGCATAAGTAAAATCAGATTTTGCTAGCAATGATAAATTTGGTAGTATAACTAGGGTTGCCAGATTTAACAAATAAAAATACGTACACTATTTGGGATGTATATTCCAAATACAATAAAATTATTTTTCTGAGATTCAACATTAAACTGAGTGCCTTATGTTTTATCTGACAAACCTAAGTGTAACACATTTTGTTATAGTTGAATGTTGTTGAGAAATGTTGGGACACTCTACCTCCCAAATAATTCCAACAATTGTTTTCAATTTAGTTAAAAATTAGAATTATTTAGCTAGGAAAATTACTCTTATGGTCTAATTTTTTTTCAGAACTTTTTTGACTGATGCTTGAAGGAAGTATGCTTCAGTGTTTGGCAGGAGTAATTAAAAACTCATGTTACTTAACAAAAACATGATACTGGATACTGCTTTTTTACCTTAGATAGAAGGATGACTTGTTGAGTTAACATTTTTTTAGTTTTAGAAATAACAGCATTTCTGGATTTCCCTGATGATCCAGTGGTTAGGACTCCATATTTTCACCGCCAGCGGCCTGGGTTTGATCCCTGGTTGAGGTCCCGCAAACCAGTAGCTGTGGTGAAGGAAAAAAAAGGCATTTCTGCAGTGAAACATCTTTCTACATATATCTGTGAAGGTGCTTTCCTTATCAGAGACTTATTGATATAATGTTTGAGAGGTCAAGGAAATGAGAATAAGGAGGGAAGTTGAAATAGGATTGTAACTACTCTGCTTTGAAAACTGGAACTTTTAAGTTTCATATTTGAAGTGAAAATAAAATGCACTTGTAAGAAGTTCTGACAGTTTTCTAAATTTTAAGTAATCCTCCCCCAGAATAACACGTCAGGACTTTTTGGATTGAAAAAGATGCAATTTTGGGTTCCAACTGAAGATAAATCATACGAAAATGAAGATCAATTTAGTAATTATTGTTGATGCAGTTAATGTATCCAATCAAGGGCTTTGATATACTAGGTACTAATAACAGAGGTACCCCGCCATCATAGAATTTATAGTTTAGGGAGGAGTTAGGCAATTACTGTGCTCTGTGATAAGTATAGTGATAGGCCATTTGAGCTGCAGGGCTAGCTCAGAGCAGGGGCACCTTAGCCAGAGGAGAGATTCTACAATCAGAAGGAGTAGGAGTTAGCCAGGGAAGATGATGTGTGAGTCCTGGAGATTGAGAGCAGATATGAAGGTCCAGAAGCAGGGAAGAACATAGCAGATCTGAAGAGTGAAAGAAGGAAGTGGACAGCAGTGTATTTGAAGGAACGGGGAGAGCACGTGGTGAACACATGAGGCTGTAAAGGTAAGCAGGGGCCAGGTAATGGTGGGTCTTACGGATCATTTAAGATGTGGGCTTTATTCTAAGAATGCTGTGCTGTGCTTAGTTGTTCAGTCATGTCTGACTCTTTGCAAACCCATGGACTGTAGCCCGCCATGCCCATGGGGATTCTCCAGGCCAGAATACTGGAGTGGGTTGTCGTGCTCTCCCCGGGGGATCTTCCCAACCCAGGGATTGAACCCAGGTCTCCTGCACTGTGGGTGGATTCTTTACCATCTGAGACACACATTAGATTTTGTTCTAGAGAGATTATTTTGGCCTGGGGTGTGTACAGTTGATTTGGAGAGAAGTAGGCTAGAGTATGGAAGACAATTTAGAAAATTGTTACAGTAATCCAGGTAACTGAACTAGGATGAGAGCAGTGAAGCTTGAAAGGAGTGGACAGGTTTAAGTTTTTATGAGACAAAATCATTGGGACTTTTGATATGTTTGATTTATGTTTGATATATGTCATAATTCTTGGGCAGGTTTACCAAGAGGGATTAGAGGAGGAGCAGTGTTTTGGGGGAAGAAAATACGAGCTCAAAGTTTGACATTGTAGATGTCTGTAGGCAGCTTGACAAATGGTATAAAATGTGAGAAAGATGTCTGGGTTTGAAATGTACTAATTGAGATTAAGTGGGTAGAGTTGAAGAGACCCGGAATAGAACCCTGAGGAGCTCCCTTTAAAAAAAAAGTGATTGTTTCGAAAATCTTAGATTTTTATTTGTTTTTCTTCCGTTTGTGCTTACTGTATTTACTTTGTTTTTACATGTCTTTCCTCTGTTAGATTATAAGCCCCTTAAGGGCAGGACCATGTCTCTCTTGTTTACCTCTGTATGCACAGTGCTTGGCACATAGTATACACTTGATAAATATTTGTGAAATGAATACAGTTTTCCCTGTTACTTTTGTTCCTCATTTGAGTCTTTAGTTGTGGGCATTTATTCCTGGAATCTCTGTTCTATTGTATGATCAGTTTGTCCCCTTTCAGTCAGTATCATGCTGTTCAGTCACCCAGTCATGTCTGACTCTTTGTGACCCCATGGATTTCAGCTCTCCAGGCCTCCCTGTCCCTCACATCTCCCAGAGTTGGCCCAAGTTCCTGTTCATTGCATTGTTGATGTAGCCAGCCATCTCATCCTCTGACATCTTCTTCTCCTGCCCTACATCTTTCCCAGCATCAGGGACTTTTCCAGTGAGTCGTTTGTTCGCATCAGATGACCAAAATACTGGCGCTTCAGCATCAGTCCTTCTAGTGAATATTTGGGGTTGATCTCCTTTAAGATTGACTGGTTTGATTTCCTTGCTGTTCAAGGGACTTTCAGGAGTCTTCTCTAGCACCACAGTTTGAAGGCCTCAATTCTTTGGTGTTCTGCCTTCTTTACGGTCCAGCTTTCACAGTCAGTATCGTATAGGTATGTTTTCTTTTAACTTTTCACTATGGAAAATTTGAAATTCATGAGAAAGAAAACAGTTTACTTAATATCCACATAGTAATCTAAATTATGTTTCTCATTTTTGCTTAATCTCTTTTTTTGGGTGTAGCACTGCAAGTTACAGAAACTGGTTTATTTTTATCCCTAATTACTTGAATGTATCTCTCAAAAGTAAGAACATTTTCTTATATAACTATAATCACATTATCACATTATCATACCTAACTAAATTAACAATTTCTTAATATCATCAGAAACCCAGCCTGAATTAAAATTTTGCCAGTTATACCCAAAATGTTTGTGTTAGTTTGCTAGAGCTGCATAACCAAATACCACATACTAGGTGGCTTAAAGGACAGGATTTATTTTCTCAGAGTTTGGAGACTGTAAATCCAAAATCAGTGTATTTCTCCTGAGGATCTCTCCTTGGCTTGCAGGTGGCTGCTTCTCTGTGTGTCCTCACATGGTCTCTCCTCTCTGCGTGCATCCCTGGTGTTCCTGTGTGTCTGAATTTCCTGCTTACAAGGGCACCAGTCAGATTAGATTAGGACCCACCCTAATGGCTTCCTTTTAACTTACCTTTTTAAAGGCCCTATCTCCAAAAATAGTCACATTCTGAGGTACTGGGGGTTAGGGCTTCAAGATATGTATAATTTTTTTGTGGTGGGAGTAGGGGGCACAATTCAGTCCTAAACAATGTCTTTTATACTGCTGGCTTGTTCAAAGCAGGATTTAATCAAGGACTATGCAGTTGCATTCAGTTGTAAATTTCTTGCTGCTGCTGCTGCTGCTACGTCGCTTCAGTCGTGTCTGACTCTATGCGACCCCATAGATGGCAGCCCACCAGGCTCCCCTGTCCCTGGGATTCTCCAGGCAAGAACACTGGAGTGGGTTGACATTTCCTTCTCCAATGCATAAAAGTGAAAAGTGAAAGTGAAGTCGCTCAGTCGTGTCCGACTCTTCACGACCCCATGGACCGCAGCCTACCAGGCTCCTCCATCTATGGGATTTTCCAGGCAAGAGTACTGGAGTGGGGTGCCATTGCCTTCTCCCCACGTACACTTTAACCTACATACATCTCCCCACTTTACCCCTTTTCTTCTCTTGACAATACAGACATCTAGCCAACTGTCCTGTAAGATATTCCGTGTTTTGAATTTATCTGACTTATTTCATTGTTTCCTGTTTCCTATAAGCTGAAAGCTAGATCTGTAGAAGGTTTATTTAAACTAAAACATTTTGGGCACCGGTATTTATGGTTTGTGCTGTATGGGTCATAATGGTTGTGTCTGGAGGCACATGTCTCATTGTCCTACTCTTAGTGATGCTGAGATTGATCACTGGGTAAAGTGGTAACAGAATCGAGTTGTTCTGTTAAAAGTTTATTTTTTTCCTTATCACTAAGAAGTTATCTGTGGTACAGCACTGTAAGTATTATATGGTTTTGATCGTTGCAATTTAGGGTAGTGTGGTTGCTTGAATGCCATCAATAAGGGTTGTTATGAATAGTGAATATTTCTCATTTTTTGCTTTCCAGCATTTGAACCCCTTACCTGTATTTGGCAAATTTCCCCAATTTATGAGGCAGAGCCATCTTTTTACTAGAGAAGCTGAAAATGTTAGGTGCTTTACTCCCAGACCCCTTTTCATCTAGGGCATGGATACATACCTGTGTTCTATCAGTCAAATACCTATCTCCAGTTTTGGACTAGAAGCTTGTAATATGAAGATGACCCTGGGAACAGATCCCTCCCAGTGAGGGTTGGTAGCAGTAGCCACTGTCTTGTCTAGTTTAAGAAGCAGCAGGGGCGCTGATTCTAAGTGTGGCATCCACCCAGTGTCTAGACCGTTGGTAATGTGGGCGGTACGAGCTCTCACATCTGTGCCAGCGGCAGCGGTGTCGTCACTGGAAAGGTTGAGGCTTGCTTTCAGGCATAGCCTTGGCTGTGTGGCCTTTTACAAGTCCAGTTCCTTGCTTTTCTGAAGATATATTTTAATAAATTCCATTTCTGCTCCGGTAGCTATAATTTCTTTTTCTTCTTAATAACTAAGAAATCTTACTGGGAGAAACACTGAGGGGATAATTTAGGTCAGAAGTTGGATGCAGTGTCATCTTAGATCCTCTTTTAATCTGTAGTTATGTTTGCCTACCCATTCTTGGTTTATAAAAGTCATTTTATATTTGTCTTTATTTCCTTTTTTCTTGTTCTTTGAAATACAATTTGCCACCATTGTTAAGTTTTACAAGTATTCATTGCAAAAGCATTCATTTTATGCCCACTGTGAGCCTGAGCTGGAAAAACAAGGTGAATAGTAATCTGCCCTCGAGGAAGATAAATCACGTAGAGGTGTTAATCTTGAGAGAGGTTCAGATAAAGTGCATTGGCAGTTCAAGTAGGAAGAAATTGTTTGCATTAGGAGGGGTAGGAGATGATGAAAGAGGTATGATTTGAGCTGAGTTTTGGAGGCATGGTAGTGTCTAGGTATAGCCAGATGAGAGAGAAGGGGGCTTTGGGTAAAGGGAGTAACCAGAGGTAAGATGTTGAATGTGTATATGGGGATATTTATTCTATTAGGAAGCAAAATTGGTAATTTAGAATGCTTATTTGTTCATGAACAATAATGGTAAGAAATCCATTGCATGTTGACATAAATGACATACATTTTATTGGAAAGTATTTCTAAAAACAGTTTAGTGAGAAAGCATGGTTTTGCATTTTGTGAGTTCCTTTAATGTCTGCCTTAGTAGACGACAGATTCTCGTATCTGCTACTACATTCACTTCACGGTAGTATGTTGTTTGGGTTGAAATATTTGAAGAGAGTCTGGCCATTTTCCTTTACTTTTAGCCACCACTCATCTTGGGGCAAGGAGTGAGGAGCTGAGAGTGCAGGTGTTTGAAGATGGTCTCTGCGTACTATTTAACCAGAATTAGATAAACAGTGAAGATTTTGTGGAGGAGGTGAGATTTGAGATGAGGGTTGTAGGCATTAGATAAACAGGAGGAAATAGAAAGGCATTATTGTTGGGGTCAAATAGTATAAACAAAGTTATGGAAAATTAAATGTCTCAGGATCAAAAGATTGAAACAATTGCCTTGATTTCAAAAGGTAGATCAAAAGTAAAAGTGATCTTCATGTCCTGGGATCTGATAAACTCTGGAGGATAATGGAAAGGCCGTGGTACGATTAGTTGGCTCGTAATGCTGGAGAGTAATAGTGGCTTGCTGTTTACTGTGAGCTTTCTACGTGTCAATTCCTGATCTAAGTTTAATACATGTATTCATACATGCAAATAACCTGAGAAGGTTCGTATTATTATTATCATCATCATTTTGCGTATGAGAAACCTGAGGCACAGAGAAATTATGCTACTCACCTGAGGTCAGACTATTAGTAAATTGCAGAGTTGGGATTTAAACTCAGACAACTGGATTCCAAGGCCTATTCTTTTATGGAGCACACTAAATTGCTTCTTAAATATTAAAAAATAAGTTTATATAACAAGGATGGTACTAGCTTCTGAAGGAATATTGAAACTGAGGAATTTAGACTTGTACAGGAGAATCTGTAAATGTTTGTTTTTTTCAGTTTAATTTATTAGAAATTTTTATTTCAAAATATTTATTGAATATGTTAGCCGTTGTGGTGAGGGTGTAAGCATGAATGTGGCAGAGCCTGCTAATTTTTCCTCAACAGCTGTCTGTCCTTTCTTCTGAAGTAATATCTTCTTAAGCTGGGCTCATGTTCATTGATAATAATGACTACATCTCCCAGCCCTTTTTGAAAGCTGGCATGGTCATATAACAAGTTCAGGCCCTTGGAATATAAGTAGAAGTACTGTTGGAACTTGGCTTAAGTGATAGATGGTATGTATCCTTTGTTCTCTCTTTTTTTTCTTTTGATTTGGGCCTTTCCTCAGTCTTACAGCCTGTAAAATGCCAAAGGGAAAAGTGTTAAAAAAGAACAGAATCTCTTTGAATGGAAATTCTTATAAAGGATTACATAGGAGCTGTCCACAATGTCAAGTGAGGGAGAAAACTCTATGTCATAGGAATTAAAATTTGGTAGCACAGTAAGAATACCAAAGATGTGTGGAAAACTTTATTAGAAGTACTCAGTTGGTGAATTTGAACATGATGATCCTGGAGCAGCTAACATCCTTACTCACAACCTGGCATTCTCAGAAATTTTGAACTCCTAAAGATGCTTGGCCAGAAAGGGCCATGATTATCTATTCATTTGAAATGTAAGTAAAGCTTGGGAAAAAAGTGGCAACACGACTCAAGTTACACAGGCAGCCCTGCTTTATTTTTTTTCTTTTAACCTCATGATACTATTATTTCTATTTCTTTAAAATATTTGAATAGATGATTTTTCAGAGAAGTTTTAGGTTCATAGCAAATTTGAGCAGAAAGTACAGTTTCCATAGACCCCTCCTGCCGTATCCTCCATGCAGAGCCTACTTCACTGTCAGCATCAGACATCAGAGTGGTACATTTGTTACCATTGATGAACTTAGGTTGATACATAATCATCCCCAAAGTCCATAGTGTACATTGGAATCAACTTTTAGTGTTGTACAATTTATGAGTGTGCATGTATAGCAACATGTATGTGCCACTATAGTATCATACAGAATAGTTTTACTGCCCTAAAAATCCCCCATGTTCTGCTTTTTCATCCTCCATCCCACCTGACCACCACTTATTTTTCTTCTGCCACCAGTAATTTTGTATTTTCTCGAATGTTGCATAGTTGGAATCTTACAGTAAGTAGTCTTTTCACATTGGCTTCTTTCACTTAGTATTATGAATTTGAAGTACTTCCATGTCTTGATTGTTGTTGTTCAGTTACTCGGTCATGTCCGAATGGACTGCAGCATACCAGGTTTCCCTGTCCTTCACTGTCTCCCAGAGTTTGCTCAAACTTATGTTCATTGAGTCTATGATGCCATCCAACCATCTCATCCTCTGTTGCCCCTTTCTCCTTCTGCCCTCAATCTTTCCCAGGATCGAGGTCTTTTCCAATGAGTCAAGTCTTAGTGTCAGGCCAAAGTATTGGAGCTTTAGCTTCAGCATCAGTCCTTCCAATGTATCAGTCAGTTCAGTTCAGTCACTCAGTTGTGTCCGACTCTTTGTGACCCTGTGGACTGCAGCATGCCAGGCCTCCCTGTCCACCGCCAACTCCCGGAGTTTACTCAAACTCATGTCCATTGATTCGGTGATGTCATCCAGCCATCTCATCCTCTGTGTCTCCTCCTCCTCCTGCCTTCAGTCTTTCCCAGCATCAGGGTTTTTTCTAGTGAGTCCATTCATTGCATCAGGTGGCCAGAGTATTGGAGTTTCAGCTTTAGCATCAGTCCTTCCAATGAGTATTCAGGACTGATTTCCTTTAAGATGGACTGGTTGGATCTCCTTGCAGTCCAAGGGACTCTCAAGAGTCTTCTCCAACACCACAGTTCGAAAGCATCAATTCTTCAGTGCTCAACCTTCTTTATGGTCCAACTCTCACCTCCGTACATGTCTACTGGAAAAACCATAGCTTTGACTAGATGGACCTTTGTCAGAAGAGTGATGTCTCTGGTTTTTAATATGCTGTCTCTTTTTAGCACTTACTAATAGTCCATTGTCTAGATTATTTATGAATTCACCTACTGTAGGAATCTTGGTTACTTCTACATTTCTGTAAATATAAATAAAGCTGTTGCAAATATACATGTGCAGGTTTTGTGTGGACATACCTTTTTGGTTCCTTTGAGTAAATAACAAGGAGTGTGATCACTGGATCATATGGCTAGTTTTGTGAGAAACCACCAAATTATCTTCTGGAATGACCACATCATTTCATATTCCTGCCGGAAATGACTGAATTTCTGTTACGTCATGTTCTTGTCGGCAGTTGGTGTTGTCAGTATTCTGGGTTTCAGTCCTTCTAATAGGTGTATAGAGGTATTTTATTGTTTCAGTTTGCATTTCCCTGATGACTTAGATGTGGAGCATCTTTTAATGTATTTATTTGCTATCTGTTAAGTTCTTTGAGATAATCTATTTTATCCCATTTTTTAAATGAAGTTGTTCATTTTCCTGTTATGCTATTATTTTCACGCCTTTCTGTTTCTTAGTGAAGTCCCTTAGAATCAGACTGTTAAAATCCTGCTTCCATCATTTAATCACTGTGGTTTTGTGAAAGTTAAAATAAGCTCTTGTGCCTCAGGTTCCTTCTTGGTAAAAGAAGGGTTATAATGTGTGATGGTTAAATAAGTTGATATATATAATATAAAAAGGGCTTGGAGTAGGGCTTGACTTGTGTTAGTACATAGTATTTATTATCCCATCATTTCATATAATTGTTATCAGTCACTGCTCTTTACCACATTCCCTCTAGAAAACTTCTGTTAAACTTATTTACACTAACTTGTGTATGATTTTTAGGAATATTTATATTTTCAGTCTTAATTGAATTTTAAAAATCACGTTGGTACCATATGAGCATTTTCTCTTGGTAAAATGTTTAATAAATACACAAGTATATCTAGTTAAAAATAAAGTTTCCCTGCATGTAACACCTCTTCCCCTTATTTCCTCTCCTCTTTCCAGATGCCAAGTACTGTTCACAGTTAATAGTAGATTGAGGCTGAGCAGATAGGCCCTGTGGTGTTCCATCTTAAAAATATTTTAAAATCTGAAGTCTCCTGGCAGCTGTTCTAATCTAGAGTCTCTCGTAGTAGAAAAGTTTCACGGAACCCTGCAGTGTTAATCTCTTGTACTCTCCTCAGGATTTATTTGTAGATCCAGTACCCTGAGTACGATCTACTGCTCTTTGTTTACTTCTTCAGTTTGTGGTCGTCAGGGTATTTTGTTTCTCATCTTGGCAGTTGTATGCTAAGAATTCCCAGCTTATTTAAGAAGATGCTCAGCCTTAGTGGTGTGGAAGTTGATCCCACAGGTCGTTCAAGGTTGGGGTGGAGTTATGGTGGCAATCTTGGCCTGCTCATGTTGACATTTTCTGTATAAAGCAGTGATTCTTGACTGCTTAGGATTCATGATGGGCTCCACTGAAACGTGATTGTAGAAATAGGAGGCATCAGGAGGGATGTGTCAGTGCTCTGGGCCATCCAGCTGTTAGTGATCTGAGAAATGTAAGGAGACCTGGAGATGCCTTACAGTCTTTTAGCTCTAACATCAGAGCTTACTGGCTAGCTGCTGTTCACTAAGAAAATATCCAGCTGAGAGGCATAAAATTGTATGCAGTTTGCTTTGAAAACTATGGTGCTTAAAGTACTTGAAGGGTAATTTAGAATTTTGTTTTAGGTTTTACTTATTGAAATGGATTTTTAAAAAATGTTAAATTGTACATTCAAATAATTATTTCCTGAAAATTTCCACCTTTATTTTAAAATCCTGAGTAGTATGTAATCATTGTAATATATTTAAGAGTACAAGTAAAAAGTGAAATCTCCTCATTCATTGTTTACTAAATACACACATTTAAAAATAAAAAAAATGAGCTTGCAATGGATAGTGTATTTTGGATATTTTTCTGTGACAATTATTTGGCAGCATAATACTACATAACTTATGGAACTGTTTCCTTACTGTTGGATAGAATCTGGATCTCCCTTGCTTCCCTGGTGGCTCAGTGGTAAAGAATCCGCCTGCAGTACAGGAGATGTGTTTTGGTCCCTGGGTCGGAAAGATCCCCTGGAGAAGGAAATGGCAACCCACTCCAGTATTCTTGCCTGGAGAATCCCCATGGACAGAGGAGCTTGGTGGGCTACAATCCATGGGATCACAAGAGTCAGACACGACTTAGAGACTACACCACCACCTCCACTGAAAGCAAATCTAGTGTTCTTGTCATTGTATTTTCTTGTATTAATGGATATTTATCTAGGACAGATTTTTACAGGTAGAAAACAGTGTACCTTTACTTTAAAATTAAAAAAAATTTCAGTAGAATTAAATGTTGATCTCTGTAAAGCTCAAACTCGTTTTGGTAGAGATGAAAAGTGTTTCATTTAATAATGAAAAACGTTTATCCAATAGACTATTGCAGGTAAAAACTCCCAAGGAAATTTCTACATAGTTGAGTTTCAGGTAGATGAAGATGTGAGGATAATCTCACAAAATAATGGCTAATACTTTTTCATTGTCATTAAAATTAAGAAGAAAGATTTCTGAAAGACTTGGTGATGTTTTGGCAAGAAGTTACATCAGTTTAAGCTGCTTCCTAGTGAGAGATGTAATAATGATAGTTGATGTTTTGTTATAAAAGTGATGGATTCATATGGTTAAAATTTAAGCAGTTTCAGAATGTCCGTATCTTCTGCATAGAGCCCTGCTCCCATTCCACCCTAACCTTCAGAAGAACAACTGAGTTCATTTATGCAGAGGGTGATTTCCCAATTTGTCATTACATTTGCATGTCCTTTTTTTCCCTTGAGGTACAGTTGATATACAATATTAGGTAAATTATATGTTTCAGGTGTACAACATAGTTTCACAATTTTTAAAGGTTCTACTCCATTTATAATTATTATAGAATAATGGCTATATTCCCCATGTTATACAGTGTATCCGTGTACCTTATTTATTTTATACATAGCATTATAGTTCATACTTCTTAATCGACTGCTCTTTTCTTGCCTTTCCCTTCTTTCCTTCCACTATTGGTAACCATTAGCTTGTTCTCTATATCTATGTGTCTGGGTGTTTTTTTTTATTCACTAGTTTGTTTTATACTTTGGATTCCACTTGTGATACCATACAGTGTTTGTCTTTTCTCTGACTTATTTCACTTAGCACGGTGCTCCCCAAGTCCACCCATGTTGCTGCAAATGGTAGCATTTCATTCTTTTTGTGGCTGAGTATCACTCCATTGTGTATGCCACCGCTCCTTTATCCATTCATCTATTCATGGACACTTAGATGGTTTCTGTATCTTGGCAATTGTAAATAATGCTTCTATGAACATTGGAGGGCATGTATCTTTTCTGATTAGTGATTTGCTTTTTTCTGATACATACCCAGGAGTGGAATTTCTGGGTCACATGGTAGTTCTATTTTTAGTTTCTTGAGAAACCTCTATACCCTTTTCCACAGTGGCTGTACCAATTTACTTTCCCACCAACAGTGTAGAAGGGTTCTCTTTTCTCCACATCCTCGCCAACATTTGTTATTTGTGATCTTTTTGCATATCCATGTACTTCTAGTCTCCTTTGTAGTTAACCACTTTATTGCTCAGCTGTATCTCTGCTAATGTGAATGTGTAAAGGGAAAGGGAGGAGTGTGATCATGTCTGGTAGATGATGGATTATTTGAAAAAGTTGTTCAAAATAGGGAATCATGCGAACATAACACAAATACCTTTTAACATGTTAAGTGGAAATCTATCTGTACCTTTATTTACCAAGCTTTTGATGTAGGGCCAAGGCCTTCTGGCATTCTGTATATTGGTCTTTCTTGCATACACCTCAGCTATAATGCTTCATTTTAGATTTTTTTAGTGCGCCTAGAGTAAAACCTTAAACCCTTAAATGTGGTACAGAGCTGTATACAATCTTGTCCCTTACCAGATTCTAAGAAATCTACTCTTCCTCTGGTTTTCTGTGATCAAGTTAGGCTGACTCTTCAATTTCTGAAACTTGCCTTAGAACTTTCCCACATGCTGCTCCCATAATCTGAAATGATCTTTTCTTCAAATCTTTGAATGTGGAATCTTAATCTCAAGTGTCCTGTTTTTAGAGAGGCATCCTTAGTGTTCCAGTCTAAAGCGGGATTACCCCCAACCCCTGCCACCACTAATATCACCTGACTCTCTTCCTTCATTCTACTTGCAGCATTTGATGAGTATAGATCTGTGGGTTTATTCGTTGAATTTCTGCCTTTTCACAAAACTAAAGACTACAAAAGGCAAGGGTTTTATGTGTTAGACTTGTCATAGCCTATGCTTAGAACACTGTATGGATATAAGAAGAAGCTTAAATATTTGTTGACTTAATTAATCAAATATTTATTAATTGTGTTTTTGTCAGTACTCTAGGGGCATTAATAAAATGCCACTTAGTCACCATATTGGTAGCCTGTAGTATATTTTTAAATGGAAATGTGTACATTCAGGTATGCATCATGTTTAATAAAATATATGACATTAAAATTTTCAGATGATAATATTAGAACATGCAAATTTTCTACTAAATTAAATAGAACCCTTTTTAAAACATGGGAGAAAATGTTGCTTATCTTTTTGAAATTAGTTACTCATTCCTTTTTCATTGACACTATCTTGAGAATTCTGATCATCTTTGAAAACCTAGGAAGATCATAGGCATTGTAGCCTTTTTTCCCACCGAAGTAATTAAAGTTTTCTTTGAGACTCTGTATAATGTAGTTATACTTGCCCTCTGGAGAACCAAATAGGTTTAAAGGATAGCACTAGAAGGAAGTCCAGCATGGGCAATTAAAGCTAAACAAACACACTGCAATTCTGATTTGTTATATCTTAATATCTGTTGTCCTTAATACGATGTCCTGGGATGAACAGAATGACAGTCATCATTTGTAACGGTTTTTAATCATAGTTTTGTTTTTGCAGGACCAGAAATTTTCTGATTTGAAAGGGTATACTTTATATAAGAGAACTGTGTGCAGTAAGTGTTCAGCTTTTGTTTTTATATTAAGTCTATGGAATGTAGTTTCTTGACTGTGGGTGAGTGGATTAATATTTCAAATCCCATTATAGTGGTAAAGTGGATTTGGGTTAGGTATTTGTATGGGTTGTCTAATGTGATTAACATATTAAAAGATTCTGTGTTGACATGATCTTGCTAGAGAGAAATTATTTGGTCTTTGAAATGTGTAAGTTTACCCCAACAAATGTGAGGTGGTGTACTATGTTCTTGACATTTTCCTAGGAATTCTAAATAAAAGACAAAGAGACATATGGTTGCTGTCCAGGAGGAATTAGTTGTAATTGATGAGGTAGACACATACGTTATTATGTGATTGACAAATGCTTAAGTAAGAATATAAAGTCATGTAAAATGTTGTATAAACACTGTAGAGGGAGTGATCTACTCTTTCTGGAAAGGTTGTTAGTCAGGCAGATCAAACTGTTGGGATTTTACCCTCCCGAATTTGTATAAAATAGGGCTTCTTAAACTACCTGAAAAGAACCTCACAGACAGAGGAGAGTACAACTACCCTTTGAATATACCTCAGAGCAACTTGGAAATTTCTTAAATTCTGTTTTATATTAAGAAGTCATGTGAATGTTGCCTTCTATTGCATACTGATTATATAAATATAGTAATATTTCACTCTTAGAAGAGAAAAAAAAAATCCTGCGGGTCTATTAATTTTGGAAGACTGGGGTGAATGAAGAGGACTGACACAGTGTCTGAGACACCTTCATTGTCTTAGTGTATCCCCAGCACGCCTCAGTTTGTGCCTGAGGGTATATGTATATTGATTGAGAAAAAACAGATTGGTCAGTCAGATCATGGAGCATTGCATTCTCCTTCCTCATTTCCTTCCCGCATTCCTGTTGCTTTCTTTCTCTTTTTCCTTTACTCTGTTCTTATAATTGCTTGGTATGCCATGATCATTTTGCTTACTGCCCGGCAGGTCTTTATCAGCCAGTGAATAGAGAACATTGCTACAAGATGTTTGGGGGTATAACCAAGGGTGTTCCTAGAATAACAGAGAAAAGCTGAGTCAAGAGCATTCATTGTACACGAGGAAAGGGTCGGATTTGGCTCATGAGAGTTAGCAACAGTCTAGGAAGGCAAGTATATTAATAAGGGAAAGATGGGCCAGACGATAAAGTTTGGGATTAGAAGATAGAAGTTCAGTTTCATAGCAACAACAAAGCGGGTGGTGTTGACTTAGTTTTTTCCCAAAGTGGTCAGGGTATTAGACCAAGTGGTCTAAAGATTTCATAAATTAAGTACATATTCAAAGATAGATTATCTGTGAAACTTTATAGTTCAGTATCAAAAGGAATTATGTTACTGGTTTATTTTGTAGATGATAATATCCCTCTCTGTGGTTCTCTTGATGTTAGTGTGTTTCATTAATGACAGCTGCTTGATCTCTAACTTCCTCTGTTTCTTACTATGCTGCACATGTCAGTTGGAGTTTCAGGAAGGTCTGTTGAAGTCACTTCTCCACATTTCCAAGCTCTTAATTCATTGAGAACAGAAACGAGGAGCCGAGTGAAGTGAAAGGGTTAGTTGCTCAGTTGTGTCCAATTCTGTGTGACCTCATGGACTGTAGCCTGCCAGGTTCCTCTGTCCATGGGATTTCCCAGGCAAGAATATTGGAGTGGGTTGCCTTTTCCTTCTCCAGGGGTTCTTCCCAACCCAGGATCTAACTCGCATCTCCTGCGTTGCAGGCGGACCCTTTACCATCTGAGCCACCAGGGAATCCCAAATGTGGGAAAAAATTGTTGAGCTTTAGTACTAGTAAGGATGAATTGTGAAATGTAGTAAGGATTCTAGTATTGTATTCTTCCTTGCAAGAAGTGAAAGCCCCCACACAGAAGTAAGAGAACAGAAGAATAGTTCCCCCGCCCTCCAGTGCAATGAATCATGACACCTGCTACAGCCACAGTTCATTCAGATGGAAACTTTGGTCAGGGAACTAGGCAGGCATGTTTTTAATTTGGTCACTTCCCAGACCAACATCAGGCACCCAACCTATGGGCCATCCTTGCAGGAGACACACTGCTATAAAGTGAGATTGATTTGGTTGCTTTGAATCTGGTCTCTGTTTGATTAGCTGTATTAACTAGAACAAATTGTTTAATCATTTGAATGTATTTCTTCATTTATAAGGTGGGAGTGCAATTAGTTCAGTGACTGTTGTGAACATAAACAACAAAAAGATAACTAAAATGCCGAATACTGTTTGGTTCATAGTAAGCATTTAGTAAATAAAAGTAATAAAATGGTAACTGTTATTTATTTTCAACAGACTAGACCCTGAATGTTTAAGTCTTTAAAAATTACAACTACCACATTAAATACACAGTATGTGATACTTGTTACATTCTAAATTGTACTGTTAATAGACATGTATGCCTTCAGATTAATATTGCTTCTTTGGCTTACTCATTTCATCAAAGCAAAGGTTATTATTTTTATGCTGAAGTACCCTTATACTGCAGGGTTTACTGAATATTACACAGACAACTAGGTATAAGTTTTCATTTTCTTGTCAGAATGAAATCTCAGTAATATTTTCCACATTTTGAGGGAAGGGTCAACCACACATTCATGAACACTTGCTTATCTTAACTGTCTTGTGTCATTTGAAGTAGGAGCTTTAATTTCAGACATGTTGATATTTTGTAAGAAAGGTATTATTTATATTAGTGTGTAGCAACACATCCCAAAAGCATTGACTGGCCTTAAACTTTATATGAATGTCTTGCACATAATTATTGTTTAGTAAATATTTGTTGACTGGCCTATTGTTGTACATTCATTTTCTCAGATACTCAGATTAAGGGAGATCCTAAAGTACTTCATTAAGATTTGGATATGTAAAACAGGGTAAATCGGAGAAGGCAGTGGCAACCCACTCCAGTACTCTTGCCTGGAAAATCCCATGGACAGAGGAGCCTGGTGGGCTGCAGTCCATGGGGTCGCTAAGAGTCAGACACGACTGAATGACTTCATTTTCACTTTTCACTTTCATGCACTGGAGAAGGAAATGGCAACCCACTCCAGTGTTCTTGCCTGGAGAATCCCATGGACAGAGGAGCCTGGTGGGCTGCCATCTATGGGGTCGCAGAGAGTCGGACACGACTGAAGTGGCTTAGCAACAGTAGCAGCAGCAACAGGGTAAAGGGGCTTCCCAGGTGGCTCAGTGGTAAAGAATCTGCCTACCAGTCAGGAGATAGGGCGTTTGATCCCTAGGTCGGGAAGATCTTCTGGAAGTGGAAATGGCAACTCAGTCTGCCAGGATAGTCCTATGGATAGAGGAGGCCTGTGGCCTACAGTCCATGGGGTCGCGAAGAGTCAGACATGACTGAGCATTCATACAAGCAAGCAACAGGTTAAAGAGTCCCTGTATCTATGGAATGAGATAAGGTTAAAACATAGTTGTATAGAGTCTGTATGCTGTGAGAAATTGTAACAAGGGGTGGGATTCCTGGTACTAAATTATGTTGTTCTTTGGCTGAAGAAGTCAGGAGCTTTTCTCAGACTAATTACTGTTTACCGATTTGGTTTTAAAAATATACATGAAGAAAACCATTTAAGACATGGACTTTGCTGAGTTTTCTTAATTGCCTGCATTAAACTTTTCCCTGCCTCTCTCCCATCCTCCTCTCTCCCTCCACCACCCACCCCCCAGCCCCCGCCCCTGGTAGTTAACTCTGCATTGGAAGTATGCTAATCTTAAATTTTTCTTATTTGAAAGGTAGAAACTACTTCATATTGGATCTGAATTGAAAGGACAGCGGTCCCCCCAGGGGATTTTTAATCGTTACTGGTTAGAAACCAGAAAGTGAAGAGATAGGCACCAGAAGTTAGTATTTACTATGTGGGAAAATGCCTTTAACTGCAATTAAATGAGGATATCATTTTCATAGAAGCCAACCTTGGTCTACTGTGATGCTCTTCGATGTCTTCTCTGCCAAGGTAGCCTTGCTCCCTGGCTACTCATTATTAGGGCATGCATGAACTTTTGAGTTCATTTCTATGTGACCTGGAGTTTGAAATACTGTTGTACTTTTGTGAATCAAGGAGGAACCTGAGAATTTTTTTCTCCCAAAGTGCAATATGTGATTACTAGGTAGCTATATCTAAAACATAATAGATTAAGATTTACTTCAGATGTAGTGTTTGAGTTTTATTTCTGGATATGTCAAATGTGAGTTTTATTTCTGTGTTTCTCTAGCTGTTTATTTTCCTCATTCTCTTGATAGAACACACTAAAATATGTTCTTGGCTTACAGAAGTTTGATGTATTTTGACAAGACTATGACAAGTTGTAAAAGACCCCATCCTTCCATATTTTAAGCTTTCATCTTCTGGTTTGTCATATCAGGTGTTACTGAATTTGTATGCTTAGTACTCTTATAAAAAAAGCTAGTGATATTTAGCATATCAGGTACAAGTTACTTAAACAACACATATAAATAAAAAATAAAGTCGGACAGAAAATTTCAGGCCCTGAGATGGGCTTTGACTAGAGGGAGGAAAGTTATTCACTGCTATTTGGGGGAAAAAAAGGAAGTGAAGTTCAGATGTCAAGTTAACTACTCTGGTTTATTTGTTGATTTTTCTTGGAAACAGCTTCCCATTTGTAGAAATTGATTTAGAGGTAATTTTGATATCAGGTATATGAGTTTTTATCTGAATTCCTTTGTTCAGAAGCAGGAGAGAATCCCTGCCTCATTTTTTACCTTTAGGGAAAAAATATAACAAATAACATTTAGCTGTGTGTTAAAAATATAAGCTGGAGAATTTAAGGGGAGGGGGGACCTTTAACTTCTCACTTTGAGTATTGGCTTGCAATTGTTAAATTCCCAAGTGTAAACTTTGGGAATCAAGAGGGGATTGCCTGAGTAAAGTACCATTACTGTGTTTATGACTATGTGTTCACTGTCTGGGCCTATTAGGAATAGTCAATATTTATTTTGTATTTATAACCTATGATATATTTTTTTATGGTAGAAATACTTGTTCATTTCTCTATTATCTCATCTGTGACTGGATTGAGTAGATGAAAAGAAAATACCGTTGGTTAAACTGAACTCAAATCTCCTAACAATGTAGTAAAATAAAAATGCCTTTGGGCAAGCAGAGTTATCTTCCCAACTTAACTAATAAGTAAGTGAGACTGTCATGTTGGAGGATCTGTACCCACTCTTAACTTATTAATTGATAGAATTAGGGTGAACACTTCGTTTATTTTTACTTGCTCCATGCTTTTAGATGGAGTGCTGTTTTATGTATGAAGTTTTGATGGTGACTTTAAAATGTAACAGTAGTCAGACTTTGGGAACCAATTAGATCACTATACTCACTTCTTTAAAGTATTTTATAACTTCCTGGTGGAATTGGTTTTGGTATTGAAATTTAGCTTAGTATAACTAACTGGAACTTTTCTTTTATATCTTTGGTTTCATCTCATGTTTGTAAAAATTAGTATAGAGTTGAAAATTGTTATCCTAATGATTGAAGTTGTGAAAGCCTTATTTGAATTCAGATAAGACTAATTTTTGTTTTGTTTAAGTTTACAGAGAAGCTGCATGCTTTGTGACTTGCAGCTGTAAGAGCCAGTATTAAGTGGAGCTGTTTAAATTCCTCTCTCCGCAGTCCTCACCCTTTTGGGCACCAGGGACCGGTTTTGTGGAAGTTAATTTTCCCAAGGCCTGGGGGTGTGCGGGACGGTTTCAGGATGATTTGAGCGCATTACATTTATTGTGCACTTTATTTCTGTTATTATTACCTCCACCTCAGATCATCAGGCATTAGAACCCAGAGGTTGGGGACCCCTGCTGTAGATGAATGCTTCCATTTGTGAACCTGTTACACGGAAGTAGTGCTTTCCATCTAATTCTTATGCTTCAAAATAGTCTCATTTTGATTTTCTGTCAAGTTCCATAAGTGGGTTGGATAAATGGTTTGCTCCAAGAGTCTAAATAGTATTTTTGGAGAGTAGGGAGAATTACTTGAAAGTGCTGAGATTTTTGTTTATTTTTAAAGAGATCAAATAATCCCCAAAGCATATGTGGCAGTGGAGAAGCTGCAAGGATCTTCTGTGTTGTTGCCGGTATCAGGGCCTAAAAGAGCCCGCACGTTTGATTCATCCTCCAGCTTAGAGTGCTAAGTATATAATGGACTTCCGGTAAATGCTTGAATTAATGAATCTATGTCATGCACATTAAAAATAATTCTTTGTTACCTTTAGGCAAGTATTTAATGATTTTTCTTCCACTTTGAGGAGATCGTTTTCAGAAATTGTGACATATCCTGTTTGTTCCATTTTTTTCAAAATTGGAAAGACATGACCATTTATAGAAGTTTTTAGTTTTTATCTGGTTTCCATGTTCTTGTACTTTTTCATTGTTAACCAATTAGTCATTTAAGTGTTTCTTAAATAATTCAGATATGGAATGACTAGTTTCTTATTTCCAAGATTTTTCCTACTCTCGAATGTATAAGATTGCTCTCCCTTCTCCCTCTTTCTTCATCTAAATACATCTCTGGTAATAAATTCCCTAGATTTTAAGGTATGAAATAATTTGAGAGTGGTACTTTGGAGGAGAATTGAGTTTCCATCTCATTTTCATTGCTTACTGGTTGTGTGGTTCCTAGATGAGTTACTTAATTCCTTTTTAATACCAATTAACTAATTAATTGACTCCTGGCAAAGCAACTGAAAAATAGTCAAATAGTAAATGCTAATACTCAATCCAGCCGAACTATTTTAAAATACTAAAAGATGATGCTCTAAAAGTTCTGCACTCAGTATGCCAGCAAATTTGGAAAACCCAGCAGTGGCCGCAGAACTGGAAAATGTCAGTTTTCATTCCAGTTCCAAAGAAGGGCAGTGTAAAAGAATGTTCAAACTACCACACAATTGCACTCATTTCACGAGCTAGCAAGGTCATACTCAAAATCCTTCAAGCTAGGCTTCAACAGTACATGAACTGAGAACTTCCAGATGTACAAGCTGGCTTTAGAAAAGTCAGGGGAACCAGAGATCCAGTTGTCAACATCTGTTGGATCATAGAAAATTCCAGAAAAATATCTACTTCTGCTTCATTGACTATGCTGAAGCTTTTGACTGGGTAGATCACAACAAACTATGGAAGATTCTTGAAAAGATGGGAATGTCAGACCCCTTACCAGTCTCCTGAGAAACCTGTATGCAGGCCAAGAAGCAACAGTTAGAACTGGACATGAAACAACAGTCTGGTTCCAAATTGGGAAAGGAGTATGTCAAGGCTGTAGATTGTCACCCTACTTATTTAACTTATATGCAGAGTACATCATATGAAATGGTGTATATGAATAGGTACAGCCTGGATGAAGCACAAGCTGGAATCAAGATTGCTGGGAGAAATATCAATAACCTCAGATACACAGATGACCTCATTCTTAAGGCAGAAAGTGAAGAAGCACTAAAGAGCCTCTTGATGAAAGTGAAAGAGGAGGGTGAAAAAGCTGGTTTAAAACTCAGCATTCAAAAAACTAAGATCATGGCATCCGATCCCATCACTTCATGGCAAATAGATAGGGAAACAGTGGAAACAGTGGCTGACTTTATTTTTTTGGGCTCCAAAGTCACTGTGGATGGTGACTGCAGCCATGAAATTAAAAGATGCTTGCTCCTGGAAGAAGAGCTATGACAAACCTAGCCATGTATTAAAAAGCAGAGATATCACTTTGTCAAGAAAGGTCCGTATAATCAAAGCTTATGATTTTTCCAGTAGTCATGTATGATGTGAGAGTTGGACCATAAAGAGAGCTGAGTGGCGAAGAATCGATGCTTTTGAACTGAGGTGTTTGAGAAGACTCTTGAGAATCCTTGGACTGCAAGGAGATCAAACCAGTCAATCCAAAAGGAAATCAGTCCTGAATATTTGTTGGAAGGACTGATTTGGCCACCTGATGTGAACAACTGACTCATTGGAAAAAACCCTGATGCTGGGAAAGATTGAAGGAAGGAGGAGAAGGGGACAACAGAGGATGAGATGGTGGATGACATCACCAACTCAATAAACATGATTTTGAGCACGCTCTGGGAGATAGTGAAGGACAGGGAAGCCTAGCGTGCTGTAGTTCATGAGGTCACAAAGAGTTGGACAGGACTGAGCGACAGAATGACAAAAATGCTAATAATAACGATTTGTTTCTAACTATTATGTTAATTAGAGGAAAAGCAGAGTTAATCACGCAGCTTTAGAATGTATTCATAGTTGAGGATGAGGGGATATTGCACAATTGATAAAATTGTGGCAACATAGTAAAGATATTGTTGATGTATTGAGGACTTTCTAAATTTGTCTTCTAGATTTAAGTTACTTTTTCTGTTAAACATACCATCTTAAAATTCATTGAAATGGTGAAGTAAAAGGCTGTTTTAGTCGAGGAATAGTAGTTGCTGAACTTTTAGAAATCTAGAGTTTGTTTAGTTGTTCTTGGAGGTTCTTGTGAGAAAGAAAAAAGTATGTAACACAGTGCCTGCTAAGTAATGAGCTTAATGATTGGCAGCAAATTCGTGTGTGTGTGTGTAGTGGTTAAGGATGTGGTCTCTGTGTTTGAACTGTTGTACTAGTCTTGTGACCTAGGGTGTCATTTAGCATCCTGTTGTTTCTTCATTTATAAAAATAGATTAATGTTAGTTCTATCTCATGTTTTTGGGGTTACATGAAATGGAGTGTAAAGTGCATAGGACAAAGTAAGCACTCAGTAAATGTTAGATGTTATTACTGTATATATTTCTTTTGAGAGGCATCATTTCATAGTGGAAAAAGCAGAATCTTTGGGATCTGGTTAAGTTGGTTTTGAGTTTTGCCTTAACTGTATACTAACTCTGTGTCCTTGGGCAAATTACTTAATAAATATTCTTTTCCTGTTTTCATATCTATAAAATGAGACTAATAGGTACTTTGTAGAGTTTTTGGAAGTATTACAAATACACAGATACTCAGTGAATAGTAATTATCATAGGCATGATGCCTGTAATTCAGGTCAGTAGTATTTTCTTGGGTTGGCAGTGTGAGCCAGCTGGATAAAATTTTCCCTGACACTGATGGCTTTCTGAATTGATACTTAGTCTATAATGAAGTCAATTATGCCTTTTCTATAACAATACAATTTTATAATAACAGTTTAGTGTTTACTTATTTATAATATTTTGAAATGAAATACAAATTATGTATATTATATTTTATTTCTCGGGGTTTCTCTTATTTTTTTTTTTTTGTAGAACAAAGGTAAAAGCAACACCACTTTGGGCTCAGGATAAAGAAATGCCATTCTGACTTCCCCTAGACGGCTTTTGCCCTGTGTGTCCTGGAAAAGAGAAATCCTGCTTATGTGGGGTTGTTTCTGGGCTTTTGGAGCCTTTAGAGAAGTGACAGTTATCTGTTTGAGGTAGACAACCTAGAACTTGTCTTGCCCAGAACACAGAACTCCTAAATCAGAAGTGGCAGGTGTCTTTTCTTTATTGTCACATTCTTTGTTGTATGAACAGAGCTGTAGCTGTCAGTGGGATCAGGCAGCCCAGCTCTCAGCTTAGGTCTGCAAAGGTCTGAACATTTTTCCCACAAGAGAGGATCCAGCTATTAGAATTTACTGAGCATCAGTGACTAATGTGGGAAAAAAAACAAAAAAACAGTGATCAGCTACTCTAAACTGAAACTGTAGCAGACTCTCACAAGGTTCCCACACATAGAAACTGTTTATGGAGAATGTTAACAAAGGATTTACATGTCCGTTCAGATATTCAAATCATGGGGCTTCTTAGGGTGACTAAATATGTACTTATGCCCTTTCCCCCCTTTTTTGAGAAGATACATTTTGGAACTTATAGAAATCTATGGCTTAATAGTAGATTCTTGCAAAACACAAAATTTCTTATGAATAACAGTCATTTATGTATATTTTCCTTATCTTGGGAGGTTTTGCATGTAAATGTCAATTTGACACAAAATTTTTGTTTTTGAGATGTAATTTACCATTTTAAAGTGTACAGTTGGGTGGTTTTTAGTATACTTAAAAGATTGTGCACCATTATCTGTTTCCATGTAGAGTATACATTTTAAAGAAATACATCTTTTCCCACAGTTTGATGAATTTACTTATGATTTTCTTTTCTACCTTAAGAAAAACTTGTTTTGTCTTTCAGTTTATTTCTTTTAAATTCTTTGAAGCTTTGTTTTGTTTTAGTTTAGAGGGATTGATCATCTGGTTTTTTCACATGAGTTACTGTTGTTGTTCAGTTGCTAAGTCATGTCTGACACCATGCTCTTCTGTCCTCCATTATCTCCCATAGCTTGCTCAAATTCATGTCCATTGAGGCGTCGATGCTATTTAACCATTTCACCCTTTGCTGTCTCTATTGCCTTCAGTCTTTCCCAGCATCAGTCTTTTCCAATGAGTTGGCACTTTGCATCAGATGGCCAAATATTGGAGCTTCAGCTTCAGCAACAGTCCTTCCAATGAATATTCAGGGTTGACTTCCTTTAGGATTGACTGTTTTGATCTCCTTGCTGTCCAGGGGACTCTCAAAAGTCTTCTCCAGCACCAGAAATTCAAAAGCATCAATTCTTCAATGCTCAGTCTTCTTTTTGGTCCAACTCTCACATCCATACATGACTACTGGAAAAACCATAGCTTTGACTAAATGTGCCTTTGTCGGTAAAGTGATGTCTCTGGTTTTTAATATGCTGTCTAGGTTTGTCATAATTTTCTATCCAGATATCAAGTGTCTTTTAATTTCATGGCTGCAGTCACTGTCCACAGTGATTTTGAAGAAAAAATCTGTCCCTGTTTCCACTTTTCCCCCTTCTATTTGCCATGAAGTGATGGGACTGGATGCCATGATCTTTGTTTTTTAAATGTTGAGTTTTAAGCCAGCTTTTTCACTTTCCTTTTTGACCCTCATTAAGAGGTTCTTTAATTCCTTTTCAGTTTCTGCCATTACAGTGGTATCATCTGCATGTCTGAGGTTGTTGATATTTCTCCTGGCAGTCTTGAATCCAGCTTGTGATTCATCCAGCCTGGCATTTTACATGATGTACTCTACATATAAATTAAATAAGCAGGGTGACAACATATAGCCTTGTCATACTTCTTTTACAATTTTGAAACAGTTACTTGTTCCATGTCTGGTTCTGTTACTTCTTGACCTGCATACAGATTTCTCAGGAAACAGGTAAGTTGGTCTGGTATTCCCGTTTCTTTAAGAATTTTCCACAGTTTGTTGTGATCCACATAGTCAAAGACTTTAGCGTAGTCAGTGAAGCAGAAGTAAATGTTTTTCTGAAACTCCTTTGTTTTCTCCGTGATCTGATGAATGTTGGTAGTTTGTTCTCTGGTTCCTCTGGCTCTTTGAGACCCAGCTTGTACATCGTTAAATTCTAACAGCTGGATCTTCTTGAGGGAAATTTTTTACCAGTTTCAAGAAGTCCTCAAATATTTCTTTCTGTATCACTTTCATTTTTATTCTATTTCAGAGAAGATGTGGAGAACGCAAAGGCACCCTACTCCAGTACTCTTGTCTGGAAAATCCCATGGATGGAGGAGCCTGGTAGGCTGCAGTCCATGGGGTCGCTAAGAGACAGACACAACTGAGCAACTTCCCTTTCACTTTTCACTTTCATGCATTGGAGAAGAAAATGGCAACCCGCTCCAGTGTTCTTGCCTGGAGAATTCCAGGGACGGTGGAGCCTGGTGGGTTGCCATCTATGGGGTCGCACAGAGTCGGACACGACTGAAGCAAGTTAGCAGCAGAGAAGATGAAAACAATGTCATTTTGGATGGCTTTGCCACAAAGCTGAATAATTTTTTTTTTTGACAATGGAACATTTGTTTCATTAATTATTCACTCCTTCCTCCTGCATGAGTAGTTAACTTTTAATATAAGCATTATTTTTCATAGACCAACTAGAGATGATCAGTTTTCTTCCTAGAGAAGCTATACCTCTCTTTCCATCTGACCAATTTCAACAAGATTTGTACAGGGCTTTATAATTTTCTAGGACATTTACTTTCCCTAGACAATGAAAATGTGCATTTAAATTTTTCATACAAGTAGAGATCAATACATATAGAATTTAGCTTTATCTACTTAATTTGTCTAGCCTATTATATGTCTTTTTCCTTTTCATACTGTTCATGGGGTTCTCAAGGCAAAAACATGGAAGTGGTTTGCCATTCCCTTCTCCAGTGGACCACGTTTTGTCAGAACCCCCCACCATGACCCGTCTGTCTTGGGTGGCCCTGCATGGCATGGCTCATAGTTTTATTGAGTTAGACAAGGGTGTGGTCCATGTGATCAGTTTGATTAGTTTTCTGTGATTGTGGTTTTCATTCTGTCTGCCCTCTGATGGATAAGGATAAGAGGCTTATGGAAGGTTCCTGATGGAAACTGGGTCTTGTTCTGATGAGGGCCATGCTCAGTAAATCTTTAATCCATTTTTTAATGTCACACGACCCTGATGCTGGGAAAGGTTGAAGGCAGGAGGAGAAGGGGACAACAGAGGATGAGATGGTTGGATGGCATCACCGACTCAATGGACATGAATTAGAGCAAGCTCCAGGAGTTGGTGATGGACGACAGGGAAGCCTGTTGTGCTGCAGTCCATGAGGTCGCAAAGAGTCGGACATGACTGAGCAACTGAACTGAGCTGATTGGCACTTTCAGTCCTCATAACAACCCAGTGATGCTGGTGTTACATCATGACTTGAGAGACACAAAAACTCAGATGCAGAAAGGTTTAGTACTTAGTTTGAGATCATATTAAGCTGAGGAACCAGAATTCAAACCCAGGCAGTCTCTGGCTTTAGAGTGCAAGCACTTACCCACCATCCCAAAGCTTATTTTGTTAAGTTTCACAAGAGCTTCTTTCTAAAATTTTGATGTAGATTATTTTGTTAAGTTTCATAAGAACTGCTTTTTAAAATTTTGATGTAATTTGATCAAACTGGTAAATCAACTTGGAGAGAACTGGCATCTTTACACTCTGTAGTTAGTTACCTAATGGTCTGTTTTCTGAATTCTACTCTCCTGAAACATTGTTTCTATTTGTTGGCTTTTTTCTTTTTTGGGTCTTCAGTAGAGTTTACTAGTATTTTTTGTAGGTCTGTATATGTAAGAAGTTTATATTGGGCATTTATTTTATTGATCCTTATGAATGGGTTCCTCCCCACCTCCTTTTTGGCATAGAGTGATTGAAGGCAGGAGGAAAAGGGGATGACAGATGAGATGGTTGGATGGTATCACTGGTTCAGTGGACATGAGTTTGAGCAAACTCCAGCAGATGGTGAAGGACAGGGCAGCCTGGTGTGCTGCAGTGCATGGGATCACAAAGAGTCGGACACAACTGAGCGACTGAACAACAAATGAGATACAGCTGGCCTATAAGAAACCTATTGAATTAATATACGTTATGCCTGACAGTCTTGCTTAATAATACAAGCAATACTGATTATCTGCTATCTTCACAGAGAATATATGTCTGAAAATGTTTAAAAATTAAATGTCTAATCGGAACATGATTGATTTATGTGTCTGTGTGTGGCGGGTGGTGGTGAATATATTCTATTTATACTTAGCTAAGAAAGTGTGAAATATTTAGATAACAGGCTGAGGAAAATCCTGTAGCTAGTTGAAATTCTTTCCAGAAACTCAGGGTCCCTGGGTTAGGAGGGAGGCCCACTAACTTTCTTAATACCTGATTGGCCAGGTAGTCTTCGATGGGACCACACGCTTGTCTGTGGTAGTGTGTGGGGGGTGGTTTACTCGAAGGGCACTGCTGCAGAGGAGATCTGACCTTCTTCCTCAGGGGCAGATCTTGTCACCAGAGAACAGGAAATAATCTTTGCCTTGTGGATATAAATTACTGAATTTAGCATGAGAAAGGTAGGCTGAGAGTGTCAAAATTGTGAAATGTGTGAAAATAGAGAAGTATCAAAATAACAACAGCTTGCACTATTTTGTGTATTTAGTGTCCTAAGAGCTGTTATTTTTTTGGGAAATCTTTTACTAGTGTTAATAATTTTTCAGTTGACACTTTCAGATTGTGGCTGTTTGTGCAATAATATTACTGTAAAGGTATTGTGGAACAAAACCAGCAAGATTTTGATATGTAGTATTCTCATTTTCACATTTTAAACAATCTGTGATGGTAGCTCTCATATGTTTTTTGGTCCAAGTGTTTAGTGATTTTTAATTTTGTTAATTTAGTACATATTTGGTGTTTACCATGTGTTAGACAGTCTTAGGTACTTGATGTTTTTATATATGTTCTTATGTAGATGGTAGCGAACAGTCTCGTATTCCTAGAATGTGAAACATGTATAGTAACATCTTACTCTTTGGCAAAGTAACAGAGTAGGCTGTCATGAATAACAGTTTCTATTCCTGATGGGAAAATTTTATACCTTTTGTACTTAATCCATTAGGTCTTTATTTCCAGTTACTGGAATGTGAATTAAAAACTGATAAACATTTATCTGTACATGAGCATGATGGGTAGCTCGCATCTTGATATTAGGAAATATTTTACTAGAATAGGTTTAATCAGCTGAGGAGATTGTTGGAACTGCTGCCAGTGTTATAAGATATGTTTTGAAGAATGGAGTTTTATTATATCCAGTTTATATTACCTTAATAGTTGTAAGATTAAATTTTTTTTGTTTACTTGCTCTTTCTGGGATTGAGATAGTATTTTTGTTTCCTGCTATATTTGTTTTCTAGTCAAGTTGGTCCTTATATTTCTTTTTCTTTTTTTTTTTGACCATGCCTTGCAGCATGCAGAATCTTAGTTCCCTGACCAGGGATTGAACATGCGCTTACTGCAGTGGGAGTGTGGAGTCTGAATCACTGAACCGATACTTGTATTTCTCTGGGGTCGCACAGAGTCGGACACGACTAAATCGACTTAGCAGCAGCAGCAGTAATTATGCTGCAGTGTTATTTGGTACATAAAATTTCAACCATGTTCTCTTGTCCTTGATAAATATAGTTTGCATTTATATAAATGACCTTTTTGGAATATAGTACACTGCCTTTTATCTTGGAAAAATATGAAGACTTTTCATTATGTTCCTATTCTGTCCAAGTCATCCATACATATCTGAAGTCACTGTGACCATCACTTTGAATCTCATTTTTATTTGAAGCCGGGCCTAACTTTAGTGACTAATTTTTGTTTTAGTCTGCTTGGCATTATGGTAGTTTATAGAAACTATTGTTTAGTTTTGACATATACTTTAGTCTTTCATCATTTATTTATTTCATTTATTATTTAGGTGCCACTAATGTGTTAGATGCTAAAGGTGATATAGGCTTTTGTTTTTGTGTTTTTGTTTTTTTAAAACCTACTTTCCATGTTATTCTTACTTTGCCTTTTTTCTCACAATTTCCAAACATATGCAAAATCAGGGCAAATGATGTAAGTGTTCCTATGACTTTTTACCAATTTAGCAGTTTTAAAATGATCACAGTCTAGTTTCCCCTGTGCTTATCTCAGATTATATGAAATAAATCTCAATGATCATATCAGTTAATTAATAAGTATTTCACTATGTATTGCTAAAGGCTCCCTCCGATTGATTCCACATATTGACACTCAAAAATATCAACAGTAGCTTCTTAATATGACTGACTCTCTAGTAAGTATTGTCATTTTTGTTGCATAAATGGGAAATTCGGTGAGGAGGTCTCTAACATTTTAATTTACTCTGTCTTCTGGTTATTTCATTAAACCATAAACCCTTGGAAGTACTATGTAATGTCAAGAATGTGTGCTGGTTAGTTACCCAGTGAAAGAGACCAGCAGTGCTCTTATCATGTCCCTTTAGAGATGAAGTCCTGATCAGGCTGGAAGGCATTACAGGGCTTTTTGGGTTTAGGAACTTTGTGTTTCTTCATCTTGGACATTCATTTATTCAGCAAATATTTACCTTTCTGCTACAAGCCAGACATTCTTCTAGGTGCTTGGGCTACATCAGTGAATAAAAGAAAGATCCTTGCCTTTGAAGATGCTATTAATACATTCTAGTGTATCAGTAAATATAATACAAAAGTGAAATTGATTGTATGTTAGAAAATAAGTGTTCTGGGAAAAGAGTAAGAGTAGGACAAAGGGGTATTGGAAGTTGGTGATGGGGAAACAGGTGGGGAACTGTTATTAAAGTTATGAATAGGGCTTCTGTATTACCTCAGCTGGTAAAGTAGAGAGTCCACCTGCAATGCAGGAGACCCTGGTTCAGCTCCTGAATTGGGAAGATCCCTTGGAGGAGGGTATGGCAACCCACTCCAGTATTCTTGCCTGGAGAATCCCCGTGGACAAAGGAGCCTGATGGGCTGCAGTCCATGTGTCTCAAAGAGTCAGACATGACTGAGTGATTAAGCACAGCACAGCCATGAACAGGGGACTAAGAGTGTTAGTCAGGCAGACATTTGGGAGAAGAGTGTTCTGTCTTGAAACAATCAAAGTATGTACGTCAGAGTTTTTGAGAGAAAGTCAGTTCAGTCTCTCAGTCAGGAGAAAAGAAGGAGCTCATTTAGGTGGAGTTGAGGCAACGAGGCAGAGAATTGTAGGGAATAAGTCACAAAGGTAAAGTAAGATGAGGTGAGGAAAGTAATGAGGAGGCATAAGTTTGTAGCACAGGCATGTAATGGCATTGAAACTTATTTGGCTTTTGTATGAGTGAAATGGAGGAGTGATTGGAGGGTTCAGAGGACAGGTAAGAACTACATTAAAGGGATCATTCTGCTTGCTTTTGAAAATAGACCATAGAGGAGCAAGTAAAGGAAATGAGTTAGGAGGCTTTTAGAATAATCTAGATAATAGATGATGGTACAACTGGATAGTGGCAGGGGAAGTAATGAGAAATGGATAATTTCTGGATGTGATTTAAAGGGAGAACCAAGGGAATTTGCTGACAGTGTAGTTGTAAAGTTAAAGGGAGCGAGTGAGGGAAAAAGATTGATTGGTGAAGGAGAGAAAAAGGAGTATCATGACTCTAATATTGGCTGGAGTAACTAGAAGGATGGAGTTGCCATCAGTCAAGATGAGAAAGTCTATAGGAGGGTGGTGTGGGATGACTTGGTAAGGTTGGTGGGGGAAAGTTCGAAAGTATGATTTTTGAATGTGTTGAATTTGGAATGTCTCTTAGATACTTGGTATGCCTGTCAAATAATACATGTTCAGCATTAGCAACAACAGCGAAAGGGTCTTAAAAAATTAACTGGATTCTGTGTGAATGGCATTGAAGACCATGAGGCTGTAACACTCCATTCTTTACCTACAGTATGGTAGGTACAAGTCTGTTGTGGCTTGTAACCTAGGATTCAAAGACATGACAAATACCAAGATGGATATGTGGATTTAGGATGGTGAGAAACCATCAAATATTGGGTTTCAGATGGTTTGTATTTTGTCGCATTTTTCCTGTTTAAAATATCAGAAAACATTTGAAAAACATCCTTCATGTAGGATATTCAATAGAAATGGTTATGAAGCCATTGAATAATTTACTCTTCTAATGATATAATGTATCACTGGGTTTTGTTTGCTTTGTGAGAGTGAAAACTTGTCAAATAGAAACCAGTACTAGAACACTTTTTATTTTGACTTCTTTTTCCATTGAACAGTGAAAACTGTTTTTAGTTTATAGTTTCAACTCAGCAAGACCCTCTTCCCCTTTGCTTTTGTAGATACATGACATATAATTTCATAGAAACTGTTTTCTTATGAATTTTAATATTTAGGACATACTAGCTTCTTCAGATTATTCTTGGTATTTTACTTTTGTTTTGTGCAACAGAATTTGGATGTCTTGTTTTTAGTATTTCAAAACTTTTTTTTTTTTCCCACATTTCTTAACTTTCCCCATAAGCATCCCGCTGAGTCATTTTACTGAAAAAATTAGGAAGTAGTATTATATATTATCCCTTTGTTAGAAATTCTAAAATGAAGGAAAAATGGCTTTTCTTGAAACCTAATCTGAGGGATTTTCATGAATTTTAGCTCTTTTATGTGGATCAGTAATTCTGTAGAACTAAGCATGTACAAATACATACACAGATACAAACATACATTCACACTGTATGCCAAGAAGCGTTTGTGTGCTGTACATTTAAATTTCTTCTCATGAGCAGGAAGGTGTTAAGTCAGTCATCTTAGAAATACTCAGTGTTCTGGTATACCCAGAAGGACCTGTGCTTCCAAGACAGAAGTCAGGTCTTTGCTTATGGGCTCTAATAGGGGGAAAAAAAAATGAAAACACTTTTTACTTAATTTCCTGATTTGTGTTGATGCTTGGGCAATGTCTTCTTGGGCAATTACTGAGTCTCCCCTGACTGCTGAGCTTGTATGGATCAAATAGTTGAAGAGAGCAACAGGGAAACCCTTATTCTTCTCCTTAGCTTCAGAAACCATGTCTGGTTGTCCAGTTCATGAAGTTTTGGTTGCTACTTTGAATCTCTCCATGTTAGAACTAATAAATTGGTAATGACCATATCTTCTATTAACTTAGTGCCAGTTATATGGGAAATAAACAGTAAATATTAATTCACTACTTTCCTCTGTTAATTCTGCTTATTGTTACCAAATTCTGCTTCAGTTCAGTTCAGTTCAGTCACTCAGTTGTGTCCGATTCTTTGCGACCCTATGAATTGCAGCACGCCAGGCCTCCCTGTCCATCACCAACTCCCGGAGTTCACTTAGACTCACGTCCATCAAGTCGGTGATGCCATCCAGCCATCTCATCCTCTGTCGTTCTCTTCACCTCCTGCCCCCAATCCCTCCCAGCATCAGGGTCTTTTCCAGTGAGTCAACTCTTCGCATGAGGTGGGCAAAGTACTGGAGTTTCAGCTTTAGCATCGTTCCTTCCAAAGAAATCCCAGGGCTGATCTCCTTCAGAATGGACTGGTTGGATCTCCTTGCAGTCCAAGGGACTCTCAAGAGTCTTCTGCAACACCACAGTTCAAAAGCATCAAGTCTTCAGCCCTCAGCTTTCTTCACAGTCCAACTCCCACATCCATACATGACCACTGGAAAAACCATAGCCTTGACTATACGGACCTTTGTTGGCAAGGTAATGTCTCTGCTTTTGAATATGCTATCTAGGTTGGTCATAACTTTCCTTCCAAGGAGTAAGTGTCTTTTAATTTCATGGCTGCAGTCACCATCTGCAGTGATTTTGGAGCCCCAAAAAATAAAGTCTGACACTGTTTCCACTGTTTCCCCATCTATTTCCCATGAAGTGATGGGACCAGATGCCATGATCTTCGTTTTCTGAATGTTGAGCTTTAAGCCAACTTTTTCACTCTCCTCTTTCACTTTCATCAAGAGGCTTTTTAGTTCCTCTTCACTTTCTGCCATAAGGGTGGTGTTATCTGCATATCTGAGGTTATTGAGATTTCTCCCAGCAGATTCTGCCTAGTTATGCCAAATTGAGGGATTTGGTATACTTTCTAGAGTATATTATGTGAAGGCAGAAGGGATAATAAGATGAAAATGTTTGCAGTACTCAAACAGAGCAGGACCCTATGTGCTTTGTCCCCTCATGTTCTCTGCTTGCATTTTGTCTTTAGCCAAAGAATGAGTTTAGCCAGAGTAAGTTTAATCAAAGAAGTGAGAACATGCAGAAACAAAGGAAAGCAAACAAAGGAGACCAAATAATAATAATCACTAAACATAGTTAAGGACCTTTAGTTCCTTCTCAGGGGTTATAGATAATATTCTGAGCCATATCCTATGAGCTGTGTTGTAGATATTGAAACCCCCACCAGGTGGAAGAAGTTAACTACGTGATGACCAGACTGTAGCCATGACATAAACTGCCACAATTCCAAGAACTGGCTTCAAAAAATGGAAACAAACCAACCCTGGAACTCGTACTTAAAACAATCAAGGATGATGCTGGTCAGACCACTGATGACCAATTTCAACATGCTTATCAGCTCTGACTGTGCTTTTTCTGGATGTAGCCCCCTCCCTCAGCCTATAAAAGCTCTAATCTGCCTTTGGACAGAGTCCCCCATCCCTTCTTATTTGCTGGCATCCAATATAAAGCAGACTTTTCTTTCCTCCAGCCTCACCTCTTCATTGGCTTTGTATGGCGAGCAGCTGGACCCCACTTTGGGTTATAAAAGGCAATGGCACCCCACTCCAGTACTCTTGCCTTGAGAATCCCATGGGCGGAGGAGACTGGTGGGCTGCAGTCCATGGGGTCGATAAGAGTCAGACATGACTGAGTGACTTCACTTTCACTTTTCACTTTCACTCATTGGAGAAGGAAATGGCAACCCACTCCAGTGTTCTTGCCTGGAAAATCCCAGGGACGGGGGAGCCTGGTGGGCTGCCATCTCTGGGGTCGCACAGAGTCGGACACAACTGAAGCGACTTAGCAGCAGCAGTGTAATAGTTTCCAACTCTTGGAAAGGTAGTTTGCTAGTAAATAGATTTCTTAACAGAGGATTTCTAAATTCTACTTCTGACTCTCTAACTTTTTAGAGAAGTTACTTAATTTCTCTGTGCCTCAACCTTTTCATCTATATTCTGTTTCTTCTTCATCTACAGATATATTCAGAAAATAAATGATGTGTACATTTTTTAGAGCGAGGTCAGTTAGTCAAACCTCCTATTTTTCAGATAAACCAGCATGTTCACAGAAGTGAGATAGATGCCTTTCCCATGAACACAGTGGGGCAGAAAGAACTCAAGATTGTTGACTGTGTTTTGTATTTTTGTGCAGCAGCATACAACATATGAAGTATTAGATGGTTTTATTAGACAAGCGAAGGAAGGGGACTGTAGTTAAGTGGACTCCCTAGTGTAGTCTGTCATGTGATGGATTTTTTCCTCTTGACCATATATCTTTACCTGCTGGGCATAAAGCTGGCTATTAATCTTAAGCCAAGTTTCTGGAATACTGACTGAATTGCTTAGTTGACAATCCTTGGTTTTCCAGGCAAAAAGTGACTGTATAGTGCATATAACTTCATAAACTTTATTCTTGAATAGATTGCATATATAGTTGTGGTCAAAAAGCCAAGAGGAAAATCTAGAGTTAAAGTTAGTCTTCATTAGAATTTTTATTGTATTTATTTTCAGAATATTTTTCATTTGTATTATTGCCTAAGAGATACTGCAGAATAGGCTTTTCTAAACAGCGATATAATGCATGGGTCAAAGTTTTACACAACTGAGTATACTTAAGGTTGAACGTTAGTATTAGAAGGATAGACTATTGACGTGCATTGTAATTCAGTGGAATATAAATGAAAATTATGGAGAGCACCAGATTTTTTTAGGCAATAGTTTAAGAAGTATATCAGTCTCGTCTTGGAGATTAACTTATTAGTTGCAGTGGTAGCTTTAGCTGATTTGTATTTGCAGATAGTATAATAATGCTGAAGGAATGTAAATATAGTAAGTCTCTGAATTAGCTATTACTCTGGTAATGCTGTGTAACAATGCTGGAGTGTTTGGCTTATGACAAACATTTAGTTTTTAATGCATGTTCTATGAGTCTGTGAGGGAGACTCTTCAGGCTATAGATTGGATTCAGGTCTTTTCATGTTGTATTTTGGATTCACTAATTTCCTGGTACATATTCTCCTTACGATAAATGACAGAAATTCAGGAAACCAAGTCAAAAAACTCAAGTACCTTTGAAATCTCAGGTTTTGTTTATTGATATTCATTGACCAGAGCAAATTACATGGCTAAGCCCAAACCTACTTGGGTAGGGAAATATTTTGCTTCACTTACTCCAGTTGGGGATGTTAAAGAATCAACATGGCAAGGGGCATAAATGTACAATTCTGTAATAGGGAGGAAGTAAAAATTTGGTAACAGTAATCTGATCTACTTCAGTCACTCCACACATCTCACCTCCCTAGTATAAATTCTTAGGTTAAATTTTTTTTCCTCTATTGCAGTCTGTTTTTATGACATAGGAATATTAAATATATAGCAGTAATCATAATGTGCCAACCATTTAAAATTCCTCTTTGTCCTATTTTGATGGCTTCCTATTTTGGTTATAAAACATTCTTCTACTGCCTTTTAAATCATGCTTTGACTATAAGTACTTGTATTATCTTTTTTTCTTAGAATTATCTCAAGTAAGTGTTTTTATCTACTTTTTTCCTTTCTTTCATTTCTTTCACTGTACCATTTATCTGGGAATTATTGTCAGCTTTTCAGATTCTCTTCTTCACTTATATTTCTTTTCCCACAAATATTACTATATGAAACCATATGGCCATCTTCAGCCTATTGAAATATATCTTGTACATCTTATTGCTAGCATATAATTATGTTAGGACTTAATTAGATGCCATACGACAGAAATGCAATTTAAGCATGCTTATTCAAAAAGAATTTATAAGAAGTGTTAAGTCTCTCAGTCGTGTCTGACTCTCTGCAACCTCATGCACTACAGCCCACTAGGCTCCTCTGTCCATGGGATTTTCCAGGCAAGAATACTGGAGTAGGTGCCATTTCCTTCTCCATTTATAGGAAGGGAGATGGGTTAATTGGTCTAGTTTGGATTCAGTGTTCACCTTTAGATCTGTTTGGCCACAGGGTTGAGGTTTCTGTAAAATACATGTGATTTGAGTAGAGGGAAAGCTTGTTTTCAGAAAAAAAGATTTGGAGAGTATTGCTGGACAAACAGAAATAGGTATCCACTAAAGTGACGTGAATTAATAAGGCCCCTCTGTGCCTTGAATCAGAGGCAGGGACACACATACATACACTGTTGGTGTGGCCCTCGCCTGATAACTAAAATAGCAGATGGACTGGTTAGTAAACAGAGGTCATGGTAGTTTTTTCTAGGACCAACTTAATTCTTCAAAGCACAGAGGAATTATGGTTGGTAAATGATGTTTTAAATTATTCATGTCTGTTTTCTTTCTGTAAGTTAAGAATATTTCCTGTTTCCACTGTTTTAATGGATCTACTATAGTCATTCTAATTTTCATGTCTGGTTATCTCCCAGCTTACCAGTTTTGACTCACACTCATATTTTCAGTTTCCTGTTTTAGTTCAAGAGTCGCTTGAAAATGAATAGGTACAAGCCCTCAATCTTAAAGCAAGAAGAAGTAGGCTAACAACCACATTTGGCACAGAAAGAAATTGGACCATGTGTACCACACCACGATTTTATAGTTCTGAATATGTTTGGTTATTTTGGGAAGAAGATAGCTTCCAGTTAGGCTTTGCTGAATGTTGTACTGTTTATTGTACATGTGAAAACTGTAGTTTTAGGTCTCCAAGTGAGGTGTTAATATAGATATATTGCTCATTTGACAAAAATTATATGGTATTAAAGTAAGAAAAGCTGTTTCACTTAATAGAATTTCTAGAATTACTATGTGCTTGATGCTTTTGAACTGTGGTGTTGGAGAAGACTCTTGAGAGTCCCTTGGACTGCAAGGAGATCCAACCAGTCCATTCTGAAGGAGATCAGCCCTGGGATTTCTTTGGAAGGAACGATGCTAAAGCTGAAACTCCAGTACTTTGGCCACCTCATGCGAAGAGTTGACTCATTGAAAAAGACTCTGATGCTGGGAGGGATTGGGGGCAGAAGGAGAAGGGGACGACAGAGGATGAGATGGCTGGATGGCATCACCGACTTGATGGATGTGAGTCTGAGTGAACTCCGGGAGTTGGTGATGGACAGGGAAGCCTGGCGTGCTGTAATTCATGGGGTTGCAAAGAGTCAGACATGACTGAGCGACTGAACTGAACTGAACTGAACTGATGCTCAGTGGTTTCCAAGTCTTTGCGACCACATTGACTGTAGCCTACCAGACTCCTCCGTCCATGGGATTCTCCAGGCAAGAATACTGGCATGGGTTCCTCTTCCAGGGGATCTTCCCAACCCAGAGATCGAACTCGTGTCTCTTATATCTCCTGTATTGGCAGGTAGATTCTTTACCATTAGTGCTACCTGGGAAGCTCAGAATTACCATAGGTGTGGGGGAAATGTGTGTTTAAGTCATTTAAGTCAGTCAGTTTATAGAACATTTTTGGGTTTAGAGCAGAGGAGAAAAAGATGGATAGAAGAAACAGTAGACTTTCTGAAGCACTGCTTAGTTTTCTTATTCTCATATACCATTAAAATGCCCTCCTGCTGCTGCTGCTGCTGCTAAGTCACTTCAGTCGTGTCCTACTCTGTGCGACCCCATAGACAGCAGCCCACCAGGCTCCTCTGTCCATGGGATTCTCCAGGCAGGAACACTGGAGTGGGTTGCCATTTCCTTCTCCAATGCATGAAAGTGAAAAGTCAAAGTGAAGTCGCTCAGTCGTGTCTGACTCTTAGCGACCCCATGGACTGCAGCTTACCAGGCTCCTCTGTCCATGGGATTTTCCAGGCAAGAGTACTGGAGTGGGGTGCCATTGCCTTCTCCAAAATGCCCTAAAAATAAAAATAAAAATGTTTATGCCTAGACTATAGTTCCCAGTGTTGGTGTCTTTGTTTTTGTTTTCCTTCTTCTGTGCCTGAAGAGATATAAAAATCCTTTGTCAGGTTTTGCATTATAATTTTGGGGTTATAATAGGCCAGACTTTTAACAAAATGCATTTAATTTAATTTATTTATTTATTTTTAACAAGATGCATTTTAAAAGCAGCTTTGCTTTTGTGTATTGCTGTTTTACGTGCTGAGTTGAAATGGATGTATTAGTCTTGAGTTCGTAGAATAGTGAAGGTCCATGTTATTTAAAAGACTGAAAATTTTCCAACTGATATTTCTTCTAATTTGATGTGATAGCAAATCACCATATATAAAGAAAAAGTAACATTTTACTTAGTGTTTATTCTGCTGCATAATAGTAGACTTAGTAGGTTATATTTTGAATTGACTTGTTGGAATGGAATTCTTCTGCACTTTATGTAGAATGAGAATCTTAAGATTAAGTGACATTAGAATCCATTCAGTACAACTTGCTATCTGATGCATGAGTCCAGCCTGCTATATCCAAAATAATTGACTTGTTTGTTAAGCAGATGTTTATTGAGTCTGTAGTTTGTATAGGTACTGTGCTGGGGATGTGTTGGTGAATAAAATAAAACTAGATATGGTTCCTGTCCTTGTGTCGATAGGTGAGTGCTAAAGATGTTTATTCAGTCTTAACAAGTTATTTTTTGAATCTACGTATTTAAATAGGAAAGAATCAACATCTTAGCAATACTGAGTTTTCTGATCTATGAACATTGAGTATCTTTTCATCTTTTAGATCTTCTTTAATTTCTTTCATTAGTGTTTTGTAGGTTTCTACTTACGAACAGATCCTACAGGTATTTTGATAGATTTTTTACATAATTATTTCATTTGTTTGGTGTTATTGTAAATGGTATTGCTTTTTAAAAAATGAAAAATTCAAATTCTTTATTGTTTGTATGTAGGGAAGAGATTGACTTTTGTATATTGCCCTTGTATCCTGTGACTTCTGGACTCAGTTTGGATAGATTTTTGGGATTTTTCTGCATAGATAATTATGTAATCTGTGAATAAAGACAGTTTTATTTCTTCCTTTTCAATCTTCATAGCTTTTATTTCTTATGATGTTATGTAATTTGTTAATAAAGACAGTTTTATTTCTTAATGTTAATCAGAGGTGAGAGAGAGGGGATATCATTACACGGTTCCCAGTCTTAAAGGAAAGTGTCCAGTCTCTTCGGTCTCTCACAGTTAAGTATGATGTTAGCTGTAGGTTTTTTTTTTATAGATACTCTTTACCAAGTTGAGGCAGTTCCATCAATTGCTGGTTCACTGAGAGTTTTTATAATGAATGGATGTTGCATTCATGATAGTGATTTTACTTTTGCTTATTGATTAATTTTTGAGCCAGTCTTGCATACCTAAGGTATAATTCTTTTTAAACGTTGTTGAATATGATTTTATAATATTTTATCTATAGTTTTCTTGTCTTGTACTCTGGTGTTAGTTTTTAATATTAGGTCAATTCTGGCCTCATAGAATAAGTTAGAAGGTATTTCCTCTCCTATATTCTGGACGAGATTATGAAGAATTGATACTGTTTCTTCCTTAAATCTTTGGAATTGCCAGTGAAGCCATTTATGTCCAGTGCTTTATCTTTTGGAAGCTTATTAATTATTTTTGGTTAAATTTATTTAAAGATATAGAGCTGTTCAGATTATCTATTTTTTCTGGTGTGAAGTTTGGTACTTTTATGTCTTTCAAGGAACTGGTCCATTTCATCTAAGTTACCAAATTTGTGGGCATAGAATTGTTGGTAATATTTGTTTATTATCCTGTTGATATCCAGGGATTGGTAGTGATGACCTTCTTTCATTTTTGATATTGCTAGTTTGTGTATTCTCTTTTTCTTGTTTAGCCTGGCTAGACCTTTTATCAATTTAATCTATATTATTTATCTTTTTAAAGAGCCATCTTTTGATTGTTAAATGTTTCTGTATTGCTTTTCTACTTCAATTCATTGATTTCTGTTTATTATTTTTTATGTGCTCCCCCTCTTTTTTTTTAGTTTCCTAAGGTTTCTAAGGAAGCGTAAGTTTTAGATGTTTTTTAGATTTTAGATGTTTTTTCTTTCCTAGATGTATGCATTCAGTGCAACAAATTTCTAAGTACTGCTTTCACTATATCCCACAACTTTTAATGTGTTATATCTTCATTTTTGTTTAGTTAAAAGTATTTAAAATCTTTCCTTGTTTCGTCTTTGACTCATGGTTACTTAGGCGTATGTTATTTAATTTCCAAATACTTGGGAATTTCTGGGCTATCTGTTCTTGATTTCTAGTTTAATTATATTATGAGTTTGATAATATTTGTATAGTTGCCAAAGAATTGATGCTTTTGAACTGTGGTGTTGGAGAAGACTCTTGAGAGTCCCTTGGACTGCAAGGAGATCCAACCAGTCCATTCTAAAGGAGATCAGTCCTAGGTGTTCATTGGAAGGACTGATGCTAAAGCTGAAACTCCAATACTTTGGCCACCTCATGCGAAGAGTTGACTCATTGGAAAAGACCCTGATGCTGGGAGGGATTGGGGGCAGGAGGAGAAGGGGACGACAGAGGATAAGATGGCTGGATGACATCACCGACTCGATGGACATGAGTCTGAGTGAACTCCGGGAGTTGGTGATGGACAGGGAGGCCTGGCGTGCTGCAATTCATGGGGTCGCAAAGAGTTGGACATGACTGAGCGACTGAACTGAACTGAATTTTTAAAAATTTACCAAGGAGTGTTTTATGGTCCAAGAATATGGTCTCCCTTGGTGAATGTTCCCTGTAAGAAAGTACATCCTTCTCTTTTTAGATTAGTATTTTATAAACATCAATTACATCAGGTTGACTAATAGTGCTGTTTAGGTCATGTATTTCTTGCTTAATTTTCTGTCTGCTTGATCTCTCAGTTTCGGATAGAGGTGTTGAAATATCCAACTATAATAGTAGATTTTTCTGTTTCTCCTTTCAAGTTCTACCAGTTTTTGCCTCAAGTAATTTGATGCCCTCTTGTTACATGCGTACTCAATGCAGATTGTTATATTTTCTCAGAGAATTGACCCTCTTATTATTTTATAATACTCCTCTTTATCTCTGATAAAATTTCTAGTTCTGAAGTCTGCTTTGTCTAAAATCAATGTAGTTATTTCAACATTTTCTTTTTTGAATGTTAGAAATTTCTTTATTATTACTTATTATTAAGTACCAACTAAATATGAAAAAATTTGAAGCCACCCTTCCACAACCCACTGTCCACTCCCACACTCAAGTCCCATACTTAGCTTCCGGCAGTTTGTCAAAATTAGCATTTAAGTGTTCCTTCCAGCTTATGGCTCTAGCAGCTCTTACTTGCTGTCTTTCTCTTGCTTGTCCCAGATTTGAAATGGCAGTTTGTCCTGTGACCTCAGTTTTCTAATGGATCCAAGGAAGCTTTGCTTTTTGGTTTGTCCAGCCTTTTCTTCTTATAGGGAAGAAGGTGATAATGTCCACGCTCTTTAGCTGTTAACAGAAGTTTAATTATTTGTCTTTTTATTATTGACTTGTAAGAGTTCCTCATTTAATCTGGATAATCAACTATTGTAAATATTTTCTCATCCTGTGGATTTTACTTTTTCATGGTATCATTTTCAGTGCATTTAAAATTTCAATGTATTTAACTGATATTCTTTTAACTGTTCAACTATTTTTTTCTTCTTTCACGTATGCTTTTACTGTTGTATCAGAAACCATCCTTAATCCAAGGACATGAAGATTTACTCCTTTGTTTTATGCTAAGAGTTTTATAGTTTTAGTTCTTATATTTAGGTCTACAATCCATTTTGAATTGAGTTTTGTGTATGGTGTGAGGTTGGGGTCCAACTTCATTCTTTCGCATTTTGATATCTAATTTTCCCAACACTGTTTATTGAAAAGACTATCCTATCCCTGTTTAAATCTTATTACTTGCTGTTGGAAATATTTTAAGTATTGACTTTTCATTCTTTGCACTTTAAAGTATTGCCTTTCATTGTGTTTGTGTGCAAATTTGATAAGCATGTTGTCTCTATATTGAGGTTCAAAGCAGTCTTCAATCCTGTAAGGTATTAGTTGTTGTTCAGTAGCCAAGTTGTGTCTGACTCTTTGTGACCCTGTGGACTGCAGCATGCCAGGCTTCCCTGTCCCTCAACATCTCTTGGATTTTGCCCAAGTTCATGTCCATTGAACCAGTGACGCCATGCAACCATCTCATCCTCTGTCACCCTCTTCTGCCTTCAGTCTTTACCAGCATCACAGTCTTTTCCAAAAAATTGGCTATTTGCATTAGGTGGCCAAAGTATTGGAGCTTCAGCTTCAGCATCAGTCTTTCCAATGTATATTCAGCATTGATTTCCCTTAAGATTGACTGGTTTGATCTCCTTGCACTCCAAGGGACTCTCAAGAGTCACCACAGTTTGAAAGTATCAGTTCTTTGGCACTCTGCCTTCTTTATAGTCCAGCTCTCACATCTGTACATGACTACTGGAAAGACCATTGCCTTGACTATCCAGGCCTTTTTGTGGCAAAGTGATGTCTTTGCTTTTAACACTCTGTCTAGGTTTGTCATAGCTTTCCTGCCATGAAGCAGCCATCTTCTAATTTCATGTCTGCAGTCACCATCTGCCATTTTAGAGTCCAAGAAGAGGAAATCTGTCACTGCTTCCACCTTTTCCCCTTCTGTTTGCCATGAAGTGATGGGGCCAGATGCCATGATCTTAGTTGTTTCAATAATGAGTATTAAACCATTTAAAAATTTTCCTCCTTCACCCTGCTTTAGTAGTGAAGGTACTAGTAATACCTTCACTACTAAGATAGTAGTAGTACTTGGCAAACTTATAAAAGTATCTTTAAGACCCTTCAAGGCAGGGTTGTGATGGTTGTATTAAGAGCTGTCTTAATTTTGAGTAGAATGAGAGGTGCCAGGCTATGTTTGGAAGAGGTCACAAAATTACATATGGTAAACTATTAGTTTTCCTGTTAGCATGACAGAATATCTGACATTCCTTTGGGATAAAGAAAACCTCTATTAAAAATGGACATCTTATTTGAATAAGTTACCACAATGCACATTAGTATTGAGTTACATGCTAATTCAGAATTAACTGTTAGTTTAACTGTCAACCACTAGACCATTCAGGTATGACCTAAATCAAATCCCTTATGGTTATACAGTGGAAGTGAGAAATAGATTTAAGGGACTAGATCTGATAGACAGAGTGCCTGATGAACTATGGATGGAAGTTCCTGACATTGTATAGGAGACAGGGATCAAGACTATCCCCAAGAAAAAGAAATGCAAAAAGGCAAAATGGCTGTCTGAGGAGGGCTTACAAATAGCTGTGAAAAGAAGAGAAGCAAAAAGCAAAGGAGAAAAGGAAAGATATACCCATATGAATGCAGAGTTCCATAGAATAGCAAGGAGAGATAAAAAGCCTTCCTCAGCGATCAGTGCAAAGAAATAGAGGAAAGCAATAGAATGGGAAAAACTAGAGATCTCTTCAAGAAAATTAGAGATAACAAGGGAACATTTCATGCAAAGATGGGCTCAATAAAGGACAGAAATGGTATGGATCAAACAGAAGCAGAAGATATTAAGAAGAGGTGGCAAGAATATACTGAAGAACTGTACAAAAAAGATCTTCATGACCCAGATAATCACGATGGTGTGATCACTCACCTAGAGCCAGACATCCTGGAATGGGAAGTCAAGTGGGCCTTAGGAAGCATCACTATGAACAAAGCTGGTGGAGGTGATGGAATACCAGTTGAGCTATTTCAAATCCTGGAAGATGATGCTGTGAAAGTGCTGTGCTCAATATGCCAGCAAATTTGGAAAACTCAGCAGTGGCCACAGGACTGGAAAAGGTCAGTTTTCATTCCAATCCCAAAGAAAGGCAATGCCAAAGAATGCTCAAACTACCGCACAATTGCACTCATCTCACATGCTAGCAAAGTAATGCTCAAAATTCTCCAAGCCAGGCTTCAGCAATACATGAACTGTGAACTTCCAGATGTTCAAGCAGGTTTTAGAAAAGGCAGAGGAACCAGAGATCAAGTTGCCAACATCCTCTGGATCAACAAAAAAGTAAGAGAGTTCCAGAAAAACATCTATTTCTGCTTTATTGACTATGCCAAAGCCTTTGACTGTGTGGATCACAATAAACTGTGGACAATTCTGAAAGAGATGGGAATACCAGACCACCTGATCTGCCTCTTAAGAAACCTGTATGCAGGTCAGGAAGCAACAGTTAGAACTGGCCATGGAACAACAGACTGGTTCCAAATAGGAAAAGGAGTTCGTCAAGGCTGTATATTGTCACCCTGTTTATTTAACTTATATGCAGAGTACATCATGAGAAACGCTGGGCTAGAGGAAGCACAAGCTGGAATCAAGATTGCCGGGAGAAATATCAATAACCTCAGATATGCAGATGACACCACCGTTACGGCAGAAAGTGAAGAAGGACTAAAGAGCTTCTTGATGAAAGTGAAAGTGGAGAGTGAAAAAGTTGGCTTAAAGCTCAACATTCAGAAAACGAAGATATGGCATCCGGTCCCATCACTTCATGGCTAATAGATGGGGAAACAGTGGCTGGTTTTATTTTTTTGGGCTGCAAAATCACTGCAGATGGTGATTGCAGCCATGAAATTAAAAGATGCTTACTCCTTGGAAGGAAAGTTATGACCAACCTAGATAGCATATTCAGAAGCAGAGACATTACTTTGCCAACAAAGGTTCATCTAGTCAAAGCTATGGTTTTTCCAGTAGTCATGTATGGATGTGAGAGTTGGACTGTAAAGAAAGCTGAGTGCAGAAAAATTGATGCTTTTGAACTGTGGTGTTGGAGAAGACTCTTGAGAGTCCCTCGGACTGCAGGGACATCCTACGAGTCCATCCTAAAGGAGGTCAGTCCCAGGTGTTCATTGGAAGGACCGATGTTAAAGCTGAAACTCCAATACTTTGGCCACCTGATACAAAGAGCTGACTCATTTGAAAAGACCCTGATGCTGGGAAAGATTGAAGGCAGGAGGAGCATGGGATGACAGAGGATAATTGGTTGGACAGCATCACCAACTCAATGGACCTGAGTTTAGGTGGACTCCGGGAGTTGGTGATGGACAGGGAGGCCCGGCATACTGCGGTTCATGGTGTCGCAAAGAGTCGGACACGACTGAGCAACTGAACTGAACTGAAGAAGAATCCTTTGAGGGGAGACACAGTTGGAATTGGAAAGGGGGTATATTTAGATAGCCTTTGTGACAGGGGTGACCTCAGGCACTCTGCCTTCCTATCTATATTTCATTTCATACCAAGTATAGTTGACCTTTGAACAACATGCATTTGAATTGTCTGAGTCTACATATACATAGATTTTTTTCAATAAATACTACAATACTACGCAGTCTGGTTGGTTGAAGCCACAGATGACAAATCGAGGATATGGAATATCAATTACGATACTTGAGCATCTGTGGATTCAGGTGTCTGTGGTGGGTCCTAGAATCAATTCTCCATGGATACCGAGGGACAACTGTATTCGTACCTATACTTATTATTTTGAAGCTATCATGGCCTCCTTTCTGTTTCTCAGTAAGCCTTCTCTTAGTGGCAACCCACTCCAGTACCCTCGCCTGGAAAATCCCATGGATGGAGGAGCCTGTTAGGCTACAGTCCATGGGGTTTCAAAGAATCAGACACGAATGAGCGACTTCTCTCTCTCTCATTTCAGTTCAGTCATCTCTGACTCTTGTGACCCCACGGACTGCAGCATGCCCAGGCTTCCCTGTCCATCACCAACTCCCAGAGCTTGCTCAAACTCATGTCCATTGATTCGGTGATGCCATCCAGCCATCTCATCCTCTGTCGTCCCCTTCTCCTGCTTTCAATCTTTCCCAGCCTTAGGGTCTTTCCCAGTGAGTCCGTTCTTCGCATCAGGTGGTCAAAGTATTGGAGCTTCAGCTTTAGCATCAGTCCTTCCAATGAATATTCAAGGTTGATTTCTTTTCGTATTAACTGGTTTGATCTCCTTGAAGTCCAAGGACTCTCAAAAGTCTTCTCCAGCACCAGAGTTCAAAGCATCAGTTTTTCACTGATGAGCCTTCTTTATGGTCCAACTCTTAAATCATACATGACAACTGGGAAAACCATAGCTTTGACTACATGGACCTTTGATGGCAAAGTAATGTCTCTTCTTTTTAGTATGCTGTCTAGGTTTGTCATTGTTTTTCTCCCAAGGAGCAAGCGTCTTTTATAAAAATTTTCACGGTTGCAGTCACCATCTGCAGTGATTTTGGAGTGCAAGAAAATCAAGTCTCTCACTGTTTCCATTGTTTCCTCATCTGTTTGCCATGAAGTGATGGGACCAGATGCCATGATCTTCGTTTTCTGAATGTTGAGTTTTAAGCCAGCTTTTTCACTTTCCTCTTTCACCTTCATCAAGAGGTTGTTTAGTTCCTCTTCACTTTCTGCCATAAGGGTGGTGTCATCTCTATATCTGAGGCTATTGATATTTCTCCTGGCAATCTTGATTCCAGCTTGTGCTTCCTCCAGCCCAGCGTTTCTCATGATGTACTCTGCACATAAGTTAAATAAGCAGGGTGACAATACACAGCCTTGACGTACTCCTTTCGCAGTTTGGAACCAGTCTGTTGTTCCATGTCCAGTTCTAACTGTTGCTTCCTGACCTGCATACAGATTTCTCAGGAGACAGGTCAGGTGATCTGGTATTCCCATCTCTTCAAGAATTTTCCACAGTTTGTTGTAATCCACACGGTCAAAGGCTTTGGTGTAGTCAGTAAAGCAGAAGTAGATGTTTTTGTGTGATTTTCTTTTTCTATGATCTAACAGATGTTGGCAATTTGATCTCTGGTTCCTGTGCCTTTTCTAAATCCAGTTTGAACATGGAAATTCTTGGTTCATGTACTGTTGAAGCCTCCTGCTGCTGCTGCTAAGTCGCTTCAGTCGTGTGTGACTCTGTGCGACCCCATAGACAGCTAGCTTGGAGAATTTTGGGCATTACTTTGCTACTACTCATGTGAGATGAGTGCAGTTGTATCTGTGGACACACACTCCTGGAGGGCACAGACAAAACCTTGTGCGTACCAGGACCCACGAGAAAGGAGCAGTGACCCCACTAGAAACTATGCCAGCCTTCTCTTACGTCTTGGTTTTTGATTGGATTGGCCAAGAAGATTGTTCGAAATATCATCTGGAAGAATCCTAACAAACTTCTTGTCCAACTCAGTATTTGCTATTTCTTCTACATGAAGTTCTTTCTCCCCAGTCTTTCCATGATTTGCTCATCATCATTAAATCCAAATGTCGATTGAATCCATATTGCCTCCTGCCTTCTCAGCATCTTTTCCATTGCTTATTCCAATAGATGATCCTAATTTACTTTGTTCTGTATTATTTAACACATCCGTAAGAATGTTAGGTCTAAGAAAATTGGGCCTACATTCATCTCAGTAACTGTTTAGTCTCTAGTTCCCATTATGATTTCTGTCACGTAGTAGGGACTCATTAAATTAATATTTGTTGAGTCTATGAATGGCAGGTGATACCTTTAGGAGTCAGCCATATGAAGGCAGGGGATAAGTGCTAAGACCTAAAGTGGGAAGGAACTTTCCATGACTAAAGAGCTGTAATGAAAAAGTGACAGATGCAAGGGTGTGTCAGGCATTTAAGTCATGGCAGGGAGTTTGGATTTTATTTGAATTTTAGTTAAAATACTTTAGTCTGGAGCTTTAATGTAATCCAACTTAGCTTTCCAAACGATTTCTTTGGCTGCTCAGTTAGTAGATCAGGGAGGAGAAGACTGGAAGAAGGAGATGGGTTGCTGCTGCTCCTAAGTCGCTTCAGTCATGTCCGACTCTGTGCGACCCCATAGACGGCAGCCCACCAGGCTCCGCCGTCCCTGGGATTCTCCAGGCAAGAACACTGGAGTGGGTTGCCATTTCCTTCTCCAATGCAGGAAAGTGAAAAGTGAAAGTGACGTCGCTGGAGACTGTTATAATAGGTGAGATCATGGCTTGTATTAGGTTTGTAAAATGGATGTAGAGAGATAGATGTGGGATTTATTTTGAAAGTGAGATTGACATGACTTGGTAATGAGAGGAATGAAGAAGCAGAGATGAATCAAGGATGATAACCAGATTTTTTGTTTGTGCAACTTAGTAGAAGGTGGTGTTCTTCAGAAATGGGAAATCTGAATAAGAAACAATTTTGGAGGAGACATTAGGAATTCCACTTGGGTCACATTTTAAGATACTGATAGAATTCCACAAGGAAATATCAAAGAGTTGGATTCAAAATCAGGAATTAGAGGAGACATTTGGGTTGGGATAGAAATTTGGGAGACTTTCAGTATATAGATGCTATTTAAATCCTTGGCAATAAGAGTGAGTGGCAAAGAATCAGAGAAAAAAGCTCAGAATTTGGGGAATTTCCAGCATTTAAATGTGAAGTAGAAGAGTGGCAACCGAAAAGGATTTGAAGGATTGGCCATAGAAAGAACACCTGAAGTGTGTAATGTCTTGACAATCAAGCTTTCATGGGGCAGCCGGAAGGGTAAAAAGTTGCTTCTAATACATACTGCATTTTCAGAAACATATAATATGCAAGGGCGCTAGTGGTAAAGTCCCCACCTGCCAATGCAGGAAACGTGAGACATGGGTTCGATCCCTGGGTCAGGAAGATAACCTGGAAATGGCAGCCTGCCCCAGTGTTGTTGCCTGGAGAATCACATGGACAGAGGGAACCTAGTGGGTTACAGTCTATAGGGTTGCAAAGAGTCAGACACAACTAAAGCGACTTAGCACACACACATAATATGCAAAATGAGAAAAACCTTTTAGAGGACAGATGAATATGCTTGAAGGGTTTTAAAAAAGAAGTATGTTTACATGCCTAGCAGAAATAAATGAGAGGTAGGCCTTGGAGTTGGCAGTAATTATTCTTCGTTTTGATGTTATTAGAAACTTTGATTTTTTCAATAATGTTAGGAAGTAGTTTTTTCAACTGTGACTTGAAGGAAAAAGTAATTTTTTTTCCTCCTTTTTTGATGAGATTAATGGTATTAGTGTCACCTACTGGCAAAATGAGATATTGCAGCCTTTTTTTTTTTTTTTAATGAGGAAGTGAACAAAATAACCTAATTAGAGAAAAAGAACATTTCTGGGGGAATTTTTGGCATGGGTCAGGCTTACCATGGTTATGAGGTCCTGCATTCTTCAGCACTGGTCTGCTTGTCCGCTGAGAGGGCTCAAACCTTGTGCGCACCAGGACCCAGAGACCTCCACAGAGACTGAGCCAGAATTGTGTTTGAGTGTCTCTTGTGAAATTATGGGTCAGCAGTGGCCTGCCTCGGGGGCAGGGGCTCTGGGTGCAGCCGACCTGGGTATGGCATAAGCCTTCTTGGAGGAGGTTGCCATTCACCCCATCATAGAGCCACCAGAACTTACATAGGACTGGGGAAGCAGACTCTTGGAGGGCACAAACAGAACCTTGTGTGCTCCAGGATCCAGGAGAGAGGAGCAGTGACCCTACAAAAGACTGACCCAGACTTGCCTGTGAGTGTCCAGGGGTCTCTGACAGAGGCATGGGTGGACAGTAGCCTGCTGCAGGGTCAGGGGCACTGAGTGCAGCAGTGCCTGCATGGGACCTTTCAAAGAAGGTCCCCATTATCTTCATTACCTCCACCGTAGTTTGGCCTCAGGTCAAACAACAGGGAGGGAACACAGCCCTGCCCATCAACAAAATTTGATTAAAGATTTATTGAGCATGGCCCATCAGAACGAGACCCAGTTTCCCCCTCAATCTGTCTCTCCCATCAGGAAGTGTCCATAAGCCTCTTATCCTGATCGATCAGAGGGCAGACAGAATGGAAACCACAATCACAGAAAACTAACCAAACTAATCACAGAGATCACAGCCTTGTCTAGCTCAGTGAAATGGTGAGCCATGCCATGTAGGGCCACCCAAGATGGACGGGTCATCTTGGAGAGTTCTTACAAAACGTGGTCCACTCAAGAAGGGAATGGCAAACCACTTCAGTATTCTTGCCTTGAGAACCTCATGAGCAGTATGAAAAGGCAAGAAGATAGGACACTGAAAGATGAACACCCCAGGTCGGTAGGTGCCCAAAATGCTACTGGAAAAGAGTGGAGAAATAACTCCAAGAAGAATGAAGAGATGGAGCCAAAGCAAAAACAACACACAGTTGTGATGTGACGGGTAGTGGAAGTAAAGTCTGATGTTATAAAGAGCAGTATTGCATAGGAACCTGCAATGTTAGGTCCACGAATCAAGGCAAATTGGAAGTGGTCAAACAGGCGATGGCAAGAGTGAACATTGACATTTTAGGAATCAGTGAACTAAAATGGACTGGAATGGGTGAATTTAACTCAGATGACCATTCTATCTACTACTGTAGGCAAGAATCCCTTAGAAGAAATGGAATAGCCATCATAGTCAACAAAAGAGTCCAAATGCAGTACTTGGATGCAATCTCAAAAGCGACAGAATGATCTCTGTTTGTTTCCAAGGCAAACCATTCAATATCACGATAATCCAAGTCTATGCCCTGGCCAGTAATGCTGAAGAAGCTGAAGTTGAATGGTTCTATGAAGACTACAAGACCTTCTAGAACTAACCCCCTCAAAAGATGTTCTTTTCATTATAGAGGACTGGAATGCAAAAGTAGGAAGTCAAGAGATACCTGGAGTAACAGGCAAATTTGGCCTTGGAGTACAAGATGAAGCCGGTCAAAGGCTAACAGAGTTATGCCAAGAAAACGCACTGGTCATAGCAAACACCCTCTTCCAACAACACAAGAGAAGACTCTACACATGGACATCACCACATGGTCAATACCAAAGTCAGAATGATTTTATTCTTTGCAGCCAAAGATGGAGAAGCTCTATACAGGGAGCAAAAACAAGACCGGGAGCTGACTGTGGCTCAGATCATGAACTCATTGCTAAATTCAGACTTAAATTGAAGAAAGTAGGGAAAACCATTAGACCATTCAGGTATGACCTAAATCAAATCCCTTATGATTATACAGTGGAAGTGACATAGAATCAAAGGATTAGATCTGATAGACAGAGTGCCTGAAGAACTATGGACAGAGGTCCGTGACGTTGTACAGGAGGCAGGGGATCAAGACCATCCCCAAGAAAAACAAATGCAAAAAGGTAAAATGATTGCCTGAGGAGGCCTTATAAATAGCTGAGAAAAGAAGAGAAGTGAAAGGCAAAGGAAAAAGGAAAGATATACCCATTTGAATGCAGCATTCCAAAGAATATCAAGGAGAGATAAGAAAGCCTTCTTCAGTGACCAATGCAAAGAAATAGAGGAAAACAATAAAATGGGAAAGACTAGAGATCTCTTCAAGAAAATTAGAGGTGCCAAGGGAACATTTCATGCAAAGATGGGCTCAATAAAGGACAGAAATGGTATGGACCTAACAGAAGCAGAAGATATTAAGAAGAGGTGGCAAGAATACACAAAAGAACTATACAAAAAAGATCTTCATGACTCAGATAACCATGATGGTGTGATCACTCACCTAGAGCCAGACATCTTGGAATACGAAGGCAAGTGGACCTTAAGAAGCATCACTACGAACAAAGCTAGTGGAGGTGATGGAATTCCAATTGAGCTGTTTCAAATCCTAAAAGATAATACTGTGAAAGCGTTGCGCTCAGTATGCCAGCAAATTTGGAAAACTCAGCAGTGGCCACAGGACTGGAAAAGGTCAGTTTTCATTCCAGTTCCAAAGAAAGGCAATCCCAAAGAATGTTCAAACTATCACTATCACACAGTTGCACTCATCTCACATGCTAGCAAAGTAATACTCAAAATTCTCCAAGCCAGGCTTCAACCGTATGTGAACTGTGAACTTCCAGATGTTCAAGCTGGTTTTAGATAAGGCAGAGGGACCAGAGATCAAATTGTCAACATCTGCTGGATCATCACAAAAGCAAGAGAGTTCCAGAAAAAAATCTGCTTTATTGACTACGCCACAGCCTTTGACTGTGTGGATCACCACAAACTGTGGAAAATTCTGAAAGAGATGGGAATACCAGACCACCTGACCTGCCTCTTGAGAAACCTGTATGCAGGTCAGGAAGCAACAGTTAGAACTGGACATGGAACAACAGTCTGGTTCCAAATAGGAAAAGGAGTACATCAAGGCTGTATATTGTCACCCTGCTTATTTAACTTATATGCAGAGTACATCATGAGAAACGCTGGGCTAGAGGAAGCACAAGCTGGAATCAAGATTGCCGGGAGAAATATCAATAATCTCAGATATGCAGATGACTCCACCCTTATGGCAGAAAGTGAAGAAGAACTGAAGAGCCTCTTGATGAAAGTGAAAGAGGAGAGTGATGGCATCCAGTCCCATCATTTCGTGGCAAATAGATGGGGAAATAGTGGAAACAGTGGCTGACTTTATTTTTTTGGGGTGCAAAATCACTGCAGATGGTGACTGCAGCCATGAAATTAAAAGACTCTTACTCCTTGGAAGAAAAGTTATGACCAACCTAGACAGCATATTCAAAAGCAGAGACATTACTTTGTCAACAAAGGTCCGTCTAGTCAAGGCACCGTTTTTCCAGTAGTCATGTATGAATGTGAGAGTCGGACTATAAAGAAAGCTGAGTGCAGAAAAATTTATGCTTTTGAACTGTGGTGTTGTAAAAGAGTCTTGAGAGTTTTTGGACTGCAAGGAAATCAAACCAGTCAATCCTCAAGAAAATCAATCCTGAATATTCATTGGAAGGACTAATGTTGAAGCTGAAACTCCAGTACTTTGGCTACCTTATGCCAAGAACTGAGTCATTGGGAAAGACCCTGATGCCGGGAAAGATTAAAGGCATCATCAATTCGATGGACATGAATTTTGAGTAAAGTTCGGGAGTTGGTGATGAATAGGGAAGCCTGGAGTGCTGCAGTCCATGGGGTTGGAAAGAGTTGGGTATGACTGAGCAACTATACTAAACTGAACTTGTCTTACCTCCCTGTCTTATTATCCCCTTTGTCGCTGAGCAGATTGTTTAACCTAAGGTTCCTTTTTAAAATCTTCCTGCTTTCAGCTCAAATATTTCCCTTTCAGAGAGTCTTTTCCTACTACCTCCCTTATAGTCATCTGTATACTACTCCTTACAGCTCCTCTTTGTTATATTAGGGCTGTTGTGTTTTCTTCATAGCCTGTTGAATGATTTGGGATTTCCTTCCTTACTTGCTTGCTTGTTTCCTCACAAGCTGTAAGCTCCAGGAGAGGAGGCATCTTGTTTGCCTTATTCACTCATGTAACCCCAAATGTTGAGTATAGTGACTCTTATGTAGTGTACATGTTCAGTTTAATTTAGTTGTGTGAATATTTGGGTTTCTGGAAGTGGTAGAGAATGTTGAGTTTCTATGGTGTGAAGTGAAAGTGAGTTGCTCAGTTGTGTCCGATTCTTTGTGACTCCATGGACTTTACAGTCCATAGATTTTTCTAGGCCAGAATATTGGAGTGGGTAGCCTTTTCCTTCTCCAGAGGATCTTCTCAACCCAGGGATTGAACCCAGGTCTCTCACATTGCAGGCAGATTCTTTACCAGCTGAGCCACCAGGGAAACCCAAGAATACTGGAGTGGGTAGCCTATCCCTTCTCCAGCGGATCTTCCTGTCTCAGGAATCAAACCGGGGTCTCCTATATTGTAGGTGGTTTCTTTACCAGCTGAGCTTCTAGAGATCTATATAGAAAACAGTATTGAGATCTATATATAGAACACAGTATTTGAATACTGCTGCATGAGTGCAATATAAAGCTTTGCTCCCCTTGGCACGCCCGCCCCAACTCCCCATTTTCTGCTTCCTATAGATAAGTGGTTTTGTGTTTGGAAAGGAAAAGATACATGGCTTAGAATGTTGAATTCTGTATTAATCTGTCAACTTAAGTGACACATAAAAAATATTTTAAGGTACAGTGCTTATTAGTGTGAGGAGATAAGTTATGCAGACATTTGGATTTGGTTATAAAGTCACCAGTGAATGTATTTTTGTTTGTGTGTGAATTTGTACATACTTCTAGCTTATTTCTTATTTGTTTTCTATATTTATAAAAGGGACAAAAAGTATTTCTCAGAGAAATATAGAGAGTGCCTTATAGTAGTAAATCCTTTTAGTTGAGATGGGCAGGTTTGTGGTGGTGTTCAGAGAACAATATGGTTCGTTTAGTCTGGAAACTCAGGGTACATCTCTATTATGTGGCCCAGTCCAAGAAGGTAGACTTCCTAGTTTTGAGATGATTATCTAGCCAGCAGAATTCTTTGCCTGAACCATGTTTAAAGGCCCCCCCAAAATTGATCCTGGTACTCAATAGTTCATGTTTTTATTCACCAGTTTTTTTCTTAATCTTTTTGGTTTTGACCAGGTGGATGTGGAAAGAGAAGTTTGCAGAACTGAAATGGAGGTCAGAGCTTCATTACAGAAGGTTAGTGGGTCATCGGATTCTGTGACTACACTCAACAGTGAAGAATTTGTTTTGGTTCCTCAGCATGGAGGTGATACTTCTACAAAAGATGATGAAAAACCTGAACTGAAGGTATTTTTTCCTTTTCTACAAATGATATTATTTTAAATTATTCTTTTTAACTAGGTGCAACTTACCTTAGGAAGTGTATACAATCCAAAGTTTTTTCTTAAGTACTCACTTTGAGAATAGAATCAATGTTTGATTTATCCAGAGACATAATTGTTAGGTTTGTTATTTTTAAATTTTTTTATTTTTGGTTGTTTATCTTTTAGAATTCAGAAATAAGAAATAGGAGGGAAAAAAGAAGAGAAAGGATAATTGGCAAGTTAGACTTAATGGTTAAATCTTACAGCAGTTTAATTTATCTGGATACTTTTGTCTCTCTCACTGCTGCTGGGTTTTAAAAATTACTTATATAAATATGTAGTTATGTATTACTTTCACTTGAGAGACTTTGCTTTATGATTTTTATGCTTTAAGTCAGCTTGTAGCATTCATCTGTGTGATTAACACTTGTCTGAATATTTTTTAAGTATAGGTTTTGTAATTTTAGTCATTGAGTTTTTATTTAGATGTGGTCCTTTTTATTTTTCATTTTTATGTTGCATTTTTGTTAGGCAGCATAACGTTTGAGTTATCAAAAAAAGTCTTTTCTTTGAAGCTGTGTACCAATTCAGGTATGTATTTGATATATATATGTTTTTTATTGCAAACAGATATATGTATGATGTTTGACCAAATGAAAACTGTTTTCTTATTTATAAATAAAACCAAACAAACCCAGGTATATATCTATGGGAATTGCATAACCACCTTCTAGATATAGGGAGAAAGGAATTAGCCTAAAATGCTGTATATTATTTATGACTTGTATTTAGTATTAGTTATGATACAAAGGTATGTTAGTATGTTAATCTAATAAAATATCAATCTAATAAAAAATTTTACATCTAATTTGTAAAAATTAGATGGTTAAGTAATCATTTTACATTATGTTGAGGATATATAGTTTTATAATTTCATTAAAATAGTCAATCAGATCAGATCAGATCAGTCACTCAGTCGTGTCCGACTCTTTGTGACCCCATGAATCGCAGCACGCCAGGCCTCCCTGTCCATCACCAACTCCCGGAGTTCACTCAGACTCACGTCCATCGAGTCGGTGATGCCATCCAGGCATCTCATCCTCTGGCATCCCCTTCTCCTCCTGCCCCCAATCCCTCCCAGCATCACAGTCTTTTCCAATGAGTTAGCTCTTCGCATGAGGTGGCCAAAGTACTGGAGTTTCAGCTTCAGCATCATTCCTTCCAAAGAAATTCCAGGGATGATCTCCGTCAGAATGGACTGGTTGGATCTCCTTGCAGTCCAAGGGACTCTCAAGAGTCTTCTGCAACACCACAGTTCAAAAGCATCAATTCTTATGTATACTTAAATAAATAGCTATTTAAATTCATTTAACTCTGTTTTCACATTAATGTGCTTAAGGCATTTATTTACTTATGCTTGGTGTGTCTCACTTGGTTTTTAAGAAAAAGGTCAGCCAACTTAAATATAAGGAAATTACCGATACTCCTTGGCCGCTCAAGCAAAATTTGTAAAGAAATCACAAACATATTTATGTTATGATAACAGAAAATATGACCTTTTAAATGATATTAACACTATATATTGTCTATTTAAACTTATCAATTTTTCTCTTTAAAACACATAAATTTAGGATTACTTGATTTTTAGAATGTGTTACTGAAAGGTAAAAAAAAGAAAAAAACCCCGAAAATCTCTAAGTAAGCTCCTAGGCCAAATATAGTTGGAAACTGCCTTGGGTTTTTCTGGAGAATCCTTTTCTGAAACTAATAGTCCTCTATTGTTTCTTGGTTTTTTAAACTCAGAATTTTCTGTTATATCTCATGAAATTAGGTACAACTAATTCTTGGTATTCAGTAACTATTTTTAAATTTAAATATGTTCTAGAAATGCAGTATTTTGTAGTAGTAGAACCATATTATGATTGAAAGGAATTGTTTTCCTTTGTCTGTAGATAGTTTCTAATGGTGATGAACAACTGGAAAAAGCCATGGAAGAGATTTTGAGAGATTCGGAGAAGGGGCAAAGCAGCCTTCCTGTTGATTGTCCAAGTTCCAGTGAGATTTCAGACCATTCATTTGGAAATATTTCAGCCAGGCAAACAAATAAGCCATCTCTTCAGTTAATTTTGGATCCATCAAATACAGGTACTGTATTGAACTCTTGGAAACTGTAAGAGAAATACTGATGATGAAAATTTTATTAGCTTACTTTTCTAAGATCAAGGCCACCAACTTTACAGTTCTGGTCGAGAGTTCCCACTTTGGTTCTTAAGCTTCTGTTTGTATCTCTACCTGTAAAATCAGTCTCAGTGTTGCTTGAGAACTAGTACTATGTCTGGGTACTCACTTTACTATGGTACTCAATTTACCCATTAATTTCAACCATGAAATTAAAAGGCGCTTGCTCCTTGGAAGGAAACTGTGACAAAACTAGACAGCGTATTAAAAAGCAGAGATGTCACTTTAACAACAAAGGTCTGTATAGTCAAAACTATGGTTTTTCTAGTAGTCATGTAGGGATGTGAGAGTTGGACCATAGAGAAGTTTGAGCTCTGAAGAATTGATGCTTCAAATTGTGGTGCTGGAGAAGACTCTTGAGAGTCCTTTGGACTGCATGGAGATCAAACCAGTCGATCCTAAAGGAAATTAACCCTGAACGTCCATTGTAAAGACTTTGAAGCTCCAATGCTTTGGCCACCTGATGTGAAGAGCCAAGTCATTGGAAAAGACCCTGATGCTGGGAAAGATTGAAGGCAGAAGGAGAAGCGGGTGGCAGAGGATGAGAAGACTGGAAAATATCACCGACTCAGTGGGCATGAATTTGAGCAAATTCCAGGAGATAGTGGAGGACAGGGGAGCCTGGTGTCCTGCAGTCCATGGGTTCACAGAGTTGGACATGGCTTAGTGACTGAACAATGACTTGGAGTATAGTAGATCTTCAGTAAATGCTTAACAAATGAATAAATTCTTGGGTATCAAAGAATAATTAATATACACATTCTTTTATATGCTGTGCCTTCTTATTCAGTTTAAATACAGTTATTTTAATTTATAGTTTGTGAAAATTCTAAGTAAAATAGCATATCAACTCCATCAGTGTAATAATACTGTAAAAGTGTTTATTACAGTATAATAAATGATAAATACATGCATGAATAAGTAGAATTTATAGTAGGAATACCAGCCTTATAAGTGAAAATGATTTTGGATCAGGAAAAGGCAAACCCACCTCAACCCAACTCCTACTGTTTTAAACACTGGAGGTGTGGTTTGATCTGGGCTCTGGTAATATTTCTTTGTAAACTACTCAGCTTTGATCTTCTCCATGTCATGGCTAGTTAGCAGCAGAAATTGATAAGTAAGGGTAAATGATTTGTTTATACCTGGTGGTTGAGAGAAAGGCTCTGGTGTTTTAACCATGGAACAAAAAGTTGTGAATTTTACTCTGATTGGACCAACTGAACCATTTTGTTGTGGTCAAGGGAATGACATGAATCAATACATGCTGGTCTTGGTTATATTCAGATTCCTCACTAAGTCACTCTGCAGAAGAGATAGCATCCCAATTGATTTAAGGCCGTGTGATCCATTTCTGCAGAGAGGGCAATGGCAACCCACTCCAATACTCTTGCCTGGAAAATGTTACGGGCGGAGGAGCCTGGTAGGCTGCAGTCCATGCGGTCGTGAAGAGTCAAACACGACTGAGTGATGGGGTTGCCAAGAGTTGGACATGACTGAGTGACTTCACTTTCACTTTTCACTTTCATGCATTGGAGAAGGAAATGGCAACCCACTCCAGTGTTCTTGCCTGGAGAATCCCAGGGACGGGGGAGCCTGGTGGGCTGCCGTCTATGGGGTCACACAGAGTTGGACATGACTGAAGCGACTTAGCAGCAGCAGCAGCAGCAGCAGCAGCAGATCCATTTCTGAATGTTTATGTAGGCTAAATGTAAATCTAGGCCAAAGTGCTACAAGCTAGCTTGTGCCTCCTGCAGTGTGAGGACACAGCAAAGAGATGCTGTCTAGAAAGTGAGCTCTTATGAGACAGCCATCTGCCAGAGCCTCAGTCGTGGACTTCCCAGCATCCAGAGCTGGGAGAAATAAATGTCTGTTTGTAAGCCATCCATGTGGTATTTTGTTATACAGTAGCCTGAAAGAACTAAGAGGAGACTTTTCAGCTGCCTCTTCATAGTTGCAGTTTTTAAGAGAATTCTTGTGGTCAATTTAAAATAACCCCTAACTTGAATGGTAAGGAACTACCTGGAAAGTGTCTATATTTAAATGGGCTGAAGTGAGTATTAAAGATATGTAGTTTGCCAGTGATAAAATTGAATAGATAAATGCTTTTGTTTAAACATCGTCAGTTTAACTTATTGGTTAACTTTTTGGTTTTTGTCATTTGATGATTGTATATACTGGCTACTTGGATTCAGCTGTACAGGGAATTTTTGCTAGTTTTCGGCAATTTACTAAAATACTCTTTGGTTACATAATGAGTCTTCTCTTTCATGCTCTTTGTTACTCTTTGCATCTTCCTGCTGAGGAAGGGATAATAGAATTGAAAAATGACTTGTATAAAACTGAATTTATATTTATAAAGATACTAGCTTATTGCAGTGGTGTGTGATTTTACTAGGTCTAAAAGTATTGGCTTGCTAAAAAATATTTGCCTCCTTAACCCAGGATTTCCACTCATCATGAGTTTTTGTCTACATGGTGGCTGCAGTTATGATACATTTAGTTGTGGATAGAATAGGATCCAGGTGGTGTCCAGAGATGTGTGTTTGCCATTACTTGGTTGCTGAAAGGATCACTAACTCTAAAAAATTTTATTTATTTACTGATTGATTTGTTTGGTGTATTATTGAGTATTTAGTCTTTTAGAGACTGTTAAAAGTCCTGGGAATAGAAGAAGGATAGAACAATTCTTTCCCTTGAAGAGCTGATACTCTCTATAATTAAGAGCAGAATATACTTCATTTTGCTTTTAATTCATTCAATTTTAGACCTTTTTTAGAGATTAAGACATATTTGGAGCTCAGACCTGGGTTGAAATCCAGGCTCTGTCTGTGGCTTGGGCAAGTTATTCAACTTCTCTAATGGTAAGTTATCTCATCTGTAAAGTAGAGTTAAAATAGAAACAATTTCATAGGGATTCAGAAGCTTAAATGATACCATCTGTATCATCCATAGAAAGTATTTTGTATTAATAAAATGTGTGGCACAAAGTGAGTACCAAGTTAAATGTTTGTCATCATCAATAGTTCTGGAAATCTTGAACCTTAAAATAAAATTGCACACAATTTTAAGTCTGAGCCCGATAGTTGTAACACATCTGCTTAAAACGGGCCCTGGGCAGGGTGTAGGCCTTTTCTCTCCACTGATGTACCTAACCCCTGGAATTCTGTGACGCAGTCAGTGTTCTTTGAATAGTTGTTTTCTTTGAGTACTGTAAAGATGTTGTTCTGCTGTCTTCTTTTCTCCATAGTTTCTGATGAGAAATCTGAGTCATTTGAATCATTTGTTGTTCCCTTGTTCGTAACATGCTGTTTTTCTATGTCTACTTTTAATATTTTCATTTTCCAGCAGTTTGATTATATGGGGATGATTTTCTTTGAATTTATCATTATTGATGTTTATTGAGATTTTTGAATCTGTAAATTTACATCTTTTATGAAATTCGGAAGTTTTTTTTTGTGCATAGTCTTTTCCCCTAACACAACAAAACTGTTACATTTTCCTACAATTCCTAAGACTCTTCATTGTTTCCCAATCTTTTTTCTCTCTTCTTTAGTTTAGAAAATTTCTGTTGATCTGTGCTCCAGTTTACTGACTCTTAGTTCTGTTACCTCCTTGCTTTTGAGCCCATCCAGTGAATTTTTAATTTTAGATATTCTCTCTCTCTTGTTTTAAGTTTACCTTGTTCCTTTTTATATTTTCTGTTCCTCAGCTGCAGATTTTAATATTTTCATTCATTCTGAATTTTTTCACCTTTATGCCACAGAGCGTGGTTATAATACCAGTTTTAAAGTTTTTTTCTGATGCTTCCAGCAACTGCATCTTTTGGGGATTGGTATCTGTTGATTGCTTTTTCCTCTTGACAGTTGGTCACCTTTGTTTGATTTTTTGTTGTTGTTGTTAAATAGTGGAATTTTTCCCCAGACTTTCTGATTCTTACATTTGAGATTGTGTTTCCAGGTAAAAATCCTCTGAAGGATGTTGATTTTATTTTAGCAGGCAATCCAGTTGGTTGCATCCAGACTGCAAGTTCTGTCTTGCTTTCTGGTTCCAAAGTCAGTCAATTCTAAAACCTTTGCTATGCTTCTTTGGTCTGTTCCACACATGTATAGCATGGTGGTGAACCCCAAGATTTATGTTAGTTCATACACAGAATTAGGGGATTGTCTACTCCAACTGTCCTCCTCACGGTTTCCCCCATACTCTTTGGCTTCTTGGGGCTCATTTTCCTTCTTTCCCTAAGTAGAAAAATGGATTTCTTACTTAGAATTTTTGTTACTTTGTACTGTTATGTGGTCTTGTATGACTAGAGTCAACTTTAGGACAGGGTGGTGAGAGAAAAGAAAGAAAAAAATAGCAGAGGCCTCCTTTTTCTTTTTTGAACCACAAGATCCTTGCCCCTTGCTTGGGTATTTTAACTACTGAGAGGTTTCCTTTCTTCTCCCTGGAGTTGTAGATGCTCTATTTTCTCCCCCAGTCCTCCCCACCCCATGCTCCCCCAACACACACACACGCACACACACACACACACAGTCCTCCCCACCCCCCACCCCATGCTCCCCCAACACACACACACACACACACACTCACACAGTCCTCCCCACCCCATGCTCCCCCAACACAAACACACACACACACACAGTCCTCCCCACCCCATGCTCCCCCAACACACACACACACATACACACACACACACTCTCTCACACACACAGTCCTCCCCACCCCCCACCCCATGCTCCCCCAACACACACACACACACACACACACACACACACACACACAGTGGTGCAGCTCTATCACTGGGGCTGGCCTTGTGGTAGAACTGGGAGAGAAGAAAGAGAGAGAGAGAAAAATGGTATAACTCCCCAAACACTCTGTGGTTTACAAGGACTCCTTTTTCTGTTTGTTTTGGCCAGATATTGGATTTCTCTCACAGTTTTGTTGCTCACTGCACAGTTCTGCAACTTGGGCTGCCCTTAGATCAAATATGAGATATAAAGGATGAAAAAATATAAAAGGAAATTCAGTACTATACTGGTAGTCCTTCAGGTTTAGACTTCTCTTTCCAATTTGTCTATGGTTATTTGCTTTAAAACAAAACAAAACAAAACAAAAACAGTCCTAAGGTAGTAACTTTTTATATTCTGCCCAGTGTTTTCAGTTATTAGATAGAAGCTATAATAGACTTGTTACTTTGGCTTGACTGACTCAGTGTGAGGGTCTTCAGTTCTGCTAGTTTTTGCTTCAGGTGTTTTGAAGCTCTGGTATGAGGGTCATAGCCACTTTTTAAATTACATTTTTCTTATAAATTGACCCTTTTGTTATTGTGAAATGTCTGATTTTCTCCTGTTACTGTTCATTGTTTTGAAGTCTGATTTTTCTGGTACTGATATACCCATTCTGGTTTTCTTGCAATTAGTGTTTACATGGTGTATCTGTTTGCATGGTATATCTAATTTATTTCCTCTCTCCCTCCTTTCCTTCCTTCCTCTTTCTTTCATCTTTATGGAAATCTTGGTGGCTGAAGTATAGGTAATAAATTGGAGAAAAGAAGAACTGAAAGTTACTGCTGTAGTAATTTGGGTAATGAGTATGGAGCCAAAGAAAAGTAGGATGGATTCAAGAGTTATTTGAGATATGAATAGTTGAATAAACATCTAATGAATTCAATTTTAGACATACTAACTTATAAGATTTCTAAATGGATATACCCAGCAGTCTGTTGTATTTTAAAGAAGTTAAACAATAAGAAAAAAGTCATATTTATGACTTTTGGTGCTCTTCAGTTTCCCTCTAGTTTCATTTTTCTTTAACATTCTTATTATGTTCTTTACAATATAAGGAACTTCTTTAACATTTGTATTTTCTTATGCAAATTAGAATTAGTTATATTCACCAAGAGAATACTTCATTTTAGCTCTTGCATTTTTTGGCTCTAGAATTTCTTTTGGTTCTTTTTTTTCTGTCTTCCATTTTTCTCCTTTTGTTAGGTGCTTTTCTTTAATTCCTCTACCATATTTATAATAGTTATTTTAAAAGGTCTTATCTACTGATTTTGCCATCTGTCGTTTTTGGATCCATTGGTGTATTGTTTTTGTATTTGGAGTATACAGGGTTTCATGAATCTGTGCATTTCACAGATTTTATAAAATATTTATTTCTTTAGAAAGCTTTTCCTGCACCTTGCCTCTTTTGTAGGACTCCAGTTACACATAAATTAGACCATTTGAACTACTTAATCTACCATGTTCATCAGTCACTGAAGCATAGTTTTACCAGTGGCTCTTGCGTGTAATTGTTTTGCATAAGTACTTGCTCGGTTAACAAAATTCATTCTGTGCACACACACACGTAACATATTAACATTCAGGCTTAAATTGTATTTGTAGTTTTTTCTTTCTTTTTTTTTATATTGTATTTATAGTTTTTTGTCTCTTTTGAAATACATTACACTGAACTGATTCAAAGCAGGGAGAAACATGCTTCAGTGATTGAAGAACATGGTAGATAAAATGCTTCATTTTGAATGGCTTTAGTTTTTGAATAGAAAAAAAAGTGGTGAAGGGTGCATGGTTTAGTATAATATTTGAAAGCTGGGGTGGGGAGGTTGAGAATGGCTTTTATGAATTATATATTAATATCCTGTAAGTATAATCTTGCTAATAGAATTAGAGCATGCCACAAGGATCTAGTTTGGGTGAGACAGGCATGCTTAATATTGTACAGCATGGATATGGGTAACGGGAAGAGTTGGAGACTAGCTGAATGGGGTTTTTAGGTGCGGATGGGGAGGGTGCAGAGGGGAAGCTTTATACTAGCTGATATATGCAGATGAATGCTGTCTAACCACAGTTGGGACTTTGCTACGTGCATCCTCTGCTAGAATTAAAGTGGATTTTTTAAAAAAAGAATTGGGGGAGCAGTCATAGGATAATTCATCAAAATAATTACTTTGAGGAAAAAATTTTCATTGGGATACTTACATAGTTTGTAGAAGCCAGCAAGCCAGGATCGAACAAAATAAGGAGTTTGACTTTTGTTGATACTAGTGTGAGATGAAATATCTTAACATTGTTAATTTTTGCTTAGGAAATTAGGCTGCTTAATAAATTTGATGTTATTTTCATTATTTTTTGGCACTTTTACACTGTCTTGGTATAGTTTTTTCTCTTCAATATTTTATATCATTTGAACTCTGTATTTTTGACTTTTTAAAATACGAAGTTTAGACTTTTTTCCCTTTCCTTTAAAGAAGTTATAGATAAGTAAGATAATACTTTGAGAGATCTGCAGTACAAAATGGCCAATTCCAGAACTCATAAGATATAGGATAAACATTAAAATAAATGAAAACACAGAGAGACCTAAATTTTTTAAAACTTGAACACATTCACTGGATCATTGAAAAAGCAAGAGAGTTCCAGAAAACCATCTATTTCTGCTTTATTGACTATGCCAAAGCCTTTGACTGTGTGGATTACAATAAACCAGATCACAATAAAATGAAAAAGAAAGAAAATTCCGAAAGAGATGGGAATACCAGACCACCTGACCTGCCTCTTGAGAACCTGTATGCAGGTCAGGAAGCAACAGATAGAACTGGACATGGAACAACAGACTGATTCCAAATAGAAAAAGGAGTATGTCAAGGCTGTATATTGTCACCCTGCTTATTTAACTTATATGCAGAGTACATCATGAGAAACGCTGGGCTGGAAGAAGCACAAGCTGGAATTAACATTGCTGGGAGAAATATCAATAACCTCAGATATGCAGATGACACCAACCTTTATGGCAGAAAGTGAAGAAGAACTAAAGAGCCTCTTGATGAAAGTGAAAGAGGAGAGTGAAAAAGTTGGCTTAAAGCTCAACATTCAGAAAACTAAGATCATGGCATCTGGTCCCATCACTTCATGGCAAATAGATGGGGAACAGTGGAAACAGTGGCTGACTTTTATCTTTTTGAGTTGCAAAATCACTGCAGGTGGTGATTGCAGCCATGAAATGAAAAGATGCTTACTCCTTGGAAGAAAAGTTATGACCAACCTAGACAGCATATTCAAAAGCAAAGAAGTTACTTTGCCAACAAAAGTCCGTCTAGTCAAGGCTATGGTTTTTCCAGTGGTCATGTATGGATGTGAGAGTTGGACTATAAAGAAAGCTGAGTGCTGAAGAATTGATGCTTTTGGGGTTTTTTTTTTAATTATTATAATTTTTTTTTTTACTTTACAATATTGTATTGGTTTTGCCATACATCACCGTGAATCCGCCATGGGTGTACACGTGTTCCCCATCCTGAATCCCCCTCCCACCTCCCTCCCCATACCATCCCTCTGGGTCATCCCAGTGCACCAGTCCCAAGCTTCCTGTATCCTGCATTGAACCTGGACTGGCGATTCATTTCTTATATTACACACGTTTTAATGCCATTCTCCCAAATCATCCCCCACCTCCCTCTCCCACAGAGTCCAAAAGACTGTTCTATACATCTATGTCTCTTGCTGTCTCTCATACAGGGTTGTCGTTAACCATCTTTCTAAATTTCATATATATGCGTTGCTGCTGCTAAGTCACTTCAGTCGTGTCCGACTCTGTGCGACCCCATAGATGGCAGCCCACCAGGCTCCCCCGTCCCTGGGATTCTCCAGGCAAGAACACTGGAGTGGGTTGCCATTTCCTTCTCCAATGCATGAAAGTGAAAAGTGAAAGTGAAGTCCCTCAGTCATGTCCGACTCTCAGCGACCCCATGGACTGCAGCCTACCAGGCTCCTCCATCCATGGGATTTTCTAGGCAAGAGTACTGGAGTGGGGTGCCATTGCCTTCTCCGATATATGTGTTAGTATACTGTATTGGTGTTTTTCTTTCTGGTTTACTTCACTCTGTATAATAGGCTCCAGTTTCATCCACCTCATTAGAACTGATTCAAATGTATTCTTTTTAATGGCTGAGTAATACTCCATTGTGTATATGTACTACAGCTTTCTTGTCCATTCATCTGCTGATGGACATCTAGGTTGCTTCCATGTCCTGGCTATTATAAACATACAGATGGCTAACAAACACATGAAAAGATGCTCAGCATCACTCATTATCAGAGAAATGCAAATCAAAACCACAATGAGGTACCATTTCATGCCAGTCAGAATGGCTGTGATCCAGAAGTCTACAAGCAATAAATGCTGGAGAGGGTGTGGAGAAAAGGGAACCCTCTTACACTGTTGGTGGGAATGCAAACTAGTACAGCCACTATGGAGAACAGTGTGGAGATTCCTTAAAAAACTAGAAATAGAACTGCCATATGACCCAGCAATCCCACTGCTGGGCATACACACCAAGGAAACCAGAATTGAAAGAGACATGTGTACACCAATGTTTATCGCAGAATTGATGCTTTTGAACTCTGGTGTTGGAGAAGACTCTTGAAAGTCCCTTGGACTGCAAGGAGATCCAACCAGTCCATCCTAAAGGAGATCAGTCCTGGGTGTTCATTGGAAGGACTGATGTTGAAGATGAAACTCCAATACTTTGGCCACTTGATGTGAAGAGCTGACTCATTTGAAAAGATCCTGATGCTTGGAAAGATTGAGTGCAAGAGGAGAAGGGGATGACAGAGGATGAGACAGTTGGATGGCATCACTGACTCAATGGACATGGGTTTGGGTGGTCTCCAGGAGTTGGTGATGGACAGGGAGGCCTGGAATGCTGTGGTTCATGGGGTTGCAAAGAGTCGGACACGACTGAGTGACTGAACTGAACCGAACTGAATTAATTTGTTTTAATTGGAGGACAGTTACTTTATAATTTTGTGATGGTTTTTGCCATACATTGACATTAATCAGCCACTGGTGCACATGTGTCCCCCATCTTGAACACCCCTCCTATCTCCCTCCCCACTCATCCCTCTGGGTTGTCCCAGAGCACTGCTTTGAGTGCCCTGCTTCATGCATCGAACTTGCACTGCTCATCTGTTTTACATATGGTAATATACATGTTTCAATGCTATTCTCTGAAATCATCCCACTCCCTCATTCTCCCATAGAATCCAAAAGTCTGTTCTTTACATCTGTGTCTCTTTCGCTGCCTTGCATATAGGGTCGTTACTGTCTTTCTAAATTCCATATATCTGTGTTAATATACAGTATTTATGTTTCTCTTTCTGACTTACTTCACTCTGTATAATAGGCTCCAGTTTCATCCACCTCATTAGAACTGACTCAAATGTGTTCTTTTTTTTTAACAGCTAAGTAATATCCCTTTGTGTATATATATCACAACTTCCTTATCCATTTGTCTGCTAATAGACATCTAGGTTACTTCCATGTCATAGCTATTGTAAACAGTGCTGCAATGAACATCGGGGTACATCTGTCTCTTTCAATTCTGGCTTCCTTGTGTGTATGCCCAGCAGTGCGATTGCTAGGTCATATGGCAGTTCTATTCCCAGTTTTTTTAAGGAATCTCCACATTGTTCTCCATAGTGGCTGTACCATTCTCACCCTTTTCTCCATACTCTCTCCAGCATTTATTGTTTGCAGACTTTTTGATGGTGGCCATTCTGACTGGCATGAGAGGGTACCTCACTGTGGTTTTGATTTGCATTTCTCTAATAATGAGTGATGTCGAGCATCTTTTCATGAGTTTATTAGCCATTTGTATGTCTCCTTTGGAGAAATGTCTGTTTAGGTCTTTCGCCCACATTTTGATTGGGTGGGTTGTTTTTCTTGTATTGAGCTACACGAACTGCTTGTATATTTTGGTTATTAATTCTTTGTCAGTTGGAGACCTAAATTTTATTTGCAATTTTTTCATTTGTTTTTGGGCAATAGGTGAAATTATACTGGGAAGTTTTACATTAACTTTTGGGTGTTTCTTTTTTTTTCTTCCCTCAGAAATTTCTACACCCAGACCATCTTCTCTAAGTGAAATACCTGAAGAAGATAGTGTTTTATTTAACAAACTGACCTATTTAGGATGTATGAAGGTTTCATCCCCACGTAATGAAGTGGAAGCTTTACGGGCAATGGCAACTATGAAATCTGCCAGTCAGCACCCGTTTCCTGTTACTCTGTATGTGCCAAATGTTCCAGAAGGTTCTGTGAGGTAAGTGCAAATCTTTTTTTACTGCCCTTAGACACGTATGAAGTTTTTTTTGGATAGTGGTGATAATATTTTATCATGAATGAGGCCTTGGACTTATTTTGAATTCACTTTTACTCTGTAGCTGTGCAAGGCAAACATGTTTAGGTTTAGACTGTATTCCTTATTTGCTTGGGGTATTTGTAAATTTGCTTGGAATACTATAAATGCACCTATAACTAAAAATACCTATGATTTGTGTTTCACCTTGTCATTTAACAGTGATTCAGAAAACAACTATTCCCTAGATTTTAAGCTCTTTACATCAGACTGGAAAGAAGCAAAATGGCTTTTTCTCGTATGCTTTGCTGGGAGTAATTTTTAATGTCATCTGAATCTTGAATTTCTTTTTTCTTTTTTTGGCCTGGTTATATTTATTTGTTTTGCATAGTATCTGGAATGAATTCATCACATTATTAGTTGGAGAGAATTACGGCCAGCATATGTGGTGTGTTGTGCTCTGTGGGTATGTAAATACAACCCATTTATTTTTTTTGGGCTTCCCCTGGTTCCAAATAGGAAAAGGAGTACGTCAAGGCTGTATATTGTCACCCTGCTTATTTAACTTATATGCAGAGTACATCATGAGAAACGCTGGACTGGAAGAAACACAAGCTGGAATCAAGATTGCCAGGCGAAATATCAATAACCTCAGATATGCAGATGACACCACCCTTATGGCAGAAAGTGAAGAGGAACTAAAAAGCCTCTTGATGAAAGTGAAAGTGGAGAGTGAAAAAGTTGGCTTAAAGCTCAACATTCAGAAAACTAAGATCATGGCATCCAGTCCCACCACTTCATGGGAAATAGATGGGGAAACAGTGGAAACAGTGTCAGACTTTATTTTTTGGGGCTCCAAAATCACTGCAGATGGTGATTGCAGCCATGAAATTAAAAGACGCTTACTCCTTGGAAGGAAAGTTATGACCAACCAAGATAGCATATTGAAAAGCAGAGACATTACTTTGCCCACAAAGGTCTGTCTAGTCAAGGCTATGGTTTTTCCTGTGGTCATGTATGGCTGTGAGAGTTGGACTGTGAAGAAGGCTGAGTGCCGAAGAATTGATGCTTTTGAACTGTGGTGTTGGAAAAGACTCTTGAGAGTCCCTTGGACTGCAAGGAGATCCAACCAGTCCATTCTGAAGGAGATCAGCCCTGGGATTTCTTTGGAGGGAATGATGCTGAAGCTGAAAGTCCAGTACTTTGGCCACCTCATGCGAAGAGCTAACTCATTGGAAAAGACTCTGATGCTGGGAGGGATTGGGGGCAGGAGGAGAAGGGGACGCCAGAGGATGAAATGGCTGGATGGCATCACTGACTCGATGGACGTGAGTCTGGGTGAACTCCGGGAGTTGGTGATGGACAGGGAGGCCTGGCGTGCTGCGATTCTTGGGGTCACAAAGAATCGGACACGACTGAGCGACTGAACTGAACTGGTGGCTCAGACAGTAAAGAATCTGCCTGCAATGCAGGAGACCCACGTTTGATTGCTGGGTTGGAAGGATATCCCCTGGAGAAAGGAATGGCTGCCCAATTGAGTATTCTTGCCTAGAGAGTTCCCCGGACAGAGGAGCCTGACAGGCTCCAGTCCATGGGGTTGCAAAACAGTTGGACACGACTGAATGACTAACACTTTATTTATTATTTGTACTAGAGTATAATTGCTTTGCAATGTTGTGTTTATTTCTGTTGAACAGCAAAACGAATCAGCTATATGTTGAACCTTGAATTTCTTTAAATGTAAATCAGATACTGTTTTCCTACATTCAGCCTATCAGTGTCCTCCAGTCACACTTGTGATTATTTTTGAAGTTCTTTCTTACCATGTCTGGCCCTTATGATCTGCTTTGACCTGATCGTCTCTCCCACCCTCTCTGTTCTCTCGCTTCTGTCACTACATGTACTTCATTCATTCGCTCTCTTCCTGTCATAGTAGCCTCTTTGTCCTTTCTCAAAGGTAGTCATGAATCCTGCCTCAGGACCTATCAGTCAGGAGTCCTCCCATGGGGCTTTTGTTTGGTCTCTTTACTTTGCCCAAACAAGCTTTCCTTGGTTTTCCAGTGACTCTTTCACTTCTCTCCAGTTTCACCTCAAGAAACCTTCTGTTGAAAGAAGTCTTTTTTTTTTCTCCCTGTTTTTCTTAATAAGGTTTACTTTTGAGAGTGATTTTAGGTTCACAGCAAAATTGAGCAGAAAGTACAGAGATTGACCATATCCCGGATAGGCACCCTCATCTTCCCCAAACACACACTTCCCTCACCATCAACGTCCTCTTCCATGTGGTACATCTATTACAGTTGATGAAACTACACTGACATATTTTAGAAAGTCCATAGTTTACATTAAGGTTCCCTCTTGGGTGGTGTACATGCTGTGAATTTGGACAAATATATAATGACATGTATCCAGCATTAGAGTATCATGTAGAGTACTTTCACTGTCCTGAAAATCCTGCCTTCTGCCAGTTCAGCTGTCCCTTCCTGCAGCCCCTGGCAACCGCTAATCTTTTTAGTATCACCATACTTTTGCATTTTCCAGTAAATTATATAATTGAAATCATGTAATAAATAGCCTTTTCAGATATTAGACATTTAACTTTCTTATTTTTTTTAAATTTTATTTTATTTTTAAACTTTACATAATTATATTAGTTTTGCCAAATATCAAAATGAATCCGCCACAGGTATACATGTGTTCCCCATCCTGAACCCTCCTCCCTCCTCCCTCCTCCCTCCCCATACCATCCCTCTGGGTCGTCCCAGTGCACTAGCCCGAAGCATCCAGTATCGTGCATCGAACCTGGGACATTTAACTTTCTTACATGAATTTTTGTGGCTTCGTAGCTTGTTTCTTTTTAGTGCTGAATAATGTGCTATTGTCTGCGTGTACCATAATTTATTTATCCATTGGCCTATGGAAGGATGTTGCGATTGCATCCAAGTTTTGGTGATTATGGATAAAGCTTCTGTAAACATCTGTGTGCAGGGTTTTAACTCATTTGAATAATACCAAGGAATGTTATTGCTAGATCATACAGTATGATTAGTTTTGTAAGAAACTATCTAACTATCAAAATAAACCTCCTTTGATCTTATCATAACCATCCTTCTTTGTTTTCACTGGGCCTTTTTCCCTTCAAAGAACTTTTCTTTGCCTTGATATTACGTATTTATTTGTTTATCGTTTTTCTTCCTCGCTAGAATGTCAGTTCCATGGAAGCAGGTTATTGGTATTTCTTCCTGCTGCAGCTTCATTGCCTGGAGCAGTTTTGGTCCATAGCAGGTTTTTAGTAAATATTTGTTGAATGAACCCATAAATGAACGAAGTCTAGGAAATTAGGTTAAATGTATCTTCAGTTCAGTTCAGTCACTCAGTCGTGTCTGACTCTTTGTGACCCCATGGACTGCAGTATACCAGGCTTCCCTGTCCATCTCCTTCCCTGTCCAACTCCCAGAATTTACTCAAACTCATGTCCATCGAGTCAGTGATGCCATCCAACCATCTCATCCTCTATCGTCCCCTTCTCCTCCCACCTTCAATCATTCCCAGCATCAGGGTCTTTTCAAATGAGTCAGTTCTTGCATCAGGTGGCCAAAGTATTGGCCTATACTATTCTCTGAAGGCTGATTTAAATCTTTTTCAAAACTGTTCTGATTTGCCTCATTCTCTGAAGTTGAAAATGTGGGAAAAGCACTAAGTACCACAATAATAGCAATACAAATTTACAAGATTTTGGTAAAAATGCTTTGATTTTTCAGGAAAGGGTTTTGTAGATGGACTGTTTGTATAATATCTCTTATAAGTGTCAAAATGCCTTTCACTGTTATCTGTTGAATTTCACAGTGCCAAACATGCCTTAACAAAGATTTAGTGTTTTGATTTGCCTCTCTATTCCTAATGGGTACCCCTTAGTTTTACCACTTGAGATCCTGAAGTAGTCTTGAGGTTTTGGATCAATCCACAACCTTAGGATTCAAACAGGGAAAGTCAGAGAAATATTTGAAAAGTTCCACAAACTCCTTTTACCTCTTAAATTTCATTAAGTTCATCTTTGGAACCACTCTGACCTTTTTTAGGGTAAGAGAGGTCTTTGTTGAACAATGAATGACCTGGGACTTAGATAAACTTACAGATATTGCTTTAAATAGAAATGAGCTCTCCAGGGATGGTTTGTTCCTTTTTTTCTGGGTGTTTCTTTTGCTATAACAGAAGAAGTGTAGTATTTAGGGATAGGCGACATTAGTTTTACCAGGCAGAGTATCCTTGGCTTTGAGATGAAGTGAATTGGATCATGGGACACAAAAGTGAAGTAATTGTGAAAAGAAGGTAAAGAATTTGTGTGTGTGTGTATATAATAAAAATATGAAGATAATTTGTTTTCTTGGATTATTATTCAGTTCAGTTTATTAGTACCAGTTTGTTTTTGTGATTTTAAGATAATTGTATGTTACTGGCCTAGTAAAACTGCCTTTGTTCTTTGCTAGTTAATATTTAATCTCATTTCTCATAACTGTTTTGCAGAATCATAGACCAATCCAACAATATGGAGATAGCATCTTTTCCAATTTATAAGGTATTATTCTGTGCACGTGGCCATGATGGGACAACAGAGAGCAATTGCTTTGCGTTTACAGAGAGTTCCCATGGTTCTGAAGAATTCCAGATACATGTCTTCTCCTGTGAAATTAAAGAAGCAGTAAGTATAATATTTTGTAGCAATTTGCTATTGAGATGACTCAGTATTTGATTTGAGTTGCACAGAGTTGGACACGACAGAAGTGACTTAGCAGCAGCAGCATAGTTGAAATCAAATCGACGATTTGATTTCACTGTCAAATAATTTAGTATGTATGACCATATATCATATTACATAATAAGTTTGGAGTATCTTTCTAAATAGAAAGTTAATATTTGTGATGGCATAGAATGAAATATGGAAATTTAAATCTGGTTACTCTGTGCTCTGAAGTGGTACTCTGAGTTTAATATATGTAACAGAAAAATCCCACTTAATGAGCTGTCCTCCCATCCCACCATGGTGGTAATTGCTCAGGCTTAGAAGGGAAGAGTATTTTTGCCTCTCTTTTATTTTTTTGACCTGGTTGTTCTCTGTGACTTTAAAAAATGTCTATAACAATACCTGTTTCTCTACTGAGTCTTCCACTTAGATATTGCACTGAGATTGTGTTATAGATCTCTGCGGTTTTCACTTGTGATCATTTACTGTGTGCAGTTGTTCAGAGGCTGGCTTTTGTTCTATAAAACTGTTTTAATTGTAAATGCAAATGCTCCTATTCAGCAGAACTGTTTGAAGATGCCAATGAGTTCCTCACACTAATGATTAAATGTTAGTTTATTTTTAGACTCAGAGTCAAATGGCTGTTATGTATATACATGGGGAAATTGCTTTCTTTTTGGTATCTATTGAATTCTTCTCAAATTAAAAATAAGTTGCACTTTTAGAACTTCGGTAATTATACAGCAATTTTAGAGGCATTAATAACTGGGTTTGGATGGACAAATCTCAGTTGTGTTTGCTTTTGGAAATATAAGTTGTCAGCAGAAAATGCTAAAAGCAGCAGTTACTCTGTTTTCTCTTTACTGTGAAACGTAAATAAACCATTGTATGAACAGGAGTTCTGAGAGTTTATTTCTGGCCACAACATGGGAACTCATAGAAATGTATATTTCTGTGTGTCTGATACTAAGCATGAGCAGTATGTCACTTGTTATGCCCTGGTGATCGATTCTATTTACACTGAAACAAACATGTACAGACATAGAAGTTCTCTGTCAGAGCTGTGCCCATGTGAGGAGTTCACATTTGTTTTGTTTGTTTTAGGCAGTTCTAAATCTATCTAAAATAGTTCTGTTTTATCCATGTGTGTATGTTGCATGTATATAAATATATATAAACATGTGTATACATAAATATATATATAAATAGAGATACATATATCAATACATATACCAGTATGTATACATATATGCATGTACTGACTGCTTGGCCAAGTGTTTGATAGAGTGAATGAGTACAAGTGTGTCTGGTACATAGGAGACAGTGAATATAAATATGTTGAAAGAATGTATGTGTGTTTGTGAATTAGGGAGTCTATTTCTGATCCTTACAACTCCACTACAGAGGTGGGGAAGCAGATGGTAGAATCCTGGCATTTCATGTTGGCAACCATCATTTAACATGCCTGTGTGGATTCTGGATAATTGGCACTCAACAATTAAAAAAATGAACTTTGAAGAATTGGAGAACCTGCTTCTTGGAGAGGCAGAAACACTGCTGTGGAAAGAAATTGAAAGGCACCTGGTTGCAAGCATTTTTCATAACTGTGATGGTATGAAACTCTCTTTTTGGATTATAGCATCCGCTTGTTTATGTGGGGGGTTATTTGTCATCTTGAGAGCTTTAACAGTGGGTAAGCAGTGGATAAAATAGTGGAGGGGATTCTCGGCCTATTTGGGTATAGTATTAAATACTATATTTCTAGAGAGGGTCGGAGAAGGCAATGGCACCCCACTCCAGTACTTTTGCCTAGAAAATCCCATGGATGGAGGAGCCTGGTAGGCTGCAGTCCATGGGGTCGCTAGAGTCGGACATGACTGAGTGACTTCACTTTCACTTTTCACTTTCATGCATTGGAGACGGAAATGGCAACCCACTCTAGTATTCTTGCCTGGAGAATCCCAGTGATGGGGAGCCTGGTGGGCTGCCGTCTATGGGGTCGCACAGAGTCGGACATGACTGAAGCGACTTAGCAGCAGCAGCAGCCGCAGCAGCGAGGGTATTTGGTACATGTAGATTGTGAGAAAGTGATGTTCATGTATTTAGTTTTTTTGAGTAAGTTTTTCAAAGTGTTACATTCTGGGACATTGGTGGTAAAATTGTTTGGAGGAAAAATACTTGACAGTCATTCAATTTGATTATGAGCGATCATTTCTAAATACAAATAACCCAGTATAGACATAGGGCTTATGCCAGGCACTATGTTACTTACTTACTTGATACTCATAACATCTCCATAACAGAGATAGTATTTATTTAGACTAGCGATCTTACACTTCTCTTTGCCTGGAGCAGTCATAGATTATGCCTGTTGTCTAAGTATATTATTAAAGCCTCCATTTTATTCTCAAAAGTGTTCTGGTTTGGGTGATAAATTGGTTACCATTTCCGTATCCCAAGTCTAAGAGAATAGATAATAAAGCTGGTTTTCAGAGGAAGTATATGATTCTGAAGACCCACGTATTTTTCAGTAACAACTTTCCTGTTACTTTACATAAAAAGTAAATGTAGATTTTTACCTTTCAGTTATGCTTTATAAAGGGATATCTTGGTCATTCCAGCAACCTTTGGGTTTTACTCATGCCTTTTATAGAAGGTGTCTGATATCTTCCTCTCTCCTCTCAAAAAATAATGACTTGGCTTTTGTCGCATTTACTGGTTGTCTGATTATCTGGTTCCCAGAAGTTTCTTGTTCTATGGTGAAGGGACAACATTAGTTCTTAGTATATGGGCCCCTCTTAATGGGTACAGACAATTGGCAAAGATAGCTCTGGCACAGACGACAGATGTTCTTACTGCTTAAATATGTACCATGCACAATGTCGCTAATTTGTTTTCCATTGTTTGCAGAGTCCCTGGATGAGATTTGAAGAAGTTTGTCAGTTAAAAGCAAGAAGACAACTTCTAAACAGAAAGTTGCAGCATGGCTGCCACTACCATTTGTCACTGTGATATGCTCTTATTTCACCATAAAATTCCACAAGCAGCAGATACCAGCCGTGGTAGAGGGGAAGCCCAGTGTGGGTGATGGCTTTTTGGGACCTATGACATGAGGATTAGGGGTTCCCACAGGAGTGTTAGGATCTGTTTGATCTGTTACCCTGGGTATTCTTTCGAGAGACTCTGCTGGAGTGGATGTTAATTGTCTTTGGCAAAAGAGTTGGGGGATCCAGCCAGAAGTATCTTAATGCTGATGATCTTTGTACAGGGAACATTCTGGTGAAGAATTGCAGACAAAGCATAATATCAGAAAGCATAGTAAAAAAAAGCCATAGAGGCACTTATTCTTGTTGAATCTTTATGGATATATTATACAAAGCTATTTTTAAAGATACAGTTAAAAGTCTTAGTTGACTCTTTTAAGAATTTATTTCTACTAGTCAGTGTAACTGTTTCCTTCAAAACAGATTTTTCTGTTTGGATGTTATACTTACTATTACTAGCAGTTCTCAGTGTTGTATTTTAGAAGCAAGTTGTTGTTATCTTCTGTTAAAGGCATTCAGCTGTATTTTATGATAAATACCAAGAATATCATTAAGAAGATCTTTATTCTTAATGCTCTGGTTTTTCTTGGGATTGCTGATATACCACTACATAAAAGAAACCATAATTCTTTGGGTAAATATTGTTTCTAAACATATATTTATTGAGACGGTATTTTAGCAAAATACCTTATTTTGGAAATTAATTTGGAGGTTGTTAGTGTTTTTCTCAAATAAGTTGATTTTTATTATTAAAAAATTTCTTGTTTGATAATGCCTTTTTTTTGTTCCTTTTAGTAGTATGTTTGAGCAAGTTTAAAAAAATTTTAACACATACCTTTCTGGGTATTATTTTATAGGTATTTTATAGGATTTTTCTACATTTATTTTTTGGGTGAACATTTTCTTGATACTTGTTTTTAAAAGAAGTGATTCTCTTTCACCATTTTTAGTGAAAAGGCCTTATTTTAGAAGAATTGGCTATGTTATTTAAGTAAATATTTTGTCTAATAGTATTTCTTGGACTGTTAACATGTACTACATATTTGAAAATTTGGAAACTACTGAAATACCAAAGAAAGGTTACTCAGAATTCCACCAGAATTAAGATTTTGGTGTATCTTCTTTCCACGTATCTACCTGTGCCCTTTTCCCCAACTCTTCAAAAACAACAGCTACCACACCAAGAGATACTTTTGTGTTTAACCAGTGCTTTCTATAGGTACTGCCTCCTGGGGAAAAATTGTACTGTATTATTTGTTAATAAACCTTTTGACATCTGCAAAGAAAATGCCTGTTCTAGATTTTGTGTGTATGTGTATTTAATAGTGTGATGCATATAGAATATTTTCCATGGTATTATGTCTTAAATTTTCTTTTCATGATGAGATCAGTTACCCAATTTGTTCCAATAACTATAGATACTGATAATCATTGTCTTTTAAGCCACTCTACCTTACCCATTCTTGGATCATCATTCCAGCTTATTCACAGACTCTAGAAGTCACAAATGATTTTAACCTTGTTGGAAATAGCAACTTCTAAGACGTAGTGAGGATTAAATGCAGGAGTGGATTAAATTGTTGTTAATGTACTGTTGAGCCCTTCCTTCAAAAACAGCAAGTTGTAGTCTTATTCCACTCCCTCCACTCCCATCATTCTCTGCTACTCTGGCTCCACCGCATACACTTAGGTTTTTAAAAAAGAAATTCCTGACCCTTGCCCGTGCTTTAGAATTTGCGAAGTTCTTTGACTTTTTTTGGTGTAGACTCAAATGGCAGGCTTGCTGATAGCTCTGATACAAAGAAAACGAAATGACTATAGGAGAGAATAATAAATATGGTTGGGGTTTAACTCTACTAATGTATCAAAAATCATAGGTATTCTGTTTTCACATATAAAGTTTTCTTAAAAATATGCTTAAAATTTGTTTTCTTAAAAATATATAAAGTAAATAATAGACTTCACATTGTATTTGAAGTTAGGAACTGGGGAGTACTCAACTGAAAAGTTTAAAGTGCCTATTTACACTTTACCTTGTAGGCATATTCTTTAGTGACTTATTTCCAGCATATTCTTTGATTCTGTTGTCCTTAACACTTAAATTATTGTGCTAAGTGAATTAAAGATCCAGTTGAGACTGAACATGTCTGCTTTTGTGTTACCTAATGATTCCTTGCCACTCACCCCAAGCACATTCAACTTAACCTGTGCTGAAACTTAAGCTCCACGTTCATTGTTGTATCCCTTGCCCCTTAAAACAAATACTTAATACACAGAAGACACTAAAAGAATATTTGTTGCATGAATGAGTGGATTTATCATTGGCTTAATTGTATAAAATTTGAAGTATAAAGTTTTTATTCTTTAATTTTACTTTTTATATAAAATAATAATAGCATTAACATTTTACAAGCAGTGTTATACAAATATGATGCTGTTGCTGAAGCTCAACTTTGGGATGACAGGCAGCATTCTTATACAGTTAAAATGTATAAGTCAGTTAATTTAGATAACTATTGATTTGGGCCTGGAAAGGCAGTTAGGATAATCTTCCAGTACTTAGGTGTAAGTGTGGCTGCTGGAAGTTTTTGAAGTTTGTGATGGAGTGTGTGTATGAGAAAAGGTAGGATATAAGAATGTAGCAAAAATAGAAAATTGAGGAAAGACCTCCATACTTTAAGAAGTTCTGTTAATGAGAGTTCTCTTACTTCGAGTGAATTATAAAATATTATAGTCTTGGACTAATACCAAGAATAATTTGAATTCACTTTATCCAAAGTGAAGGGTTTGTTAATATTCAGAGAAGTCTCTTTACCAGTACCTTCCAGTGTGAGATTTTGAAAATGTTACTTTTGTTTAAATCATTCTTATTTCATCTTGTTTTTATTTGTTCAATGCGTGGGTGACCTGAGAGATTTCAAAGGTCTTTTGTGCTTCAAGAATACAAATTTGAGATGATATGGTACTTCTTTTGGAACCAAGGAAGATAATAACCTCTGGAAGATCGTGAGATTTAGAGTGCTCCTCCATATTAGGGGAGGAGAGTAAGTCATTTATAATATATATATGCATATTTATATATCAAGTAATCACCAGGGTGGCTTAATACTAATAAATAAAAACATTTCAGATTCATTCATTTTGTGACACATTTATATAGCAACAGCATTGGGAAACAACACTGGAAGCTCTTTAAATCACGTTGCCATGTTTTGTTTCATTTTGCAAAGAACAGAGTTTATTGTATGGCTCAGGATCTAGCCCTCTGAAGCTGAGGGGAAGTGAAAGGAGAAATTGACAACTTGGGCTAAAACCTCATTTGTGTGTGTTCACCGGGAAGATTTAGATGCCAGCATCAATCTAGTAATTGTCTTAGGATTCATTCTCTGCAATATAGTATCTTATGAGTCCTAGAAACGTCTATAAGTACATGCAACTTTGTTTGTGACTTTAAATGTCTTTATTATGCTGTTTATTAAATGCCAGATTGAAAGAAACAAACTACAGTTGACCCTTGAACAGTGTGCTGGGGAGGTGGAGTGTATTAGGGGCACTGACCTTCTGCCCAGTCAAAAATTCATGTGTAATTTGTAGTTGGCCCTCCATATTAGTGGTTCCTCCTTATCCACTGTTCCACATCTGCCGATTCAGCCCACCATGGGTCATGTAGTACTGTAGTATTTAGTGTTGAAAAAGTGTAAGTAGACCGAGGCACTTTAAACCCGTGTTGTTCAAGGGTCAGCTGTGTGTGTCTGTGTGTGTGTATACACTATATGTTACAAACTCTCTCTCTCTATATATATATATTTATGCTTACCCTATATCTACTTTGTCTATTAGGAACATTGTGACCTTGAGAAATTACAGATTCAAAAATTAGAGGTGATCAAAATGCAGTTAAAATCTTTGTCTAATATTATTTCCACTTTTTTTCTTTTAGGTAAGCAGAATTTTATATAGTTTCTGTACAGCTTTCAAACGTTCTTCTAGACAAGTATCTGATGTTAAAGACTCGGTTATTCCTACCCCCGACAGTGATGTGTTTACCTTCAGTGTCTCCTTGGAGGTAAAAGAAGATGATGGAAAAGGAAACTTCAGGTGAGATTATCTAGAAAAAATAAAAATTAGTATTGTGTCTGAAATATAATATTGACTAATGTTCCAGAAACTATACACTGTTGTTATAAAGCTTTAGGATGATACAGAAAAACTTCATTGGTGGATGTGTGGTTCACTTTTGTCAGGCTTTTCAGATCGTTTATGTAAATTATTTTCTTGATATTTTAAAATACTGAAAATTAGAATAAAATTTTTTGGTCTTTTCAGCAATAATCACTTTTTAATTATTAAAAATACTTTTTAATATTATAAAAATTTAAAAATTATTTTGTCAAAATTATTAAAAATAAATTTTATTTTATCACAATTTTATCAAAAATATTTGATACTAGGGTGTACTTTTTAAACTTCATATTTTATATTGGAGTACAGTTGATTAACAATGCTGTAATAGTTTCAGGTGTACAGCTAATTATCTGTATACAAGTCTCTCTTCTTTTTCAAATTCTTTTTCCATTTAGATTTTTACAGAATATTGAGCAATGTTCCTTGTGCTATACAGTAGGTCCTTGTTGGTTATTTTAAACATAGTATGTACAATCCCTACTACCCCTCCCCCTCCACCTCCAGAGTGTATTTTTTACAGTTATATATACATATATATATATGTAGTTTTTTTACTTTTAACTTCATGATGTAAGAATTTTTCCATTAAAATGTTTTTATTTATTCATTTATTTTTAAATATTTATTTGGTTGCATCATGTGGGATCTTGTCTTACGGGCTCAGTAGTTGCTGTATGTCTGCTCTCTAGTTGTGGCGTGCAGGTTTAATTGCTCCATGGCATGTGGGATCCTAGTTCCCAGACTAGGGATCAAACTTGTGTTCCCTATATTACAAGGTGGGTTTTTAACCACTGGACCACCAGGGAAGTCCCTAAAATATTTTTAATTAGAATTGTTTTTAATAGTTGTCAGTAGTAGTTTGTATGATTTGACCATCATTTAATTATTTCCTTCTGTTGTATATTTGGAATGTTGTTCTTTAGTTCAAAAATAGGCAGATAATAAGAAATAGTTACACTCTTATTGATCACTTAGTGCCTTTACTTTGCCTTTGTTTCTGACAATAATTATTAGGTAGGTATTTTATCTTTTTTTTTTTTTAAGTTATAGAAATTGAGACTTAGGCCAAATAAGTTACTGAAAGTATTTTTCCTTTTCAAATAAGACAGCTTATATTACAAACACTTATTGTTTTAATGGACTAATTCTTAAGAATTGTCAGTCTGGCCTAGGTTAGAATTTAACTTGGCCTGATCTATTCCTCTTTGTTCATCTTTTATTTATATTTTCTTGGATTTGTCACAATCATCTAATTCTGGATGTTTAAAAGTAAGCTCTTTTTCTCACTTGTTTTGCCTTGGATTTAACTGTGTTAAAAGCATTCATAACCATATAACCAGCTAAACCAGAAATGTAACAGTCTTAAAATTAAATAAACCGTGTTCCCAAATTTGTTAAAATTTAAAAACTAAAATTTGAAATGATGTAATTTAAAAAGTTTTGATTTAAAACAAACTTACAGTTACAAGGGGGAAAGTGAGGGGAAATGAATCAATTGGGAGAATTGGGGTTGGCATATACACACTGCTATATGTTAAAAAGACAACTAATTAGAACCTACGGTATAGCAAGCACAAGGCACTCTACTCAGTACTCTGTAATGACCTATATGGGAAAAGAGTCAGGAAAAGAGTGGCTATATATCTATGTATAACTGACTTACTTGCTGTACACCTGAAACTGATACAACCAAAGTTTGTGTTTATTTTGTGTCAAGGTGAAAGTTTTATGTATCTTAATAAGGTTGTTAAATACTCTTGTTTCATTCTAACCTTGAAATAGATGACCTTTTTATTGTTTTTAATTATTGATCATTTCTGTTCTTTTTTGCATTTTTCAGTCCTGTGCCTAAGGATCGAGATAAATTTTATTTCAAATTAAAACAAGGAATAGAGAAGAAGCTTGTGATTACAGTGCAGCAACTTTCTAACAAAGAATTAGCTATTGAAAGGTAAGCAGCTTGCTCCTACATACTATCAAAAACTTGTATTGACATTGTTATTGTTTCAAGAGACATGCTATTGAATCTCTGCTGTATTACTGACTGACTGTGGCTTTTCACCATGTTTCAGTTTCTCCATTTAAAAGTGAGAATGACAATAATAATGTTTTCCCCACTTAAATAAGTTAGATGTAACTGGTTCATTGAAAATCTCAATTGATGGGGGTAAATAAACATGAAATGGCTTTATTTTTTCAGTAGTAACTGTTTCAATCCAATTTGGGCTTTTTCTTGCTCTTCCTTATTTACATATAGGGCAGACACCTTCCCTTCTCAATCATTTTTGATTATTAAAAAGTCCATTTATTTACTGAGATTTTAGAATCTTTAAGAGATATGTGTTTTAAATATATAAACACACCCATACATACATACACATGGGTGTGCATGCATTTCTATATTTATTTCTGTGTTTAATTTTTGTTAGCAGTAGATACAGCAATGTGTTAAACTTTTTATTTGGAAAAAATTTCAATTACAGAAGAGTTAAAACAATAAAACTAGTACAGAGAATACATGTATATTCAGAATCACCTACTAATAATGTTTTATCCCATTTGCTTTCCAAACATTTTCTCAGTCTGTGTCTCAGTCTTTCCTTCCCTACACACTCATAGACACACACACACACACACACCCCACACCAAAAAACATGATTGTTTTTCTGAACAATTGAAGAGTAGGTTGTATATACCATGATGCTTTTTCCCTATCTACTTCATTAGGAAATGTGTCTTTCCCAGGAAAACTACGGGTAGGGCTTTCTCTTATGTAACCACATTACATGTATCATCTTCAGTAAACTTATTTTCCATACAATACTTTTTATCTAATCTTCTATTTGATTTTGCCAGTGAACCCAGTAATGTCCTTTCCCACCCATCCAGTTTGGGATTCACATTAGGGTCAGATACTTTGTTTAGCTGCCATACGTCTTTAGGTTTCTTTAATATTGAAAGATTTCCAGTCTGTCTTAAAACATGGACATTATTGAAGAATACATCTCTTTTCACTCTTTTTAATATGACATTGTTCAGTTTGGATTTATCTAATATTTCCTCATGATTAGATGCAGATAATTTATTGCTGCATAGATGATTTCTCTCCTTCACAGTGTATCACATGTGGAGGCTCTTGATAACCATCTGTCCCTTTCTGGTGATGGTAATTTTTGATTTCCAGCCAAAATGTCTGATTTCTCCACTGTAATTCCGCCCCCCCCCCCACCCCCCCGCTTTGTAACTAGTAAGCAGTTTGTTGGGAGACCCAGGAAAATATCTTGCTTCTCATCAAAATTTCCTCTTTGGTTTTGCTTCTCATCAAATCAAAATTTCCTCTTTGGTTTAGCTTTCATTCATAATTCTTGTCTGATCCAGTCTTTATCATGATGAATGCAAAGTGGTAATTTTCCATCTTTTACATTTTCTCTAGGCAGCCCTTGACATTTCTCCTGTAAGCCAGACCTCTCCCTTTTTGTTTTTCCATTTATTACTGTTTGTTTTTGATATTCACTCTTGAATTCCCTCTCTGAAATAGTTCATGATTCACTGTAGTGTTTAATTATCTAGGTGCTCAAATTGTCCCAGAATTTGCCAGGAGCCCAGTCAAACCCTTTGTCTTTGAAAAATGCCCTGAGCACTTCCTTTCTGGTGTAAAAAAAGGCATTTCTCTTTGGCATAAAAAAGGGCATTAACCAGTTTGTAGTATATGAATAACACAGGCAAAGAAGTGTTAGGTGTTGGATAATTTAACTTTAAACAAATAGTAGTTACTAATATTGAAGTTTTATGATTAAATGATACATTATGCCTGTACTATAGAGGCCTGTACTATGCTTGTATATAAAGCAGTCCTTCCTTTTACCAATGAGAAGTTCCAAGATGGATTAATTTGAATATAGAAACCTTGGTGAATATAGGTGAAATAGTTGAATGCCTATTTATGTTTTCATTGTTAACTTAAACATTTATACATACATTTAAAATATATTGCACATAATAATTACTTAGAAATGTTGCCTTTGCCCATATTCTCATATTCATAAGACAGCTTAATTCAGGCTCTTCTCAATAATCTTTGACATTAATGCCTTCATCATTACTTAGCTACTTTTTAAGTAACTTTAAGGCATTTTTCCAGAGCGTAGTATCTCAACTTCTGCCTAAGTTGTTTGAGATGAAGCACTTTTTGAATGATATATATTGCTTTCATTAGAAATTTTACCTAAACCAGATGAACCTGTTTGTATAACAGTAGAATAGTTAAAAAAAATTCATTCCATGTATAACTACTTAATATATTGCTTTTATTTTAACATAATTAATGTAGATGGTAATGTCTAACAACCATGTGTTCATATACTCAGCAATAATTACCAAATTTGTTTTTTTTTTTTGCTTCTTTTTTCACACATTCTGTCAGATGACCTCTAAACATCCAAACTAAACCTGACTGAGATTGCTTCTGCTAATGGGACTTGCCCAAGCAATACTTGGTTTAACACAGCAGACATAACTTCCTGTGACATGGGGTGTTTTTTAAATACTTGAATTTCCCTTTTTTAAAAAAAAAAAAAAAAGAAACCCTTGCTTTTTATTGGATTATATTTGTGTTTAAATCACAAAATGTTAATAGTGGAATTTAAGGTGATCCAGTAGGTGGCAGTCTTGTCAAGGGAATTCTTAACCTCTGAATTTTAAGCACTGCTGTCGACAGAGTTTATTTGTAGTATAAAGACATCTGTGTTAAGGTAAATACTTCAAATCACATAATTTTGGCTTACCTTCTGAGATGGAAAGTGATTTATCATTTTTAAAAACAACTTCTCATTATGTGAAATTTATAACATACACAAAAGTAAAAGAATAATATATTGAACCCCAGTGCACCCATCACCCATTCTGGATGCTAATTTGCAATATTTTGGGATTTAAAAATGTTAATTTTTATTATGAAAAATTTATTTATCTGTGAATTCAAGTTCAAGGATTCCTTCAGTTCAATTCAGTCGCTCAGTCATGTCCGACTCTTTACAACCCCGTGAAACGTAGCACGCCAGGCCTCCCTGCCCATCACCAACTGCCAGAGTCTACCCAAACTAATGTCCATTGAGTTGGTGATGCCATCCAACCATTTCATCCTCTCATCCCCTTCTCCTCCTGCCTTCAACCTTTCCGAGCATCAAGTTCTTTTCAAATGATTCAGCCCTTCGCATCAGGTGGCCAAAGTATCAGAGTTTCAGCTTCAACATCAGTCCTTCCAATGAACACCCAGGACTGATCTCTGTTAGGATGGACTGGTTGGATCTCCTTGCAGTCCAAGGGACTCTAAAGATTCTTCTCTGACACAGCAGTTGAAAAGCATCAATTCTTTGGTGTTCAGCTTTCTTGATAGTCCAACTCTCACATCCATACATGACTACTGGAAAAACCATAGCCTTGACTAGACAGACCTTTGTTGGCAAAGTAATGTCTCTGCTTTTGAATATGCTATCTAGGTTGGTCATAACTTTCCTTCCAAGAAGTAAGTGTATTTTCATTTCATGGCTGCAATCACCATCTGCAGTGATTTTGGAGCCCAGAAAAATAAAGTCTGTCACTGTTTCCACTGTTTCCCCATCTATCTGCCATGAAGTGATGGGACTGGATGCCACGATCTTAGTTTTCTGAATGTTGAGCTTTAAGCCAACTTTTTCACTCTCCTTTTTCATCAAGAGGCTCTTTAGTTCTTTTTTGCTTTCTGCCATAAGGGTGGTGTCATCTGCATATCTGAGGTTATTGATATTTCTCCCAGCAATCTTGATTTCAGCTTGTGCTTCTTACAGCCCACCGTTTCTCTGCATATAAGTTAAATAAGCAGGGTGACAATATATAGCCTTGACGTACAAGGATTCCTTATGTGTAGATAATTGTATATACCATTTGGTCTTGACTGCTTTGTAGGCAAGTTCAGTTCAGTTTAGTTGCTCAGTCGTGTCCGACTCTTTGTGACGCCATGAACTGCAGCACGCCAGGCCTCCCTGTCCATCACCAGTTCCCAGAGTCCACCCAAACCCATGTCCATTGAGTCGGTAATGCCATCCAACCATCTCATCCTCTGTTGTCCCCTTCTCCTCCTGCCCTCAATCTTTCCCAGCATCAGAGTTTTTCAAATGAGTCAGCTCTTTGCATCAGGTGGCCAAAGTATTGGAGTTTCAGCTTCAACATCAGTCCTTCCAATGAACACCCAGGACTGATCTCTGTTAGGATAGACTGGTTGGATCTCCTTGCAGTCCAAGGGACTCTCAAGAGTCTTCTTCAACACCACAGTTCAAAAGCAAGTACTTGTAGGCAAGTACTGTGTAATTTATCCCTGAATCTCCAGTATCTAGCACCATGCTAGGAACCAGTGCTTTATAGTTACTTAGTCCTTCCTTAGAACTTTCTCTGTGCTGAGCACTGTTCTAGATGTTGCCTATGAGGTGGAGATCCTATTGTCTTCATTGTACAGTTAGGGCGACTGAGGCTAGAGAGGTTAAATAGCTTTCTCAAGGTCATACAATCAAATATCAACTACCACATAAATATTCTTACTCTGGTCTTTTTAAACACTTGTTGAGTAGGTGAATAAAAAGTATGTAAAGATTTTATAAAGTTAGAGCATTGACTAAATTCACTGTAATTTGTAGAGAGTAATAGAACGTTGTACCTGATAGACTCCTAACTTGTTCAGAGGATATGTGAAAACTGTTCTCATGTTTTGAAGATTTGTTGTGTTCGTGTTCTTTTGCTTTTTTCAAACACTCATGTTAGATTTTACATATTAAGCTTTATTTAGGAACTGGACATAAGAAAAAAAATATTAACAGGCAACATTTATTGACTTACTGTAATGGCCATTGTAAAATTTAATTGTCATAACAACATGTGAGAGCGATAATTATAATTATTACCCTATTTTTTTTTTTCGGAAGATGAAACAGAAGCTTAATGAAATTAAGTAACTCAGTCAGTTGGCCAGAAACTAATAGAGCCAGGGTTTAAGCCAAGCCATTTAACTTCTGAGTATATACTTTTAAAGACTGTACCCAATTAAATTTTGTTTATATGCTAAATTTAAAATTAAACCAATTAGAAAATAAATGGATTGGTATTCTTTGGTGTATTTCCAGTGGAATTTGAAAGGGAGAGTATACCTGGGGCATTCAAGTGATTGCTCAGTGATTTCAAACCCCAGGACACCTTGCCCTGGGAGAAAAGCTGATTTGTTTAGGAGAAGACCAACAATAACAGCTGAGGGGTGAAAGCAAGATGATTGTAATCTGAAATGTGTGAGATGAGCAGCCTAAGCCTAATTATTGAGAGGTTCCAGTTAAAATGTCGAAGCAAATCCAATCAGGTCAAGCTCTTCTGGTGTTTCCAAAGTGGAGATGGCAATCTTCTCTGTCCTTCTCCAGCTGCTGTTTTCATGGATTTCTGTCTCACCATGTGTAGAAATACTGCAGAGGATTTTCTTATATACCCTGAAATTGATATGGATTTTAAAGCTTTGTCTAGTATTTGAAATACACTATATACATGATAAGTAGCGTTATTGTATAGTACCCACTTTGATGCTTTGATGGATTGTTGGTTATGCTACTGCTGCTGCTAAGTCGCTTTAGTCATGTCTGACTCTGTGTGACCTCATAGATGGCAGCCCACCAGGGTCCTCTGTCCCTGGGATTTTCCAGGCAAGAATACTGGAGTGGGTTGCCATTTTTTTCTCCAGTGCATGCATGCGTGCATGCTAAGTCGCTTCAGTTGTGTCTGACTCGGTACGACCCCATGGATAGCAGCCCACCAGGCTCCTCTGTCCACGGGATTCTCTAGGCAAGAATACTGGAGTGGGTTGCCATTTCCTTCTCCATTGGTTATGCTAGATAGCCAAAAAGTGAGTGGGAAAAATTTCAGCTTTTGTTGTATTTGTTTTTTGACTAGTTGATTTTTGCTAAGTATTACTTCTTAATTTGTAATAAAATGATTCAGGGAAAGTAATACCATACACATTTGGAAAACTGGCCTCTTCACAGTTCCTTAACAAGAAGTAGAGTTGTAATGATGGTAATTTCAGACTTTGTGGAAGGTTAGCTGGGGAGAGATTTTGGCTTCATGGTTTTATGTCTGTCAGATCACTTTGTTCCCAGGGGTCTGCCTTGATGTTTGATGTGTGAGTCAGAATGAAGTATTCATATAGCAAGCAAAGTGTAATTACTAGATTTGTTGTAAGTATGCAGCTTCATTTGTACTGAGTAACATAAGAAGGCAATGGCACCCCACTCCAGTACTTTTGCCTGGAAAATCGCATGGATGGAGGAGCCTGGTAGGCTGTAGTCCATGGGGTCGCTAGAGTCGGACACGACTGAGCGACTTCACTTTCACTTTTCACTTTCATGCATTGGAGAAGGAAATGGCAACCCACTCCAGTGTTCTTGCTTGGAGAATCCCAGGGACGGGGAAGCCTGGTGGGCTGCCGTCTATGGGGTCACACAGAGTCGGACATGACTGACGCGACTTAGCAGCAGCAGCAGCAACATAAGCCATTACTGCTAGGAAGAAAAAATTTCCATGGGTTACTTGTATCTGATCCTAATTTGGGAGAGTACAATCATTACACATACATTTTTATATGTATACACACACACACACACACACACACACACACACACACATATAAAACACATCACTACTAGCCGGCAGTTTGATCATTTGTAGAGTGATTCAGAGATGTGCCTGTTTTGATAATAAATTGTTTCAGTTTTTAATTTGTGCTTGCTGGCTTAATGCAAAAACTATATAATGAGAAGTTGACGTAACTATTGTACAATACACAAACTAGAAAATTGACATTGGTACAGTCTATAGATCTCTGTTGGAGCTCTTTTTGAATACTTTTGTAAATCATAATGTCATTCTATAATAGAATGATAATTTCTTGTTTTTCCAGTGGCAAAAGACCTTTACTTAGCTTTATTTAACTTAAGGTAACTGATCAAGATAGTTGTGGACAAAGAGGCTACCAGGTCGTAGCAGAGAAGAGTTCCAGATTGTTCAAATGCAGTAATTTTTTTGAAAATTGAAATATTTTTGACATATAACATTGTGTAAACTTAAGATGTACAACATGTTGATTTGATGTTTATATATTGTAATATGATTGCAGTTGTAGCATTAGTCCCTCTGTCACATCACATGATTATCAGTTATGTCTTTGTGATTGGAATGATTAAGATCTAGTCTCCTACCAGTGTTGTCTATATTAACTATACGGTGTGTTAGATCTTCAAGGCTTATTTACCTCTGGTTACAAATTTGTACTCTGAAACAACATCTCTCCTATTCCCTCACTCCCCAGTAACCACCAGTTTACTCTCTGTTTTTACGTGTTTGACTTTTTTAGATTCTTCATATAAGTGATATCATGCTGTTTTGTCTCTCTCTATCTGGCTTTATGTCACTAGCATAATGTCCTCAAGATCCACTTTTATTGTTGCAAATGGTGAGATTTCCTTCTTTCTCATAGTTGAATAATATTCCATTGTACACCCTTTCTTTAAAAAGAATTAATTTATTTATTGATTTATTTTTGGCTGTGCTGGATCTTCGTTGCCATGCAGTCTTTTCTGTAGTTGCAGGAAGCGGGGGCTACTCTGTAGTTGTAGTGCGCAGGCTTTTCATTGCAGTGGCTTCTTGTTGGGCTCTAGGTCACGTGGACTTGCGTAGTTGTGGTCATGGGCTCAGTAGCTGCAACTTCTGGGCTCTAGAGCACAGGCTCAATAGTTGTGCCTGGGCTTAGTTGCTCCATGTCATGTGGGATCTTCGCAGACCAGGGATCGAACCTGAGTCTCCTGCATTGCAGGTGGATTCTTTTTCTATGAGCCAGCAGGGAAACCCATATGCCACATCCTCTTTATGTATTTGTTGCTGGACACTTAGGTTGTTTCCATATCATGGCTATTGTGAATAATGCTGCAATAAACACAGGTGCATTTATCTCTTTGATATCCTGTTTTCATTTCCTTTGAGTATATACCCAGAAGTGGAATTGCTGAATCATATAGTAGACCTAGTTTTAACTCTTTGAGCCACCTTCATTTTGTTTTCCATATTGTCTGTACCAAGATCCACTTTTATTGTTGAGTGTATCTGTACCAAGATTTATCTTGAGTGGATCTGTACCAATTTACATTCATGATTGACATTAGGAAAAGAAATTTGACTTATAACGTGGATATTAAGTAATTAGAAAAGATGATATATTTTAACTGTATCCTCCCTTCAGTCACTAAGTCATGTTTGACTCTCTGTGCCCCATGAACTGCACACCAGGTTTCCCTGTCCTTCACTGTCTCCTGGAGTTTGCTCAAACTCAGTGTCCATTGAGTCACTGATGCCATCTGGCCATCTCATCCTCTGTCACCCCCTTTTCCTCTAGCCCTCAATCCTTCCCAGCATCAGGATCTTTTCTAATGAGTCTGCTGTTCACATCAGGTGGCCAAAGTATTTGAGTTTCAGCTTCAGTATTGGTCTTTCCAATGAATATTCAGGGTTGATTTCCTTTAGGGTTGACTGGTTTGATGTCCTTGCTGTCCAAGGGACTCTCAAGAGTCTTCTCCAAGACCACAGTTTGATAGCATCAATTCTTTGGCCCTCAGCCTTCTTTATAGTCCAACTCTCACATTTGTACGTGACTACTAGAAAAACCATAGCTCTGATTATATGGACCTTTCTTTGCAAAGTGATGTATCTAGTTTTTAATATACTGTCTAGGTTTGTCATAGTTATTTTTCCAAGAAGCAAGTGTCTTTTAATTTTGTGGCTGCAATCACCGTCCACATTGATTTTGGAGCCCAAGAAAATGAAATTTGACAATTTCCACTTGCCATGAAGTGATAGGACCGGATGTCATGATCTTCATTTTTTGAATGTTGAGTTTTAAGCCAGTGTTTTACTCTCTTCTTCTAGCTTCATTTCTTCACCTTCATCAAGAGTCTCTTTAGTTCCTCTTCACTTTCTGCCATTGAAGTGGTATCATCTGCATATCTGAGGTTGTTGATGTTTTCCCCGACAATCTTGATTCCAGCTTGTGAGTCATCCAGCCCAGCATTTTGTATGATGTACTTTGCATATCCGTTAAATAAACAGGGTGACAATATACAACCTTGGCGTACTCCTTTCCCAATTTTGAACTAGTCTGTTGTTCCCTGTGGTTCTAACTGTTGCTTCTTGAACTGCATATAGGTTTCTCAGGAGGCAGGTAAGGTGGTCTGGTATTCCCATCTCTTTAAGAATTTTCCAGTTTATTGTGATCCACACAGTCAAAAACTTTAGCATAGGCAGTGAAGCAGAAGTAGATTTTTTTTTTTTTTTTTAGTTCCCTCGCTTTTTCTGTGATCCAGCATGTGTTGGCAATTTGATCTCTGGGTCCTCTGCCTTTTTTAAGTCCAGCTTGTACATCTGAAAGTTCTCGGTTCACATTTCAATTCTACCCTCATACTTGATCTGGAAGGGAATGGCTACCTACTCCAGTATTCTAGCCTAGAGAATTCCACTGACAGAGGCCTGGCAAACTACAGTCCATGGACTTGCAAAGAGTTGGCCACGACTGAGCAACTGTCACTTCTTCACTTGATCTTCATTATTCCAATTTTATGCATTTATTTTTTGCAGCAAGTGCAGTATTAAATTCCTGGAGAAGGAAATGGCAATCCACTCCAGTAACCTGGCAGGGAAAATCCCATGGACAGAGATGCCTGGTGGTCTACAGTCCATGGGGTCATATGCTATGCTATGCTAAGTCACTTCAGTCGTGTCCGACTCTGTGCGACCCCATAGACGGCAGCCCACCAGGCTCCCCCGTCCCTGGGATTCTCCAGGCAAGAACACTGGAGTGGGCTGCCATTTGTAGTTGGATATGACTGAGCCACGAACACACACAATATTAAATTATGCCAGTAGAGGGTGCTGCAGAGATACCCTGAGGAAGGGACTTGTGTTCTTGGTTGTGATGTGTTGTGATTGCTCCCTGCTCTTGCTACAAGATTCTGGTACATCCAGTGGTGTTGTGCTCCAGCTGTGCACACAGTTCGAGCATTCCCTCTGTGAACTCATGGTCTAGGTCCTGGCTCAGTGAGGTCTTCCTCAGTGGTCTTCCAGAAACAGACACAGGCTCTGCCTCTGAGCTGCCTCCAGGAGTCCTGATTTTCTTTGTTCACCTGCCTGCTGACATTGGCTGCCTGCACCCTAGAGGATGTTTCCTGTTACCTTGTGGTCCTGCTTTGCCGGGGCAGTCCATAAAGCTTCTTCGTTATCCACTGGTCTACAGTCATACCTTCTACAGTGAGATCAGACTCCCAGCTTTAGGGAGAGGATCTTCTTTCTTGATTTGCTCTTCTTTGGGTTTCTCTTCCTCAGCCTTAGGATAGTTTTAAAAATTATTATATACAATTTTTTTTTATTAATAAGATTTCCCTGTTCAAATTATTTTTGTGCTCTCTCCCCTATTTGGACTTATACTGACAGTAATTAATTGAACTAGTATCTAACAAAATTAGCCAGTCTGGTAGATAAAGTTCCTGATACATTTCTGGGGGAAAAAAATTTTAATAGTATTTTTTTTTTTTTTTTCCCATCTCCCAAACTCCTTTTATTGGGAAACTACTGAAGAATGTCCTCTACCAAAAAATGAGGTTTTGAATTAAATAAATACATACATGGGGTCCAGGATTCAGAATATCCAATGCAAGACAGAATCAGAAGGAGTCCTGAGGGTGACAGTAATGGGGACCCAGGCCAAGAGAACAGTGAACCCACGTTTTTAGAGCAGTCTTCAGAAGTGATTTCCTCAAGAAGACAAATTTAACGCAACACCCACAGTACCAAAACATTTGTAAAAGAGATTTACATAATTAAGAAAGTGTTTGAATTTGAATTACTGTTAAGTACATAGAAAAATTAAGCCAATATAAAAACACTGTAAAATAATTTTGCTCCAGGGAAAACAAAGTGCACTGGAAAATACTAAGAATAGTATACTATATGGTTCACCTACCCCACTCCAGTACTCTTGCCTGGAAAATCCCATGGATGGAGGAGCCTGGAAGGCCGCAGTCCATGGGATCGCTGAGGGTCAGACACAACTGAGCGACTTCACTTTCACTTTTCACTTTCCTACATTGGAGAAGGAAATGGCAACCCATTCCAGTGTTCTTGCCTGGAGAATCCCAGGGACAGGGGAGCCTGGTGGGCTGCCGTCTATGGGGTCGCACAGAGTCGGACACGATTGCAGTGACTTAGCAGCAGCAGCAGCAGGAAATAGATGCCGTGTTGTTGTTTAGTCAGTTGTGTCCAATTCTTTTGTGACCCCATGGACTGTAGCCCGCCAGGCTTCTCTGTCCTGGGATTTCCCAGGCATGAATACTGGAGTGAGTTGCTATACATAGTCTTTTTAACTGACAGTCTTTTTTTGCTGTTCAAATAAAAACGTGTAATTTAACCCCAGACCTTTAGAAAATACAGTACAAACAGGTCAGAGTTCATTCAAGTCAAAGTTAAATGGAATCATTTCTTATCTCAAATTGTGATAAAAAAAACTTTTTATTTTTTAATGGGTTATAGCTGTATTAACAATGTTGTGGTAGTTTTAGGTGAATAGCAAAGGGAGTCAGCCGTACATATACATGTATCCATTCTCTCCAAACTCTCCTCCCATCCAGGCTGCCATATACCACCGAACGGAGTTCCCTGTACTGTACGTTAGGTTATCTATTTTAAATATAGAAGTGTGTACATGTCCATCCCCAATTCCCTAACTAACCCTTCTCCCCATCCTTCTCCCAACAACTGTAAGTTTGTTTTCTAAGTCTGTGGGATCATCCTGGATGAGGGATCAAACCCATGTTTCCTGCATTGGTAGGCAGATTCTTTACCACTGAGCCAGCAGGGAAGACAAAAAAATTATCTTTTTATTTACTCTTTTTTGGCAAAGGAAGGAACTAAAGTGTGTTATTTTGCCTGCTAAGAAACAGCTAATAAGAGGCAGCAGGGCTTCTTGCTAGTCTTCTTAATGCTTTTCTATTTGACCCTTTTGTATGACTTTTTTTGGGGAGAAGAGCTGAGGGAGCTATTGTACCTATGGATACAATTATTTTATATCACTTAGTAAACATTGTTTAATTACTAATGTTTTGTTCTTATTTGTAATGGCAACATAGTTTTTCTTTTTTGAAAGATTTTGGTTTATTTGAAAGGAAGCAGGAAGAAGAACTACATAAAATGTTCTTTTTATTTAGTAGTTTAGGCAATAATTAAAAAATGTGAAAGAAGTTTTCTGTGTGGAATACTGTATTTGTGCTCTAATTATTAACTTGATTTTATCTATTTTAAATACATTTTACTAAGTTTAGTCATCCTTTTTCAGTTCAGTTCAGTTCAGTCACTTAGTCGTGTCTGACTTTTTGTGACCTGATGAACTGCAGCACACCAGGCCTCCCTGTCCATCACCAACTCCTGGAGCCTACCCAAACTCATGTCCATCGAGTCAGTGATGCCATCCAGCCATCTTATCCTGTGTTGACCCCTTTTCCTTCTGCCTTGAATCTTTCCCAGCATCAGGGTCTTTTCCAATGAGTCAGCTCTTCGTATCAGGTGGCCAAAGTATTGGAGTTTCAACTTTAGCATTAGTCCTTCCAATGAACATTCAGAACTGATCTCATTTAGGATGGACTGGTTGGATCTCCTTGCAGTCCAAGGGACTCTCAACAGTCTTCTCCAACACCACAGTTCAAAAGCATCAATTCTTCGGCGCTCAGCTTTCTTTACAATCCAACTCTCACATCCATAATGACCACTGGAAAAATCATAGCCTTGACTAGACGGACCTTTGTTGGCAAAGTAATGTCTCTGCTTTTAAATATGCTACCTAGGTTGGTCATAACTTTCCTTCCAAGGAGCAAGAGTCTTAATTTCATGGCTGCAATCACCATCTGCAGTGATTTTGGATCACCAAAATAAAGTCAGCCAGTTTCCACTGTTTACCCATCTATCTGCCATGAAGTGATGGGACTGGATGCCATGATCTTAGTTTTCTGAATGTTGAACTTTAAGCCAACTTTTTCACTCTCCTCTTTCACTTTCGTCAAGAGGCTCCTTAGTTTTTCTTCACTTTCTGCCATAAGGGTGGTGTCATCTGCATATCTGAGATTATTGATAGTTCTGGCAATCTTGATTCCAGCTTGTGCTTCCTCTAGCCCAGCGTTTCTCACGATATACTCTGTATATAAGTTAAATAAACAGGGTGACAATATACAGCCTTGATGTACTCCTTTTCCTATTTGGAACCAGTCTGTTGTTCCATGTCCAGTTCTAACTGTTGCTTCCTAACCTGCATACAGGTTTCTCAAGAGGCAGATCAGGTGGTCTGGTATTCCCATCTCTTTCAGAATTTTCCACAGTTTATTGTGATCCACATAGTCAAAGGCTTTGGCATAGTCAATAAAGCAGAAATAGATGTTTTTCTGGAACTTTCTTGCTTTTTTGATATTCCAGCAGATGTTGGCAATTTGATCTGTGGTTCCTCTGCCTTTTCTAAAACCAGCTTGAACATCTGGAAGTTCATGGTTCACATATTCTTGAAGCCTGGCTTCTCACGTTATTTTTTAAATTGTTCTTTACCTGTTTTCTTTAAGGTTTATATATTTAGGTAAATTATTCTATTTCCCACTGTACATAGAAAATTCTTATCCTTTTGATAACTAGTTAGAGCTTCATATAGCTTGATTCAGCTGTTTTAAGTCAAATTGAGCTTCTGAGGAATCCAAATTATTTTACATGCAGATCATGTCGTTTAGTGTTAAATTTTTTTTTTTTTCTTTTTGGCTTCAAATATAAATACCAAAATAGGACTGTGTAGGAAAGAGTTAACAAAGGAGGACTGAAGCTACTGTCCTGAAAGTTCTGCGAGTAAGGTTGGTTCTTGTCTGGCAATTGGAAACCTGGCTTTGGGGTGGTTTCCACCATTCTTATAACTGAGACTAGGGGCTTATTATGCCACTTAGTACAAACAATGTGGTTTGTCCTGGGCTCCCGCTTTCCTTATGGAATCTGGAATTTTGGTATATGCTAGGCAGAGGGTGCCTATGTGATTAGTCTTGAGAAAAACAGACTCTTGTCTGTGGGCGTGTCACATATGTGTCATGTGTCATTTCTCACATGTCACAACTCATTGCTGGGAAAAGGGTGTCCTCTGTGTGACTCCCCAGGGAGAGTACTCTTGGAGTTTGTGCCTAGTTTCTTCTGAACTTCACCCTGTGTGCCTTTTCCCTTTGCCAATTTTCCTTTGTATTTGTTCACTATTCTATGTCCTGAGCCTAAGTACAACTCTATGCTGAGTCCTGTGAGTCCTCGTAGCAAGTCATTGAACCTTGAGTGGTGTTGAAGACTCTGACAGAAGAGCATTTTGTTGTGACTAGTTTTTCATCCAGAAATCACATTTAAGATAACTATTTCCATGTGTGTGTGTGTGGCTTTTACTGATTATAGAAAATGAGTCTTTGCCTAATTGAAGGTCTCTTTTTGAGGATACAAAATAGCTTTTCTGCACCTTCAGAGGAGCAGTCTTCAGAGGAGCAGTAAGAGTTGATGATAATATATAGTAAATATACATGGGTTTATAGTTTTGGAAACTTAGCACCAGATAATGTCTTCAGACACCCAGAATAAGTTTTTCTTGATGCACTTCAGGTAGAACCTCATCCACATTCATGTTCTGGTCCCCTTTCTTCTCCCCATCAGAAATAGTAAGAGAATACTCAGAACTCCTCGTTACTCTAGTGATACTGCCCCTTCCTTGTCTTGTGTACCAGAAGGAGTAAAGCAGGGTACTCCTGAGTGCTGTGTTCTCTTTCCAGGAGCCTTTTTCCTACACTGAACCTTCAGCATTGCTGAAATAATTCTTCGCTGGTTTCTTGCAGCCTTTGTAGGAAGTCCCAGGTTTTCCATCAGTACTCAGATTCTGATTCCCACATGACTCTGCATATCCCCTCATCTGACTCCTGTCTGCACCTTAGCTCAGTTTCCTAAATGATTTCATTGTATACTCTGGAACTTAAAATCTGTTGTCAGCACAATTCCCTTTTATCCTTAATGTCATTTCTGATTGTTCCATTCACTTTATACAACCTGGCTTTTGCCAGAGTCCACCACTTGCCTTATAGTCCTTTCGGATGATGGCTGATTCCTCTCTTGCCACCTCTTGGAATCTCTGTATTGAATGTGGGGAAGTATCTTTCTTGCATGCCCTTGCTGCTCTTGGGCAGAGGATGCATATATGATTAGTCTTAAGAAAAACAATCTTGTCTGTGAGTGTGTCACATATTTGACACGTGTCATTTCTCACATGTCCCAACTCATTGCTGGGAAAGTGTGTGCTCTGTGTGACTCCCTAGGGAGAGTACTCTTGGAGTTTGTGCCTAAGATTCCTCTCTTGCCACCCCTTGGTATCTCTGTATCGAAGGTGGGGAAGTATCTTTCTTGCATGCCCTTGCTTCTTTTAGACCATGTTTCTCTTTTCTTGTAGAAAACTTCCAGCTTCCAAGTTCATGCTAACAGATTTTAGCATCTGCTAACCTCTCTTGTTGTGGTTGTCCACAAGTCCTTGGAATTCCTGTCAGACTTAGAAGATTTTAGCTCCTGACTTCTTTTCATCCTATAATTAGTAAGCTTGTCTTAATTTGGAAGTTTTAATATCCATGCAGATGATTATTCTAATAACCTCTTAGCTTCTTAGTTTTTTGACCTCTCTTTGTCCAAAGATCTTGTCTTTCTCCCTACTCTAACCATCTATTCCTATGGTCATTCTTTAGAATTTGTCATGACCTATAACTGTACTCCCTTCATAATCTCAATTTTAAGTATCCTACTCACTACCTCTTATTGCTGTAAGTCACTTCTGTTTTCTTAATACCATTAATTTTCTAATTAATGTTACTGTTAGTCTATGGTTGGTCCCATCAACCCATAGATTTGTTTTAGTGTCCCTTACCCCCTCACTTCATGTTTTTACTTACCTCCTTCCCAACTTAGATTCTGTTATTTATCTGTACAAATTATTACTTCATATACTTCCACAAACTCCTTTACTCTCTTTCTCATCTTCCTACATGCCTGGCATATTCCCAGCTCTAGTTAATTCCAGCTTTCTGCACCTTTGTACCAACACCAGTGGTATAAATGAACGCTGCTGGGGAAGAAACAAGACAAAACTGTATATACATGTACTGATTGACCATAAGCTTAGGTATACCTTAGTGTTGATAGCATTCCTGTTTCATTTTACTAGACAAGCTGTTAAGTCTCTTTCCTAGATAATTTTACACCTCCTCATTAAACCTCCATCATATCGTCTACTGTGTTTATTTTCAGCCATTGGTCTTTTAAGACAATAGAAGCAGTAAGAATAGAACTTTAGATATTCCCATCACTTTGTCTACCAGTCTTTCTCTTCTGTATTATAGATTCTGCTTTCTCTTATTACTCTGGATGAAATGTCCATGTTCCTATGGCCAATTTCCAACTTGTACACTAGATTTTTAATCCATTTTGCCTTCTTGATGATGTGATTCTATTCTTTCTGCTACCACACTCACTCCTGAGGTTAACTCATCCAGTCTCATTCCTTTAAACATATCTGTAAAATAGGTAACTTCCAACTTTTCATCTTTCACCTGAGGTCTCAGACCTCTATGTTCCTCATTCATGTATCCTGCAACTTTACTTCTTTGGTGTCTCAAAGTCACTGTGCTCAAAGTCTAGACCCCCCCTAGTCTAGTCACAAACCTGTCCGTCCTGTAGTCTCCCCCAGCATTATGATTTATAGTCTGATCTTTTCAGTTACTCAGGCTGAAAACTTGGAGTCATTCTTGACTTCTTTTTCTTTCCCTGCACATCTGATTCATCAGTAAATTATATCTGCTCTAATTCCAACTATATAAAGAAAGATAAAACTCTCAAGGAAAGGAATAAAGAAAAATACGTGAATAGACATAGGTGAAAATGTCTATAAAAGAAATATAATTAGAAGAAAAGGAAAAAGGAGCAGGAACTCCAGGTGGAATCACTAGTATTTTATTTTGTTAAAAAGTAAACTTGCTTATAGGGCTTCCCAGGTGGCACAGTGGAAAAGAATCCACCTGCCAATGTAGAAGACAGAAGAGACACAGATTTGATCCCTGGGTCAGAAAGATTCCCTGGAGAAGGAAATGACAACCCACTCCAGTATTACTGCCTGGAAGATTCAATGGACAGAGGAGACTGGTGGGCTACGGTCCACGGGGTTGCAAAGAGTTGGACGTGACTGAGCATGCATGTTAACCTGCTTATGCCTTAAACTTTCTCATCAAATTGAATTTATAATTTTTTTTGCTGTTGTTTGGCTCAACTCCAGCTTCATTTGCTTTATGTTTATGAAAGATAAAATGGGCCCTTGTTAGGGAGAAAATGTTATTTTTCTTTGTTTTTGATGTTTTAAAATTATAGTTATACTCAATTCTAAAAATATTTGTAGTTTGGCTTTTGATTATTTTGATGTATAAACCTGATACATGCAAAAGCCCAAATGTATCACTACCCAAATTTCCCATATTACTGTTATTGAATAATAAAGCAAAATAATTGATTTACTAAATGTTTTTAGCAGTGATTAAGGCAAGTTTTAGATTTTAATTGTTTTAATCATTTTTAATATTATATTTTTGACTATAGCTAATTTCTCATTTTTTTAATTTGAAGAGAGTTAGTAAAAAGTATTCATATTTGAATCATGGTTCTGCATTTCAAATTTTTATCCATTATGAAAGTTAATGGGACATTATTGTCCAAGGAAGGTGTGGAGGTTGTTGTATCTTCTTGAAGCTTATTGATTGACACTTTTTTCAGTAATGGACCTAAAGATACTATCTATTCTTTCATAACTTTCCTATAGGTTAAATTCTCTGCACTGGTAGCAGATTTAAGACAATCCTAAGCAACTATTAAAATTTTTTTTTCATAGTAATTAGTCTTAGTGTTCTAAAAATCTTTGGGGAACAAATAAAATTTCCTACCTGATGAATGAAAAGAAAAAAATAACCAACTTTTAAATCTCTCTTGCTGATGAGTATAATTCCTAATGATGAAACTTACTCTTTCTGTTATTGAAGGCACTGAAGCAAGCAAGATTTTTAAGGTTCACATCTATGGAATCCCCTCATCTGGGTTTGAAACCCTGCTCTACAGTGACTTGATCAAATTATTTAACTTCTCTATGCTTCAGTTTCTAGTTTGTAAATTGTGAATGATACCTCTTAAGAATGTTGGAAGGATAAAATTAGGTGATACTTGTTAAGTGTTTGAAATAGTCCCTGAAACAAATAAATGCTTGCTCTACTGCTAATACCAGTACTATTAGTATTGGTGGTACTTATAGTACTACCACAGTCATGCTTTTTTCTGAGATTGCTGGTGCTTTGTGAGTGATTACCGGAAATCAGAATAGCCTGCAGAATCAGAGTAAACTACCCCTGTGAGAAGGCAAAATGTTGGTTATATTTATTTGCAACCTGTGTGTATATGCATGCAGTCTTTGTTCTGCAGATATAATATGCATGGATTTATGTTACCATGGTTTAGTTAAAGAATACCAGTCCCCCAGCCACATGGTTCAAATTTTTGTTAACCATGGTATATTAATTGTGAGTAATTGCATAAAATGTGGACTTTGCTGTTAGCTCTTCAGTTCACAGTCACTACATATGCTTATCCAGTGACTGTTAACATCACTTCTTTCAGAGTATGTTGATGATTGGTTATGGTGTATCTGTTATTTAGTTCACTCATAGACAGCAAAGTGTATTGTTGTTTTGCCTCCTTAGTCTCTCAATGATAAACCCATGTAACATTTTACAATAATGAATAATTGAAAGAGGTAGCCAACAAAGATGAATGCAGCAAACCAATGAAAAGTGATAATATTGAAAATGAAATTGCATGTTATCTTAGAAGATTTGAAAATGGTGACTGCAGTAAATCAACTATACTTCAATAAAAAATTTAAAAAAAAAAGAAAATGATGACAGCAAAATGAAGATAGGATGAGACCTAGCTCTGCAGGAAGCTACAGTATGAAGCATATTGAAAAAGTCTGATAAAAAACAAAGACATGATAAAGGCATTTCAACATTTTTTTAGTTTAAATTTCACTAGAAATAGAAGGCTTCTTATGATTGAAATGGAGTGTTTATTTTTATGCTGGATTGAAGACTGCGGTAAAAAATAAAATCCTGGTTTTGCTAGTCTTCATGCCACAGTTTTGCAGTTAGTTGCGACACTGAAATAAAAGATAATTATAAGAAACTGGAGATCATACAATTTCCTTAGCTGAGTTTTGGAAGAGATATGCAATGAAGGCATACAATTGAAAACATTCACACATCCTGACAGGAAGTAAGAGTGAGTTGTATTTGTGTAGTGTGGCAAAGCGTTCACTGCACCGTACAGATAACTTGGCAGGATTTGAATAGGGCATAAGTGGAGTTATAGAAGAAATAGCTGACTGTGGGAAAGTTGACACTAGGTTTACACTAGGTATACAGCCAGAGGAGCTTAGTGAAGATGAACTTACCAACATAAATAAGGCAAGTGGTTTGATGAAAAGGATGAATGTCCTGGGAAGTCAAACCAGCAAAAACTTCATGTTAAAGGAGCTCTTAGAGATGTAAAAGTGCAAAGGATAAAATACTGGAAGCTCATTCAGAGTTAGAATGGAGTATAACTGTTCGCCAAGGCATAGGAAAAAAATGCTTATTCTATGTTGTTTATCACAAGAGAAGAAAGCAAACACTGTTTTGTTGTTGTTCACTCACTAAGTTGTGTCTGACTCTTTGTGACCCCATGGACTGCAGCATGCCAGGCCTCCCTGTCTCTCACCATCTTTGGAGTTTGCCCACGTTCATGTCCGTTGAGTCAGTGATGCTATCCAGCCATCTCGTCCTTTGCCACCTTCTTCTCCTTTTGCCTTCAGTCTTTCCCAGAATCAGGGTCTTTTCCATGTAAACACCGTTTAAACTATACTTAGTAACTTTTCCAAAGAAAATATTTCAGTGTTCAATATTTCTAAGTGCTTTAAAATATAAAGTACTAAATAATAGTTTTACCTTTTAAAAAATTTCCCTATATATTTGTAACTGATGAGAGTTTTTAAATTTAGAAAATATTTATAGGTCACAGGACAGTCATAATGTTTCCCATTGTTTATAAGATCACAATGCAGTTTCAGCTTGTATGGTTATTTTTATGGTTCCACACTGCTGTGTATAGTGAGGAATGCCTGTATATCTTTCTCTACCTGATAACTTTAATAAGGGAAAAAATAATTCCAACAATTCTTATATAGAAGACTTTCCAATATCTTTTTTGCTTTAAATTCTATAAGATGGCTAGGATTCCAATTTTATGAAATTATGTAGTTTTTGCAGTTTTTGTGTATTCTAAAAATTATGATTTAATTTCAGCTTTTCTTCTTTGTTGTAGTTCTGTTCATTCTGTCTGTCATACTGTCACTTTCTCATTTTTAATAGCACAAGTTTAGTCTAGTAAGAGACAGTGTTCTTTAACCAAGACTGGTCAGTTCCCTGCCTCTTTTCCTTTTCTTTTCCTCCTTTTTATCCATGGTCTTCATGGAGATATGTAGAATTATGATTTTTATAGATTATAAAAGTAAAGTAGTTTCCTATTGCAGGACATTAACATATAATCCTTTTTTTCCCCTCCTTTTCTCCATCAATTAAGCCTAAAACCATATAAGATATGCAGAGTTTTTGGTGTTTCTATGGATGCTTTGGTTGATTGGTTTAGTCACTTACTGGTTTGTGACCCCATGGACTGTAGTTTACCAGGCTCCTTCTGTCCATGGGATTTCCCAGGGAAAAATACTGGAGTGAGCTGCCATTTCATTCTCCAGGGGATCTTCCCTGCCCAGGGATTGAACCCAGGTCACCTACATTGACAGATTCTTTACCACTGAGCCAACAAGGAAGCCCATATAGATGCTAACTTGGTATTAAAAGCTGTGTCAAGCTGTTTCGAGTAAAAGACTGGCTGGGCAGTGTGTCAAACTTCACTTCTTAATAATACTGGCAGTTATTGTTTAGTCGCTCAGTTGTGGCTGACTCTGGGACAGCATGGACTGCAGCATGCAAGGCTTCCCTGTCCTTCACCATCTCTTGGAGCTTGCTCAAACTCATGTCCATTGAGTTGGTGATGCCATCCAACCATCTCATCCTCTGTCGTCCCCTTCTCTTCCTGCCTTCAATCTTTCCCAGCATTAGGATCTTTTCCACTGAGTCAGCTTTTCACATCAGGTGGCCAAAGTATTGGATCTTCAGCTTCAACACTTCCAATGAATATTCAGGGTTGATTTCCTTTAGGACTGACTGGTTTGATCTCTTTGCTGTCCAAGGGACTCTCAAGAGTCTTCTCCAACACCACAGTTCGAAGGCATCAATTCTTTGATGCTCAGCCTTTTTTATTGTCCAGCTCTCACATCCATACATGGAAAAACCATAGCTTTGACTATAAGGACCTTTGTAGGCAAAGTGGTGTTACTGCTTTTTAATACGCTGTCTAGGTTTGTCATTGCTTTTCTCCCAAGGAACAAGTGTCTTTTAATTTCATGACTGCAGTCACCTTCCACAGTGATTTTTGGAGCCCAAGAAAATAAAGTCTGTCACTGTTTCCATTGTTTCCACATCTATTTGCTGTGAAGTGATGGAACTGGATGCTCTGATCTTTGTTTTTCGAATGTTGATTTTCAAGCCAGGTTTTTCACTCTCCTTTTTCACTTTCATCAAGAGGCTGTTTAATTCCTCCTTTCTGCCATAATGGTGGTGTCATCTGCATATTGGAGATTATTGATATTTCTCCTGGCAGTCTACAGAAATGGTATGGACCTAACAGAAGCAGAAGATACTAAGAAAAAGTGGCAAGAATACACAGAAGAACTATACAAAAAAGGCCTTCACGACCCAGATAATCACGATGATGTGATCACTTACCTAGAGCCAGACATCTTGGAATGGCAAGTCAAGTGGGCCTTAGGAAGCTTCACTATGAACAAAGCTAGTGGAGGTGATGGAATTCCAGTTGAGCTATTTCAAATCCTAAAAGATGATGCTTTGAAAATGCTGCACTCCATATGCAAGCAAATTTGGAAAATGCAACAGTGGCCACAGGAGTAGAAAAGGTCACTTTTCATTCAAATCCCAAGGAAAGGCAATGCCAAAGAATGCTCAAATTACTGCACATTTGCACTCATCTCACACGCTAGTAAAGTAATGCTGAAAATTCTCCAAGCCAGTCTTCAGCAGTATGTGAACCATGAATTTCCAGATCTTGAAGCTGGATTTATAAAGGGCAGAGGAACTAGAGATCAAATTGCCAACATCCATTGGATCATCAAAAAAGCAAGAGAGTTCCAGAAAAACATCTATTTCTGCTTTATTGACTATGCCAAAGCCCTTGACTGTGTGGATCACAATAAACTGTGGAAAATCCTGAAAGAAATCGGATTACCAGACCATCTGACCTGCCTCCTGAGAAATCTGTGTGCAGGTCAAGAAGCAACAGTTAGAACTGGACATGGAACAACAGACTGGTTCCAAACTGGGAAAGGAGTATGTCAAGGCTGTATATTGTCACCCTGCTTGTCTAACTTATTGCAGAGTACATCATGAGAAATGCTGGGCTGGATGAAGGAATCAAGATTGCCGGGAGAAATATCAATAACCTCAGATACCCAGATGACACCACTGTTATGGCATAAAGTGAAGAGAAATTAAGGAGCCTCTTGATGAAAGTGAAAAAGGAGAGTGAAAAAGTTGGCTTAAAGCTCAACATTCAGAAAACTAAGATCATGACATCCAGTCCCATCACTTCATGGGAAATAGATGGGGAAACAGTGGAAACAGTAACAGAGTTTATTTTGGGGGGCTCCAAAATCACTGCAAATGGTGATTGCAGCCATAAAATTAAAAGACACTTACTCCTTGGAAAAAAGCTGTGAACAACCTAGACAACATATTAAAAAGCAGAGACATTGCTTTGCCAACAAAGGTCCATCTAGTTAAAGCTATGGTTTTTCTAGTAGTCATGTACGGATGTGAGAATTGGACTATAAAAAAAGCTGAGCACTAAAAAATTGATGCTTCTGAACTGTGGTGTTGGAGAAGACTCTTGAGAGTCCCTTGGATTGCAAGGAAATCCAACCAGTCGATCCTATAGGAAATATGCTGTGAATATTCATTGCAAGGACTGATGCTGAAGCTGAAACTCTAATAGTTTGGCCACCTGATGTGAAGAATGGACTCACTGGAAAAGACCATGATGCTGGGAAAGATTCAAGGTGGGAGAAGAAGGGGTCGACAGAGGATGAGGTGGTTGGATGGCATCACAGACTCGATGGACATGAATTTGAGCAAGCTCCTGGAATTGGTGATGATCAGGGAAGCATGAGTCCATGGGTCACAAAGAGTCGAACACAACTGAGAAGCTGAACTGGAACTGAACCTGGCAATCTTGATTCCAGCTTGTGATCCATTGAGCCCGATATTTCCATGTTGTAATATGCATATAAGTTAAATAAGCAGGGTGACCATATACAGCCTTGATGTACCCGTTTCCCAATTTTGAACCAGTCCATTGTTCCATATAATGTATAAGTGGCAACTATTCTGTAGTTTGTGGAGAAGGAAATGGCAACCCACTCCAGTGTTCTTGCCTGGAGAATCCCACGGATGGCGGAGCCTGGTGGGCTGCCATCTATGGAGTCGCACAGAGTCGGACACGACTGAAGCGACTTAGCAGCAGCAGCAGCAGCTATAGTTTGCAGTGTCCTTTCCCTGTGAGACTTTTTCATTTTAACTGTATATTAACATAGTGGAACTATAAGCAGGTATATTTGTGTTTCAGAAATGTGGAAAATGAGGCTTTGAAGTGTGTGACATGCCCAGGATCATACCAGGAATTTATAATTTTTTTCTGATAGGCAAAAGGAGAGGGGGCAGCAGAGGATGAAATGGTTGTATAGCATCCCCTACTCAAAGGACGTTATTTGAGCAAACTCCAGGAGATTGTGAAGGTCAGAAGAGCCTGGCATACTGCAGTCCATGGGATTGAAAAGAATTGGTCATGACTTAGCAGTTGAACAACAATGACTGATAGGCCAGAAAGTGACAAATTATAACATTAAGTGACTATGCAGTTTTGGAGTCAGAGTCATGGCCTACTAGTTATGTGGTTTGAACAAAACACTTCTACTTTCTGGAAACCAGTTTTGTCATTTGTTATATGGCGGTTGGTTTTAAAATGTGGATGCAACAGTATAGTAAATGCCTGAAAGCATTCAATAAACAGCTGCTATAATATGGTAATTATTAATATGATAACACTATCATCTTATTCTCAGGAGGTTTGATTTCAAATTTTGGGCCAATAAATAATGTTGGATGTGTCTTCTCTGTGCTTTGTGCTCTGTACTAACAGCTATCATAGAACTTACCATACAGGTTGTAATTGTCTGTTATTTTCCTCCCATACTAGATTGTGAGCTCCTTGAAAAAAAATAGGTGTAATAGCAGTTTGCTTAAAACATTATTTATAGAGTTAATAAGAGAAGGGTTAATGCTTTGAATTCCCTAGTGAAGCACTTAATATTCACATTAGGTGTTTGTGGTACTAATAATATCTAATTACTGAGATGTTATTCCTAATAGACCCAGCTTGTCTCCATAGGAATCATGTTGTGCTTTAATGAAATATAATTTTGTAAATGACTATTATAGCTTGATAGAAAACAATTACGCAGTTTTAATGCTGGAAGAATCCTTGGAGTTCATGTGTTGCACTTCTCCTATTTTGTAGAAGAGGAAGCAGAGGCCCAAGGGGATAGGTGCTTTCACTAAGGTCACACTGTTGTCACTTCGTGTTGACAAACAGTGAAGTGAAAGTTGCTCAGTTGTGTCTGACTCTTTGCGACCCCATGGACTATACAGTCTATGGAGTTCTTCAGGACAGAATACTGGGGTGGGTATCTTTCCTTTCTCCAGGGGATCTTCCCAACCCAGGGTAGAACTCAGGTCTCCCACATTGCAGGTGGGTTCTTTACCAGCTGAGCCACAAGGGAAGCCCAAGGATACTGGAGTGGGTATCCTATCCCTTCCCCAGGGGCTCTTCCCGACCCAGGAATCGAACTGGGGTCTCCTGCATTGCAGGATGATTCTTTACCAACTGAGCTATCAGGGAATCCTGACAAACAGTATAAAACTTTAATTTTTAAAACAAGCAAAAGAAAAGTAGGGACAGTACTTGTTAAACCCTTAGTATTGGTTCCTGAAGGGGCTGAGATTAGAGATGAAGGAGAAATTCCCTACACACTTTGGTATTCTTTAGCTTTTTAGAGTGACTATATGATAGTTTTGTAACTTAAATGAAAGTGAAGATCGCTCAGTCATGTCCAACTCTTTGAGACCCCATGGACTATACAGTCCATGGTATTCTCTGGGCCAGAATGCTGGAGTAGATAGCCTTTCCCCTATCCAGGGGATCTTCCCAACCCAGAATCGAACCCAGGTCTCCCGCTTTGAAGGCAGATTCTTTACCAGCTGAGCTACAAGGAAAGCCCTTTGTAACTTAAAAACAGTATAATTAGGACTTCCTTGGTGGGCCAGTGAGTAAAACTCTGTGCTTCCAATGCAGGGGGCCCGGGTTTGATCCCTCATCAGGGAACTAGATCCCACATGCCACAAATAAGATCCATCACAACCAAATAAAAAAATAAATAAGTAAATAAATAAACCAACCCCAAATCCTGTAATAGAAGAAATAAAACACCCATGAGAGATGCAAGCTGAAGCAAAATATGTAGAGAACGTAAGACATGTCTTTGTCCGCATTGATCTGATGTTTTAGTTGGAGAAACTAAATTGTTTTAAATTAATTAATTTATTTTAATTGGAGGATAATTGCTTTACAATATTGTGATGGTTTTTGCCATACATCAACATGAATTGGCCACAGGGATGCATGTGTCCCCCCATCCTGAACTCCCCTACCTCCTCCCTCCCCACTCCATCCTCTGGGTTGTCTCAGAGCACCAGCTTTTGATGCCCTGCTTCATACATCATACTTTTGCTGGTCATCTATTTTACATATGGTAATGTACATGTTTCAATGCTATTCTCTCAAATATCCCACCCTTGCCTTCTCCCACTGAGTGTAAAAGTCTGTTATTTACATCTGTGTCTCCTTTGCTGCCCTGCCTGTAGGATTGTCGTTACCGTCTTTCTAAATTCCGTCGGTTCAGTTAGTTCAGTCGCTCAGACGTGTCTGACACTTTGTGACCCCAAGGACTGCAGCACGCCAGGCTTCTCTGTGTATCATCAACTCCTGGAGCTTGCTCAAACTTCATGTCCATCGAGTCAGTGATGCCATCCAACCATCTCATCCTCTGTTTTCTGCTTCTCCTCCTGCCCCCAATCCCTCCCAGCATCAGGGTCTTTTCCAATGACTCAGTTCGTCGCATCAGGTGGCCAGAGTATTGGAGTTTCAGCTTCAGCATCAGTCCTTCCAAAGAATATTCAGGACTGATTTCCTTTAGGATGGACTAGTTGGATGTCCTTGCAGTCCAAGGGACTCTCAGGAGTCTTCTCCAGCACCACGGTTCAAAAGCATCATTTCTTTGGCGCGAAGCTTTCTTTATAGTCCAACTCTCACATCCACACATGACTACTGGAAAAAAACCATTCCATATACATGCATACAGTATTTGTCTTTCTCTTTCTGACTCACTTCACTCTGTATAATAGGCACCAGTTTCATCCACCTCATTAGAACTGACTCAAATGCATTCCTTTTTATGGCTGAGGAATATTCCATTGTGCATTTATACCACAACTTGTTTATCCACTTGTCTGTTGATGGACATCTATGTTACTTCCATGTCCTAGCTGTTGTGAACAGTGCTTCAGTGAACATTGGAGTATACTTGTCTCCTTCAATTCTGGTTTTCCCAGGGTGTATGCCCAGCAGTGGGATTGCTGGGTCGTGTGGCAGTTCTATTCTCAGTTTTTAAAGGAATCTCCACTCTGTTTTCCGTAGTTATAAAGAATTTAAGGCACAGTTAGAAATAGTACAATGAAGTAGCTGATAAATTAATATTTAATTTGTATAGACAGTGTTTGTTATGTGAGTTCAAAGTTCATAGCAATGTATAGGAAGCATATTAAAATTAAGAGTATTAGGTTATAATTATCTCTATTTTAGTTGATTATATTTTGCTCACAATAGTGTGTTTGGAAGGTTTTCCTCAAAGCTTACTGACTTTGTTGTATCTTTATTATATACTTGATCATTTTTACATGACTTCTAGAAGGTATCCTCAAATATTTACAGGAAGTAAATATTGTTTTACCACTTACTAAGCTCATATTTGCATAGGACCACTCTCTGTCTTGTTTATGGAAGGAAAAACCCTGCCACTGGAAAAGTAAACCTTTGGAAAACAAGGATCAGATTTAGTATTGCCTGCTCAGCTGCCATTATTTTGAAATTTAAAAAATCTTACATTTAGTTTGTTTATATTCTTTACTCCTTTTATAAAATGCTCTGTAGCATATTTTTAACATTTGGAAAGCTGTAATAGAAACTATTCTAGAAAGTGTGGGTATACGTTGTTGGCAGAGAGAGGCGCACTGTGGATAGATCACATTGCCTCTTGAGTATAAGAGGAGTTTACGTTTGCTAACAGTAAAGAAAAAATAATAATACCATAACAAATATAAAGAACTGTTAGGTGTAACTGAATTTTATAGTTGATGAAAACCCTTTACAAATAAAGTGATAGTGTTAATTGGATTCCTAAAACTTCCTTAGTATCAGGAGGCACAGAATAAGTATTTAATAATATATTATATTCTGGATAGTATCTTCACTAGTATAATAGCATTTTTTAGTAATGAGTTTCATATAACTTTTTTTTTTCAAACTGAAGATACAGTATTGATAGTCTACTCAGTGAACATGCCTGTGGAGGGCCAGGTGATTGCCTGTATTAACGTGGCTTGATGCAAAGAGAGAGTACAGTGTTTAATTCAAATTTTTTTAAAGTTTTCTTACTTTTAATTTAATTAGGTTAGTTGATCTTGATCAGTATGTTTGGAATAACTCTAAGGCAAACAATCTCTAATTTTTACCTAGAAATTAGTTCATGTCTCAGTATGTATTTTGTTTCAGTTAACAATTTGTGGCTATTTTTATCACAGTTTCTGTTCATTGGTAATCTTTCAGAAGCAGAAATAGAGATCTGGGAATTTAAATAATTTATTTCTGTGTGATTTTATTATGTATCTTGATGGATTCTTATTTGTGATGTTTCTCTAAAAAATGTTATTTGTAAGTATAGAGCTAGACAGATTGTATAGTTACTATTAAAAGGCTTTTGCTCACTGGGCTTCTATATATTCTTGATACCTCATTTCTTCTTTTTTTCCCCCCAATATTTTCAGATGTTTTGGAATGTTATTAAGCCCAGGTCGAAACGTGAAGAACAGTGACATGCATTTACTGGATATGGTAATGAAAATCTTTAGCACCTTAACCAAGTATAGATGATAGTTATTTTATGTTCTTAAAGTATATTCTATTTTGAAATCTTGTCATTTTGTCAAAATTACTTCTAACTTTCAGCTGTGTGATAGTAGTCATTTAATTTGGAACCCCATACTTAAAATTTCTAATGAGGGAGAAACTTAGGAGTTAAAAAATTTTGTAGAAAGAATCACATGCAAGTTGAAAGCAGATAAAAGGATAGTGTTATGAAAAAGTTCATCCACTCATCTGTTTGACTTCTTAGGAAAAAACCCTTTTAAGCCAAAAATAACAAGTACATGATTATAACAGGCATATCCAAAATGGATATGATTCCTTTCATTTATTTTAATGCAGTGTTATTGATATTAATTTGAGTATTGTGATGGATGCATTTGTTTTCTTTAAAGCATTTCCCTTTCTGTATTTTTCCTTCTTGATTACCTTTCATTAGCAAAGTATATTTATTGTGGGAGTGGTATTCATTTAAGGAATGCCCTTGAAGGTTAATATATATTCAAGAGTTGATTTTTGATGTAAAAATGGCAAGCCATCTTGACAAATACCTGTTAATAGTGTAGTTAATGAAAACATCCAGTTCATGGTTTAGAAATGTTGTAAGAAATAGTTATTTTAGTATAAGTATACAGTTCTTTACTTAAGTGAGATTTTTTTTTTAAGGTAGCACTACATGTTCTCCTTTCAGCTGTATTTTGCAAATGTCATTTAAATATCACAAATTATATCAACTTTTTCTTTATTTCATGATAATTGATTTTTTAGTGGTAGCAGGATGGTTTATTCAGCATTTTTGAGCACCTAATTGTATGCTAAATATCGTGTGGAGTGCTGGCATTATAGGTATGGTTATAAAGGTCTGACATCTTTGGGTTCATAATCTTGTGATGGAAATAGATCTTTAAATCTGTAATGATATCATTGGGTTAAATGCTGTCATAGAGTTGGTGCAGTGAGCCACAGAAATAGCGAGGAAGCATTGCTTGGGTAGGTAAGGTAAGCACAACCAGTTACATTTAGCTATTGGTTAAACAGATTAGCTATTGGTTCATCTCTCTTCCATCCATTTTTACAGCATATCAGTAATACAGGTGGTTTTGCTTAAGGCAAGACATAACATTTTGGAGCCCTGAAAATTCTGTGAGGAGGTAGTTTCAAGGACATTAAATACTTATCAGGTCCTAGATCCTAATTAGTAATGATCTTGCAGAGTTTAAAAGATTAAGATGAATCACTGGCAGAGATGTAGAGACCTGGCGTGAGCTTCTGATCCCCCCTCACTTGTAGTGCATCCCTCCACCTTAATGAGTCCATACTGAAATCAAAGGCTTGTCAGCACTGAAGCTCCTGGAGGGAGCAGTGGGCTTACCAGTGCAACAAACAGTTGATCAAGTTGGAGGGTTTGTATGTACAATTATCAGCAGTTGTGATTTGTTGTTACCCAATGTTATTAATCTTTGTGGTATCTTAACCAGACTACATCTAATAAAAATGAACTCATTACCTTATAATGAAGACTGTGGGACAGTTGTGGTTATTACAGGTTACACCTTTGTAATCACCTGAAATCATATTCCTTGTAACTTTGCCTCATGTGTCTTAGTTCTGCCCTCTAGAGCAAGATATTAATACTTCTATGACATATCCAAGTATGTGAACTCTTTGAAAACAGATTTCCCCTTGCACTTTATTCTGACAAACTTTGAAAAAGGGTACAATTGAACTTCAGAATTTATGAGGCTTTTCTGTTTGACTTGAATAATTTTTGAGCAGTGCATACTTTGTTCCCTGAATGCTAAGTGAGCAGGATGAGCTGAGACTTTTCTATACATTTATAAATTTTGTTTAATATAAAAGATACATGAAAAAGAAAGCTATATTTATAAACAAAATATATTTTTAGTCAGCCGAATTACTTATATATATTATGCATAGTATATAAACAAAATCACATATAAATAAAATTAATTAAGTTCTTTTGGGGTGGTGCAGATAATGGACTCTGAATTTTCTCCCAGTAGTGAGAATAGTTTTGAAGATACTTGTAGTGTAGGAATAAGGAAATGAGAATTTTTGATTTATAACCATCAATACCTAGGAAAAGCTGAACAGGAAAGTACCAAAAAGAGGTGAAAACTGAGTAGAGTCAGATTTCATGGAACTGGAACACAACTTATAATCCTAGAGATGCCTCAGAAAGTTTGTGAAAGAAGTGAAAGAAAGTGAAGTTGCTCAGTCGAGTCTGACTCTTTGCGACCCCACGGACTGTAGCCTACCAGGTTCCTCTGTCCATGGGATTTTCCAGGCAAGAGTACTGGAGTGGGTTGCCATTTCCTTCTCCAGGGGATTGTCCCGACCCAGGGATTGAACCTGCGTCTCCCGCGTTATAGGCAGATGCTTTTACTGTCTGAGCCACCAGGGAAGTTCAGAAAGTTTGTGGATCTTCATAATTAACTATTGAGACACTAGACCAGTAGTTGGACTCACAGAAATAAAATTTACATTATAATCTAACACACTTATAAATGTTAAAAAAGCTGTAGTAAAATTTTTATGAAATAATTCTTAAATTATGAAATTTAAGAAATAGTGAAATTTATGAAATAATTCATGTTTGATGAAATCTGTTATTTTTTTCTTCTACTTGATTTAAAAGTGTGATCATAATCCACTAACTTGATTTTACTGTTTGGAAATCATTAGCCTGTCAACTCCGTAAAGTCAGGACCATTCTCTTGTTTTCTTTGTTGGATACTCACAGGCATAGAGTGTAACTCATAGTAGGCTCATATTTGCTTAAGGAATGAATGGATTAGCGAGAACTTATGTTTCTTTGTGTGTTGTCTCCTTCTCCTGATAACATCTGTGTGCTTTACCCTGCTGTCCCTACTTGACCTCATAGCTTCGGCTTACTCATAACTTGACAGTAGTTTATTCACGGCTTTGTATGTGATTCTTCAGCTTATGTTCCATTGCAAAGTGCCGTATTCTGTTTCTATTTCCTGGTTTATTTTCTTAAGATGAGGGCGTCTGGTGGTTCCAGCCTGGCCTCTTCGGGGCAGAGGTGTTTGTTGTCCAGATGTCTTTTCCCTGATGTCCCTGATCTTGTCAGCCTTCTTGGGGGAGGGAAGGCCTGCAGAGGAGCTGGGAAAGAACTCTAGAGCAAAGATTGTGAAAGTCTCTTCATAAGGGGATGGGAGCAAGCCAGACTATGTAATAGAAAATATCAAGTACAATAACAGAAGTGACTTGAGGAGAAACTTACTGAAGGCTTTTAATGTATGAGACAGTATTTTTGTGGTTGTGAAGACTAAAGAGAAATAAAAATATGTTTGATTTGGTTAGGCTGTTTTGCTTACAGGGAACAAAGATTCACTTAGAGCACCTGAAGAACAAAAAAGGTACTTGACCTTGATGAAATTAGACCTGAACCTGAACAGTGGTCTCTGTCTGGTCTCTTTCTGTCTGCTTCCCCGCCCCGCATGGGCTTGCTCTTTCAGTGAGCCTCTTTCTTAGGAGCTGCCCCTGTTCTCACAGCCTCTGGTGCTCTGCTCCCTTTTCTCTTTCTGCACCACCTTCTCTCTCCCCCTCCCTTCCTCCCTCCATTGCCTGCCTCTTTCCTTTTTTCCCTGTCCTCGCCTTTTCCCTCCTTGCCCTTTCTCTCCCTCCCTGTCTCTTCTTTGCCCTTCTCTCTAGGTTCCCCACTCTTTCTGCCCCTTCAACTCACCTCCTTTATATGTGCCTTTGTTTTTTTGACTACATGATTCACTGTTTTTAAGGAGTTTTTTGTGTTTTCTCCATTTCTTGCTTAACACTTTAGCAGTTTACTAATACTCTGCTGTTCTTTATATATTTTCCCCTACCTTAAATTCAGTTATAACTTCATTCTGCATGTGATCTGTCATTTTTGTATCAAAACCTTTCAGCCCCACTGCTGACTGCCCACTTTCTTTGGTGTTTGTTAATTGAAAGAAAGAATTTGATTGGTCTAGCTCATTTTTTGGACTCAAGCATAGCATAAGCTCTTGTCCAGAAATGAACTAGATATTTTGGGGTCAGGTGCTCATTCTTGCTCTGAATGGGAGTCTAATTAGACAGTAGAGAGAGAGGATAGGCACATGGAAGGGAGGGAGACAGGGAAAGAGAATGAATATGAATATATAAGTGCGTTGGAGGTACTGGGTGGATTTCCTTTACATGGTCTTGAGTGTTTTTCTCCTCTGCTTTATAGTCTGGTCAGTGAACTATCACCAGTACACTAGAAAAATGTGCATACTAATTACCAACTGACTGAAATAGTTTCATAAGGATTCAGAGAAGCATCTCTGTGTGGGAAATACTGAAAAAAAACTTTTTTGTCTTTTAGCCTGAACTTTTTAGCGCTCTCCATTCATAATATGAGGAAATTGGTACAGAAAATTGAAAGTATTGTAGATAATAATATTCTTTTGCAAATGCTATATTTGTGTACTGTGTGCTTTTCTCCCTTGGGACAGCCTTTAAGCTCCCCCACACCACATACACATACATATACACAACTGCATGTGGCCTTGCTTTCACTATAGAAGTTTCTGCTTTAGTGAGAATCAAGAGCTGGCTTGGTGAAAGTCTTAAGGGGTGGAGGAAGTGAAGAGGAAGAAGAGAAGAGAAGGAGAGAATGGAAGAAGGAGAATAAATATAAGGGTAGAGGAAGATAGTTAACAATCTTGGGTATAGATACAAACCAGTATTAGTCTCCTAATGTTGATTTATGATTGTAAGAAAGTGTCCATATATCTGGCATATAGACAATAGAAAAGTATTAACTTTAAAGGTGTTAATTGTGACAAAGGTAATTAGTTATTTTAAGAATAAGTTAAAAATTAGAACATTAGAAGAAAAATTTTAATATTTTCCTGTGATTAGCTTAATTCTCACTTTATATATCCTTGTATGTCTGGGTATGTGAGATTTTGACAACCAGCCTAAGATAAAGTTAAATAAAACTTCATACCAATACTGTGTTTTTGTGAGTCAGCATGTAAGGGCATACCTTTTATCTTAGAGTATGTGTCTCTAAATAGAAATGCTGGAGAAAGCTGCAGGAGAATTTAATATTTAAAGAAATGCTTCTGTAGAGTGAAAAAAATTTACCAAGAAAATAAATGCCCTGAGTGTAAATTCAAATTTAATTAATTGAATTGCTTAAAGTAAGATATACTTACAAGTTAACATGATGATTTTGGGGGTGTAAATATTCTCAGTGATTTCTGTTTGAAATGTCATAGGAATCCATGGGAAAGAGCTGTGATGGGAGAGCTTATGTTATCACTGGCATGTGGAACCCCAATGCACCAATATTTCTGGCACTTAATGAAGAAACCCCAAAAGGTGACTTTTCCTAAAAGATTACTCAATATTTATTATAAAATTTGCACTATGGACAATATTGTTTTGCCATGTTTAAAAAATATTCTGGTACTTATTTTAAATGGAGTTATTCTTCTTTTCATACTTTATGTATCAGTGGGGATAACCTCCACTATTCAGAAGAAAGCCCTCCAAGGATATGTGGATTAATTTTATTACATTATTTAGGAAAGTATTTGGGCTTAGTGTTTCATGTGTCATAATAGCGTTGTTTTATTTGTAGGGGAAAAGAGAGAATATGAAAAAAATGATGAAAGAAAATTCTGGAATTTTTGCATATCTTTGATATCTATTTTAACTTTTTTTTCTTTATATTACAGATTACTTATATATATATATATTTTTTTTTAATTTACTAATTGTTTATTCCAGTCTTTTGACCTTTGGGCATTTAGTAATGTATATTTAAGATTTCATTTGTGGCAAATACTTTTTTTCAAGCTTTTTATTTTTTCATTTTGTTAATATATCTAGTGTTAAACAGAATTTATACATGATAAATAGGCTCATTTTTCATTTTTCTCCTTGTTTTTATTTTTATTCCTCCTCTATCTAGATATCTGTTCATTGCCCATGTGGTTTTTTGTTGTTTTCTTCTCTACTGTCTGCCTTTAAACTAAAATTTAGTTTCATCTCATGGAGTTATAGTGAAAGTTGTTCAGTTGTGTCCTGCTCTTTTGAGACCCCATGGACTATACTGTCTGTGGAATTCTCCAGGCCAGAATACTGGAGTGGGTAGCTATTCCCTTCTCCAGGGGATCTTCCCAACCCAGGGATTGAACCCAGGTCTCCTGCATTGCAGGCAGATTCTTTACCAGCTGAGCCACCAGGGAAGCCCAAGAATACTGGAGTGGGTAGCTTATCTTTCTCCAGAGGATCTTCCCAATCCGGGGGTCGAACCAGGGGTCGAACCTCCTGCATTGCAGGTGGATTCTTTACCAACTGAGCTACCAGGGAAGCCCTTCATGAGTTATAATCTTCTACTAAATGCTTTACTGTGATTCAACACAATAATTTATATTGAGAAAATCTGGATCAGTTTGCTTGATCTTCAGTTTAATATTATTTACTTTATATCCACAATAGACTTTTGGTTAAAGACAGGAGCATTAGTGAATATGGATATGGAAAGATATTAATGAAGAACAGTAAATTATAATTATTCTTGAATTTAACAGGAGTATTTACCACTTCCATAAATTGCATGCATTTGATCACACATCAAGCTATTTCAAAATGAGGGCTAAAAAGAGAAAAACAATGATGACTATGTAAAATTTAGGTTTTCATATATTAGGAATAAATAATCTTTACACCCACAGTTTGTTATTTCTGGATGCAGACTTGTGAATATCAGTCTATAAACTTCTTCCTTTTAATCATTCAGAAAATCAACATGAAAATGGAAAAATAAGCCAGCTGATAATTTTGATGAATAAAATACAGAAATTTCAAACAATAACTTATAAAAGCAGTTTTTATCTGTTTTTAATGTAACACAGTTCAGTTTCATTTTGTATTTTAACACCTATTTGGTTGTCAATTAAAAATAATTTATTTGAAAATTTATTTGTTCAGTTAAACTATATAATTCTATATCAAAATAACATCCTGATACAGTGTTGAGAGAATCTCAGTTTCTCTTGACTTGGCATATAGAATGCTTGCATTTAGTACAAATGTAATACATCTTTTGTTGAGTTTAATTGTATTAATAGAAGTATAGTTGATTTTAAATGTTGTATAATGGTTAAAAAGAAATTATTGAAGGTTTCTTCTAATGGTAGGCTTGATTATTTGAACTTTCCTTTTAACAGAACTGACAATTGCAGATGAAATATATTTTTAAATTTTAAAATAATTTAAAAATAATGCAGTTATATGGAATAATGAAACCACAGGTTCAAAAAGCCCAATGAATTTCAAAAGGGTAAATCAAGTCCATATCAGCCTATCATCCGTTCAGTTCAGTCACTCAGTTATGTCCAACTCTTTGTGACCCCATGGACTGCAGCACATCAGGGTTCCCTGTCTATCACCAACTCCCAGTTGTCCATCAGCCTATCATAGTGAAACTAAAGAAAACCAATAGACACTGGCCTAGAAGATTCCAGATTAAAATTTAAAGGAGGCTGTAGCAAGTAAGCATTTTAAATGGTAGCTGAAACGTTGACTTACAAGCGTATACTCTTGTTGTCTAAAAAAGCACTTGCCAGGGCTCTGATATATATTATATATATATTTATAGTATATGCTCAGGCGCAAAGTTGTGTCCAACTCTTTGCGACCCTGTGTACTATAGCCTGCCAGGCTCCTCTCTGTCCATGGGATTTCGCAGGCAAGAATGCTGGAGTATATTTATATATATATATAGTGTATATATAGAGTCTTTTGTATGCTATATATAGAGTATAGGCTTTCCTTAAGGCTCTGCTGGTAAAGAATCCGCCTACAATGTCAGAGACCTGGGTTTGATCCCTGTGTTGGGAAGATCCCCTGGAGTAGTGGAAGGCTACCCACTCCAGTATTCTGGCCTGGAGAATTCCATGAACTGTATAGTCCATGGGGTCACAAAGAGTCAGACACAACTGAGAGACTTTCACTATATCATATATTTGTAGTGTATATATACTATAAATAGTATATGTATATTTGTAATATATTTATAGTATGTATAAATATACTGTGTGTATACATGGAGTATATACAGAGAATATTTTATACGTTATGTATGCAGAGAATATGTATATATATATATATATGAAAATTACACAGAGCTATTTCATTAGAGCTTTGGTCAGTGATTTTCCTGAGAGTAAATATATATTATGGACATTGTGGGTATTAACAAATCCCCAGAGACTTCCCTTAAAGCATACAACATTGAATCATTTTAATAAAAATTTTGCAAGCAAATTGAACGAAGTGAAGGTTGAGTGTCTCTTCTGATTTGACATTCCTTCCCATGCAACTCATCAAACAAACCTAATAATTTCTAGTATCTTTTTTTTATTGAATGAAGGGCAAATTTTTGTGATTTTCTGTTTCTAGTGTTTTTTGTTTGTTTTGTTGGGGGGGCAACCTGAAAGATAGTTTTAGTGTAAAAGACATTCGAACTTTTTATTTTTTATATTAAGGGCCTGATTTTGGGAAGGAAAAATTAAAATCATCAGAGAAGATTTAGTCTTTTCATTAAGATGGGATTAGGAGAATTGAGAAATGTACTTGGGAAACTTGATTACTTTTGTCAATCTATGTGTCAGTAAAGCACTTAAACATAGAGGGTAACGTGAGTATAAAGAACCTAAGTTCTTTAACTTTGTTTTCTCAATCAAGTAGTAATAAAATTAGCATAAAACACAGAACATTTCTACTGCAGATAAACGAGTATACATGACCGTGGCAGTGGATATGGTAGTCACAGAGGTGGTGGAGCCAGTCCGCTTTCTCCTGGAGACAGTAGTACGTGTGTACCCTGCAAATGAGCGATTTTGGTATTTCAGCAGAAAAACTTTCACGGAGACTTTCTTCATGAGGTTAAAACAGGTAGGATCTTTTTGTTCTTTTCATATATTGTTTTCTACTATTTTTTCTTTAATGCCAGTGTAATTCCTTAAATAGCAGTAAAAAGCAATAAAATTCTTCAGATAATCAAATGATATTTAGACTTAACAATAGAGTATTTGTAAAATGCATGTGTAAGATTCAGTTCAGTCGCTCTGTTGTGTCCAACTCTTTGTGACCCCGTGGACTGCAGTATGCCAGGCCTTCCTGTCCATCAACAATTCCTGGAGATTTCTCAAAATTCATGTCCATCCAGTCGGTGCTTCCATCCAATCATCTCATACTCTGTTGTCCCTTTCTCCTGCTGCCTTCAATCTTTCCTAGCGTCAGGGTCTTTTCCAGTGAGTCAGTTCTTTGCATCAGGTGGCCAAAGTATTGGAGCTTCCGCTTCAGCATCGGTCCTTCCAGTGAATATGTAAGATTAATGTCAGTTGAAAAAAACAGCTAGTAAAATTATATAGAAATTTGTTTTAGAAACATATAATGGTACCTGTAAAGTATCAACATACTTAATAGAAATATTAAATCATCAAAAACTTTTCTTTTATATACGATTCAGTTCAGTTCAGTTGATTGGTCGTGTCCGACTCTTTGCGCTCCATGAACCGCAGCACGCCAGGCCTCCTTGTCCATCACCAACTCCTGGAGTTCATCCAAACCCATGTCCATCGAGTCGGTGATGCCATGCAACCATCTCATCCTCTGTCATCCCCTTCTCCTCCTGCCCTCAATCTTTCCCAGTATCAGGGTCTTTTCCAGTGAGTCAGCTCTTCGCATCAGGTGGCCAAAGTATTGGAGTTTCAGCTTCAACATCAGTCTTTCCAATGAACACCCAGGACTGATCTTTAGGATGGACTGGTTGGATCTCCTTGCAGTCCAAGGGACTCTCAAGAGTCTTCTCCAACACCACAGTTCAAAAGCATCAATTCTTTGGCGCTCAGCTTTCGTGATAGTCCAACTCTCACATCCATACATGACCACTGGAAAAACCATAGCTTTGACAAGACAGACCTTTGTTGGCAAAGTAATATCTCTGCTTTTTAATATGCTGTCTAGGTTGGTCATAACTTTCCTTCCATGGAGTAAGCGTATTTTAATTTCATGGCTGCAGTCACCATCTGCAGTGATTTTGGAGCCCCCAAAAATAAAGTCTGACACTGTTTCCACTGTTTCTCCATCTATTTCCCATGAAGTGATGGGACCAGGTGCCATGATCTTAGTTTTCTGAATGTTGAGCTTTAAGCCAACTTTCTCACTCTCCTCTTTCACTTTCATCAAGAGGCTCTTTAGTTCTTCTTCACTTTCTGCCATAAGGGTGGTGTCATCTGTAGATCTGAGGTTATTGATATTTCTCCCAGCAATCTTGATTCCAGCCTGTGCTTCCTCCAGCCCAGTGTTTCTTGTGATGTACTCTGCATATAAGTTAAAGAAGCAGGGTGACAATATACAGCCTTGATGTACTCCTTTTCCTATTTGGAACCAGTCTGTTGTTCCATGTCCAGTTCTAACTATTGCTTTCTGACCTGCATATAGGTTTCTCAAGAGGCAGGTCAGGTGGTCTGGTATTCCCATCTCTTAAAGAATTTTCCACAGTTTATTGTAATCCACACAGTCAAAGGCATATAAAACCAAAAAGAAAGAGCACAGAAATCTATCTATAGAAAGTAATAGTGAAAAAGTTTCCAAGTAATAACTGATTGTTATAGTTCTTTTTACCTATGTAATATTATATGAATGTGTTGTTTGACTTATTAGTAAGGTTATACAATTATTTTCGGAGAAGGAAATGGCAACCCACTCTGGTGTTCTTGCCTGGAGAATCCCAGGGACGGGGGAGCCTGGTGGGCTGCCGTCTATGGGGTCGCACAGAGTCAGACACGACTGAAGCGACTTAGCAGCAGCAGCAGCAGCATATAGTGATTTTAATATTAGATGAACAAAATTAGGGTTTCTGTGAAATTCTTAAGTTCTTAAGCAGTGTTAGTATGTAAAACACCCTTTTTGTAAATGAAGGGAGAATGTTACTGTGGAAAATAATTTGAATTCTAACAGTATCTATTGTATGAAATCAGAATGAAATATTCTGTTTGAGTGATAGGAATTTCTCATATCCTATTTAGTCCTCCCTCTCTCCCAAATTTAAAAATGCTTGTTGCTTCATATACTGTAATATGCAAAAAGTAATGTGAAAGCAAGCATCAGTGCAGTGAACAAATACAGAAACCACTTAACCATTTTCATATTACAAAAACTTATCATTGCTCAGTTAGGCTTCATATGCTATACACATACATCTAATTATGTAAATATGTAAATTCCAGTACTCTTGTTTATCTTGCAAGAGTACTGGAATTTATATTTACTTAAAAATAAAGAATATATGAGTGGATTTTTATTATTAAGTGTTATTTTTATATTTTTTAAAATTGCTGATATTGAGTGACTAAGTCATTAAGTACCATAAGATTTCTTAGTAATTAGAAAAATAGTATTTGAGGCAAAAAAAAAAAAAAACCTATTTGACGTCATTTCATATGAATTAAAAAGATTAAATTAGACTCACTTGTAGTACTCAGCTCCATTAAATGTGAAACTGATTTAAATTAATGTAAAATAAGAAGACATTTCTAACTTTGTACTTGGTCGCTCGATTGTGTGTTAGTTTTTTGACCACATGGACTGTAGCCCACCAGGCTTCTCGGTCTGTGGCATTTCACAGACAAAAATACTGGAATGTGTTGCCATTTCCTACTCCAGGGGATCTTCCCAACCCACAGGTCGAATCCATGTCTCTTACATTGGGAGGTGGATTCTTTACCACTGCACTACTTGGGAAGCCCTTCTAACTTTGCAAAGTGAAAGAAAGTGAAAGCGTTAGTTGCTCAGTTGTTGTCTGACTCTTTGTGACTCCATGGAGTGTAGCCCACCAGGCTCCTATGTCCCTGGAATTCTTCAGGCAAGAATAATGGAGTGGGTTGCCATGCCCTTCTCCAAGAGATCTTCCTGACCCAGGAATTGAACCCAGGTCTCCTGAGTTGCAGGCAGATTCTGACCAATGGTATAATTTAATTTCTTTAGTAGATGCTATGTTACTCTGTTTATTATTATTTTTATTTCCTCTAGAGTCATTTTTTGGTGATCCTTGTCTTTCAAGGAATCTTCAGTTTAATCAAGGATATTTAATTTATTGCTTAAAATATTCCCTTTTTATTTTTAATGTCTTTAGAATCTCTATGATCTGCTTTTATTTCTGATACTGTTAATTTATATATTCTCCCTTGTGTTTTTTTTAATCAGCCTACCTTGAAGTATATTGATTTTATTGATTTTCATTCTTCCCCATGGAACCAAATTTGGGGCACATTCATTTCTCTATTGTTTTTATGTTTTTTCTTCTGTTGATTCTTTTTGTTTTCTTTTTTATTTCCTTTTTTTGTTCTTTGGATTTAACTTGTTTAGTTTCTTCATGTGAAGATTTTGAAAAACATTTTTTACTACTATCTTTTTTCCCTAAAATCTTTTAATTTTTAAGATTATAATTTCCTTCTAACTTCTGCTTTAGCTGTACCCATAAAAACTCGATCTTTTGTGTGCTCATAAATTTGAAATGTATATTCTGATTTCCCATGTTATTTCTTTTGTGATATGTGAGTTCTTTGGAAATACGTTGTTTAATTTCCAGATATATGCAGAATTTTTAGATATCTTTCTTAATCTGATTTTTAATTTCATTTTGAACAGAGAACATACTCTGAGATTTGAATCTTTTTAAGTTGTTGAGACTTACTTATCCAAGACATGGCCTATTTTGGTGAATGTTCCAAGAGTATTCCTAGGGAACATGTATTCTGCATTTGTTGGGTGGAGTATTCTATAAATGTCAACTGTGTTACCTTCTATGATGAGGTTTTTCTGTGTTTTCTACTCCATATTCTGTATATTCAAGGAGATCTCTCCATTCTTGTTGGAAAGAACAGTAGCAACTTCCCTGACTGTTACTATGAGCAATAGTAATGATGCAGCCATCATTTAAAGGGAATGTCCTACATGGTGTACCTCCTCAGTACAACTCTGTTGAGATGAAGTGTAGTGTTAGTTGCTCAGTTGTGTCTGACTCTTTGTGACCCCTTGGACTGTAGCCCGCCACTGTTGAGGTGTAAGTAGCTTTATTAACCCCATTTTTTAGATAAACTGTTAGGCACAGGAGGGTTGTTATTAGGTGATAGATCAGGAATTAAGCCTAAGCAGTTTGCCCTAAAACTTATCCTTCTGAAATGTTTATGAGAAATGGAAAATATGGTAGCTGTAACACTAAAACTATTATTTTTTTCCTGAAAAATTTTCCATATGAGCAGTGATCATTTTTGTTGTATTTCACTTGTCTTTCTTTGTATCATCTTTGTTGACATCACTGATTAGATTAGGTATATAGTATATGAAGACGTTATAAGAAAATGTAAGGATTTGTAACATTGGAAACCTTGGAAGTGCAGCGACTGATTCCTTTTCTAAGAAAACAGGCTCTTAGCTGCTGAAACTTGTTTTTGTATAATGCTGATCTGAGAAGAGCACTCTGCTTACATGGAGTCACTTGAAAATGGTTTGCCAAAAAGATCTCTTGCTCTAAAAGCCTTTTTTTTGCTAATGAACATCCCATATTTTACTATTGGATGCTTATTCCACTGTCTTAAAGCTTTGCTGCCTGTTACCAGGAAATAGGCCTTAGTAACTTTTACCAGTCTTATTGACCTCATTGTTAATGAGTTTAATAAGATGCTCTCCTTCAGCTAGGTTTTAGTAGGGGTCAAGATCCAGAAATCAAGAGGGCATTCATGCTTGATATGAAGTGTTACTAAACTAAGAGGGTCAAAGGCCTGTATCATAATAAGTAAAATTAGTTTGCTGAGATACCACTATTCATTTTAGAAATGATTTTCAGTGCTTTGTTTATTAAATATTTATTGAGTACCTTTAGCATGATAGTGTTGGGGATAAGTGAATGAATAATACATGTTCTCTTGTCTTTAAAGAGTGAAGAATGTAATGGTAAAAAGATTACCCTACTAGATGATTCATGCAACGGTGGAAGTGTATGCACAGTGCAGAAGTGACACTCACTAATCATACCTGTCAACTTGGATTGGAGTCAGGTTCCTAGGATTGAATCCCAGCTTCCCCCCATTTCCTAGGTATTTAGCCTTAGGCAAGATGCTCCTCATCTCTGAAGTGGGGATTTTTGTTATACCACCTCAGATTTGTGTAAAGAAAACTGTTTCCTTTACTACTGTTCCCACCACTTCATTTCTGATACTAGACAGGTGGGTGTTTTTTCTATACCAATTAATTCTCCAACGTGAAACCAATTGGATGGCCTTCAGTTCAGTGATGACAGTACCTGAAGTTAGCATGGACCTCACAGTTTAAGGGCTCAGTCCCACAAAACTGTTCCCCTCCTCCTTACTTCAGATACCAACTGCAGGTTCAGGTTGTCACCTGTGTTTCTGACCAACCAGCTGTAATTTGGAGGTTCCCACAACCTCCCCCTCAGGTTTGATGATTTGCTAGAATAACTCACAGAACTCAGGAAAGCAGTTTGCTTAATAGATTACCAGGGTATTAGAAAAGGATACAACTCTGGAACAGCCAGCTAGCAGAGATGCATAGTGCAAGGTATCGGGGATATACCGTCTTACCACCCTCTACCTCCACTTGTTTACCAACCCAGAAGTTCTCTGAACAGTTAAGTTAGGGGTTTTTTGGATGCTTCATTCTGTAGGCACAATTGAGTAAATCATTGACTGTTAGCCGTTAACTCAAGCACCAGTCCGTTTCCCCTCCCTGCAGGCTGGTGGAGCAGGGCTGAAAGTTCCAACCCTCAAATCAATGTGATAGATTCCCCTGGCATCCACCTGCTCTGTTTCCAGCCCGCATGTCCTTAGGGGCTTTCTAGAAGTTACCTCATTAACATAAATTCAGCTGTAGTTGAAAGAAGCTCATTAGAAATAACAAAAAATGCTCATTTTACCTTTATTGCTCTGGAACTGTTTCGTGGTTTAAGATTTTTTTTCTTTTGGTGACACCTTGCAGCCTGTGGAATCTTAGTTTTCTGACCAGCGATCAAGCCCATGCCCTCTGCAGTGGAAGCATGGAGTCTTAACCACTGGACCACCAGGGGATTCCCTGGAACTATTTCAGAAAATGGATAAAAACCAAATATTGTAACAAATCTTTCACCTTTATTGCTATGGTGCTGTTTCAGGAGCCAGGATGAAGACCAAAATATGTATTTCTTATTATATACAATATCACAGCTCTCATGGTGATTAAATATGAATTCATGTAAGGCCCATTAGCACAGTGTTTATCACCTGTTACATGCTCAATAAGTGTTAGCTATTATTGTTATTAATATTAATTAATACTTCTTGTCTTCTATTTAGTCTGTATTCTTTTTGGACAGATTCTTTTGTATCTTAGGCCTAAAATAAATGAATGAATAAATTAACCAATAAATGAATAACTAACTCTTGAAGAAAGGTCAAGATTTTGAATTGTGGTAAGACAGAGAAAGGCATTTTAGTCAGAGACAATAGTTGAGTGAGTTCATACAGCTCTGATGCAACATGATATGTTGAAGATCTTTAGGAGATTAGATATTGCTATATTGCTGAAGCATCAGTGGGCATGGTGGGTAATTATTCTGAATAGGTAGGTCATTGCTATGCTTAGTACCTTATCCTCAAGTTGGGAGAATTTTAAGCTCTGAATGATAATATGTTTATAATTGGCAAAGTTCAGTCTGATAGCGGTGAAAAGGATATTGACACTGGAGGCAATGCATATGAAGTAGGAAGGCTGTTGTGGCCAAGATGTGAAATGATGAATGCTTGAAGAAAGGCGATGGCAGTGGGGATAATTGTTCAGTCACTAAGTCATGTCTGCCTTTTTGTGACTCCGTGGACTGCAGCATGCCAGGCCTTCCTGTCCCTCACTATCTCCTGGAGTTTGCCCAGGTTCATGTCCATTGAGTCGGTGATGCTATTCAACCTATCCTCTGTTGTCCCCTTCTCCTCCTGCCCTCAGCCTTTCCCAGCATCAGGGTCTTTTCCAGTGAGTTGGCTCTTTGCGTCAGGAGACTGAAGTACTCGAGCTTCAGCTTCAGCATCAGTCCTTCCAGTGAATATTCAGGGTTGATTTCCTTTAGGATGGACTAGTTTGAGCTCCTTGCTGTCCAAGGGACTCTTGAAGAGTCTTCTCTAGCACCACAGTTCAAAAGCATTAGTTCTTCAGTGCTCAACCTTCTTTATGGTCTGCCTCTCACATCCATATATGACTACTGGAAAAACCATAGCTTTGGCTGTATAGACCTTTGTCAGCAAAGTGATGTCTCTGTGTTTTAATAATGCTGTCTAGGTTTGTTGTCACTTTTCTTCCAAGGAGCAACCATCTTTTTCATGGCTGCAGTCACTGTCCACAGTGATTTTGGAGCCTAGGAAAATAAAATCTGCTGTTGTTGCCATTTCCCCCCCATCTCTTTGCCATGGAATGATGGAACTGGATACCATGATCTTAGTTTTTTGAACGTTGAGTTTTAAGCCAGCTTTTCACTTTTGTCTTTCACCTTCATCAAGAGGCTCTTTGGTTCTTCTTTGCTTTCTGCCATTCAGGTGGTATCATCTGCATATTTGAGGTGTTGATATTTCTCCTGGCAATCTTGATTCCAGCTTGTGATTCATCTGGCCTGGTATTTTGCAGTGGGGTAGTAGAAAAGATGTATTTGAGAGACTTTAGGGAAGTAAGAATCAAGATCTGGTGTTTGATTTGATGCGAGGTTGAGGGAAAGCAAAACCTAGGATTACTTCTATGTGACTGGGTGGTTGTTGATCGTTCTGATTGACATAGACTTTCAAGGAGAAGTGTTTGCAGGTTCATGAGGAAAGCTAGCAGAGGTTTAGACATGCTAAATTTCACATTTCAAAGGGACGTTTAGGTTTAGTAAGCAGTCAGATATTTGTATCCTACACTTGGGAAATAAAGATTTTAAAAGTGGTTAATGCTTGAGAATTGTGAATAGGAATAGGTGAAATTACCCCAAGACCAAATGTTGAAAGAGGAGACATTTAAAAGATTGGTATAGGAAGAGGATTGAGCAAAGTGAATGTAGAAGGATTAGCACAGATCTTGGGGTAAAATCACGAGTGTGAGGCCAGGAATAGCAAGGGGGGAGATTGTTTCCAGCAGGAGAGAAGGCCTGCAGCATTAGGTACTGCAGGGAGGTTAGATTGGGATATGATTGGTAGATAAGAGATAAAGATCTTAGACTATAAAACCTGAACAACTTGAGAGGAGTATTGGGGCAGAAGTCAGACTGCAGTTGATTGAGGAGTGAGTGGGAGACAAGATGTTTTCATACTTCACCCCCTTAAACTGGGGACAGAGAGAGGCTGGGTACAAATCCAAAATATTATGATACATTTTACTTTGCTTTAAATACAAAGTAAAAATTTTTAGAAAATTCACTTCAGTTCAGTCCTCCTGTCGGACTTTTTGGGACCCCATGAACTGCAGCATGATAGGCTTCCCTGTCCATCACCAACTCCTGGAGTCCACCCAAACCCATGTCCATTGAGTCAGTGATGCCATCCAACCATCTCATCCTCTGTTGTCCCCTTCTTCTCCTGCCCTCAATCTTTCCCAGCATCAGGGTCTTTTCCAATGAATTAGCTCTTTGCATCAGGTGGCCAAAGTATTGGAGTTTCAGCTTCAGCATCAGTGTTTCCAGTGAACACCCAGGACTGATCTCCTTTAGAATGGACTGGTTGGATCTCCTTGTTGTCCAAGGGACTCTCAAGAGTCTTCTCCAACACCACAGTTCAAAAGCATCAGTTCTTCGATGCTCAGCTTTTGTTATAGTCCAACTCTCACATCCATACATGACCACTGGAAAAACCATAGCCTTGACTAGATGGACTTTTCTTGGCAAAGTAATGTCTCTGCTTTTGAATATGCTATCTAGGTTGGTCATAACTTTCCTTCCAAGGAGTAAGCGTCTTTTAATTTCATGGGTGCAGTCACCATCTGCAGTGATTTTGGAACCCAGAAAAATAAAGTCAGCCACTGTTTCCACTGTTTCCCTATCTGTTTGCCATGAAGTGATGGGACCGAATGCCGTGATCTTAGTTTTCTGATTGTTGAGCTTTAAGCCAGCTTTTTCACTCTTTCACTTCAATCAAGAGGCTCTTTAGTTCTTCACTTTCTGTCATAAGGGTGGTGTCATCTGCATATCTGCTGCTGCTGTTGCTGCTAAGTCACGTCAGTCGTGTCCAACTCTGTGCGACCCCATGGATGGCAGCCCACCAGGCTCCCGTCCCTGGGATTCTCCAGGCAAGAATACTGGAGCGGGTTGCCATTTCTTTCTCCAGTGCATGAAAGTGAAACAGTGAAAGTGAAGTCGCTCAGTCGTATCTTAACTCTTCGCGACCCCATGGACTGTAGCCTACCAGGCTCCTCCGTCCATGGGATTTCCCAGGCAAGAGTACCGGAGTGGGTTGCCATTTCCTTCTCCTGCATATCTGAGGTTATTGATATTTCTCCTGGCAATCTTGATTCCAGCTTGTGCTTCCTCCAGCCCAGCATTTCTTATGATGTACTCTGCATATAAGTTAAATAAGCAGGGTGACAATATACAGCCTTGACGTACTCCTTTTCCTATTTGGAACCAGTCTGTTGTTCCATGTCCAGTTCTAACTGTTGCTTCCTGACCTGCATACAGGTTTCTCAAGAGGCAGGTCAGGTGGTCTGGTATTCCCATCTCTTTTAGAATTTTCCACAGTTTATTGTGATCTACACAGTCAAAGGCTTTGGTATAGTGAATAAAGCAGAAATAGATGTTTTTCTGGAACTCTCTTGCTTTTTTGATGATCCAGCAGATGTTGGCAATTTGATTTAAAAAAAATTTTTTTTTTTAATTTTTTTAGAAAATTCAGTCTTTTTTTCTGTTTTTTTTTTTTTTTTTCTGGATTTGGAAGTCTAGCCCTCTGCTAGTGATTCTGCTGAGTGAATACCTCATCAAAATATGGGTGCAAGTGCCAAAAACTTTTTGTTGCCAACATTTAGAGGAATGACATAGCAGATACTGTAAAAGTGAACTCATTTCTTTCTGCTGAAATGCTATAGTTAAGAAATTATGTAGAAACTGTAAATTAGTAGATAGAAAAACGTTCTTGAGGTCTAATAGAAAACTTAGTGATTGTAGTCAACAATCTAGTGGGCCCTTTTTCCATGGGTTCCTCAAGGGTGGATTCAACCAATGTTTAGTTGGTCTTTGGATTAGTCCATGATTCAGTTCCTGGTTGGTTGAATCTGTGGATGCAGAACTTGCCGATACGCAGGGCCACCTGTACTATATCATTTTATTTGAGGTACGTGAGCATCTGTAGATTTCAGTGTCCACAGTGAGGTCCTGAATCCAGTCTTTCCATAGATACTAAGGGTTGACTGTACTGTACTATAAATTTTAAAAGTTGTTAAGAGATTAGATCATAATTATTCTTACCATAGGAAAGAAATGATAACGATGTGAGGTGTTGGCTTATGCTACAGTGGTAATCATATTGCAATATATAAATATGTCAAGTCAACACATTATACACATTACACAATGTTATATATCAGTTATATCTCATTAAAATAGAAATTATGCATCACTTGGTATTTTCTTTTTTTTTAAAAACAATTATTAATTATGGGAGGACTTCCAAAGCAGCTGGTAGCAAAATGAGAATTTTGGAAGGTACTAATGCTTAAAATATTATCTGCTTATTACTGTGACATTTCAGAGTGATTTTTTACTGACAGGTTTTTTTTTTTTTTTGGTTTGCTTTTATTTTTGTGTTTTTTCAGCCACACCACGCTGCCTGTGGGATTTTAGTTCCCCAGCCGGGGATTGAACCCAGGCCCTCAACAGTAAGAGTGTGGGGTCCCAACTACTGGGCCACCAGGGAATTCTCTTAAATGACAGTTTTAAAATACCCCAAAGTAGAATTCATAATGAATTGAAGATACTCATGTCTTTAAACTATGGTGACATCACCTGCTGCTACATTAATAAATTGCTTAAGAAGTAATTTGACGAATTATTTTTTCTTTTTTTTCTTATTACTAAAAATAAATGCTGTGCATTCCATCATCCATAAAGTGTTTATTGGCAGGATTCTTTCATAAGAAGGTTATCAGAATATAACCTTTGTAGTACTGTTTTTTTGTTTGTTTGTTTTATACTTGTTAAAATCATTGAATAATTTTATGTTCTGCTGGTCCTATTTTGCTTAAAGAAAGAACTATAAGACATTCAGCTGTTACCATTTACTTTCAGGTTTGATTTGTATTGTGCTATAGAGTGTATCTTACTATGAGACTACCTCAAAGGAAATAGAGTAAAGCAGGTTTTCATTCTGGGTACTGAAATGAGAATAGATTGTTTATTATAGGCCTTCATTGAAAACTTGAATTTATTTATTCTGAAAAGGATTTATTCTGAAAATTTGTTGTTGTTCAGTCACTAAGTCATGTCTGACTCTTTGTGACCCTATGAACTGCAGCACATCAGATTTCCCTGCCCTTCACTATTTCTTGGAGTTTGCTCAAACTCCAGTCCATTGATTTGGTGATGCCATCCAACCATCTCATCCTCTTGTTGTCTCCTTCTCCTCCTGCCTTCAATCTTTCCCATTACCAAGGTCTTAAAAATTAGTGTTTTTAAGGTCTGAAAAATTAGTATTTTCAGATATCAAAAATTAGGATTTTAAGTTTTGAAAATGTAAGCCAGAGAGGAGAGACTCCTTAAATATATATGTACTCTTTTTCTGGACATGGAACAATGGACTGGTTCCAAATAGGAAAAGGAGTACGGCAAGGCTGTATATTGTCACCCTGCTTATTTAACTTATATGCAGAGTACATCATGAGAAATGCTGGACTGGAAGAAGCACAAGCTGGAATCAAGATTGCTGGAGAAATATCAATAACCTCAGATATGCAGATGACACCACCCTTATGGCAGAAAGTAAAGAGGCACTAAAAAGTCTCTTGATGAAAGTGAAAGAGGAGAGTGAAAAGTTGGCTTAAAACTCAACATTCAGAAAACGAAGATCATGGCATCTGGTCCCATCACATCATGGGAAATAAATGGGGAACGAGTGGAAACAGTGTCAGACTTTATTTTTATTTTTGGGGGTTTCAAAATCACTGCAGATGGTGACTGCAGCCATGAAATTAAAAGACGCTTATTCCTTGGAAGGAAAGTTATGACCAACCTAGATAGCATATTCAAAAGCAGAGACATTACTTTGCCAACAAAGGTCCGTCTAGTCAAGGCTGTTGTTTTTCCAGTGGTCATGTATGGATGTGAGAGTTGGACTGTGAAGAAGGCTGAGTGCCGAAGAACTGATGCTTTTGAACTGTGGTGTTGGAGAAGACTCTTGAGAGTCCCTTGGACAACAAGGAGATCCAACCAGTCCATTCTCAAGGAGATCAGCCCTGGGATTTCTTTGGAAGGAATGATGCTAAAGCTGAAACTCCAGTACTTTGGCCACCTCATGTGAAGAGTTGACTCATTGGAAAAGACTCTGATGCTGGGAGGGATTGGGGGCAGGAGGAGAAGGGGACGACAGAGGATGAGATGGCTGGATGGCATCACTTACTTGATGGACGTGAGTCTGAGTGAACTCCTGGAGTTGGTGATGGACGGGGAGGCCTGGCGTGCTGCGATTCATGGGGTTGCAAAGAGGCGGACACGACTGTGCGACTGAACTGACTGACTGACTCTTTTGCAATGCATTTAAAAAGTAATAAGCCAGTTGTGAAGCAAAGCAAAATGGTAAGCACCGTGACTTGGGTTCTTTTCATTAAGTACTAGTACCTCTCCCTTGTCTTTCATTCGTGTGGAGTTTAAGAAATCACACATTACCGAGGCCATGTTATCAAGTGGCCTATTAGTGAGGAATAAATGATCCTTTTATCTAAAGATTTATATTCTTTTAGTGTGTTGAAAATTTAATAAAAACAAAAAGCTTCTCACTTGGAGAATAATGTGACAAGGGTATTATGGTGAACTAGCAACCTAATTGATATTTAAATAAGGAAATTTTGCTTATTTCATAGTCAAATATATTTTCTTAAGGTATAGATAATATTCTTGCGCTTAAGACTATGGTATTGCTCTTAAAATACTAGTTGTTTGAAATGTTGAAATTATTTTCTGTGTTCGGAGATAGTTGATTTTGTTGCCAGTAATGGTGTGCAACATTCTTAGCTGTGTTGTCCTTCTTAAAAGTATTTTCTACTTTGCGCTGGTACCAAAATTTCGTAAAAATTGATAACAGTTAAGTTATGTTAGAGATAAAAGTGTGAAAGCATATGGAGATAGGAGCTTGGAAAAAGCAGCACTTCAGTGAATTCAGTAATCTTTTATTTCATAAGTTAGGAATATATATAAATAAGATAGTTTCAAGAAAAATAGCTGATTAGGTGAAGTTATTGTAAAATAGAGCTCAGTTTCAAGGGATCAGCTGAGTCAGCAGCACTGAAAACATGTAGGGGATGGTTCTTAAATCCTTGCTTCATTTGTAGATTTATGGTAAACTCTAAAGAGCAATCGGAGGCAATTATAGAGAAAAAATTGTGTTAACGAAGAAAGAAATATTTATATTCATTTTAAAGGTAATCTTAAGAAATGTTATTTACATTAGGTTAATTCAGGAAATGCAAAACATTTTGAGGCCAGTACAACATATTTTAATGTAGCTTGACATTTCTTGAAATACAAAACATATGTTGTAGAATTAGTAGGGTTTAAGTAATTTAACGGAGAAGGTGATGGCACCGCACTCCAGTGTTCTTGCCTGGAAAATCCCATGGATGGAGGAGCCTGGTGGGCTGCAGTCTATGGGGTCGTGAAGTCGGACACAACTGAGCGACTTCACTTTCACTTTTCACTTTCCTGCATTGGAGAAGGAAATGGCAACCCGCTCCAGTGTTCTTGCCTGGAGAATCCCAGGGATGGGGGAGCCTGGTGGGCTGCCGTCTATGGGGTCGCACAGAGTCAGACATGACTGAAGCGATTTAGCAGCAGCAGCAGCAAGTAATTTAAATTGAGATTTCTGTAAGCACATCTGATTATTATGATGAACAAACTTTCTGGAAAAGGGTTGCTGATTATTATGGAGATTTTTAAACTCTTAATAATAATGACAAATTAAGTTATGTTTAGTTTTTGGAGCATCTGACCTTAAATGACATAGTGAAATTTACATTTGATTGAGATCAGATCAGTCGCTCAGTCGTGTCCGACTCTTTGCGACCCCATGAATCATAGTACGCCAGGCCTACCTGTCCATCACCAACTCACGTCCATCGAGTCAGTGATGCCGTCCAGCCATCTCATCCTCTGTCGTCCCCTTCTCCTCCTGCCCCCAATCCCTCCCAGCATCAGAGTCTTTTCCAATGAGTCAACTCTTCATATGAGGTGGCCAAAGTACTGGAGTTTCAGCTTTAGCATCATTCCTTCCAAAGAAATCCCAGGGCTGATCTCCTTGAGAATGGACTGGTTGGATCTCCTTGCAGTCCAAGGGACTCTCAAGAGTCTTCTCCAACACCACAGTTCAAAAGCATCAGTTCTTCGGCGCTCAGCCTTCCTCACAGTCCAACTCTCACATCCATACATGACCACTGGAAAAACCATAGCCCTGACTAGACGAACCTTTGTTGGCAAAGTAATGTCTCTGCTTTTGAATATGCTATCTAGGTTGGTCATAACTTTCCTTCCAAGGAGTAAGCGTCTTTTAATTTCATGGCTGCGGTCACCATCTGTAGTGATTTTGGAGCCCAGAAAAATAAAGTCTGACACTGTTTCCACTGTTTCCCCATCTATTTCCCATGAAGTGGTGGGACTGGATGCCATGATCTTCGTTTTCTGAATGTTGAGCTTTAAGCCAACTTTTTCACTCTCCTCTTTCACTTTCATCAAGAGGCTTTTTAGTTCCTCTTCACTTTCTGCCATAAGGGTGGTGTCATCTGCATATCTGAGGTTATTGAGATTTCTCCCGGCAATCTTGATTCCAGTCTGTGTTTCTTCCAGCCCAGCATTTCTCATGATGTACTCTGCATATAAGTTAAATAAGCAGGGTGACAATATACAGCCTTGACATACTGCTTTTCCTATTTGGAACCAGTCTGTTGTTCCATGTCCAGTTCTAACTTGCTTACTGACCTGCATACAAATTTCTCAAGAGGTAGATCAGGTGTTCTGGTATTTCCATCTCTTTCAGAATTTTCCACAGTTTATTGTGATCCACACAGTCAAAGGCTTTGGCATAGTCAATAAAGCAGAAATAGATGTTTTTCTGGAACTCTCTTGCTTTTTTGATGATCCAGCGGATGTTGGCAATTTGATCTGTGGTTCCTCTGTCTTTTCTAAAACCAGCTTGAACATCAGGAAGTTCACGGTTCACATATTGCTGAAGCCTGGCTTGGAGAATTTTGAGCATTACTTTACTAGCGTGTGAGATGAGTGCAATTGTGTGGTAGTTTGAGCATTCTTTGGCATTGCCTTTCTTTGGGATTGGCATGAAAACGGACCTTTTCCAGTCCTGTGGCCACTGCTGAGTTTTCCAAATGTGCTGGCATATTGAGTGCAGCACTTTCACAGCATCATCTTTCAGGATTTGGAATAGCTCAACTGGAATTCCATCACCTCCACTAGCTTTGTTCATAGTGATGCTTTCTAAGGCCTACTTGACTTCACATTCTAGGATGTCTGGCTCTAGGTCAGTGATCACACCATCGTGATTATCTGGGTCGTGAAGATCTTTTTTGTACAGTTCTTCTGTGTATTCTTGCAATCTCTTCTTAATATCTTCTGCTTCTGTTAGGTCCATACCATTTCTGTCCTTTATCGAGCTCATCTTTGCATGAAATGTTCCTTTGGTATCTCTGATTTTCTTGAAGAGATCCCTAGTCTTTCCCATTCTGTTGTTTTCCTCTATTTCTTTGCATTCATCGCTGAAGAAGGCTTTCTTAACTGTTCTTGCTATTCTTTGGAACTCTGCATTCAGATGTTTATATCTTTCCTTTTCTCCTTGGCTTTTCGCTTCTCTTCTTTTCACAGCTATTTGTAATGCCTCACCAGACAGCCATCTTGCTTTTTTGCTTTTCTTTTCCATGGGAATGGTCTTGATCCCTGACTCTAGTACAATGTCACGAACCTCATTCCATAGTTCATCAGGCACTCTATCTATCAGATCTAGGCCCTTAAATCTATTTCTCACTTCCACTGTATAATCATAAGGGATTTGATTTAGGTCATACCTGAATGGTCTAGTGGTTTTCCCTACTTTCTTCAATTTAAGTCTGAATTTGGCAATAAGGAGTTCATGGTCTGAGCCACAGTCAGCTCCTGGTCTTGTTCTTGCTGACTGTATAGAGCTTCTCCATCTTTGGCTGCAAAGAATATAATCAATCTGATTTCGGTGTTGACCGTCTGGTGATGTCCATGTATAGAGTCTTCTCTTGTGTTGTTGGAAGAGAGTGTTTGTTATGACCAGTGCATTTTCTTGGCAAAAGTCTATTAGTCTTTGCCCTGCTTCATTCCGTATTCCAAGGCCAAATTTGCCTGTTACTCCAGGTGTTTCTTGACTTCCTACTTTTGCATTCCAGTCCCGTATAGAGAAAAGGACATCTTTTTTGGGTGTTAGTTCTAAAAAGTCTTGTAGGTCTTCATAGGACCGTTCAGCTTCAGCTTCTTCAGCGTTACTGGTTGGGACATAGACTTGAATTACTGTGATATTGAATGGTTTGCCTTGGAAACGATCAGAGATCATTCTGTCGTTTTTGAGATTGCATCCAAGTACTGCATTTTGGACTCTTGTTGACCATGATGGCTACTCCATTTCTTCTCACTTATTCTGGTATAGAGATGTAGTGTATATCATATATGTTGGATTTGGTACATGAAATGTTTTGAATTTTTATATGAAATAAATGTGACAGATAAAGCTTTTTCTCAGTAAATAGTTAAAAAAAAAATAAACCTATTGAGTGTCCCTTTATGTCTGGAAGCCTTGGTTTTCTTATTATAAACTAATAATGTGGGTTAGTAGTATTACTGAATTTTTTTCTAAAATTCTGTGACATTTGGATTAGTGAATTTTTAGTACAAATAATTCCATGATTGTTGTAGTCAAGTTAATTCAAAATTAATTTATAATATCTATTCTAGTGGCACAGTGAGAATAAGATATTTCAAATAACAACCTTATCCCCAAAGGAACTTTGTGTCACCTCGTATTAATAAGAAAATGTATAAAAATTGCCATTTTACTTGGAGGGTTGTGATAAATACTAGATAAAAATAATGTACAGAATTCTGTGGGGTTTAGAAAAGGGAGGGACCATAGCAGTAGAATGAAAGAAAGTGGTGATTAAAAGAAGCCCCTTTGAGGATCTTTGTGAGTCATGTTCTGTGATCACAGTAGAGAAGGAATATTTTAAGGGTGAACAAAATTTCTCTTCTTCCCTTTTACGTTCTTTGGCTGGTCTAATACGTAAAAAAATATAAGACAGATTAATAGGAGGAAAATTTAATTATGTGCTTGTGGGAGCCCTAGAAAGATATGAAGACTCAAAAGGCAGCTGGTAATTGAAGCTTATATTCCATCCTGATCCAGGGAACAGGGAGGAATCTGGGAATGCAAAGAGGAGGAAGGTCATTCACAGGAAGTGGGAGGAGATATTTGGGGAATTAAAAAAACAAAACAAACAAACAGGTAGTCCTGTTACAAGATAAGTTTCTTAAGTAAAAGGATATCTCTCTTAGCAGCTTTCTCCCTTTCTTATGTAAATTTAGGCAATTGAGGGAGAGGTAGAAGAGCTTTCAAGAATCTGCTGAGTTTTGATTGCCCTTAGCTCAAAATAGTAATCCTTATGCTTGTTAATGAACTCATGTTTAGCTGCTTGCCTCTCAGTAGCCAATACTCATTGTTGGGAAAGGAAATATTGCCTTAATAAGAAGACTGGCAACTGGGGAGAAGATGGACTCATGCCAAGAACCATCTCCTATGATTCTGCTTTGTTGTTGCTCAGTCCCTCAGTCATGTCTGACTCTTTGAGACCCCATGGACTGAAGCCACTCCAGTCTTCCCTGTCCTTTGCCATCTCCTGAAGCTTGCTCACACTCATGTCCATTGAGTCAGTGATGCTCATCCTTTGTCATCCCCTTCTCCTCCTGCCTTCAGTCTTTCCCAGCATCAGGGTCTTTTCCAATGAGTCAGCTCTTTGAATCAGGTGGCCAAAGTATTGGAGCTTCAGCTTCAGCATCAGTCTTTTCAATGAATATTCTGGTCTGATATCCTTTAGGATTGACTGGTTTGATCTCCTTGCAGTCCAAGGGACTCTCAAGAGTCTTTTCCAATATCACAGTTCAAAAGCATCAATTCTTTGGCGCTCAGCTTTCTTTATAGTCCAACTCTCACATCCATACTTGACTGCTGGAAAAACCATTTTTTTGACTAGGTGGTAATTCTTGATAAGAATTAAAGTGACATGAGATAGATTAAAGGAAGAAAATAAAAAGTTTAGTAGCACATGTACATTAGGGCTTCCCAGGTGTTGTTAGTGGTAAAGAACTTGCCTGCCAATGCAGGAGACATAAAAGATATGGGTTTGATCCCTGCACTGTAAAGATCCTCTGGAGGAGGGCATTGCAACCCACCTCAGTATTCTTGCTTGGAGAATCCCATGGACAGAGGAGCCTTGTGGGCTACAGTCTATAGGGTTACAAAGAGTCGGACATGACTAAGCAACTTAGCACACAGCATATACATTGGAGAGACCAAGGAAAACTGAGTAATTCACCAAAATGGCCAAATCCCTCAACTTAAATACCATCTTCAGTTGAAGACAAAAGAGCATGTTGGGCAGAGTGTTTTTGGAAAAAGAGGTAGTTCATATGGATCTGGGAAAGCAAATGTTTGGTAAACAGATGTTTACTGGGCTACACAGTGACAATGGGACAGAGGGGACTCTGAAATCTAGGCCCTACTGAGTTTCCCCATCACACCTAGCCCATATCCTTTGCAGGTTGTTGTAGCTCTGTTCCAGGAACAGGCCTGCTATCTAAATTTAGGCAGTGAGGGGGAAGGTCAAAGCTTTTTCCTGAGTCTTTTGGGCCTTGATTGGTTCCAACTCTAAATAATCTAAATTCCAAAGAGACATTTTGGGGTGGTAAATTTTGCTGGCCTACAAGGGGAAGTTATAGAGAAATGAGAAGCAGAGTCATAATATTCAAGAGATAAGACTGGAGATCACTGTTAAGGAGAGAAGAAAAGCTTCTTTCTTTATAAGCTGTTCTCCGGAGGCCACCATCCTGTTTTGTGTTTTTAGTTGACATCGTTTAGAGGGAGGAGGCTTGCCTGAAGAAAAGGGTAGATTTTAGGGCATGACAAGAGTTCATCATAGCTCTCAGAAGCTCCTGTGGCTTGAACCTTATTAAAAGGAAGGGAGCCATCTCTTCTTTATTCTCGAGGAGAGTATGATCCAGGCTGGAGATGGAAGTAGCTGCACTTTCTTAAATCTTGTCCTAGCTCAGGCCTCCTTTAGGCTTGTTTTGGGCTCTGGGCTAAAAACAGGTTTAATGTTAAAATAACTATTTTTTGCCCTCCTCCCAGATCTCTTCTTTGCTTTCAGGTGCCTTAACATTCTTTTCACTTGGAGGTAAAGCCTTTTATCAGTTACTAGAGTTAAAAAGCATAAGAGGAAGTTTCCCTTTTGAAGATGCATGTTGATTTAAACCTATTTAAATATGATCAGTTAGGGGAGGGATCAGTTGGGAATTTGTGATTAGCTGATGCTACTACATATAAATTAGATAAAAAGCAAAGAATTACTGTATAGCACAGGCTTTCCTTGTGGCTCAGCTGGTAAAGAATCCGCCTACAATGCAAGAGACCTGGATTTGATCCCTGGGTTGGGAAGATCCCCTGGAGAAGGGAAAGGCTACCCACTCCAGTATTCTGGCCTGGAGAATTCCATGGACTGTATAGTCCATGGGGTTGCAAAGAGTCGGACACAACTGAGTGACTTTCACTTCACTTCACTGTATAGCATGGGGAACTATATTCAATATTTTGTAATAACCTATAATGGAAAGAATCTGAAAAAGAATATGTATACATGTATATATCACATATATACATGTATATACACTCATATGTGCATAAAACTGAATCACTTTGCTGTATATGTGAAACATATAAATCAACTATACTTCTACTGAAAGAATACAATCTTTTAGTAAATTACTAAGACTATGTCATGTGAAGGATGTTATTGTGGTAGCTATTTTGCAATATATAGAGTGTATCAAATTATTATGTACAGCTTAAATTTGGTGCATTTTTCTAAGTTGTACAGTTAATATGCATAGGATTCTTTGCTGTATTTATTATCGATTTGAATTCATGAAGTATATAGTGATACCCAGGCTTTTGTTCCTGGTATTGATCATTTGTATCTTCTTTGTTTTATGAATTTAGCTAGAGGTTTATCAATTTATTGATCTTTGTAAAGAAACTACCTTTTGGTTTCATTGATTTAAAATTTTTTGTGTCCTCAGTTTTATTGATTTGTGCTGTTATCTTTATTATTATTATTTTACTTCTGTTTACTTTATTTTGCACTTCTTTTCCTCATTTCTTAAGGTGCATGTTTAGATTATTGATTTCTGGATGGCTCATTTGAAATACATATATTTATATCTCTAAATCCTAGATGTATCCCACTAATTTTCACTTGTTGTATTTTCATTTTTGTTCAGTTCAAAATATTTTCTACTTTGAGTTTTCCTCTTTGATCCATGGAGTGTTTCAGTTCAATTCAGTCGCTCAGTTGTGTCCGACTCTTTGCAACCCCATGAATTGCAGCACGCCAAGCCTCCCTGTCCATCACCAGCTCCCGGAGTTCACTCAGACTCACGTCCATCGAGTCAGTGATGCCATCCAGCCATGTCATCCTCTGTCGTCCCCTTCTCCTCCTGCCCCCAATCCCTCCCAGCATCAGAGTCTTTTCCAATGAGTCAACTCTTCGCATGAGGTGGCCAAAGTACTGGAGTTTCAGCTTTAGCATCATTCCTTCCAAAGAAATCCCAGGACTGATCTCCTTCAGAACGGACTGGTTGGATCTCCTTGCAGCCAAAGGGATTCTCAAGAGTCTTCTCCAACACCACAGTTCAAAAGCATCAATTCTTCAGTGCTCAGCCTTCTTCACAGTCCAACTCTCACATCCATACATGACCACTGGAAAAACCATAGCCTTGACTAGACGGACCTTTGTTGGCAAAGTAATGTCTTTACTTTTGAATATGCTCTCTAGGTTGGTCATAACTTTCCTTCCAAGGAATAAGCGTCTTTTAATTTCATGGCTGCAGTCACCATCTACAGTGATTTTGGAGCCCAAAAAAATAAAGTCTGACACTGTTTCCACTGTTACCCCATCTATTTCCCATGAAGTGATGGGACTGGATGCCATGATCTTTGTTTTCTGAATGTTGAGTTTTAAGCCAACTTTTTCACTCTCTTCTTTCACTTTCATCAAGAGGCTTTTTAGTTCCTCTTCACTTTCTGCCATAAGGGTGGTGTCATCTGCATATTTGAGGTTATTGATATTTCTCCTGGCAATCTTGATTCTAGCTTGTGTTTCTTCCAGCCCAGCGTTTCTCATGATGTACTCTGCATATAAGTTAAATAAGCAGGGTGACAATATACAGCCTTGCTGTATCCTTTTCGTATTTGGATCCAGTCTGTTGTTCCATGACCAGTTCTAACTGTTGCTTCCTGACCTGCATACAGATTTCTCAAGAGACAGTTCAGGTGGTCTGGTATTCCTATCTCTTTCAGAATTTTCCACAGTTTATTGTGATCCACACAGTCAAAGGCTTTGGCATAGTCAATAAAGCAGAAATAGATGTTTTTCTGGAACTCTGTAGCTTTTTCCATGACCCAGCGGATGTTGGCATCCAGAAGGACCCCATGCCCGAAGGGCGGCGGCCAAGAGGAGTTACCCCACGTCCAAGGTCATGGAGTGTTTAGAAGTGTGTTATTTCCAAGTATCTGGGGATTTTTCAGACATATTTCTGGTGTTGATTTTCAGTTTAATTATATTATGGTCACTAAACATTATTAAGTCTAAAAAGATTTCTTAAAGTTTGTTTTATAACCCAGGACATGGTTTGTTTTGGTGAATGTTTCATGTGCATTTGAAAAGAATGTGTATTCTTCTGTTATTGAATGGAGTGATATATCATATCAGATCCTATTGTTGATAATGTACAGTTCTTCTAAACATTGCTAAATTTTCATATACTTCTTTTCATTTCTGTGAGAGAAGTGTTGATGTTTCTAATTGTAAATGTGGATTTGTCCGTCTCTTCATTTCTGTGAATTTTCTTCTTCATATATTTGAGAGCCTGTTGTTAGCTACATACGTTTATAAGATTCTTATATATTCTTGTTGACTAGATCTTTTTAACATAGTGTAGTGTCCTTTATGGGAGAAGGCAATGGCACCCCACTACAGTACTCTTGCCTGGAAAATCCCATGGGCGGAGGAGCCGGGTAGGCTGCAGTCCATGGGGTCGCCAAGAGTCAGACACGACTGAGCGACTTCACTTTGACTTTTCACTTTCATGCATTGGAGAAGGAAATGGCAACCCACTCCAGTGTTCTTGCCTGGAGAATCCCAGGGACGAGGGAGCCTGCTGGGCTGCCGTCTATGGGGCCGCACAGAGTTGGACTCGACTGAAGCGACTTAGCAGCAGCAGCAGCAGCAGTGTCCTTTATACCTAGTGATTTGTTTTTTCTTGCTTGGTAGTCAACTTTGTCTTTTATTCATATAGTCTCTCCAGCTTTCTTTTGATAGGTGTTTTCATGGTATATATTCTAACCTCATTTTACTTTCAACTTTCCTATGTCACTATATTAAAAGTGGGTTTTTTTGTAGACAGATTATAATTGTGTCTTGTTTTCAACATAACCTGAGAATTATGTTTTTCAATTGTTACATCTAGGCAATTTATGTTTAGCATAACTATTGATATGTTTACATATAAGTTTACCTTTTTAATATTTATTCTCTGCTTGTTTCTTTTTATACATTTCTTTGTTTCTCCTTTGCTGCCATCTTTCGGATTATTTGAATGTTTGATTACTATTTTCTTTTTCTTGTAATTAATTTATTTTTTAACTGAAGGATAATTGCTTTACAGAATTTTGTTGTTTCCTGTCAAACCTCAACATAAATCAGCTATAGGTATACATATATCCTCTCCCTTTTGAACCTCCCTCCCATCTTCCTCCCCATCCCACCCCTCTAGGTTGATACAGAGCCCCTGTTTGAGTTTCCTGAAACATACAGAAAATTCCCCTTGGCTATCTATTTTATATATAGTAATGTAAGTTTCTATGTTACTCTTTCCCTACATCTCACCCTCTCCACTCCTCTCCCCATGTCCATAAATCTGTTCTCTATATCTGTTTCTCCATTGCTGCCCTGCAAATAAATTCTTTGGTACCATTTTTCTAGTTTCTGTATATATATGAGTTAGTATTTGATATTTATCTTTCTCTTTCTGACTCACTTCACTCTATAATAGGCTCTAGGTTCATCCACTTATTAGAACTGACTCACATGAGTTCCTTTTTATGGCTGGATAGTATTCCATTGTGTATATGTACCACAACTTCTTTATCCATTCATCTGTTGATGGACCTCTAGGTTGTTTCCCTGTTCTAGCTATTGTAAATAGTGCTGCAGTGAACAATGAGATACATGTGCCTTTTTCAATTTTGATTTCCTCAGGGTTTATGCCTAGGAGTGGGATTGCTGGATTGTATGGTGGTTTTAGTCCTAGTTTTTTAAGGAATCTCTATACAGTCTTCCATAGTGGCTGTTATCAATTTACATTCCCACCAACAGTGCAAGAGCATTCCCTTTTCTCCACACACTCTCCAGCATTTATTATTTGTACACTTTTTTATGATGGCCATTCTGACTGGTGTGAGGTGATACCTCATTGTAGTTTTGATTTGCATTTCTCTCGTAATGAGCAATGTTGAGCATCTTTTCATGTGTTTGTTGGCAGATGGCTAACAAAGGTCGCGTTTCTTCTTTAGAGAAATGTCTGTTTAGGTCTTTTTCCCACTTTTTAATTGGGTTGTTTGTTTTTCTGGTATTGAGTTGTATAAGCTGCTTGTGTATTTTGAGAATTAATCCCCTTTCATTATTTCATTTGTTATTATTTTCTTCCATTCTGAATGTTGTCTTTTAACCTTGCTTACAGTTTCCTTTGCTATGTAAAAGCTTTTAAGTTTAATCAGGTCCCACTTGTTTACTTTTGTTTTTATTTCCGTTACTCTAGGAGGTGGGTCATATAGGATCTTGCTTTGATTTATGTCATTGAGTATTCTTCCTATGTTTTCCTCTAAGAGTTTTATAGTTTCTTGTCTCACATTTAGGTCTTTAATACATTTCTAGTTTATCTTTGTGTATGGTGTTAGGAAGTGGTCTAATTTCATTCTTTTACATGTAGCTGTCCAGTTTTCCCAGCACCATTTATTGAAGAGGCTGTCTTTGCCCCATTGTATATTCTTGCCTCCTTTGTCAAAAATAAGGTACCCATAGGTGCGTGGGTTTATTTTGGGGCTTTCTATCTTGTTCCATTGGTCTATATTTCTGTTTTTATGCCAGTACCATACTGTCTTGATGACTGTAGCTTTGTAGTGTAATTTGATGACAGGAAAGTTGATTTCTCCAACTCCATTGTTTAGGATCAGAATCAGGGTAGTTCACGGCTAGGGCAGCAGGAAATATAGTTCTCTAGAAGGGTATGGCTATCAGTATTGGCCAATACACTACAGTATTCTTGCCTGGAGAACCCCCCTGACAGAGAAGCCTGGCAGGCCATAGTCTACAGGGTCGCAAAGAGCCGGACACAGCAGAAGACCCCCCGCATGCATAGATGCAAGACTTTTTTTTTTTTTTTGCCTGTGGCAGCTGTGTCCCAGTGAGGGTTGAGTGTGAAGGTGGCACGGCTGTTTGGGTCATGGGGACCCTGGTGGTGCCAAGTGTGCAGGGACACGGACTGCCTCAGCTGCAGAAGTTATGGCCCTATCAGTGTCTTTTTTGGAGCCTCCGGTAGCTGGTGATCAGAAGGCCTCTTTGGTGTTTCTCCGTAGTTCCGCCCATTCAGGCACTTAGAGGGCTCCTGTGCCTGGGGTCCTTTTCTGTTGTTCAGTTTGTCAGGCATATAGAGAGTCCCTCCTGGCTGGGGTCCTACCCTGTAGTTTGGTGTGTCAGGCACTTGATGGGCCAGGCTCTGTACTGTTCTGCTGCTAATGGTGGCCTATGGGGAGAGAGAGGCTATGGTGATGACTCCATGCCCTATGCTTGACTCAGCAGTATGGCCTTGCTTCCATGGCTTCCTGGCTTTTCTCCACAGGCATTTCCCACCACAGTCTCCTCCCTCACATCCCCTTGGTCCATCTCTCCAGTCAAGAGCAGCCCTGCCCTGGGATTGCTCCACAGTCCCTAAGCTCCAGCTCCCAGCTGCTGCCCCTTTTAGGGGACCTGCATCCTTGTCTGGGGTATGTATGGCTGCAGCAAGAACTGTCTGATTCTTATTCCATTTAGGCTGCCACAGATCAGCTGTTTCACTCTCAGCCTTAAATGTTTCTCCTCTGACTCAGACAGATTGCCTTGATGTGGGGATCGGACCCCTGCTTCACTTCCCCCACCCACCAAGGGCAGGTCCAGTCCTTGTAACACTCCTGTTTTTCCTCCTAGTTCCTCCATCCGCCCGAGTTTTGCGTGATTCTATATATTCTTCTCCGCTGCTCGGCTACTCCTGTCTGCTCTCAGCTGGTGTTCTGCATGCACTTCTGTGTCTGAAGGTGTATTCCTGATGTATCCATGGAGAGAGATATACTCCATGTCTACGTACTCCTCTGCCATCTTGTTTTCTAGTATTTCATTTTTATTGTATTTCTTTATATAATTAGTTTAGTTGTTGCTTTAGGGATTGAGATCTTTGTTTCCTGAATATAGTAGAATTACAACAACAACAAAAAATGTTTGATTTAAACCTAACCATGTAATTTTTCATGGCTGTCTTCTTTTTCTCCCATGTTTAATGCAGTGGACATTTTTACCTTTTATTATTTGCTAAATGGCTTGAAAATGGGCCTGAAATTTGATTTATTGTTCAGAAGAAATTCTTGAAAAGAATGAATAATTAAAGTAGTTATGTTTTTGTAATTAAATGAATTACAGTACAGGTAGATATTTGAGATAATTATACCTCTATATATGCCTATACTATTCTTATTTTATGTTCTTTAGAGTATAGTAAAATGGTGTAAAAACTGAGATAATAATAGTAATAAAAATTTATTCCCGTCACTCTAATTTCATGTTCTAAGTATTATTATATTTAATCTCCTTAATAAATGAGATGGTTTATTTTGGTTTTATTGATAAGAGGTAATGTGCCTCAGCAAAGTATTTTGTCCAAGACCACACTCTTAACTTGTAGTGAAATATGAATTCAGACTCAGGTCTATTTGACTTTAAAATTCATGTTTTACCATTAGTCTAATCATTGATTTCACAGATATTTTTGAATACTTACTATGTGTCAGGTACCATATTGTTTCTGATTGAAAGTCAACATCATCTCTGCCCATATGATACTTCCTCTGTTGTGGATGAGATAGCCATTAAACAAATATAATAAAAATATAATGTGTAGTTATATTATAGTAAATGCATTGAGGGAGAAGGAAAAGTTGTGATGAGAACTGAAAACATGGGAATGTAGATTCTTTGTAGAAGTAACATTGAGGGCAGGAGGAGAAGGAGGTAACAGAGGAGGAGACGGTTGGATGGCATCACTAACTCAATGGACATGAGTTTGAGCAAACTTTGGGAGATAGTGAAGGACAGGGAAGCCTGGCATGCAGCAGTGCATGGGGTCACAAATAATTGGACCCGACAAAGCCAGTGAACAACATCAACAGAAGTAACATTAAGAAATAAGGATCCAATATTGATGGTAGTTAGCAAAGAGTAGGAGGAAAAGCTGTATCGTCAGAGAGAAAAAGATATCCCAAGGCGTTGGGCGGGTGAAAGGAGAAAAAGTTCTCAGAACTGAAACAAGGCCAGAGTGGCTGAAGAATAGTATTGTAACAGTCTTTGAATATGAGATGAGGCTCATGAGAGAGGCAAGGTTCAGTTTATCTAGGACTTTGTAGGCCATGCTAAGTTGGTTAATTAATGATTGCCTTGGAAATTTTCCTCCTTAAAAAAAGGCCATTTAGAATGTAAGCCATTTGTAAGATGAAAACTACCTACTTCCATGAATTAGTTGATGGATATAGCTGGTATCTCTTTATCTCAGAGCAAGGTAGTCAATCCTAAGAATCCAGCATCACTTGCTTATCTGTCTGCCCTGGACTCTGTGGTGTCTTAGGTTTTTCTGATAAAAGAAATTGAGATTTTTTTTTCCAATGGTTAATAGGTTTTATTGTATTGGTTAAAATAATACTAAAAGAACCATACATTTAGAATGTAATGTGAACATTGCACTTGAAAGATTTTTCTCAACTTCAGACATGCTGTAGATCAAACATGACCTGCTGCTCTTCTTCATTTTAGCTCTTTTTAATGACCATTGAAATACACCATCTTTCAGTGTTTCCTTCAAATTTCTAATGTTTAAACACATTTTTATATCTTTCTCAGTCTGAGGGAAAAGGCCATACCAATGCTGGGGATGCAATATATGAGGTGGTGAGTCTACAGCGAGAGTCTGAGAAGGAGGATCCAGTCACTCCTACTAGTGGAGGGGGCCCATTGTCACCCCAGGAGGATGAAGCAGAAGAGGGTAAGAAATGAAACTTACTCAGTTTCTTCTCTTTACGTAGCTGCTTTACTTGTATCCTCACAGATGTGTGTGTGTGTGTGCGTGCATGCGTCTCTCTCTAAGCGGTAGGGGGAGGAGTGGTGTTTCTTCATAGTCTCTGCTACTTTTAGACTAGATTCTACTAGATGCAGAAGAGGATTTGGTCCATTTGGTTCCTTGGTTGTGTACTCCTAAGTGCAACTTACACAATTATTTATATTTGACAGCTTAACTTTGCTGTCTTGCACGTTTGAAGTGTTTAATGAAAAGTTTCAAATTCTCCTAAGCATTTTTAGAATTTCAGTGGTTAATGTCATGTCCTACTCCTCACTTGACATGATTCAGTTTTGATTTGTTTATTGTTGTTGCCTTATCATTTACCATTCACTTTTTTGAAACGCTAGCAGTTATCTGCTTTGTTTACTGCATGAATCCTGCTGAAAGTTGCTAACCAACCTCTTGAGAGTCATACTTCATTTGGCTCTGTGCTGAGTAATTTTTATAGAAACTAGAGCTAAATGATGGATCTTTACTTTTAACCTTTATATTATCTGCTTATAGGATAGGGTTTATTAAAAGAAAGTTTCTTTATATCATCTTTGCCATCTGTTTATCCTTCTTGTCAAGATTCTATTCAAATCTGTTGCCCTTTCTAATATTGGGTTATTTGTCGTCTTGTTGATTTTTAAGCTTTCTTTAAATACACTGGTAAAGGTCCTTTACCTGGAGGAGGAAATGCCAACCTACTCCAGTATTTTTGACTGGAAAATCCCTATGGACAGAAGAGCCTGGCAGGCTGTATAGTCCGTTGGGTCGCCAAGAGTTGGACATGACTGAAGCGATTTAACACGTACAAAGGTCCTTTATTGGATGTGTTTTACAGATATTTTCTTCCACTCTGTAGTTTGCCTTTTCACTTTCTGAACAATGTCTTTTGAGAAACGAAAGATTAATTTTTGTGGAGTTGAATTTGTCAATTTCTTTCTTCTTTTTTTTTTTTTTTTTGCTGTGCCCTGTGTCTTGTGGGACCTTAGTTCTCTGACTAGGGATTGAACCTGGACTGCCCACAGTAGAAGTGCAGAGTCCTAACCACTGAACTGCCAGGGAATTCCCTGTCAGTTTTTTTTTTTTTTTCCCCCCATTAATGATGTGTCTGTGAACCATTTAAATTTTTACATGTAGTTGGAAGTAGAGTTCTGTTTGTTTTTTCACTCAGAAAACATTTATTATCTCATGGTTTCTGTGAGTCATGAATTATGCTTGTCTGGTCGGTTGTGGCTTCATGTCTGTTATGGAGAGTCAGATATTATTTGGGGGATTTAGTTATTTGAAGATGACATTGATGGGGCTGAAAGCTTGAGGAAGCTTCCAGGGGGCTGATTCAGAATAGCTGCCAAAATGATGCTGGCAGTTGGCCAAGATACTTCACTTTCTCTCCACATAGGCCTCCCACTAGTGCTGCTTGGGTGTCTGTGTGGTACAACGGTGAGCTCTCCCCAGACGGCAGTCCAGGGAACTAAGGTGGAAGTTGCAATGCCTTTTATATCTTAGCCTTGGAGTCACAGAATATCACTTCCATAGTATTCATCTGCTTTGTGGTATACAATGTAGTTGCTATTTAATAGACTTACCATGCATTTTGTCTGACATATTATTACTCCATGCCATTCAGGTCTTGGAAGGGTATTTTTTGATCCAGTGAAAATTTAGGGCTCATGAGGTTTGAAAGTTGTGTAGATGTGCAGTGTAAGGGAAGAGCCATTTACTTATGGAAAATAACATAATTAGAAAACTGATACATTTAGAAGTAAATGGCAAACTAAATGATCCCAATTTTGACTTGTTATTAATCAGCAGAATGTTTGGAGACATTCACTGGCAGGATCTGAAAGTACTGTACGAAATATTCGAAGGCCATCATATTCTAGTCTTAGCAAGAGAGCTAACTTGGGCTCCAAATTCATTTTTGATGCAGCCCTTTTGACAAAGTTCGTTCTGCACAGGTGTGTCAAAATGGCTGCCTCAGCATATAAGGAACAAGGGGCAGAAGAGATGTGAGAATATTCCTGTGGTAAAAGCAACGAGGCTTATAGCTGAATTGGATGTCATGGGCAGCAGAAAGAAGAGAATGAAGGGACAGAATCATAGATTAAATCTAGGTTTCTAGGTTAGGTGACTGGATGATGTTGATGCCAACAAACAAGATAGGAATACCTGGGAAGAGTGGGTGTGGGATTGGGGTATGATACATTCAGTTTCAGATAGTGATGGATTTGAACTCACTGTGGAACATTGAAGTACAGCTATTTTTCAGTGATTAGAAATGGTATTATATTGTGAGAGAAGTTTTAACAATTGGAGATAAAGGTTTGAGGGTCATCAGTGTGAAGCAATGATAACTGGCTGAAATTTCTTTGAGAGAAAATGTGGGAGGGGTGGGTTAACATTAGAGTTTTGAGAGATCACTAACATTTCAGGGTCGATGCAGGAAGAGAAAGTCCAACTAAAAGATCTGCAGAAGAAATGATCAGAAGAGTAGGAGGAGAACTAAAACAAGGTAGTATTGGACCAAGGACTGGAGATTCAAAAGGAGAAAATGGTGTTGCAGTACTGACAAACGGAGCAAGGAGATTGAGTATAGTAAGGAACAAGATTGTTCATTGGATTCGGTAAATCTGAGAGGCTACTGGGTACCTCTGCGGGTCATTTTAATAAAGTTGGAAAAGAAGCCTTCTTATACTGGACTGAGGAATGACTAGAGGTGAGAAAGGGATGTTTTAAATACTTTTCAGACTATCTTTTCCAAGAAAGTCAATGGAGAAGAAGAGGAAAGAGCCTGGACTTAAAACATTGAGTTGCATGTGGCCAGAAAAGGGCATTTTTAGGGTGTAAGAGATTTGAGCTCATCCGTAGCAGGGAAGGGAGAGCTAAAAATAGTTACCCACCCCACACTTAAGGGTGCAGTTTCCTAGCAGGCTTCCTGTGTCTTTACAAATGCTGTTTACTCTGCTTAGAGACTCTTTCTACTTAAGGCCACCTGAGTAAGCTCTTCAACAAAGACATGTTAACAGTCAAAAGAAAATAGTGATTTTAGTATATAGGCAGTTTCCATACTTAGCAATGTTTAAAAATATTTTCTATGATATTTTTTAGTAGGTTGCTTAGGCAAATTATGTTTAAAATGTATTCAATGCAGGAATGGCTTGAGTGAGAAGCTTGACAAAACTGCTTATGAAAAAGCAGTCATAAATATCAATAAAATGGTCAAAAAACAGGCAGTGAAGGACTTGAGAAGGTGATCAAATTGTATAAAAATATGGAGAAAAACCACTGAGCCTTGAGTGAGAACTGTGAATGGTGTTTTAGTACTTGAGGCATCTCCTGTTCTGCTCATTCCCACCACTGGTTATAATCATGGTGGTTTTGCTAGGATGGGGCGAGCTGTGAAAACTGGTAGCTTTGCTTTCACCCCTGGAAGGGACTCACTCGATTTGGAGCAAATGTAGAAAAAGCACAAATCTCTGGAACATTATTGGAAACAATAGCGATTTTTTTTTTTTTAATGGCAAAAGAATGTGAAGACCAGTGTTTTATGTAGAATGATGTAATTCTGGTTGGGAAAGAAGAAATCTCCTTTCAAAGGAGATTTAAGGAATGACTGGGCCTCATTAGTTCTGCATATCACTGGTGGTCTGGGAGGCTGTGTATACATGCAAGGCTGCATACACACTCAGGCAGATTAGAGAGGGTCCTAGCTATTCACAGATATATGCTGGACACGAGGCCTTGCACGTGTACAGCGGTTTTGCTTCTTCTCTGTTCTACGAAGAGAACGTGTTCCAGGTGGAGTAAATGGCCGAAGGCTCATCTTCCCTGTAGGCTTCCCCTGTGAGCAAGTGGCAGCTCCTGGGCTCTGGATCTCAGAATGCAGAATCTACCCTCTCTCTGGTGCTATCATTTCTTGGACTGGATTATTGCAGTACCTCCTAACGGGTCTCCTGCATTCCACCCTTGTTCACTCCCCCTTTGTCTGTGGTTCTGCACTAGCCATAGTCACCCTTTTAAAATTTGTCAGATTACATTTCTTCTCTTCTAAAAATCCTCCATTGGCTTTTCATTTTGCTTGCCAAAGTTCTTTACCATGGTTTACAAAGCCGTATGTGATCTTACTTTATGATTTTAACCTTTCTGACCTCATTCACTGTCACTTTCGGCCCCACAAATTCCACCCTTGTCCTTTGCTCTCCTTCACAGTTCAGTTCAGTTCAGTTGCTCAGTCGTGTCCGAATCTTTGCAACCCTGTGAACTGCAGCACGCCAGGCCTCCCTGTCCATCACCAACTCCGGGAGCCTACACAAACTTATGTCCCTTGAGTTGGTGATGCCATCCAACCATCTCATCCTCTGTCGTCCCCTTCTCCTCCTGCCCTCAGTCTTTCCCAGCATCAGGGTCTTTTCAAATGAATCAGCTCTTCACATCAGGTGGCCAAAGTATTGAAGTTTTTCAGCTTCAACATCAGTCCTTCCAATGAACTCCCAGGATCTCTTTTAGGATTGGCCAGTTTGATCTCCTTGCAGTCCAAGGGACTCTCAGGAGTCTTCTCAAACACCACAGTTCAAAGGCATCGATTCTTCAGTGCTCAGCTTTCATTATAGTCCAACTCTCACATCCATACATGACTACTGGAAAAACCATAGCCTTGACTAGACGGACTTTTGTTGACAAAGTAATGTCTCTGCTTTTGAATATGCTGTCTAGGTTGGTCATAACTTTCCTTCCAAGGAGTAAGCATCTTTTAATTTCACGGCTGCAAACACCATCTGCAGTGATTTTGGAGCCCCCCAAAATAAAGTCAGCTACTGTTTCCACTGTTTGCCCATCTATTTTCCATGAAGTGATGGGACTGGATACTATGAACTTAGTTTTCTGAATGTTGAACTTTAAGCTAACTTCTTCACTCTCCTCTTTCACTTTCATCAATAGGCTCTTTAGTAGTTCTTCACTTGCTGTGTCCTTCACAGACACTGCTATAATCTGCCTCTGGGCTGTCGCACTTGCTGTTCCCCTTGGAAGGACACCTTGTTTCCTGGATTGCCAAATGGGTCTCTCCTTCCTCTTTAATAAGTACCACCTTCTCAGTGAGATTTTTGCCTTCTGAGTAAATAGCATGAATAATAATAAATGAAGGAGTAAATAAAAGTAAATATATTTATCACAAAAATTACAGAATAAATTAATATGTTTTCTTTACATTGCTTCAAGATGATTTCATACTGAGAAAGACTAGAAAAATAGAAGTGACATTTCTGAAATTACACTTGAAAAATGAAAACATAAATAAAATTTTCAATTTCTTATTCTTATATATGGTTTGAATAAGAACAAGTCACCAGATTTCTATTTTTCCCTAAAAATTTTTACTTCTGTTCTTAACAAGTTTTCACTGTTTGAGATGTCAGCTTGTCTTTTGAAAATCTATTAGCCATCACCCATATTAAAAAAGCTACAGAAATCAGAGTAGGAAGTAATAGTTTCTTTTATAGATGAGACATTTCATACATTTTCAATACACTTTATTATTAGTTCTTTAATTGACATTTCTGTCAACGCAGATATCAAAAGTTAGAGCTGGAGGTGGCATAGAAATGTTTTCCTGCTGGGGGGATTTGGAGTATTCTTTTATTTAATTATTTTCAGCAATTTGCCTGTCAAAGCAAAAGTGGAAGTTCAAGTCACTAAATTGTCTTACCTTAGCCTGTAATTTAACTAAAAAGGGATGCAGACTTTAAAGGACTAAAATTGCTCTTAATTTCCTGGGATAGATCTAAAGTAAAATGAATTAAAATATCTTTGCATATTTTTCAAATGCTGTTCAAAAAATGAAGTGTTAAAGGGAATTAATTTGAATGCAAGGAATCTTTGAAGAAAGTTAGGTCCATCAGTGCAACTGCCATAGGGATTATTTTTAAACAACCTTGTCACCTTTATATACTCCTTCATGTTCTGAATTGTTCCTGCTTTTGAAACTTGAGGTACACTTGATTCTGCTTCATTTGGTTTTCAAGCTGACTTTCTGTTTGTTGACCTCAGACTTGTATTTAGTTCCTTATAACATGGATGGTAAACTATAAGAAGACAATAGATGGCAAATACAGGGTGATTTCCTTTAAGACACATGCCCAAGTAATTGTAAAAGACCAGATTCACAGTAATATGAGGCAAGCTTCACACTTGCTTGTAAACTAAATTTTACTGTAATCTGCGTTTTTTTGTTTTGTATTTAGATTGGTTAAATGCTATCTAGACTAAAATTATTCCCTTTGATCTGAGTGACTGGTAGCTAATAGCACTTATAATTCATTTTGTTTGCCGAGCAAAACAGTCTCAAACTCAACTAGAAGTTTATTTTCTTTTAATTTCTTAATTCATAGTCTGATTAAAGATTATAGGCAGCTTTTACTGTAGAAATCAGTTTGGAAATGAGATTTCTTTATATTTGAATGAAAATACAATGGAGAATATAGAAAAGAAATGAGTTTTTTTTTTTAAGAAATACAGTGATCATACGAGGGTTTCCCTGATAGTTCAGTTGGTAAAGAATCCACTTGCAATGCAGGAGATCCTGGTTCAATTCCTGGATCGGGAAGATCTGCTGGAGAAGGGATAGGCTACCCCCTCCAGTATTCTTGGGCTTCCCTTGTGATTCAGCTGGTAAAGAATCTGCCCGCATTGTCGGAGACCTGGGTTTGATCCCTGGGTTGGAAAGATCACCTGGAGAAGGGAAAGGCTACCCACTCCAGTATTCTGGCCTGGAGCATTCCATGGACTGTATGCTGCTGCTGCTAAGTCACTTCAGTCATGTCCGACTCTGTGGGACCCCATAGACGGCATCCCACCAGGCTCCCCCGTCCCTGGGATTCTCCAGGCAAGAACACTGGAGTGGGTTGCCATTTCCTTCTCCAATGCAGGAAAGTGAAATTTGAAAGTGAAGTTGCTCAGTCGTGTCTGACTCTTAGCGACCCCATGGACTGCAGCCTACCAGGCTCCTCCGCCCATGGGATTTTCCAGGCAAGAGTACTGGAGTGGGTTGCCATATAGTTCTAGACTATGCTGGAGAATTCCATGGACTGGTGTCACAAAGAGTCAGACATGACTGAGTGACTTTCACTTTCAGTGATCATATTGCACTTACTTATGGTAGGTGCTGATTAAAGAAGTGCTTCTCAGGTTTTAAGTGTGTGTGTGTATTACCTGGAGATCTTGTTCAAATGAAGTCTTACTTAAAAAAAAACTCTATCAGATGCCATTGCTCCTGGTCATACTACACTCTGAGTAGCAAGAATTTAAATTGCCTACACATATTAATTTGTTTATTCCTCATATCAACCCCATAAGGTCAATACTGTTATTATATTCATTTTACAGATGAGAAAATATGTTTCAACAAAATAATACTGGCAAGCTAGATACTATTTATTTTCCACTCAGGTACTTTTTATGTTTATAAAATTGATGTGTGCACTTCTGTGTATATGTGAGAGAGGAAAGAAAGGGCTTCATCATGTTGTCTGATTCTTGAATCTGTTTAAACAAATGAAAGTTATCAAAAATGCATTTGATAAGGGATGGTATTTGAGAGAAAGTAGAGTATATTAGTTAGTTTTATATTGCTCCATAATAACTTATTTCAAAAATATAGTGTCTTAAAGTAACACCCTTTTTTTATCTCACATGGATCAAAAGTGTGGCTCTGGATTAGCTGGGTCCTGTCTTCATGGTCTCCTGAGGCTGCAGTCAGAGTTTTGGCTGGGGCTTTGGTCTTATCTGAAACTTGGGGTTCTCTTCAGAGCTCGCAGAATTCATTTCATTGTTGTTATAATACTCATAGGGGCTTGATTCAAGGCCAGCAGCAGAAGGCCCAGGCCCCCCATTTTTTTTTTTTAATGATAGTTCTTGGTTTTGTTTTAATTTTTTTTTGGCCACATGGTGCATCTTGTAGGATCTTACTTCCCTGACCAGGGATTGAACCCGTGCCCTCGGCAGTGAAAAACATGGAGTCCTAACCACTGGACAGGCAGGGAGGTCCTCCAAAGTCTCTTTTAAGAGTTTACCTGATTAGGTTAGGCCCCTCTAGGGTAGCCTAGGGGGCTAAATGAATCTAGGGTAGCCTCCCCTTGATTAACTTAAAGCCAAAGTGGTTAGGGACTTCATATCTTCAGAATCCCTTCAGCTTTGCCATGTAACACAACGTTGCCACAGCCATGACATCCGTCTTATTCATATGTCCCACTCACATTCAAGGGTAGGGATTATATAGGGTGTTTATACCAGGAGGCAGGAATGTTAGTGGTCATTTTAGAACTGGCTGTAACAAAGAGTTATGTACCAGAAATGAAGGAAACTATCCTTTTTCAAGCATCTGTTATATATTGATAACCACCACTTTTGCATACACATTACCTCACTTATTACCATAACCATGCAAGATAATTACCGTTACTCCTATTATTTTCAAGTTTGTATCTTATTTCTCCTGTTAGACGAGGTCCTGTTAAAGGTATACATACATGCAGTATTAGGTAAGCAAAAAATGATCCAGACAATTTCAAAACAGTACGTGATGAATTTCCAAATGAATTATAAGAACATTGATTGCTGTAGGTCTCTAGTGTCTTTTATTGAGCAATTTCCATTACATGTGGCATCCTCACCATCTCTGCCTTTTGAAACCGGGGTTCAGCTATCTCATGATTGCTGTATTTGTCCCCAGTCAGAAGTGATCTCCTGTTCCCTGACTGCAGAATTCCACTATATTACACGTCTTTAGTGTCATTTATGTATTCCATATTAAATTATAGTTCCATGTGTCTTCTCTCCCCCTTGTGACTGTAAATTCCAGTGAGAAGCTCAGATTCTTATTCATCTTAGTGGGTTTGTCAGTTAGTTCCACACAGTGGGTCTCCCGTAAATACTAGTTTTAATTCATTTTCAAATGACCACACCTGGGAAAGTCTGAAAGAGTGGATTTGGAAGAGTAGAAAGGAAGAAGTGTAGCATTCTGACATATGTGAAAGCGGAAAGTACAGACATGAGCAGAATCTTCAGTATGCCCAGGAGACAGTGAGTGTGAGGTCAGAGAGACTGAGAGCAGGCCTTCCTTGGAGAAAGTGACTAGAAACATTGAACAGTACAGACTTTGTATAAAGCAGCGGAGAGTCTTAGAAGGATTTTGAGCTTGGTCATGGCCTGAGTGAAGGTTTGAGTTAGATAGATTAAGCTGTCAGTGTATTATGGAAAATGAAGTTAAGAATAGTGAAGAATCTATGATATATATATGTCTAATTCGAGGACATAAAGCCTGAACTAGGATGCTGGCCCTGTAAATAGAAAATGACCAATTTTAGAGAAATAATGGGCAGGGAAATGTGACTGCATCACACCTGTCTTTAATTGCCATATTCAAAGGCTCAGTGCTAGGTTAGTTCACCCTGGAAGAGAGCATATTTTTATGTTAATTAATTTCACCCATTAATTAATTTAAGAAATATTTGTGTTGTTGTTCAGTTGCCAAATTGTGTCCAACTCTGCAACCCCATGAACCGCAGCATGCTAGGCCTCTCTGTGCTCCACTGTCTTCTGGAGGATGCTCAGACTCATGTCCATTGAGTCAATGATACCATCCAACCTTCTGATCTTCTGTCGCCTGCTTCTCCTCCTGCCTTCAATCTTTCCCAACATCAGGGTCATTTTAAATGAGTCAGCTCTTTACATCAGGTAGCTGAAGTATTAGAGCTTCAGCTTCAGCATCAGCCCTTTCAGTGAATGTTCAGGATTGATTTCCTTTAGAATTGACTGGTTTCTTCTCCTTACAGTCCGAGGGACTCTCAAGAGTTTTCTCCAGCATCACAGTTTGAAAGCATTAATTCTTTGGCTCTCAGACTTATTTATGGTCCAACTCTCACATCCTTACATGCCTACTGGGAAAACCATAGCTTTGACTATACAGACGTTTGGTGGCAAAGTGATGTCTCTGCTTTTTAATACTCTGTCTAGTTTGTCATGGATTTTCTTCCAAGGAACAAGCATCTTTTAATTTCACAGCTGCAGTCACCATTTGCTGATTTTGGAGCCCAAGAAAATAAAATCTGTCACTGTTTCCACTCTGTCCCCATCTATTTTCCATAAAGTGATGGGGCTGGATGCCATGATCTTCGTTTTTTGAGTGTTGCATTTTAAGCGACTTTTTCACTCTCATCAAGAGGCTCTTTAGTTTCTCTTTGCTTTCTGTCGAGTGGTATCATTAGATATTAAATATGCAGAAGTATCATCTGCATATCTGAGGTTGTTGATATTTCTCCCAGCAATCTTGATTCCAACTTGTGAGTCAGCCAGCCTGGCATTTCGAATGATGCACTCTGCATATAAGTTAAATAAGCAGGGTGACAATATTCAGCCTTGACATACTCCTTTTCCAATGTAGAACTAGTCCACTGTTCCATGTCTGGTTCTAGCTGTTGCTTTTTGACCAGTGTTCAGGTTTTTCAGGAGACAAGTAAGGTGGTCTGACATTTCGTTCAGTTGTCGCTCAGTCATGTCCGACTATCTGTGACCACATAGACTGCAGCACACCATGCTTCCCTGTCCATCACCAACTCCTGAAGCTTGCTCAAACTCATATCCATTGAGTTGGTGATGCCATCCAGCCATCTCATCCTCTGTCATCCCCTTCTCCTCCTGCCTTCAATATTTCCAAGCATCAGGGTCTTTTCCAAAGAGTCCGTTCTTTGCATCAGGTGGCCAAAATATTGGAGTTTCAACTGCAGTAGCAGTCCTTGCAATGAATAATCAGGACTAATGTCCTTGAGGATTACTGGCTTGATCTCCTTGCAGTCCAAGGGACTCTCAAGAGTCTTCTCCAACACCACAGTTCAAAAGCATCAATTGTTCAGTGCTCAGCTTTCTTTATAGTCCAACTCTCACATCCATACATGACTACTGGAAAAACCATAGCTTTGACTAGATGGACCTTTGCTGGCAAGTGATGTCTCTGCTTTTGAATATACTGTCTAGGTTAGTCATACCTTTTTTCCAAGGAGCAAGCATCTTTTAATTTCACGGCTGCAGTAGCCATCTGCAGTGATTTTGGAGACCAACAAAATAAAGTCTGTCACTGTTTCCATTGTTTCGCCATCAATTTGCCATTTCCAGCGGTCATGTGTGGATGTGAGAGTTGGACTGTGAAGAAAGCTGAGCGCCGAAGAGTTGATGCTTTTGAACTGTGGTGTTGGAGAAGACTCTTGAGAGTCCCTTGGACTGCAAGGAGATCCAACCAGTCCATTCTCAAGGAGATCAGCCCTGGGATTTCTTTGGAAGGAATGATGCTAAAGCTGGAACTCCAGTACTTTGGCCACCTCATGCGAAGAGCTGACTCATTGGAAAAGACACTGATGCTGGGAGGGATTGGGGGCGGGAGGAAAAGGGGACGACAGAGGATGAGATGGCTGGATGGCATCACCGACTCGATGGACGTGAGTTTGAGTGAACTCCGGGAGATGGTGATGGACAGGGAGGCCTGGCATGCTGCGATTGATGGGGTTGCAAAGAGTCGGACATGACTGAGCGACTGAACTGAACTGAACTGAACTGATGGTACCAGATGCCATGATCTTAGTGTTTTGAATGTTGAGCTAGCTTTTTCACTTAAGCCAGCTCTCCTTTTTCACTTTCATCAAGAGGCTCCTTAGTTCCTCTTCACTTTATGATATAAGGGTGGTGTCATCTGTGTATCTGAGGTTATTGGTATTTTTCCCAGCAATCTTGATTCCAGCTTGTGCTTCATCCAGCTCAGCATTTAGCATGATGTATTCTGCATATGTTAGATAAGCAGGGTGACAAATATACAGCCTTGATGTACTCCTTTCCCAGTTTGGAACCAGTCTGTTGTTCCATGTCCAGTTCTAACTGTTGCTTCTTGACCTGCATGCACATTTCTCAGGAGGCAAGTCAGGTGGTCTGGTATTCCCATCTCTTTCAGAATTTTCCACAGTTTATTGTGATCCACACAGTCAAAGGCTTTGGCGTAATCAATAAATCAGAAGTAGATGTTTTTTCTGTAACTCTCTTGCTTTTTCTGTGATCCAGCAAATGTTGGCAATTTGCTCTCTGGTTCATCTGTGTTTTCTAAATCCAGCTTGAAACTTAAAGTTCACAGTTCATGTACTGTTGAACCTGGCTTGGAGAATTTTGAGCATTACTTTGCTAGCATGCATAGTGCAATTGTGTGGTAGTTTGAACAGTTTTTGGCATTGCCTTTCTTTGGGATTGGAATGAAAACTGACCTTTTCCAATTCTGTGGACACTTCTGAGTTTTCCAAATTTGCTGGCCTATTGAGTGCAGAACTTTTATAGCATCATCTTTTAGGATTTGAAATAGCTCAGCTGGAATTCCATCACCTCCACTAGCATTGTTTGTAGTGACACTTCCTAAGGTCCACTTGACTTCACATTCCAGGATGTGTGACTCTAGGTGAGTGATCACACTGTCGTGGTTATCATGAAAGTCTTTTTGTATGGTTCTTCTGTTTATTCTGGCCACCTCTTCTTAATGTCTTCTGCTTCTGTTAGGTTCATATCATTTCTGTCTGTTATTGTGCCCATCTTTGCATGAAATGTTCCCTTGGTATCTCTAATTTTCTTGAAGAGATCTGTAGTCTTTCCCATTCTATTATTTTTCTCTATTTCTTTGCATTGATCACTGAGGAAGGCTTTCTTATCTCCTTGCTATTCTTTGGAACCCTGAATTCGGATGCTTATATCTTTCCTTTTCTCCCTTGCCTTTTGCTCCTCTTCTCTTCTCAGCTGTTTGTAAGGCCTCCTCAGACCATTTCTTTTTCTTGGGGATGGTCTTGATCATGAACCTCTGCCCATAGCTCTTCAGTCACCTCATCTATCAGATCTAATCCCTTGAATTTGTCACTTCCACTGTGTAATTGTAAGGAGTTTGATTTAGCTCATACTTGAATGGTCTAGTGTTTTTTTCCTACTTTCTTCAATTTACGTCTTAATTTGCCAATAAGGAGTTGATCTGAGCCACAGTCAGCCCCCAGTCTTGTTTTTGCTGACTGTATGGAGCGTCTCCATGTTTGGCTGAAAAGAAAATCATCAATCTGATTTTGGTATTGACCATCTGGTAATGCCCATGTGTAGAGTCTTCTTTTGTGTTGTTGGAAGAGGGTGTTTGCTATGACCAGTGCATTCTCTTGGCAAAACTCTGTTAGCCTTTGCCCTGCTTCACTTTGTACTCTAAGTTCAAACTTGCCTGGTACTCTAGGTATCTCTTGGACTTCCTGCTTTTGCAATCTATTCCCCTATGTTGAAAAACACGTCTTTTGTATGAGTTTGTGTGTGTGTGTGTGTACCTAGATGTTTTAGCAATAAGCTTGGTTCTGAGAGTGACAAAAATTCCTTTAATGTTACTTACGTTTTAGGTGGGAATAAACATTTTGAATCATTGCAAGAATTAAGTAATACTATGACACTTCACAGTGTGTATTGCATTTACCTAATCAAGAGTACAGTACTCATATAAGATTATTAGTATTGTTTGGATTTCTGACCTTTTCCGTTACAAATAACTGGTGGTGTTTCAGAGAACACTGTGATCTAACCATGGAATGACTGAGTGTGATTGGGTTCCATATCAACTGAACTCAAGCATTTAATTTCGTTCCCTGTGATTTGTATTTCGTTTAGAAATCTAAAATATAAACTTACAGTGTTTGTTTCATGAGTAAGATCTGTCAAGGTCTAATCTTATTTCACCTCAATCGTACAGTAATCTTTATATTTTAAAATACCTCCAAAGAGTGAAAATCTGTACCATTCAGTATAAGTAAACTGTATTGTCATGTGTCTAAGCTGCATGTCTTTTTACTCCCTCCCCACAAAAAAGTTTTTATGCAGTTTTGCACAGTAATTGACCTTTCAGTTAACAAAGAATATGTTTTAATTCACTTCCTGCAATGTTATTGTGCCTGGAAAGTTTATTATTCTATCTTTAACTTGTGGATTTTCACTGAAATCTGGTGTTTCAATTTGTTTTAAGTGATAAGATTCTTGGAACTGGCAGCTCAAAATCTGATTCTAACATATTCAATGTGTATGGGAATGATTTATATTATATTTAAATTATAAAAAATAGTCTTTTATATTACTGTAAGTATACCCTTATTCTTTTTTTTTTTTAGTGTTCTTTTTTTTTTAATTTAATTTAATTTTTAAACTTTACATAATTGTATTAGTTTTGCCAAATATCAAAATGAATCCATCACAGGTATACATGTGCTCCCCATCCTGAACCCTCCTCCCTCCCCCCTCCCCATACCATCCCTCTGGGTCATCCCAGTGCACTAGCCCCAAGCATCCAGTATCGTGCATTGAACCTGGACTGGCATCTCATTTCATACATGATATTTTATATGTTTCAATGCCATTCTCCCAAATCTTCCCACCCTCTCCTTCTCCCACAGAGTCCATAAGACTGTTCCATACATCAGCGTCATTTTTGCTGTCTCGTACACATGGTTATTGTTATCATCTTTCTAAATTCCATATATATGCGTTAGTATACGGTATTGGTGTTTTTCCTTCTGGCTTACTTCACTCTGTATAATAGGCTCCAGTTTGATCCACCTCATTAGAACTGATTCAAATGTATTCTTTTTAATGGCTGAGTAATACTCCATTGTGTATATGTACCACAGCTTTCTTATCCATTCATCTGCTGATGGACATCTAGGTTGCTTCCATGTCCTGGCTATTATAAACAGTGCTGCGATGAACATTGGGGTACACGTGTCTCTTTCCCTTCTGGTTTCCTCAGTGTGTATGCCCAGCAGTGGGATTGCTGGATCATAAGGCAGTTCTATTTCCAGTTTTTGAAGGAATCTCCACACTGTTCTCCATAGTGGCTGTACTAGTTTGCATTCCCACCAACAGTGTAAGAGGGTTCCCTTTTCTCCACACCCTCTCCAGCGTTTATTATTTGTAGACTTTTGGATCGCAGCCATTCTGACTGGTGTGAAATGGTACCTCATAGTGGTTTTGATTTGCATTTCTCTGATAATGAGTGATGTTGAGCATCTTTTCATGTGTTTGTTAGCCATCTGTATGTCTTCTTTGGAGAAATGTCTATTTAGTTCTTTGGCCCGTTTTTTGATTGGGTCATTTATTTTTCTGGAGTTGAGCTGTAGGAGTTGCTTGTATATTTTTGAGATTAGTTGTTTGTCCGTTGCTTCATTTGCTATTATTTTCTCCCATTCTGAAGGCTGTCTTTTCACCTTGTTGATAGTTTCCTTTGATGTGCAGAAGCTTTTAAGGTTAATTAGGTCCCATTTGTTTATTTTTGCTTTTATTTCCGATATTCTGGGAGGTGGGTCATAGAGGATCCTGCTGTGATGTATGTCGGAGAGTGTTTTGCCTATGTTCTCCTCTAGGAGTTTTATAGTTTCTGGTCTTATGTTTAGATCTTTAATCCATTTTGAGTTTATTTTTGTGTATGGTGTTAGAAAGTGTTCTAGTTTCATTCTTTTACAAGTGGTTGACCAGTTTTCCCAGCACCACTTGTTAAAGAGATTGTCTTTAATCCATTGTATATTCTTGCCTCCTTTGTCAAAGATAAGGTGTCCATATGTGTGTGGATTTATCTCTGGGCTTTCTATTTTGTTCCATTGATCTATATTTCTGTCTTTGTGCCAGTACCATACTGTCTTGATAACTGTGGCTTTGTAGTAGAGCCTGAAGTCAGGTAGGTTGATTCCTCCAGTTCCATTCTTCTTTCTCAAGATCGCTTTGGCTATTCGAGGTTTTTTGTATTTCCATACAAATTGTGAAATTATTTGTTCTAGCTCTGTGAAGAATACTGTTGGTAGCTTGATAGGGATTGCATTGAATCTATAGATTGCTTTGGGTAGTATACTCATTTTCACTATATTGATTCTTCCAATCCATGAACATGGTATATTTCTCCATCTATTAGTGTCCTCTTTGATTTCTTTCACCAGTGTTTTATAGTTTTCTATATATAAGTCTTTAGTTTCTTTAGGTAGATATATTCCTAAGTATTTTATTCTTTCCGTTGCAATGGTGAATGGAATTGTTTCCTTAATTTCTCTTTCTGTTTTCTCATTATTAGTGTATAGGAATGCAAGGGATTTCTGTGTGTTGATTTTATATCCTGCAACTTTACTATAGTCATTGATTAGCTCTAGTAATTTTCTGGTGGAGTCTTTAGGGTTTTCTATGTAGAGGATCATGTCATCTGCAAATAGTGAGAGTTTTACTTCTTCTTTTCCAATTTGGATTCCTTTTATTTCTTTTTCTGCTCTGATTGCTGTGGCCAAAACTTCCAAAACTATGTTGAATAGTAATGGTGAAAGTGGGCACCCTTGTCTTGTTCCTGATTTTAGAGGGAATGCTTTCAATTTTTCACCATTGAGGATAATGTTTGCTGTGGGTTTGTCATATATAGCTTTTATTATGTTGAGGTATGTTCCTTCTATTCCTGCTTTCTGGAGAGTTTTTATCATAAATGGGTGTTGAATTTTGTCAAAGGCTTTCTCTGCATCTATTGAGATAATCATATGGTTTTTATTTTTCAATTTGTTAATGTGGTGTATTACATTGATTGATTTGCGGATATTGAAGAATCCTTGCATCCCTGGGATAAAGCCCACTTGGTCATGGTGTATGATCTTTTTAATGTGTTGTTGGATTCTGATTGCTAGAATTTTGTTAAGGATTTTTGCATCTATGTTCATCAGTGATATTGGCCTGTAGTTTTCTTTTTTTGTGGCATCTTTGTCAGGTTTTGGTATTAGGGTGATGGTGGCCTCATAGAATGAGTTTGGAAGTTTACCTTCCTCTGCAATTTTCTGGAAGAGTTTGAGCAGGATAGATGTTAGCTCTTCTCTAAATTTTTGGTAGAATTCAGCTGTGAAGCCATCTGGACCTGGGCTTTTGTTTGCTGGAAGATTTTTGATTACAGTTTCAATTTCCGTGCTTGTGATGGGTCTGTTAAGATTTTCTATTTCTTCCTGGTCGAGTTTTGGAAAGTTGTACTTTTCTAAGAATTTGTCCATTTCTTCCACGTTGTCCATTTCATTGGCATATAATTGTTGATAGTAGTCTCTTATGATCCTTTGTATTTCTGTGTTGTCTGTTGTGATCTCTCCATTTTCATTTCTAATTTTATTGACTTGATTTTTCTCCCTTTGTTTCTTGATGAGTCTGGCTAATGGTTTGTCAATTTTATTTATCCTTTCAAAGAACCAGCTTTTGGTTTTGTTGATTTTTGCTATGGTCTCTTTTGTTTCTTTTGCATTTATTTCTGCTCTAATTTTTAAGATTTCTTTCCTTCTACTAACCCTGGGGTTCTTCATTTCTTCCTTTTCTAGTTGCTTTAGGTGTAGAGTTAGGTTATTTATTTGACTTTTTTCTTGTTTCTTGAGGTGTGCCTGTATTGCTATGAACTTTCCCCTTAGGACTGCTTTTACTGTGTCCCACAGGTTTGGGTTGTTGTGTTTTCATTTTCATTCGTTTCTATGCAAATTTTGATTTCTTTTTTGATTTCTTCTGTGATTTGTTGGTTATTCAGCAGTGTGTTGTTCAGCCTCCATATGTTGGAATTTTTAATCGTTTTTCTCCTGTAATTGAGATCTAATCTTACTGCATTGTGGTCAGAAAAGATGCTTGGAATGATTTCTATTTTTTTGAATTTACCAAGGCTAGCTTTCTTTAATGAAATTAATGCCTTTGGAAAATGTAGTTTTGGGCATTTAAAAGATTCTTTCAGCTTTAAGATTTTGAAGCAAATAAGAATGAATAGTTATTCTGAAAGGGCGAACTGTAGCCTACTGGCAAATCTGGTCCACAACTTATTTTTTTCTTATATGGCTTCTGGGCAAAGAATAGTTCTTAGATTTTTAAAGGATTGTAATAACAACTTCCCCCAGTCCCCCGTCCCACCACCCCCACCCCCAAAAGCAAAAGGAACAGTAACAGCATGTGAGAGTTAAAAATACTGTTTGGCCCTTTACAGAAAAATTGGCCAATCCAAACAGTCAAAGCATATTTGTGAACAGTTTTAAGTATACTTTATGTAATTTCTGAAACTGTGGAATGTTTCAGTATTACTGTAATGTCTTTTGTGTACAAAAATGGGGCCACAGTATAGGTGATGTTCCTTTTTGTTAGTTACATTTTATTACATAATAAATGCCCTTTTTATTAGTGTTCCAAAATAAGCTGTTATAGGACTTCTGCTATGTACAGTGTGTTATAGTACAGTTTTAGTGTATTTCTACTGGAAAGTATCAAAAAGATAAATTATTTTTTTTCTTTTTGCATTTTGAAATGACCTTACAGACAGCAAAAGAAATTTCATGATTTAACTTCGTTCTTAATACAAAATACATTTGAGAGGAAATAGAAAATGCAAGAAAAAAAAAGCAATACTGCTAGAGTTAGTGTTTGCATCATATAGGTGTGATGGAAGCACCCGTCCTCTCATTTAGTAACTTCAGTGTGCCTGCACAGTTGGTTAATATTCAAGGTACAATTGTACTTGTGGTTGTTTTGGCATGTCTGAAATATATATTTAATTCAAACTGTTATAAATGGGTAATCTAATAGAAAAAAATACATCTTAAGATCATAAAAATCTTTTTATATTGATCCAGGGAGGATTGTTCTTCAAGGTTAATACAGTGCAGAATCTCTGATAAGAAAATCAGACTCTTAGACATTTTATTCAAAAGTATATAAATCCATTGCATGAAACTTTTTTAACCTTATAGAAAATATAAGATTGTGAATATAGTAAATATGAGTTGTGGATTTTTATATGGTATGTTTTTGTTAATTTTTTTTTCTTTTTGTGTTGTGTGCTTTTAGAAAAGTGTTAATTAGATAAATGTTTTATTTTAAAATACTGTGATTTAGTTATTAAACTTCTATAGGTTTGGTTTTTCTTGGTGTCCCTTTTTTATTCTTTTGGTGTTCTGTTTTTATGCTCGTGTCAAATTTGGTTCATTTAGTACTTTGTAGATACAGTGTTTATATTATCTGAAACATTTTTAATGTAAAAATATGCAGTCAAGCATTAAGTGATCATGGTCACTTTTCTTTCTTTCTAACTTACTTGGACTGTAGCCCACCAGGCTCCTCCGTCCATGGAATTCTCCAGGGAAGAATACTGAAGTAGGTAGCCATTTCCTTTTCCAGGGGATCTTCCCAATCCAGACATCAAATCTGGATGTCCTGCATTGTAGGCAGATTCTTTACAATCTGAGGCATCAGAGAAGCCTCTAACTTATTTAAAATATTTATTTCACAAGTTAGAAAATTAATTTTGAATTAACTAGTATTCCCACAGAAATTTATCCTTAGTTCTTCTTAATTAGTGCTATTTTCATGTCAGTCAGATGAGCATACAACTGTCCTTCATCATTTTTTAACTTCAGTGTGATAAATTCATTTTTCCCAACCCCCTGTAAATTCTGCTGAATGCCATCTAATGTGTTACTTCATTGTTGCTTTCATGTCTCAAACTTCTTGAAAGGTGAATGTTAAAATTATTTTATAATGCTTAGAGAGATTGTCCAAATGCTACTTTTGCAATTTCACTATCAATACTTTCTATAAATATTATAGAATAGGATGAGAATGGAGAGTAAAAAGTATTAGAAAATAAGAGGGAGATTGAGTTCTATAAAATCTGATTATGCAGATTGCTCGATACAGCACCAAGGCTAGTGCTGCATTGTTTGGATGAAAATTTGAGCACTTACTCATGTTTCTTATGATATTATTCAGAGTTCACGTCACATAGAAAGATGTTTTTCTTTGAAATCACAGAAGTTTAACTGAAATGGGCTTCCCCACCTTCATTAAGACTTCCTTTTCATACTTAATTCGTAGAATAATTGAGAACTGAGGGAAAATCTTTGATATCTAAAATTTTAAATTAATACAGAATTTCTATCTTGTTTCTTTTTCAGGGTATGTACTTATCTCATGACCTGAAGATTTTTTGTTTTAATAAAATAAATCTCACGTATTTATGTGCACAACAATCATATACTAAATAGAGTTTATACTGGTACTTTTTAAAAAATTGGAAGCCCTAATTTATTCCTATAAATGTCATTGTTGATAGTAGGGCTGACCTTTATAGAGTGGCTAAATGAACTTTGTACTTGAAGGGTCAGTGCTACTGGCTAAATTCAGCACAGTTTTGGTATAAGTCTGACTTTATCTTCCTAGTAACATTTTTGGTGTAATTATATTTTCCAAAGTGGTTCAGTCAAGCATGTGTTTGAAAAGGTTGTTTTGATCCAGCGTACTAAGGGAGATAAGAGTATTTATTCCTGGTGGCTTCAGCTTAATATGATACCAGTAACATTTTAAATGGTAGTGTAATAAAGAGAGGAGATTGGTTAGAAACAGGCTAGAAATCTTAAAATAATTACTGTTGTTGACAAATGATGACTCAAATGTAATAGAAAAACCCCCAAGTGAATTTGAGATAAACTTATAATAGCATGTTCTATTTTCCCTTGCAAATACTATTGATATGTTTGTCATTTCAATTTAACCACACACATGAATCAACTAAAATGGGTTTTGACTGAGATAATCATTTACTTAATCAAATCTTTAAGACATTTAAATAAATTAACAGTGTGACTGAAAAATTTTCTGTGTAAAGCTAATCATTGATTTATGATTTGGGAAGATAATCATCTTTGTATTACTTAAAAAACAAATAAAAAAATACACGAAATTTTTTCTCTTTTTCATATTTAAAAATTTTAAATAAATGTAAAACAGACTCCTATTGCCCACCAATACTAATTCTCAAGAGAAATCATTTAAAGAGTTTATGTATTCGTTTCTAAAAGGAACATTGTGTATATCATGTTTGGCAACTCTATTTTCTTTTATTAAACAATGTCTTATGAACACTTCATTAAACCGTTTTTCACTATTTAAAGTTCCATAGTATTTTGTGGCATGGGTATAGCATAACTTACTTTTCCATTTCTCTTTTGAAGGTTCTAAAAGCAATTACCATTTTTATTTTTTGCTATTACAGCTGTTATAAAGAATAGTCTTCTTTGTATATACTCTGAAGCACAATCTGGTTTTTGATAGGTAATGCTAAATTGTTTTCTAGAAAGACTGCAAATGTTTTCCCCTTCCAATAGTGTATCTGAGCACCCTTCACCTTTTCCCTTCACCAACGGGAGATATTATTGGTTTTAAAATATTTGCCATTCTTACTGGCATCTCATTTTGTTTACATTTCCCTGATTATACATGAAGTTGAGCATGTCTTATATGCTTGTTAGGCTAATAGATTTGAATTTTGTTAGCACCTATGTGGTTGTTAAATCTAATATAAACTGCTTTTCTTGTCAAAGATTTAGTATTTCATAATACCTGTAGTCAGATTCTCAAAATCTTGTTTGGTTTATGTGCCTGCATATTTGTCTAAAGGGAAATGGGAAAGAAAGTAAGCATTATTATTGTGGTAGTTACATCAGGGGAGAGTCATGGAAAACTATTGCTTCTTTCACACCCACTCCTTTTGCATTTTTATCTGTTAAGAGGTGTATATTGTTTTGGGATCCCATCAAACTATGGATATACGGATCAAAACCACTCTATTTGAAGGGAAAGAATTTTTGCTTTCCCTTTGGATTCTGTCCCTGCCAGATGTTTATTGAGTGTCTATACTCTGTCGGGACTGTGGTCACTTCAGCTGACGTCATCTTTATATCTTAATACTTTTGACAAACTGAAGTGTCTCCTGATTACACTAGAGATCATTCTCCAGAACATTTAAATTTCTTCAGTCAGTTGAAGCACGATGAGGATGTCTTCATCTAACACAAATACATTTTGATATGGTCTGTTACCACCACAGCAGGTAAAGCAAGTCCTATCACCCCCTTCTCCTGCCCTCAATCTTTTTCTCCAGCATCAGGGTCTTTTACAATGAGTTGTCTCTTCTCATCAGGTGAACAAAGTATTGAAGCTTCAGCATCAGTCCTTCAGTGAATAGCAGGGTTGATTTCCTTTAGGATTGACTGGTTTGATCTCCTTGCTGTCCAAGGGACTCTCAAGAGTCTTCTCCAGCACCATAGTTTGAAAGCATCAGTTATTTGGTGCTCATCCTTCTTTATGATCCAACTCTCACATCCATACACAACTGCTGGAAAAACCGTAACTTTGACTATACAGACCTTTGTTGGCAAAGTAGAACGTCCTTAACACTTGGTAGGTAGACTGGTCTTTGGAAACAGATTGAGTAACCAATTCACAAGGCAGTTAATTCTGTTTTCTAGTTACTAATAATAATGAGCGATCAATGCAAAGAAACAAAGAAAAACAATAGAATGGGAAAGACTAGAGATCTCTTCAAGAAAATTAGAGATACCAAGGGAACACTTCATGCAAAGATGGGCTCAATAAAGGACAGAAATGGTATGGACCTAACAGAAGGAGAAGATATTAAGAAGAGGTGGCAAGAATACACAGAAGAACTGTACAAAAAAGATCTTCACAACCCAGATAATCACGATGGTGTGATCACTCACCTAGAGCCAGACATCCTGGAATGGGAAGTCAAGTGGGCCTTAGGAAGCATCACTATGAACAAAGCTAGTGGAGGTGATGGAATTCCAGTTGAGCTATTTCAAATCCTGAAAGATGATGCCGTGAAAGTGCTGCACTGAGACCCTGAGATTAAGTGACAGTGGCCGGACCAGAATGTGATCTGATTACTTTATAATTGCATTTGTAAACAGTTAACTCCTTTAAGTGAAACAAGACTGAGAGTTTATTAACTATTTGTAGAAAGCTTATGGAACTAATTCATATGCCATTTTCTTTAGCAGCAGTTAGTATCTGAAAAGAAAGGACTTAATTTTTCAGTTGGAGAAATTACGGCTTTTGTTACACCAGGGGGTGTGGTGTTTTAATGCTTTGAATATGGCATTGGGAGTTGAGTGACTCAGATCTCTTATAATGACAGGAGGAAAGCTGAGCTTTCTGAAAACTTAATGTTAAAAATTTCACCCTGCCTTGAATATTTGGATTCGAGTAAATATTTGTAAAGTGTATGTCAGCAGAAGATCTATGTAATACAGTACTATTAGTGTTTTCATTACACTGTAAATAGAGATAGGCAGATTACTCAATAAAAATTCTAAGTTACCCATTTGAATACATTAAAATTTTTTGAGTAATATTTAAATAATAAAACAGAAGTTTGGCTTTAGATAATTAAAGCTTTAATTTTTCCTTTCTCTTTTTACAAAAACCACAAATTTTACATCAGAGAAATAAGGGTATTAGATTTTTTATGTCTCTTCAGAATTGCCCAGCTATAACCTGCTTAATAGTCCTCCTAATCATCTCTCTTCTCATACCTTTATGACTCTCTAGTGTTAGTTTTCTCTTCCTTGCTTCTGTCATTTTCAATCTTTGCTCTGTCGTGCTTATCTTTCCTTTTTAGTTTCTATTCTTTCATCCTTCTTGCATCCTAAGTTGCTTCAGTTGTATCTGACTCTTTGGGACCCTATGGACCAGACTTCTCTGTCTATGGGATTCTCCAGGTAGGAATACTGGAGTGGGTTGCCATTTCCTTCTCCAGGGAATGTTCCCAACTCAGGTCAGGGATTGAACCTGCATCTCTTTTGTCTTCTGCACTGGCAGGTGGATTCTTGACCCCTAGTGCCACCTGGGAAGCCCAGTGTGATTTTTTAGCAGTAAGTTTTCAGAAAGCTCCAGTTGGTAAAGAATTTGCCTGCAATGCAGTAGATCTGGTTTCGATTCATAGGTTGGGAAGATCCCCTGGAGAAGGGAAAGGCTACCCACTCCAGTATTCTGGCCTGGAGGATTCCATGGACTGTATCGTCCATGGGGTCACAAAGAGTCGGACATAGGTGTATGACTTGCACTTTCACTTTTCAGAAAGCTCAGCTTTCTTCCAGGCATTATAAGAGATCTGGGTCACTCAACTCCCAATGCCCTATTGATCCTTCTCATATTCAGTTATATTTAGAGCTTGCTATAATCTAGGCATATATTAAGTGCTGTATCAAATGCTTAAGATCCATTCCTGTCTTCCTGGAGCTTACAGTCTAGAGATGGAAAGAGATATGTAAAATAAATGCAAGATATTAAAGGTACAGACACTCAGATAAAGACAAGTTAGTTGAATTCTAAGAGAATTTGGATACTTCTTGAAGACTTTGTACCTATGATCATTTCCAAAGTAAGATTTCTGTTGAGTATTTATGTCATGTTATGGTTAAGGGATTAAAACTTCATAATTTAAGAAATCTTGAGCTTCATTCTTACTACTTTTTTTTGAAAATAGTGTGCTGTTTTGCATAAGTAGAATAATATGCCTTAATCATAGAATGATGCAACAAATTTCCATTTCTTTCACTATGACTATCAACTGGATTTTAAGGGCAGAGATGTAGAGACTTTGTAGCTTGATTTTAATGAAGTGACTGACCTTCACGTGAGTCACATTTTGTATGTTGGCCTTTATTACATTTTTTTTTAGGAAAAGAAATATAATTATAAATATAAATATACACATAATATACTTATAAAAGAATTGTCAGTTCCTATGTGATGCTTTCAAATTCAATTAATATATGTAGATCAGTAATTCTCAATATATAGAAGTGCCTTGTTACTTTAGAAGTGTATGTTCTAAGTTGAGAATTCACTGTGTTGAAAAAAAATTCATGAGAATGGGCTACATACATGAATGATACAGAGGTAGAAAGAATTGCAAACCACTGATCATGGAAAATCACCTGTTCTGAGATTCAGTGGCCCTCAGTCCAAGTGGCAATACATGGAAGACTCTGACTTCGGCAGTGCAGTTTCATTTTCCTGCTCATTCACCTAAAAAGTATACAGAGCAGCTGATCTCTTCACAATGCAAACCACAGGTACATTTGGCACTTGCTGCTGATGTCTGTTTTGAAGAGTCTGTACTATAGACTGAAAAATGTAGATAATTGATATTCAGGATGTTCCCTCTAAAGAAAACTAATAATTTATTTTTTAAAGTTTTTCAAGTGTGATTCCTGGATCAGTTGCAATGGTTAGAAAGCCATCTATAACTCAGATTTGTTTTTGGTAATTTTTATCAAAGTTGTAAAAGTTTAATAAACTTTTAGTGGGCACCCACAGCTCTGCTCATTGCTGTGGACACAAAAATAAGATGTGACTATTACCACTGAGGAGCTTATAGTCTGGTTGAAGAAAAAGACCCATAAATAGATAATTTTAGTAAAATGCAGTAAATTCAGTACAGTCATCCCTGGGTGTCTGGGAGGGATTGGTTACAGGACTACCTGTTGATACCAAAATCATTAGATGCTCAGGTACCCTTACAGATGGTCCATGATTGTTTGCATCTATGGATGCAGATCCTACGGATCAGGTGGGCCAACTTTCGTAAGATGAGAACAGGGCATAATGTGAGCTGACTAAAAGGAACTTGGTTTGGCCTGAAAATTCAGGGAAGACATTTTGAAAATTATGCCTCTGAGTTCAGTCTTGATTAATGCTATTATTTAGCTGGAAATGTTTGGACACTACCATAAGGGAACCCTTCCAAGCAGAGGAAAACTTGAGGTGATGGGAAACCACATTTTGTATGCAATAAAATATACATTCTTCATCTGTAAGGGTGGGAAATGAGATTAGAGAGAATACAGAGGTTGAATAATGGAGGGCCTTTTACGTCATGCCAATTTTGTATTTTCTGATTTAATCAAAGATTGGTGTAAGAGATATTTTACAGTTGTGTTAAAAGTGTCTTTTTGGAAATGATTTATTTTATTCAGGGTATTTTTTGTGTAAAAGATTTAGGCGATAAATTGGTTACACAGTTTAGGAAAATGTATGTCTATTGGTCATGTAACCCTTAATTTTTTTTCCATATTTGTGCTGCCCCCTTCCTCACCCTTTATTTTGAGCAGGGTAAGGCTTAGTTTTTCATTTACCTATTGCTTTAGCTTAAGTGTTCTGATCTAAGGCATGTTTCCTACCCTGTTCCAACCACTGACTTTTCTGTTCCTGTTTCTGTTATAGCTCATATTCTGCTTTCCTCTCATGTGTCTGTGTCCAAGTACTTATTTTCTCCTAGAACATAAATTCCTCAAAGTTAGGAGGCATGTCTTTTTCATCTTCTTAAGTTCGGTCATGTAGTGAGTACTTAGTAAATATTTGAATGAATGAATAGGTAATCAATTTTTGCTTCATTTTACTTGCACTATTTTTAACTTCTGTCTAAAATTAATTTTTTTGGTAGATGAATAGAGTAGATATGAATGGTATGGTATGCAAATGTACTAGAGGTATGGGCTTCATGTATCTAATCTCTAAAATCATCAGTTTCTTAATGCATGAAGAGGACACGGTATACTAATAGCTACCATTTATTGAACGTTTAGAATATTCTAAGTGTTTAAAGCTTTCTCTCTAATCGACTTTTCTTAGTGTTATTGTGTATGTTATTCTTTGTTTGAAAGGTACTTTGATCAAAACTTCTGCTGGCTGCATTTTCCTTATCATTTAGATCTCGGTTCAGGCTCAAGTATTACTCCTTCAGATAATCTTATAGCTGAAGTAGGCCCTTTCCTCTCTCTCTTAATTTTTCCTGGAAGTGATTTTGTTATATATTGAGGTAGTGTTAGTCTTTCCATCATCATGCTCTAATGGCACTTTGTACGCACCACTATTAGTAATTTTTAAAATGCTTTCTTATAAATATGGTCTTTTAAATTAATTTCTGTCACCTTCTAGAGTGTGAGTTCCTAAGGGGCAGATGGTGTTTTATTATTTTTGGAGCTCCCAATGCCTACCATGTATCAAGTGTTAGGTAAATATTGTTTAACGAGTGGGAATTTCTTAGAAATATTCGATTCAGAGACAAAAAAAACGTATTCTTGTTTTTAAAATCTGTTAATGGAAGTTATAATTGGTAATATAGGGGTTGATAAATGTGCAGGAAAAGAGTTAACATAACAAACTTTAGACTTCTGTCCTTAGAAGAGCCTGTTTGCAAGGTTGGCCTTTGGCTGTTATTGGTAAACTTAGATTTTAGGAGGGTTGCCACATTCCCTAACTGAGAAGAGTGATTAACTGTGCCTGAATTGTTTGTACTACAGTATGGTTTATCCTGAACACCTGCTTTTCTTCTGGCTTCTGAAATTTTGGTACATGCTCAGCATAGGGTACTTATGACCAGCCTCAGAAAAAACTTCAGGCACAGAGTCTCTGATGGGCTTCCCTGGTAGATAGTGTTTAACACATGGTGTCACAGCTCATTACTGGAGGGATTGAGTGTGCTTCCCTGGTGGCTCAGATGGTAAAGAATCCACCTGCGATGTGGGAAACCTGGATTCAGTCCCTGGGTTGGGAAGATTCCCTGGAGGAGGGCATGGCAACCCACTCCAGTAGCCTTGCCTGGAGAATCCCCATGGAGAAAGGATCCTGGCGGGCTACAGTTCATGGGGTCAAAAAGAGTTGGACACAGCTGAATGACTAAGCACTGAGCACCTGGAGAGGATTCCACTGGGAGAGGACTCCTGAAAGTTTCTGCTTCCTTTCTGCTAGACTTCACCCAGTGTGCCTTTTCCCTTTGCTGATTTTTCTTTGTATCCTTTCACTGTCACTAGTAAATCATGTGTTACAAGTAACTATATGCTGATTTCTGTGAGTCCTCCTAGGGAATCATTGACCCTGGAGTTGATCTTGAAAACCTCTGAAATAATAGGATAGATAAATTTTTTATACTTCTAATTGGGAAGAAGATAGTAGATGATAAATAAATAAGAAAAATGTGAAGAACTAATGATGTTTGATTGGTTTGGGTAGCTGCTTTAGATTAGGTGGTCAGCAAAAATTCCTCTGAGGAGGTGACATTTAAATTGAGATCTGAATGACAAGAGAAAGTCAGCCATTGGAGGATACGAAAGGGCGTTTCAGGAGGGAGGAAGGTGGTACAGAGTCTCAGACATGAAAGTATGCCTGATGATTTTGAAGAAGTGAAAGGGAGGACAGATGACCAAAGGGCAGGGGACAAGCAACTTAGTAGTATAACAGATGTGGACGGGTAGCCAGGGAGACATCATGTTACTTCCTGTAAGCCACAGTGAGGGCTTTCTCTTTTTGAAGACTTTGAAGGGTTGTAAGCTGGAGAGACAAAGATTTGGTTCATGATTTCAAAATGCCACAGCAGCTGGATACATGTAGAATGGAGTTTAGTAGAGCATGGATAGAATCAGGAAGATCATTTGTGAGACCCTCATTGTAAGATCTGTCAAAATGGTAGAGGTTAGTTAGAGTTATATTTGGAAAGGGAGAGAAGTAGATAGATTTGAGATAATATATTGGAGGTGGTGTGCACAGGGTTGGGTAATTAAATGTAGGTGATCAGGGTAAAAGAACAACTTGTAGATTTTCAGTTTGAGCAACTGGATAGATAGTGATATCATTTATGAAAACACCAAAGAGGAACCAGTCCAACCAGTCCATCTTAAAGGAGATCAGTCCGGGGTGTTCATTGGAAGGACTGATGCTGAAGCTGAAACTCTAATACTTTGCTCACCTGATGCGAAGAACTGACTCATTTGAAAAGATCCTGATGCTGGGAAAGATTAAAGGCAGGAGGAGAAAGGGATGGCAGAGGATGAGATGGTTGGATGGCATCACTGACTCAATGGACATGAGTTTGAGTAAACTCCAGGAGTTGGCGATGGACAGGGAGGCCTGGCAAGCTGCATTCCATGGGGTTGCAAAGAGTCGGATATGACTGAGTGACTGAACTGAACTGAGCTGAAGAGGGATAGGAAATCAGGCAAATAAAAGTATTTGTTGTCTTTGGAGAAATGTATACTTAGGTCTTCTGTCCATTTTTTGATTAGGTTGTTTGTTTTTTTGCTAATGAACAGCATGGTCTGTTTGTAAATTCTGAAGACTAGTCTCTTGTTGGTTGCATCATTTGCAAATATTTTCTCCCATTCTGTCAGTTGTCTTTTCATTCTGTCTATGGTTTCCTTTGATGTGCAAACCCTTTTGAGTTTAACTAGTTCCCATTTGTTTATTTTTGTTTTTATTTCCACTATTCTAGGAGATGGCTCAGAAAAGATATTGCTGCAATTTATGATGTCAAAGAGCATTCTGCCTATGTTTTCCTTTAAGAGTTTTATAGTATCTGGTCTTATGTTTATGTTTCATAACCATTTTGAGTTTATTTTTGTGCATGGTGTTAAAGAATGTTCTAATTTCATTTTTTAAATATATAGATGTCCAGTTTTCCCAGCACCATTTATTGAAGAGACTTTTTTTTTCTCCATTGTATAGTCTGCCTCGTTTGTCATGAATTAATTGAACATGGGTGTGTAGGTTTATTTCTGGGCTTTATATCCTGTCCCATTGATTTGTATTTCTGTTTTTGCGCCAGCACCATAATGTTTTGATGACTGTAGCTTTGTAGTATAGTCTGAAGTCAAAGAGCCTGATTCTTCTAGGTCTTATTTTCTTTCTTAATATTGCTTTGACTGTCTGTGGTCTTTTGTGTCTCTATAGAAATGTTGCCAGCCAAATCGCCCAGTACTTTGATAGGGAGGAATACAGTGATGACTGTAACACAGTTTCTGACAAAAGTGAGTAAGTTAGTCTAGAAAGGAAGGCAGACAAGTATTCAGGACGTCACAGGATGATGTGTGATCATGGGCCACACAGAATGTTAGCAGGCCCAACAGATGGAACTTAAATTCCAAACCTTGAGTTTTTCTCAAAAGTCCATTATTTACTATTGTTTTCACAAATATTTTTTTCCAACTTTTGAATTTTAAAATCCTTGTCTGTATGAGATCATCTGTACTGGAGTGGGTTGCCGTGTCCTCCTCCCGGGGATCTTCCCAACCCAGGAATCGAACCCAGGTCTCCTGCATTGCAGGCGGATTCTTTACCATCTGAACCACCAGGGAAGCCCATATTAAAAGCTAACCCAAGTCTATTTTTGTCAGTTTCTGCTTTTCCCACTATTGTGTTCTATACTTGGCAATCTCTTCATATACTTAATATGCTTTCTCTTAAAGAGAACCATTTCTTCCAGATTTTGTCACCTCTCCTTATTTTGGTTACACTTACCCGTTTCTCTTTCTCCCTCCGTCCTTCTCTTCCTCTCCTCATACATACACACAGAGAGACACATGTGTGTATATATGTACACACTCAGGTATGTGTTCATAAGTGTGCACATATATATGTTATTTATATACACACACATATATACAGATAGATGGATGGATAGTTATTCAGTCTTCTTCATGTCTGGTTATCTAATTTTCTCAGTAACTGAACTGAATTTATATTCTGAATTATAGTCTCAGCGGAATATATAAACCCAGCTGCAGGCATGAACCTAATTTCACTGTTACTTCAACTGCCTGATTTCATATGGCTTCTTTTTTTTTTTAATTTTATTTTATTTTTAAACTTTACATAATTGTATTAGTTTTGCCAAATATCAAAATGAATCCACCACAGGTATACATGTGTTCCCCATCCTGAACCCTCCTCCCTCCTCCCTCCCCATACCATCCCTCTGGGTCATCCCAGTGCACTAGCCCTAAGCATCCAGTATCGTGCATTGAACCTGGATTGGCAACTCGTTTCTTACATGATATTTTACATGTTTCAATGCCATTCTCCCAAATCTTTCCACCCTCTCCCTCTCCCACAGAATTCATAAGACTGTTCTATACATCAGTGTCTCTTTTGCTGTCTTGTACACAGGGTTATTGTTACTATCTTTCTAAATTCCATATATATGCGTTAGTATACTGTATTGGTGTTTTTCCTTCTGGCTTACTTCGCTCTGTATAATAGGCTCCAGTTTCATCCACCTCATTAGAACTGATTCAAATGTATTCTTTTTAATGGCTGAGTAATACTCCATTGTGTATATGTACCACAGCTTTCTTGTCCATTCATCTGCTGATGGACATCTAGGTTGCTTCCATGTCCTGGCTATTATAAACAGTGCTGCGATGAACATTGGGGTACACGTGTCTCTTTCCCTTCTGGTTTCCTCAGTGTGTATGCCCAGCAGTGGGATTGCTGGATCATAAGGCAGTTCTATTTCCAGTTTTTTAAGGAATCTCCACACTGTTCTCCATAGTGGCTGTACTAGTTTGCATTCCCACCAACAGTGTAAGAGGGTTCCCTTTTCTCCACACCCTCTCCAGCGTTTATTATTTGTAGACTTTTGGATCGCAGCCATTCTGACTGGTGTGAAATGGTACCTCATAGTGGTTTTGATTTGCATTTCTCTGATGATGAGTGATGTTGAGCATCTTTTCATGTGTTTGTTAGCCATCTGTATGTCTTCTTTGGAGAAATGTCTATTTAGTTCTTTGGCCCATTTTTTTGATTGGGTCATTTATTTTTCTGGAGTTGCTTGTATATTTTTGAGATTAGTTATTTGTCAGTTGCTTCATTTGCTTCTTTGGCTAGTTTTGTGGGCATTTCCCCTTCCTTTCTTATTTATTTGTGAGTATTTTCTCTTTCAGTTACACTCTTGGTTGAAGAGGGTCATCTGCTCAGAGGACTCTTGAGTATGTTGTGTACCACATGGTAGATGTCAGTGAGTTCTCTTTCTACCATGAGTTAGATTGGACCTAGCCTGATGAATTCTTTCTTCTCTTGCTACCCTTTGTTTCTAATGATCTCTAACTCTTGCTTAATTTTTCCCTCTAATTGAATAGCTGCCTTAAAAAAGTCATTCTTTGAATGTGTTTTAAAACAATTTTTTATTAAATCGTATGTTCTTTTTAAAAAATCTGCCAGATGCTATTTTCCTCTTTTACCACCTCAGTTTATTTTGCAAAGGGTCATAGATAATACATTCAGATAGACATTACTCAAATTTCTTATTCTAGGACTATGCTAACCTCTACAAATACATTAAGTTTTATACACTAAATATCTACAGTTTTTTGTACGTCAGTCATACATACATACATACAGTTTTAAAAATCGGAAAATTTAAGTAAAATTGAAATGCATATCCAAAGAACTGAAATTCAAAGTGTAAATACATAACTGAATAAATTCTAAGTCATTAATATCCTAGAAAAATGTAAAATGTAACAGTTTGTTTAACATTGTTAATTGTCCTTCATGTCAGGTGTATTGGTTGCCCTAGTTCTCTTGAGTGTGGTTGACAGGTTTCAGCAAATAATGATACATTTTTATTAATCACTTATGCTTAAGAACTACAGGTATTATTAATTTTAAACTTGTAATTAGATTTAGAATGACAGTGATGATAATTAAGTTGGAAAGAAGCAAGCAATTTGTGGTCTCTACCTTGAATCTTTTCTCTATCGTAAATCAACTTGCTTTGGACAGTGGGAAATGTTAGAACGTTTCAGAAACTAAGGAATGTATTTTCTTTTACATTAATGATTTACATTTGCATATAAGCTTCTATGTAAAACAAGTATATTCTGACTCTGTGATGTGAAAAGTGAGAGATTATATTATATTCAAAGTCATTAAAATGTGGCTATAGCGTTTGGCCATCAAAATGACATTCTTTACAACTAATTAATCAATGTGGCAGTAGTGGTAAAGAATCCACATGCCAGTGCAGAAGACAAAAGAGATGTGGGTTTGATTCTTGGGTTGGGAATATCCTTTGGAGAAGGAGATGGTGACCCACTCCAGTATTCTTGCCTGGAGAATTCCATGGACAGAGGAGCCTGGCGGATTACAGTCCATAGGGTCTCAAAAAGTTGGACATGACCCAAGTGACTTAGCAGGCAACAGACAATCAAAATGAACCACTTTTTTACTACTCCAGGTTGGCAGGTGTCCTTTTACAGACCTGTTTCTACCCATTTTGCACAGTTAGTAAAATTTTCAGTATTTTTCTCCCCAGTGTGTTTAGAAGAAAGTTTTTAGCAACCTGTGATTGCCTGTATTTCTTTCAACAAATACTTATTACTTATTAAGAAAGACTAAAATTAAGGGGAAAAATATCTGAAAATCCTCAGTAGCCACATTTTATCTGTGCATACTTTTCAGCTTTGTATTTTATGAGTAATTCTTTAGTAGAAAAGAAAATGAGATTTTTGTGCTTATTTGTCCCTAATTTTGTTATTTATTTTTAACTTTATTTGAAAAAAAGTATTTTGTATATCTGTGTCTGTACTTTTTTTCCTTTTATGATGTTTGTTGATACTAGTTCTCAAAATTTCCTTTTATGATTAGGATGAAAAACATCACTAATAGAAACACAATTCTTTTTCAAAGCAGGGAATGGTGCCAAAGTTAAGAAACTAAATTATTTTGATCGCGGCATCATGCATATTTATTTTGTTTGATCTAAAAATTTACATCAATTATAATTTCTTTTGGCATTGTACAGTTGGTTTCTGCTCTCTGCATACTAGAAATCTGTGGATAAGACAGAACAAACCTGAAATCCTTTTTAAGTTACTTTTAAGTGCTTTGAAGGTAGGCAACTAAGGGCTCAATAACAATAAGAATAAAAATGATAGCTACACTTGAGTGCTATTGTATGCCAGGCACCCTGTGTAGCACTTCAGATACATTTTCATTTAATTTTTACAACGCTACCTGACTGATATTATTTCCATTTCACTGATGTTTAAAGAAAGTAGTAGTCCTACAGTCTGAATCCAGTGACATCTGAAATGCTCTTCATGGTCCTGCTTTCTAAAGGACACCGGTAACTGCAGGGAAATTGAAATTGATGAGGAAAATGTTCATGATAAGGAAGTGAAATTATGCATATTAAGAAGAGTCTCTACCAAATCCTACTATGTAAGTTAAGCAGAGTCTGTCAGAGACCTCTCCTAAAGTTACGCTTTATAGAGGAAGATGAAACTATTACCTACAAATTCCCTCAACTATTTCTCCAAAGCCTCCCATGCAGTCAAAATAGGAATTATCCTCCTCTTCAATCAGTACTCTGAAACCTGGGCAATTTCTTGTCTTTACAGAAAAATTGCCTGATTTCTCATCTTTCTTGCTCCAGGGTTTTCCTTCCCAATTGCCTTATATGTATGAAGGTATTCTCAAAATAAAGCAGCAACAAAGTAATCCTTCCATTCATTCCACAGTCCAGTGTTATGTGCTGAAGTTTACTGTATAAAGGCAAATAAGATACAATCCCAGCCCTGGCAGAGCTTGGACTTCAAGAGAAGGACATGAATGTTACAGATATTAAATATATGACTAAATAATGTAAACAGGCATGGTTTTTAAAAAATTTATTATTTTTGACTGCACTGGGTCTTCATTGCTGCACATAGACTTTTACTAGTCACAGTGAGTGAGGGCTACTTTCTAATTGCTGTGCACTGGCTCCTCATTGTGGTGGCTTCTCTTGTTGGGTTCCAGGGCAGGCAGGGTTCAGTAGTTGGTGGTGTGTGGGCTTAATTGCCCCACCGCATGTGGAATCTTGAGCAGGGATTGAACCCACGTTCCTTGCATTGGCAGGCAAATTCCTAAACCACTGAACCACCAGGGAGTCCAACAGGCATGTTTTCATGGAAGTTTTAAAGATATTGTAGGAGTCTGTTTTGTTCGTTTGTTTATTCAGTCACTCAGTCATGTCCGACTCTTTGTGACCCTTTGGACGATAGCCAACCAGGCTCCTCTGTCCATGGGATTGCCCAGACAAGAATACTGGAGCAGATTGCCATTTCCTTCTCCAGGGGATCTTCCCAACCCAGAGAACAAACCCCCATCTCCTGGGTCTCTTGCATTGCATGTGGATTCTTTACCCGTTGAGCCTTTGGGGAAGCCCCCTAACTTACTTGACTAAATCCTACTTTTCATCCAAATATTTGGCTCCCGGCCTTCTGTTGTCTCTACCTTAATTGTTCATCAGGGGTCTGGTTTTACTTCAGTGTGCCCATTTTCTTTCCTTCTCCTTGGAGTTCTCCATTGCTAATCTAGTTGCTTACAGTTCTGATTTCCTTTTTTGGTGCACAATAACTTGGGAGAGTGTCAAGAAGACAAGACATTGTTGTTATCATTCATTGTTTTATGACATAGCAGTAGGGGTTTGTAATAATAAAATAGGTTTTTGTTTCATATAGCACAGGGGTCATTTAAAAAATTAAAATCCTTTCCCTGTGCTTTTTATAGTTATACATAACTTATTTTAAAAGATAAAAGTATTACAGTAATATAAAACTTAGAACTGAAAGATGTATTCCCTGAATATTTATTGAATGCCTACTATGTGATAAGATACTGTTAGTTATTGAAACGTAATTGCTGTTAATAGTTTGGTGTCTATTCTTACAGCTATTTTTAAAGATCTTTGTAATCATATAAGGAATAATATTTACTAAAATAAGACCATACTTAAGATTACTCTTTTATTTCTTTTTATCACAATATATTTTGGATGATTTTCATGTTAGCCTATAAAGATTCACCAATTCTTTTAAACTGCTAGATAGTATTCTTTTGACTGGATAGACCATAATTTAGTTAATAAAACTCCTGTTGATAGATTCCTGATAGTTTTCAGTTTCTTATTTTCACAAACAATGATACAATTAAAATAGTTTTCCATATTCTTTTTTTTTGCATATCTGTTTCTGGATCATAAATTTCTAGAAGTGAAGTTACTAGACCAAATGGTATATGCATTTTAGAATCTTAATAAATTAAAGATTGCTTGTTTAAGTATCAACCTTCCTGTTTCCTGTTTTATCAGCACCAGATATTATTACTCTTTATACTGTCTGCCAGTCTAATTGATGAATATGTTTCATTGTTTTAATTTGCATTGAAAAATTATTAATGAGATAGGGCTTTCTTTTTTAGCTAGTTGTATTTTATGTATTTTGCCCTGTACTGTGTTCATGTCCTTGGCCCAATTTTCTGTTGGACTGCTCTTTATTTTGATATGTTACACAAAATAGTCCATCATATGTTAGATTTTTTTTTTTTTTTGCTAAATATGTACGTAAATATAGTTTTAAAAAAATATATATTGTACCTTACTTCATAGAAGTTTTAAAATTATAGGTAGTCATATTTCTTATTCTCTCTTAAAGCATCTTGGTTTTGTTTCATGCTTAGGGATTCCTTTCACAGCAAGAATAATGAGTCCAAAAGATTCTCAATATCAGTAGTACCTTTTGAGTTTTTTAATATTCAAGGTTAGTGATGTCCATCGGTGTTTGTTTCCTTGTTTCTTTTATTGTGTTCTTAGATTTTGATCTCCCAGCTTAGCAGGTACAACTTCATCAAATAATTTGGCACTTTGGTGTATTATTATTTACTGTGTGGCAACTTAGAGTATAATGTGGGATCATCTTGGACCCTGCTTAATTGAATATCAACTTATAAATGCTTATGTTTGGTACTAATTAATAAGAAGGGTGACCGGAAGTCTGTTTGCCTGAGATAGTGTAAGTTTAACCTGTTTTCTAGTGTAATTTTTAATAGTGTCCCTTTTCACTGCTAATGTTAAACAAACAAAACCAGCCAGTTATTTTACCAGCAGAATAAGTTTATTATGTAATAGGAGAGAATTGCAATTTGAAACAAGCAAACAACAGTAAATGATAGGCGTATCTGGAGATTGGAGGAGAGGGGCTTGCTTTTATAGCAAAAAGGAGGAAATTGGGGAGGGCTATAGGGGTTCTTCACTGACAGTAGGTGTCTAGCAGCTTGACCTTGCTGGGTTGGGAGGAAATCTTCCTTCCTGTTAGTGCCTGTAAGCTGCCACGAATGATACATGTGTGAGAATTGCCCCTTCAGGGTTTCCTGACTTCATTTTAAATGAGATTTCCTTTATTCATTTTCATATTACTCTCAGAAGTGCCTCATTTTAGTTAAAAAATTATAAGGACTATAAAGCATAGTTTTTCATGTTAGGCTATTTTACTCTTAAGGCTTCAGTTGTTTCTGTTTACTGTATTCCTCCAATACTTAGTAATACTTCATTTGCTCTAGCTTTAAAAGAAACAGAACCTCTCACTTCTATGTGAGGTATTTCTAGAGCAGTGATGTTAGCATATAACCTCTTAACCTTCATTACCAATGTCCAGAATAATACTTGCTTTTAGAATAAAATGTCCATCATCGTTCTTGTTGATCTGATGTTGTCCTAAAGATGATGAAGCATTTGTTTGTCTGTATGTATATAGTTTGTTTATATTTTGCTAAATATGTAATAAAATCTTTTCAGGTGCATATAAGCACATCTTTTAAACCTCACCAAATAAGTCTTTATTTATCACATTAATTTTTGGTGTTGAATATATCCACTGGTATGAACGAGTTTCTGCTTGGATCACTGGATTTGTCGCATGCTAAGCAATATTGTTTTTAGCACAGATCCCTGTGAGATTCACTTAATGCCAATCCCTATTACACTGTAAGAGCATTGGTGAAACCTTGGTACTTGCTATCAGCCAGACAGATTTTTATCCAGCCTATTTTATCATTCAATCTGTACTTCTCCAGCCTTTTCTTAGGTAGCACTGTGTCAAAAGCTTTGGTATAATGTAGGTGAATTGTGCCCACTACATTTCCTTTCTCTACCAGGTCTGTTACCATTCAAAAGATTTATAGAATTTAGAGTTAACTTATTTTCACTACTGATTGTAAACTATAACTCAAGCTGTCTTATTCTTTCTAAAACTATTACTTTATATTTTGCGATGTTTTATGAAGTTGTCATTTTAAAAGATGAAAGTTTCATCTCCAGGAGACACTGGAGACATGGATTTGATCCTTGGGTTGAGAAAGGTCCCCTAGAGCAGGAAATGGCAACCCACCTTAGTATGCTTGTCTGTAGAATCCCATGGACAGTCAAAAATAACTTGTACTTTTCAATATGTCTTAAAAAATTTTTTTTAGATTTCTGGTTGTGTATTTGTATCATAAATGTTTCTCAGTGTTATATATTGATATATATGTCTGATTCTTTAGTATTTATTTTTCATCAAATATTAATATTAGTAACTATAATATAAAATGTATAAATGATTTTAATAAAATATAAGGGCTTCCCAGGTGATGCAGTGGTAAAGAATCTGCCTGCAATGTGGGAGACACTGAAGATGTGGATTTGATCCCTGGGTTGAGAAAGATAGCCTGGAGCAGGAAATGGCAAGCCACTCTAGTATGCTTGTCTGTAGAATCCCACGGACAGCAGAGCCTGGTGGCCCTCAGTCCATAGGGTCTCAAAGAGTAGGACACAACTGAGCGACTGAATACACACACACAATATTTGAGAATACTAAACTGATGAATAGAACACTAAATAGGAATTTCTAACCATGTTACCATTAGCTTTTAAATTTTACTTCCTTTGGGTAAAGATATTTGTTTATAGGTGTTTTCAGTTTCATACCATGTAAACTGTGGACAAGAATTTTAATAAAAACTTTGTGCTTTGAAAATATTTATTTTGGCACTGAAATAATACATATTATTGAAGTTTATACTGTTATTTTTGCAGTGGTGTAATATAAGCAGAAGTATTTGTTTTATTAGAAACAGTCATGCTTCTTGTTTTATAACACATAAAAATAGAATGTACTATATAATATAATCTTTGTTGTTCTTGTGTTTCTTCTGCAGAGAGTGATAATGAACTCTCAAGTGGAACAGGTGATGTGTCTAAGGATTGTCCTGAGAAGATCCTATATTCTTGGGGAGAATTGCTAGGAAGATGGTAAAAATTTATTTTTCTTACTGAAAATTTCATATTTACATGATTGTAAATCTGTTGTATTAATTAAAAAACTGTTTATGTATCTTTATATTGAGATAACTTAGGGAGAAAATATAGATAGTCATCTAGGTGCTGAGCCCTCAACCACTCCAGTGTTCGGCAGTTGGAAAGATGAGGAGGGAAGATACGGCAAAGGAGCTCCAGAAAGCACACCAGTAGGATAGGAAGAGAGTCAAGGTAAACGCAAGTGAATAAGTCTGTCAAGAAGGAAGTGCTCAGCTGCTGAAAGGTCAGGTTGTAGGAAGCCTGAGAATTCCATTGGGTCCAGCAGTTTGAATGTCGCTGGTGACTCACACAAGACACTCTCCATAGAGAGGGAGGAATGAAATCTGGTTGGACTATATCTAGGAGGAAAGGTGATCATAAGGTATGGATAGATAACTCTTCATAGAAGTTTTGCTATAAAGGGGTGATAAGAAATAAGGACATATTAGTAAGTGAATGTGGGTTGAGAGGTAATTTGAGAAATTCTAGAAATTAGGAAGGTCAGTATAGAATGTACATTGTGTGTTGCTGGACATGACTTGCAGAGAGAGAAAATTTGATGATGCCAGAGGAAGAGGACACAATTGCAAGGGAAGCTGATGAATAGGCAGGAAGAGATGGGACTTGTTGAGTGATGGAGTTACAGTTAGGAGCATGATGATGCTGCAAGTCAATGACCGAGCCAGGGTTTGAATCTAGGCAGTCTGGCTCCAAAGGCAGGACTTTTTAACCAGTTGGACAGACTCCCATTTCTATAATGTACGTAGATTTCTGGATTCATTATTATGGATGCATGTAGAAGGTTTACTAAGAGACAGAATAGACTCAGAAAATTGATACTCTTTCCAGTCTTCTCAGTTCAGTTCAGTCGCTCAGTTGTGTCCAACTCTTTGCGACCCCATGAACTGCATCACGCCAGGCCTCCCTGTCCATCACCAACTTCCAGAGTTTACCAAAACTCATGTCCATCGAGTCGGTGATGCCATCCAACCATTCATCCTCTGTCGTCACCTTCTCCTCCTGCCCTCAATTTTTCCCAGCATCAGGGTCTTTTCAAATGAGTCAGCTCTCTGTATTAGGTGGCCAAAGTATTGGAGTTTCAGCTTCAACATCAGTCCCTCCAAAGACATTAAAACAGAATTGTGACATAATGGATAAATGTTTCTGTTAGCACCCAGTGGAAATTTTGGAATGAACACGGAAGTAGAAAAAAAATACAATAAACATAATAAAGACAATTCCCAACAAATATTTTAAAGGTGAAGTTGCTATTATGGGGACTTACCATTTGGTAATCCGGGGGCTCAGATTCACTCCCTGGTGAGGGAACTTCATCCCGCATGCTGCAACTAAGAGTTCGCATGCCACAACCAGAGATTCTCAGTGCCGCAGCAAAGACCAGGCACAGCCAAACAAATAAAAGTAAATACTAATAAAAAATTTTCTTGGAAAATAACTTTTAAAAAAAGAAATTGCCTTTATGATGCTTTTAATTATTTAGAAGGTAATTTTGGAGTTGGAAGAAATTAGCTAGTTAGGACATAACTGCATGGGTTGATGAGGTCTGTACCAAACTCATGGGCCTTATGTATAAAGTGGAGTTCCAAATGGAGTAAGAATTCTAAAGTAGAGTGATGGGATTCCTCAGCTACCATTCAGTGTACATTTTTTCAGAAATATCTTTCTACATTATATTTTTTGTAGTGGACTTCAACCAACTTGTTTATAGAATCTTAGGGAACTGTTTTAAAGAACTCAGATAACTGGTTTTTAGACCTGTAGAAAACTTGCTGAATTTTTTACAGTTGAAGTATTTTTATTTTTACTTGTCTTAATTGTAATTGTGTCATGACAGTTTATGTGAAAATGATGACATTTGAGAAGTTTATTTCTATTACACAAGAATTGACAAAGTTTTTTAATTGCTCTTGGCATATCTTTTTTAACATTAATGTTTTTGTGGGTTTAAAACATTTCAGTGAGTCTTAGGAATATTAGCTAGGGACTTAGAAGAAGATATTTTTGTGGTTCAGTTAGGTAGAGCACCTATTGTGCTTCATTTTGTGCTTCGGGGGGAAATTTTTTTTATGAGGAGACAGCCTGTATTATCAAGGGGCTTTTAAATAAAATATAGTTGAAAGTATTTTGAACTTACTGTGAAACAATGAGATCACTATATTAAAATAAAGTGAAACTTTTATGGATAAAATCAGAACTCAGATAATGAAATGTGTTATTAGAAAGATATAAAGGAAGAGTAATACTAATTTTAAATTATCAGAAAAAATAAAGATATTATGGAAAAGATAATGGAAAACAGACTAAAAATTCAGTGATGGAGGTCTTCATATGAGATTAGAGTTAAGGTGTTCTGAAATACTACATAAAAAAGTGAGCAAACAAAGATTGAGAGAAAAGGAGAGAAAGAGGGCCAGGGAGAAAGAAATTGAGCAAATGTTTGTGACAGAAATTTGGGAAGATCCCCTGAAGAAGGGAATGACTGCTCACTCCAGTATTCTTTCTTGGAGTATTCCATGGACAGGGGGGCCTGACAGGCTGCAGTCCATGGGGTCACAGAGTCGGACATGACTGGGCAACTAACACACTTGTGAAAGAAAGACTTGAAAACACCAAACTGAAAGTGGCAGCAAGGTTTTTTTATGTGTTGAATATATTCAGAATGGTAATGCTGATGTCTTGCATGTTAAAATAATTTAAGGAATTTAAGGAATTCGGGTAGAATTATTTCTGGAAGACTGTTTCTGGTTTTGAATTGTATCAAAGTTGTTGAGATTCTTAAAGACTAGGAGAACACTGTGCTGACCCTGAACAGTTAGATGTAAGTCAACTTTTGTGACAGGAAGATTTTCTAACCAAAACACTAAGGGAACTTTGAGATAAAAACTGAGTATTGGTTTACTATATATAAATAAAACTACCTTCAGACTATTCATTTGCCTTTGTTAGACTTTCAGAAAATTGGTACAGATTTAATAGGCACTTTGGTTGTATTCTTCATGACTATCCTTATTATCAAGATGGGAAAACATGTTCTTAATCCATGATCTCTCAACCTAGCTGAACATTAGCAAAATGACCCCCCAAAATATCTAAACTCGGAAAACATGAAGAATTCAAATTGCTAAGCATGAACATAAATAGCTTCTTTTCTTTTCACATCAGTATAATGTTCAACTTTTTTCCACTAATGAAAAAACCCGGTGAAAGCATATACAAATCAGAACAAAATATGTGCTCTTGCTTTTCCTAGTGATCTTTAATCTATCTCTTTTCTTGAAACTTCTTCATGTATCTTGATTAACTTAAAGTAAGACCTCGGTTGACATATAGGTCTTACCATGAATGAGGGAAGGACAAATCCCCAACTTCACTTGATGTTTCCCATCTTTTAGTTTCAGTTCTAACTATTCCTTTTTCTGAGAAGACCTTTTAAATTGGGTCAAGCTGCTGCCCTCACATTCTCATATCTTCTAGCCACCTACTTCCACTTCTTCTCTATCAGTTGGGGCAATTGGAATTGCCCCAATTCCATAAGTGACCAATGAGTATCATTCAATGGCTTTTCTTCTCACTTCTTGATTTCCCTGCTGTTGTTGTTAGAAATTGTAGCTCCTCTTTGAAATTCTTTCCTAGACAATCTTAAAAATAGAGAAAGTTCTTATATGCCCGAACAGTTTCAAGAAAAGGTCCCTCTTTGAAGGTAACTAGAAGGTAACTGCTTTATGATGCTGTTAAATCAGTGAGACTGTTTGCCTTTTAAAAAAGCATTCTTTAGCTTAGCCGTATTAGTTGTTCATGTTAATTTAGTCTCATAAGTCTATTCTTTTATCTAAAATTACTGAATACCTTGTATATAACAGGCACTGCACTAGGTGCTTGGGATATATAAGTAAAGAAGACAGAGACTCCTTCCCTTGTGGAACTTACATTCATGCATTACAGACTTCTCAGTTACTATTTGTTTAGTACATCTGGTTTATATGTGACTTTTTGAATCATTTGATACCTATATTGCTTCTAGTGCCGAGTTCAACACTTGTCGTAATTAGATGCCTGCTTCTAAGTCTCCTGATAGGTATAGTTAATGTTGTATTAAAGCAATGACTGTATGCAATTATATTTTTATTAGAAATACTGAAACAATGACTATTTTTATAAATTGTCCTTTTGTTTTGGATCTTCTCTGGTCATAGATATATACTATAGCTTTTGGCTTGGTATCCATTGATATCAGTATCTCTTAAATACAGGGTGCTGTATACACTATAATTAATTACTGTATCATTACCAGAATAATCAGTAATTTAAAGCTGTTAATCATGTTGTATTATGAACGACCCAGTTCTTTTTAAATGTCAGTCTGTAAGTTAGCTCAACTGATGAAGAACCAACCTGCAATGAAGGATACCCTGGTTCAATTCCTGGGTGGGGACGATTCCCTAGAGAAGGAATAGGCTACCCTGGTGGCTCAGAGGTTAAAGCATTTTCCTGGAATGCAGGAGACCCAGGTTTGATCCTTGGGTTGGGAAGATTCCCTGGAGAAGGAAATGGAAACCCATACCAGTACTCTTGCTTGGAGAATCCCATGGAGGGAGGAGCCTGGTAGGCTACAGTCCATGGGGTCACAAAGAGTTGGACATGACTGAGCGACTTCACAACACGACACGACATGACACGACACAACCCCCTCCAGTGTTCTAGGGCTTCCCTGTTGGCTGAGATGGTAAAGAATCCGTCTGCAATGCGGGAGACCTGGATTTGATCCGTGGGTTGGGAACATCCCCTGTAGAAAGGAATGGCTGTCCACTCCAGTATTCTTGCCTGGAGAATTCCATGGACAGAGGAGCCTGGCAGGCTACAGTCCATGGGGTTGCAAAGAGTTGGACACAAGTGAGCCACTTTCACTTCACTATGAAGATAAATAGTGCCTGGGTTTTTAAGAGAGGAGAAAAGACTTTTTTGTTATGCCTGGCCGATTAGACGAGGGCCAGCTAGAATACTGGTTGAGTTGAATCATATTACAGTAAAAGGTATACTAGGGACTGTTGACTATTAACCTGAAGGTGTGTGTTTGCATGTGTATGTGTGTATGTATGCCTGTGTAAGAAGAGATAGTTCAGATTCAGAATCTTATATAATTGATTATGCAGAGTAATTTGAGCCAATATGATATTTAATCAAGCTGTTTTCCTCTTCATTTTGTCTGCTGTATTGGAAATACATTACCATGTAATAGGATGAGTGGAAGTTAGGAGGTCATTACAGAGGTTGTAGAATGAGTAGAATTGGTGGCAGTGGAGATCGGAGTGCAAGGATTTTGGAGAGGTTGGGAAAATAAAATGCATTAGATTTCTTGATAAATTAGTAATAAATTATGGGATAGAGAGTAATGTGAACATTAACATCTAGGTTTCTAATTTGGTTGAATTGTGGTGACAATCACCGAGGTAGGACACCCTGGAAAACGATCAGGTTTAGGGAGAAAGAATATGAGTTCAAATTTGAATATATTGATTTCTGGAGCTCAGAATTTGTGGGGAAGGGTAATAATGCCCAGAGATGAGAGAGTGGAGAGAATTAGATCATTGAGGGAGAGTGGAGAGATTGACAGCTTGAAACACTTTAATAGAGGAGAACAATCAGCAGTTGGGTTTGTGAGGAGGGAAAAGAGAGTGCTTTGTCACTGATGCCAAGGAAACAAAATGGTCAACAGTGGAAGGACTGAACAATGTCTCTGGAATTTAGTGGCATGGAGAGAGGTCATGCATTACTTATATAAAAGAGAGAAGCCATGCTGAAATGAGCTGAGGAATGAGTGTGAGAGAAGAAATAGAGATAATGTACAGTCATCGTTACAGAAATTTGATGTGCAAAGTGGGAAGACAATATGACATCTGGAGTGTTATGTGGGGTTGAATAAAAAGGTTTCTTTTATATGGGAGGTATTTAATAGCTGTAGATATACAGAGCTGACATTGAGCTCTGTATAACATGTTCAGTTCAGTTCAGTCACTCAGTTGTGTCCGACTCTTTGTGACCCTATGGACTGCAGCACAGGCCTCCCTGTCGATCATCAACTCCTGGAGTTCACCCAAACTCATGTCCATTGAGTCAGTGATGCCATCCAGCCATCTCATCCTCTGTCGTCCCCTTTTCCTCCTGCCCTCAATCTTTCCCAGCATCAGGGTCTTTTCAAATGAGTCAGTTCTTCGCATCAGGTGGCCAAAGTTTTGGAGTTTCAGCTTCAACATCAGTCCTTCCAATGAACACCCAGGACTGATCTTTAGGATGGACTGGATGGATCTCCTTGCAATCCAGGGGACTCTCAAGAGTCTTCTCCAACACCACAGTTCAAAAGCATCAATTCTTCAGCGCTCAGGTTTTTTTATAGTCCAACTCTCATATCCGTACATGACTACTGGAAAAACCATAGCCTTGACTAGACAGACCTTTGTTGGCAAAGTAGTGTCTCTGCTTTTTAATATGCTGTCTAGGTTGGTCATAACTTTCCTTCCAAGGAGTAAGCGTCTTTTAATTTCATGGCTGCAATCACCATCTGCAGTGATCTTGGAGCCCCAAAGAATAAAGTCAGCCACTGTTTCCACTGTTTCCCCATCTATTTGCCATGCAGTGATGGGACCGGATGCCATGATCTTAGTTTTCTGAATGTTGAGCTTTAAGCCAACTTTTCACTCTCCTCTTTCACTTTCATCAAGAGACTCTTTAGTTCTTCTTCACTTTCTGCCGTAAGGGTGGTGTCGTCTGCATATCTGAGGTTATTGAGATTTCTCCTGGCAGTCTTGATTCCACCTTGTGCTTCCTCCAGCAGTTTTCATTCCAATCCCAAAGAAAGGCAAAGCCAAAGAATGCTCAAACTACTGCACAATTGCACTCATCTCACACGCTAGTAAAGTAATGCTCAAAATTCTCCAAGCCAGGCTTCAGCAATATGTGAACCGTAAACTTCCTGATGTTCAAGCTGGTTTTAGAAAAGGCAGAGGAACCAGAGATCAAATTGCCAACATCCACTGGATCATAGAAAAAGTGAGAGAGTTCCAGAAAAACATTTATTTCTGCTTTATTGACTATGCCAAAGCCTTTGACTGTGTGGATCACAATAAACTGTGGAAAATTCTGAAAGAGATGGGAATACCAGACCACCTGATCTGCCTCTTGAGAAATCTGTATGCAGGTCAGGAAGCAACAGTTAGAACTGGACATGGAACAACAGACTGGTTCCAAATAGGAAAAGGAGTACATCAAGGCTGTATATTGTCAGCCTGTTTATTTAACTTATATGCAGATTACATCATGGGAAACGCTGGACTGGAAGAAACACAAGCTGGAATCAAGATTGCTGGGAGAAATATCAATAACCTCAGATATGCAGATGACACCACCCTTATGGCAGAAAGTGAAGAGGAACTAAAAAGCCTCTTGATGAAAGTGAAAGTGCAGAGTGGAAAAGTTGGCTTAAAGTTCAACATTCAGAAAACGAGGATCATGGCATCCAGTCCCATCACTTCATGGGAAATAGATGGGGAAACAGTGGAAACAGTGGCAGACTTTATTTTTCTGGGTTCCAAAATCACTGCAGATGGTGACTGCAGCCATGAAATTAAAAGACGCTTACTCCTTGGAAGGAAAGTTATGACCAACCTAGATAGCATATTCAAAAGCAGAGACATTACTTTGCCAACAAAGGTTCGTGTACTCAAGGCTATGGTTTTTCCTGTGGTCATGTATGGATGTGAGAGTTGGACTGTGAAGAAGGCTGAGCGCCGAAGAATTGATGCTTTTGAACTGTGGTGTTGGAGAAGACTCTTGAGAGTCCCTTGGACTGCAAGGAGATTCAACCAGTCCATTCTGAAGGAGATCAGCCCTGGGATTTCTTTGGAAGGAATGATGCTAAAGCTGAAACTCCAGTACTTTGGCCACCTCATGTTAAGAGTTAACTCATTGGAAAAGACTCTGATTCTGGGAGGGATTGGGGGCAGGAGGAGAAGGGGACGACAGAGGATGAGATGGCTGGATGGTATCACTGACTCGACAGACGTGAGTCTGAGTGATGGACGAGGAGGCCTGGCGTGCTGCGATTCCTGGGGTCGCAAACAGTCGGACACGACTGAGCGACTGATCTGATCTGATCTGACTCTGCATGTAAGTTAAATAAGCAGGGTGACAGTATACAGCCTTGACGTACTCCTTTCCCGATTTGGAACCAGTCTGTTGTTCCATGTCCAGTTCTAACTGTTGCTTCCTGACCTGCATACAGGTTTCTCAAGAGGCAGGTCAGGTGATCTGTTATTCCTGTCTCTTTCTGAATTTTCCATAGTTTATTGTGATCCACACAAAGGCTTTGGCATAGTCAGTAAAGCAGAAATAGATGTTTTTCTGGAACTCTCTTGCTTTTTCTATGATCCAGCACATGTCGGCAATTTGACCTCTGCTTTCTCTGACTTTCCTAAAACCAGCTTTAACATCTGGAAGTTCACGGTTCACGTATAACCATGTAGTACATGTAGTATATTTAACATGTAGTATATTTAGTTACTTTGAATTACTCTTTTATTATTCATCATGGGACTCACAATTAAGCATACTTTGCATTTAATTTCATGAGATACGAGCTTAGCCCTTGGCACACTGTTGTTTTTAGTTAGTTTTATTTTACACTAAGAGTTTTATACTGAACTAAGAGTTCAGAAACTCACCTTGGCCTCAAATCATTTATGTTTTTCCTATTAAAAAGTATGTTGTTGCTGTTGTTGTTTAGTCACCCAGACGTGTCCGACTCTTTGCAACCCCATGGATCGCAGCATGCGAGGCCTCCCTGTCCCTCACCATCTCCCGAAGTTTGCCCGAGTTCATGTCCATTGCATCAGTGATGAGACTCAAATAATAAAATTACAAAAACGATCCTTTTATGAAACTGTTCCTGCCTCTCTGTGGTGCACCATTCTTTTGCTAATTTTAAATGCAGTTGGAGATTGAAGAATAAGCAGCTGGAAGGAAACCCATGTGTCATATAGTTTACTCAGGTGTAAGTCTCATCAGGAACAGTTAATAATCTTTCTACCTGACATATTTTTTTAAATCAACTCTTTTTTTTTTAATTCTTTCATTTTTTGTGGGGTTTGTGCTAAGTCTCGGAGAAGGCAATGGCACCCCACTCCAGTACTCTTGCCTGGAAAATCCCATGGACGGAGGGGCCTGGTAGGCTGCAGTCCATGGGGTGGCTAGGAGTGGGACACGACTTCACTTTCACTTTCACTTTTCACTTTTCATGCATTGGAGAAGGAAATGGCAACCCACTCCAGTGTTCTTGCCTGGAGAATCCCAGGGACGGGGAGCCTGGTGGGCTGCCATCTATGGGGTCGCACAGAGTTGGATATGACTGAAGCGACTTAGCAGCAGTGCTAAGTCTCGTTGCTGTAAGGGCTTTTCTCTAGTTGCGGTGAGCGGGAGCTGCTCTCTAGTTATGGTGTGCAGGACATAACATTGTAACATTGTTATGTTATGACATAACATTGTTGTAGCCTCTTTTGTTATGGAGCATAGTCTCTAGAGCACAGGCTCAGTAATTGTGGCAGGTGGGCTCAGTTGCTCAGTGGCATGTGAGATCTTCCCAGACCATGGATCTAACCCTTGTATCCTGCATTGATAGGCAGACTTTTTACCACTGAGTCACCAAAGAAGCCTCTACTTGACGTATTTTATGGAGCATATTTGGCTATGGTGTTTTTCCAAATTAATTTATTTTTTAATTGAAGTCCACTGGAGAAATTTAAAGACTTGAAATGATTTTTTTTGTGTATGATTATAAAAAGGTTCAAGATCATTGTAAATGTTTCAAACAGTATAGAATAATAAAAGGAATACTTTCTCTTAATTCCATTACATAAATATTTTGGTGTTCATTCTTCCATATTTTTTCCCTATGCATGTCAAAAGCAGGTTTCAAAATAGTATGTGTTAAGGAGAGAGTGTGAGAGAGAGAATGTGTTTTTAAAATAATACCATATATGCTATTTTGAAACCTGCTTTTTTCACTTAGCAGCATAATTAAGGTTCTTTAATGGTGCCATGGCGTGTTAAATCGTGTAAGCTCTACCTCTTTTTACTCTGTTTTGCTTCAAGCCTGTCAGTATCGTCAGCTTAGGTTCTCTAACTCAGCAATATAAAAGTTTTCCCTTAAGAGGCTGAAAGAAAGCAGAATGGTCACAAATTTGATGGTTTATTATAGATATTAATGGGATGAGTTTACCTGAACTTTCAAGTTATGGAAATTGTTACAGTTTTTCTGAGATAGTTGGGTTATGAGAGTATGGGGAAAGCTTGAAACATATTTTCAAATGAAGGACATGCCAAAACTGAGGTCTGGGCTGCATTTGGAAGAGTGTAAAGATAGAGAAGTTGGTAAAGTAGGCAGGAGGCCAATTTCAGAAAATAGACATATGGTTTCTATGACTTCACAGGTTCAGAACCTGAAGCCAAAACCTGGGATGTTAGACCAAACCACAGTATATCTTTAAAGTTTGGATGGTTACGTTAGGTAAGAGATTAAAGGTGAGCAGCAAATAAAAGTAGAGATAAAGTCTGAACAAAAAGGTGTGGAA